>NC_138965.1:171500000-172156944 GCF_055761805.1 Camellia sinensis | reverse complement strand
TCTGTCATTGAGAAAGTCTTAAGAAACTGTAAATGCATTCATGCAAATTTTTTATTTATACAATTATATATTTTATTTTATTTTTATCAATGACAAAGAGAAGATTATCACAAAAGAAAAGAAAGAGATACACAAAAGGTGCAAGGATGACAAGAAGTCCACCAAATGGGAAAGGGAAAAAACCAAAAAAATTAAAATCACACATGGTTCTCCAATCTCTACTAGTTAAAAATAAATGAATCCCCTTAAAACTAGAAGGCACTGAAGCTGAAAAAGTAGCCAAACAAAAAAATTATTCCATAAGCGCCCAATCTTTTCTAATTTATCTCAAAGACTCTGAAAGTTCCTTTCCAACCCAATAACATATTTCCAAAGGATCCAAGGCTTTGTCATAGGACGGAAGCCCCTAACAACAAGCACTCTCCACCATAGGGCCAATATTAGTAGGCAATGCAAAAATAGGTCATCAATACTCTCTACATCCCTCTTACACATGACGCCATTGCGGATATAATAGCAATTTGGTCTCCTTTTCATAAAAATAATCATTGGTATTAAGTATCTTCTGAGCCACGATCCATGCAAAAAGAACTTTCAAGATTCATTTGCACTCCAAATCATTTTATGACGATCAAAGACCAGCGCATTTGGGTCATCAATTTTCTTATCAGAAAAGGACTTACATGAAAAACTCTCAATGAATGAGAATCCATAACTTGTTGGGATTTATATCATGTCTCGCCAACGCGAACGGAAGCACACCCACGCACACACCAAAGAGAAAAATAGTCACATAGATTTACGTGGTTCGGCCCAAATTGCATACATCCACCGGAGTGAGAGCTTCCATTATATGAACAAAATAGAGAATACATGTGAGACGACCAAAACACTCAAAACCTACACCACTACCTGAACTTATGCTCAAGAGTAGTTAAGTCATTGCTCACCTTGGTGCCCACCGTATTTTTTGTCTCATGCCTTGCATCTTTATTTTTTCCCTCACCTCAACCTCTCAATCTCTCTTAAAGAAACCCTATAATCCACATGACTATTTATAATAATCTACCCATGAGAATCCTAGTTCTATATAATTAAGTAACCAAATCCTATATATATTAGGTTTCCTAGTAGATTCCAGACTCTACTATCCCAACTCAAATACATGTATAAACCAACCTAATAATTGTATAGGGCCCACATTTATCACATGGGTGGAGTAATCCTACCACAACTTCTTGTCATTTGGTTGAATTGTTCAAAGAAACACTTCAAGGATAGATAACAAAGAAGCAAATTCATTAACTTCAAGATCATTAAGATTTCTGAAAAAGGGAAAACAATAGTGCACCAATTATGTTACAAGCAAACAATATACACATAAAATTGGCCTACAAAGCTTAACAGAACCTTTCCAACTAAATCATGGGTATCAAGGGGGAAACGAATTTGTGACTTTGCCATTCAAAAAGGAAGGGGGGAAGGAAGGGAATGCATCTTAGCTTGTCCAAGAATGTGATTCTAACAAGCATCCATCTAAAATGGTCCCTCTTTTTGACTAAATTATAACATATTAACATAAATAATTACATTCCCATATGACAATTAAACAAGATAATTATTATTGTATATTTATATAATCGGGGACAATGTTAGCAAATAAATTGACCTCTTATCAAACCACCAGAACCTACTCTTTCAATATACACCCTTTTCCTAGCTAGGAGAAATAATGGGGATTTCTCAATCTAAAATTAGAGGGTAGAAATTAGAGATCGAATCCATTTTTAATATAGACTTTCTTGCCTCCCTAACCCATCAAGGACAAATCTCAACCTTGCTTGGATACTTCAAGAGTCCACAATTATTCACCAACAAAATTGACAGATGATGATGTTGAGGGTTTCATTAAGAAACTTGCTATACAATTAGAGTTTCCCATCAAAGCTTTTCTCTTTGTGCCTCATGCGTACATATACAACTTAGACATAAGCACACAAGTATAACTGTCGTCCAATCTAGACGTTGGAGACTTCCCATATCTTCATATCAAAAGTAAACTCTCTCTCCCATAACAAAAAATAGTAGGTATTGTCTCTAAAATCATTTCTAAAACAAACAGCCAACTGATACTAAGGTTCATAACCAAGTCAAACATCATGTTCATCCAACCTTCTAAGGGGTTATTAAAAATTAGGTGATAAAAACACGTTAAAATTGTTGGAATATGTCCACATCGCCTAGAGTTGCCCCATCTGTGCTTGTTATAAAGTTCTACTTTCTCTCTCCTTAAGTGTGGCCTGAGCTTTTCAATTTAATATCAGAGCTTGGTTGGGCCTTTGACTAGTGTGCCGTTTGTCCGGCTACTGTATGTTCTCCAGTTTCCCTCTCTTTAATACCTGGGTTTTAAGGAGAAGTGTGGGCTGGGCTTTTCAATTTGGTATCAGAACTTGGTTGGGCCTGTAATTGGTGTGCCTTTTGTCCGACTAGTGTATTTTATGGTCCAAGGTGTGTTGGAATATGTGCCCCATCTGTGTTGGTTATAAAGCTCCCATTTCCCTCTCCTTAATACCTGGGTTTTAAGAAGTGTGAACTGGGTTTTTTAATTAAAATTGTAAAAACTCCCATACAATGAGATGAGAGACAACTAAGATCTAATCTCAACTGAACAGTCCTGGCAATTCATGAAACCGGGGCCAAATATGTCCCTACATCCATTGATCTACCCCTGGAAACCACGGCCAATCTAAACGAAAGTAATGCAAGCAACTTGTGTCTACCCCTATAAACCACGGCTAATCTAAATGAAAGTAATGCAAGCAACTTGCTAAAAACAAATTCAAATTCTCTTTTCATTTTAAGTGACGATAACATATGCATTGAGACATAGACCAAGGAAAAAGGGGAAAAAGGCATCTTTAACAATTTGGAGAGAGAGTAGTTTTCCAAAAGATTCGCAAGTTGAGGACAGGTATACTTCTGGTCCTGGGCTTCATAAAGTAAAACTTGAAGATCGAACATTCAAAACATGTAGATTTAAGTTTTTTGCACAAGTTCTATGTGGTTTTTTCTTTTGTTTGATTTTAACAGTTAGAAAAAAGAAAAATGAGGAAAATGATCTTATAAACGAATCTATAAAATAAAATAAAAAATTTGTCTTATGACCGTTGCGGCCTTTACTTAACAACGGCGGCCATTATGGCTATGAATTTCAGTCACACCACTATAGCAGCCGTAATAGGTGGTGTTACGTAACAATTGTGGCCGCTTTTTAAAACCATGATCATAATTTGATAAAATCTTAATGCTGTAAAATTACATCAAATTCACTATGAGAAAGATGCACTCCAAGTTTTCACTCAGCATCTTCTTGCTGCAGTAACTCATTAAAAAAAGGGAAGAAAGAAAGGGAGAAGATGAATTCTTTTTCCACATATAGCAAAAATGTATGTATAATGACCAACTAAATGCAATCGATGCATTATTCAAACTAGTAATAAAACAAATGGTCAAAATGGTAGAAAAGTTTACTTGTCAAACATTAATGCAATACTGAGTACTTAACTGAGAGAGGCACCAAAGAGGGGGAGTCACTAGATCTATTTTGGTCAAATACAAGGCTAAAAGGCTTTATGAATGAAAAGGTAGAAGCAAATGATATATGCAAAATAAGATAAAGTCAAAAAAAAGTAATTCTCTATTAAACATTCATATGGACTAGAAAATATGCACTCAGAGAAACCAGTCAAAATCATTAACCTCAAAATTTTCATCATTTATAAACTTTGCTCTGGAAAAATCTTTGGGAGTCTTCAATGCAATATCTTCTGAAATATAGCCAGTTCCGTCAGTATGTATAAGAGGTTCTCCATCTTCATCATAGACAACACACCCATTTTCATCCTGTAATTTAAGGAAACACCAGTTATTTGGCTTGACAAACGGATTAAAGAAGAAAAGCGTAGATCTACATGGTGGTGCAAGTGAATATTAATGGAGAAATGAGACGAAAGATTATACTCGGCAAGAAATATCTTCAATTTCTTCAATAGTGATGGAAGCAAGATCGACTTGAAGTTTTATCGTCTTTGATAAAATAAGGGAAAACCTGCATTAATGTATAGAAACCCCATATTTCAAAATAGAGAAACTCCATATTTCATAAAATGGCACTCATATATGGATAACAAACAGGAACGTCTAGGCAGTATACCTAGCCATATATTTTGCAAGGCTGGAGACCATTTGTACATGCATGAAGAGACACCTTGCTTCATGGACTGTTTTCTTAGACAAAATGTAAGATTCTGTCTCATCGCAAGGAGCAAGAGACTCCATTCTTACAAAGTAGCATTTTACAGCTGATGAAGTTGGGCTTTTCTTCTTCTCCTCTTTGCCTCCATCTTTGAACACTGATCAATAACAAGAGTGAGACACATAAATCACCATGTTGGGACACTTGATAAACTACCAAGAAAATGCGTGGAAAAAATTATGTGTTTCCAAAGTTATTCCAGTTTCCTCAGTAGAATCGCTTTGTTAATGTCTCTGGCAACATACCAATTGAGAAAAAAGACAGCATTTAGTTTCAAGATTGGACACTAGTGACCTGACCAAAGATATTGGTTCTGGCTTAAGAAATGCACAAAGAACAATCGGGCTGCCAAAGGCCCAGTGTTGGGGGCAGTAAATTAATAACATGGCTATTAACAACTCAAAATCTGCAATCCTACAAGTTTAATGGAGGACCATGGACAAGGATCCGTTGAACCACAAGATCTTCAAAATAAATGAGACAATAACTCCTTCCTGTAAAATCCACTTCCATATTTTTACTAAGAAGACCCATATAATGATTTAAATTTAAAAAAATAAACAAATAACAAATAAAAAGAAGGAAGGAAAGAAAAGAAAAAAGAAACCTGGATAAATCACTATTAGGCCCTTCTGTGAAGAGCTCTAGATGGTTGGTTGGATTATATGAATCAGAAAACAGTACTCTAAACGTATGATTATATGAATCAGAAATTTAGACAAACACTCACACCTAACACTCGTGCCCAAGTCCATGTAACATAGAAGGAAAAAAAACAAAGAAACAACAAAGAATGTGTTAGCTTGAATCCATAACAAATACAGTGAGTACAAATTAAACTATGGTCATCATAGCTTGAATCAATGTGTCCCAACTAATTTAGCATAGAAAATCAAGACTGCAGTTTTGAGATGCTTCACATCAAGAGCATGAAAAGAAAAATCACCAAAAAATCGAAAGCGCCTCAGACCAACAAGAATTCCTTCTTCAGCAATCTTGTTGAATGCAACATCATGATTACTAGAACCAGTCACCCAATTATTACAGCTAGTGGCCTCTTCGACAAACTTCACAATCAGCACATTCTGATCTCCTAATTCCCTTTGTAGGTGAGTTCTGGTGCTGTTCAAATACGGTCCCTGAGTTATAAAGGCAATGGACGTCACAATTGAAATATTTAATAGAATAAACACTAAGATTTTGTATGAGAAATCTCAAACAATAGTCTACAAATACACCACAGATAAAACACACTAAGTTGCCAGCCATTATTAGAAAGTAAGAAAAGTAACGCAAGTCTATCTTGTCAAAGGAAGAACAAGCAAGGATATAAACACCAACCAAGGTGGAAGAGTCAAGAGTTAAAGTGACTAAAGAGCATTTTTTTTGTTTTTGTTTAATGACAAATGAAGAAAACTTAAGTTCCAGTTTATGTTGAATATAGAAATTAGAATACATAAAATCTTTTTATTTTTAATATTATGTATATAATGTGTAATTGTGTCAATTACTGATTTAGTATTGTTTCCTTATTTATATTGTTTCCTAAATTGTATCATGAATCTATTACATATACATAGCCTCTACAACATTCATGGATAAGCCAAATAATTCTTTTCATTCTTTTTAGTATCAGAGCTAGGTTAAGTACTTAGTAATTTTGCTTCACCCGCGGCCAACAGCCTTACCTTGACCGTCCACCAGACCTCAATCCATTCCATTGCCATATTTTTTTTCAGTATCACTTCGTGGTGATTTCTTCCTCTATCCCCATCTAGCGCACAACGCAAGTCGCCCCCTTGGCGCACCACCTAAGCCGCCTCTTTGACGCATTTTCTAATAAGCCACCCCTTGGCGCACTTAGTCATCTGTTGCCATCTATGAAGCACGGACACGGGCACGGGCACTAACACCGACACTGACACTGACACGGGACACGACAATTTCCAAAAAATGGGAACACGAACACAGCAGGAGACACGCCGAATTTTTTTTTATTTTTTATTATATAGTGTTATGTAGATTCATATTATATTCATCCTACATCAAAATTAACAAACACTAACATAGTAACATTAATTCAATAAATATAACTACTACATTTAAACAAATTAATAGGTCATCCATTCACAAAAAAGTCATAATAAATGATAATAAGAACTAAGACGAAAAGGGGAAAACATTCAACATTCAACAATATTTTTCACAAAAACACTAAATAAGAGAGGCAAAAGAAGGGAACAAAAAAACAAAAAGGCGAGTCCCGCCGTGTCCCATGCCGTGTCCCGACATGGACACGCGTGTCCTCGCCGTGTCCCTATAAAAAAATCATTAAATTAAAGGGGCATGCCATCTGGTGTGTCCCTAGCGTGTCCACATGTCAAACACCACCACGGCACCGATTTTGGAGTGTCCATGCTTCATAGGTTGCCATCATCGTTTAACACTACGTCATAAGTTATGTGTGTGCCACACTTGCTAATTCAACAACCAGTTAGTCTTTATAATGGTCCAACATGACCCCTTAAATTATCCCAACATTGATTCCGGTTAGTTCCTATAACGGTCGGGCATGACCCCGTAAATTGTCCCAACATTAATTTCGGTTAGTTCCTACAACGATCCGGCATGACCCCTTTAAACTGTCTCGACATTGATTTCGGTCAATTTCTTCTAGGGCAATTCAGTCCTTTTTTTCCCCTTTCTACAGAGTGGTGATGATGTATTGAGCAGTTTTTTGGCCTTTTTTATTTAGTGGACTATCAAATTTGTTCGATAACATTTATTTAGACTAGCCGTTGAGTTTTTTCCGACTTCTTTCAATCATCTATTGGCAAACTGCGATTGTAGAATATCTTCACACCAACTTGAGGGGAACTGTTGAATATAGAAAGTAGAATATATAGAATCTTTTTATTTTTAATATTATGTATATAATCTGTGATTGTGTCAATCACTGATTTAGTATTGTTTCTTTATTTATATCGGTTCCTAAATTGTATCATGAATCTATTATATATACATGACATCTACAACATTCATGGATAAGCCAAATAATTCTTTTCATTCTTTTGTTTATGGTAATGGGTAGAGGTGGGAATTTTTTGACAAGACACAAACCGTATCCATATCGTAACGTATCTGTATCCGCGCTTCCCAGCATTTTAGTGCATACATTATGGAGGTGATCACTAAGGTGCTTACATAGCTTAGAGAAACAAGAAAAACCTCAATGACAGATTCAAAAGAATGACAAAAAAGAACACAACAATATAAGTAACGAAAACAATCACAATAACAACTCAAGTTAAATAGAATGAAGGGGCAAAGGGAACATAAATCTCTGTTTAAATTAAAAATGAAGCAAATGAACATAAATCTCTATCTGAATTGACAATGAAGCAATCTTACAAACCTTGAAAGTATAACTTCCATCTTGAAAAACATGACAGTAATACAGATGTGTCTTTCCACAATCCCAATCTAGATACTGTGAGACAAAAACATAAACAAAAGAGAGTTACTATCAGGATACAGACCAGGTGATGCTCTACTACAAAAGCTCATGATTTCCCTTTCGTTTGTTTTGAGAATATATCAATCTATAATCTTCTTTCTCTTCTCTTTAGTCTTACACTATTGGAAACTCAAATTTAAGTACATAACTTTGGGCACTAAAAGGAACTAGATTTAAAAACTACAACATAGTTAAAACCATTGTGTGTGTGTGTTTTCTTTTTTTTTTTTTTTTTGGGTAAGTGAGAAATTTTTATTTTAGAGGTTGTTTGGGGTGTCCTAAATAAGTGCATTTTTTTGTCTTTTTGGACTAAAAAATTGAGAAAAAAAAAAATGGATGTTTGGGTTAACTTTTTGACTTTTTATGGAAAAATGTGTATTAAAAAATTGTATAAATTAGTGTGTAGGGGAAAATTAGAATTGGGAGCTGTGCAGCCGTAATTTTTTACTTTTGGTGAATAGTGATAACTTTTTAACTTTCTGAGCAATTTTTTGACTTTTTGATTTTTTGACAACTTGCCAAACTTGGCCTTAGTACTTTGTACAGAGAATGCTGTTAATTTATGCAATATAATATTAAACCCTTGCAATATGCCAGTCAATGCATGGAAAATTTTCTTGCAACACCAAAAAGAATCTCAAGATAAAATAACATGATAGTATTTACTCTACAAAACTATATATAAAAAATAAAAATAAAAAGCCCAAATCTACAAAACTATATACAACACTATATTATGTGTCAATGAAAACGTTATTCAACTCAATCATCACTATCAGTAATTGCAATTTGGCCAATATACAAACAAGGTTCCCTTACTGCTTACAAACCAACCCAAAATCCTATTAAGGGAAACTTGCTAAATAGTAATAGGAAAAAAAAAAAATCTAGGAACATACTAAGCAGAATCAATGTAGAAATTATCAACTCAATTAATGGGAACACAGTAATACTCACATTTTAAGCAGTAAACCGTGAGAATTTAATATACCGCAACTTATCGAGAGAGAGAGAGAGAGAGAGAGAGAGTCAGTCTAATGGACTGAGAATTCTTGACTGACTGTTTGCTGGACAAAATAAGGATATATCTAGGTAGCTTATCAACTTGAAGGCATCAAATTGAGAAATAAAACCATCAGGCGAGAACAAACGAAGAGTCACCTTAGGCCGGTCTTTATCGCTGCAGTGTTTAATCTGCTCACCATAATCATCCCAAACTTTTGCCTCAAAACTCCTCATTGGAAGATTTTTGAGATTTGAAATGTCATGGGCTGACATGAAGTCCTCCAACTTGTTACTGCAGATAACAAACAGCTGCTCAATTTTCCCAACCTGGTATATAACAATACACTGCAATTAACAGTGAAATGAAAGACAAAAAATATCACCTCCCAATGTAACTTAGTATCAAGAATCCTTTCCTGAACTCTAGTTCACTCAGGGCTAACAACTGAGGACTCAATTTCTGAGTGCTTGCCCCCTCGGAACTCGGTGAGAATACCGGCCGCTTTGAGACTTGTGAATGAGAACCAACACCATCTGCGCCCACATAAAAATGTGAAGAGAAACTTGACACAAATCTCATCTCTACAGACTGGAATTTAAAACTCATCTTCAAAAAAAACAAAAGACCCATCATAGTTGAGTTGAGTGCATTTAATGCAAAAAAAAAAAAAAATACAACAAAATAATTTGTAGGTGTGATATAAAATACTTGACTCAAACCTACATCAAATTTAAATTTTGGTAAAAAAATCACTCAAAACACCCTCCACTCCCTGACCCAAACTAATACCAAATTGTGTTTTACTCAAATTTTATCCAAATCAAGGGAGACTCATTACAGTTGAGTGCATTCAATGCAAAGAAAAAATGAAAATTAGAACACATGATCTAGATGTGTGCATATAAGCTTAACAGGCTTTTGAAACCTCCGTCTCGTGTCCCTGATGTCATTCTCTAGAGCACGAATGTCTATACAAATGCATATGTGTCCACAAACTTGCAAAGAAAAACCAGAAACCATGGGAAATTTTTGGCAACAAATGGTCAAAACACTGAGATGCCTCCATCAACAAACTTAGGCCCCGTTTGGAATGGCCAAAATTACCCAATCACAACAGTCTACACATTCTTTTTTTAAAAATTAAAAAATTAATTAAAATAACTACTATTTTCTTTTTCTTTTTTTTGATACAACGGAAAATAAAAATAACTACTTTTCAAACACCATCTTATATACTATATATATATATATATATATATGCTGCGTGCATATATGTATCACAGCATAAGATGCTAAAATATACCCAATTTCCCAATTTCTCAACATATATATATATATATATATATATATATAATAAATAAAGTAATATATATATATATATATATACATTCCTATGCGAATTTAATGAGAATAAAAATTTTGCAGAAAAAGATCAGAAAAATCTATATAATAAGGGAAGAAGCTTTTTGAAAATGTGTGAAAATGTATGAGAGATACATTTTCATCCAACGGTTTAAATTGTCCCATCTAAATTTCAATGGTCAGGATATCTTCATTTCCTCTCTCTCTCTAATGGTATCTTTGAGCATCAACGGCATCAAAATCTAATGGTAAGAAAATCTCTCTCTCTCTCCTCTCCATCACAGGTACTCATCTCCTCTCTCTCTCTGATTTCAATTTTTGAAAACTCTCTCTCTCTCTACCTGCATCGAGCCCATCCCGTGCGACGACCACCGACCATCGCGACGCCGACGACCACCGACCACCTCTCCTCTGTGTGTCATCCTCTCTCGACGACATCACCGACCACCTCCTCTCCTCTCACCCTCCTCTTTCGTCTCTCTCCCCTTGCAAGGTAAACTAGAACTTCCAACTTTAATTCATGATATTTTTTGCTTGAATCTGAATTTTTTGTGGGTTTGGTTGTAAAGTTGCATTTCATAATATTTTTTTGCTTGAATCTGAATTTTTTGTGGGTTTGTAAAGTTGAATCTGGATATTTTTGACATGTGGGTGTTTGGTTAGATTGATTTTGAAATGAGTTTGAATAGATTTTGACATGTGGGTGTTTGAATAGATTTTGATTTTGAAATGAGTTGAATAGATAAACGTTGGATATGTAAACCCAAAATCTGTTTCATAGATTTTGAAACATTCTTAACTGTTGAATAGATTTTGAATCTGTTTCATAGATATGTAAACCCAAAATCTATGAACCCAAAATCTATGTAAACCCAAAATCTAATTTAACCGTTGGATACACTCTCTGTATAAACCCAGTTGAATATATAAACCCAGATTTTGAATATATAAACCCAGTTGAATATATAAACCCAGTTTATACACTCTGTTTTCATAGATTTTGAAATAGATTTTGAATCTGGATTTTTCATTTTTAAAAAATTTTGGGTTTGAAATGGGTTTCACTTGATAGATGTTTGAAATGGGTTTCAAATGGGTTTCACTTGATAGATATATATAAAAAATCTGGATATTCCAGTGTATAAAATTGATATTCTCCATGTTCTCATAGTCCAGTGTATAAAGTTGTGGGTCTGAAATAGATGTAAAGTCCAGTGTATAAAATTGATGAAGGGTTGAAGATGTTCTTAGTAAAATGTTTAAGATCCTAAAATGTGGTAAAAAATGATTGAAATCTATCACATTCTTAACCTAACTCCCTAAAAGAAGTTCATGAAATGTACCTTGGTTTTGATGATCTCAATGTGCACCTTGACTAAATTAGATGATAGTATGGTCTAATTTGATGTTAACTTTAGCTTATTTTGGGAACCGATTTTTTTTTTTTTTAAAATTTATTATGAAAAAAAAAATATATCTATATAATAAGGGAAGAAGCTTTTTGAAAATGTGTGAAAATGTATGAGAGATACATTTTCATCCAACGGTTTAAATTGTCCCATCTAAATTTCAATGGTCAGGATATCTTCATTTCCTCTCTCTCTCTAATGGTATCTTTGAGCATCAACGGCATCAAAATCTAATGGTAAGAAAATCTCTCTCTCTCTCCTCTCCATCACAGGTACTCATCTCCTCTCTCTCTCTGATTTCAATTTTTGAAAACTCTCTCTCTCTCTACCTGCATCGAGCCCATCCCGTGCGACGACCACCGACCATCGCGACGCCGACGACCACCGACCACCTCTCCTCTGTGTGTC
Source organism: Camellia sinensis (assembly GCF_055761805.1). Taxonomy (NCBI): domain Eukaryota; kingdom Viridiplantae; phylum Streptophyta; class Magnoliopsida; order Ericales; family Theaceae; genus Camellia; species Camellia sinensis. Next base: position 172,144,927 of record NC_138965.1, on the reverse strand, counting down.
ATCCTCTCTCGACGACATCACCGACCACCTCCTCTCCTCTCACCCTCCTCTTTCGTCTCTCTCCCCTTGCAAGGTAAACTAGAACTTCCAACTTTAATTCATGATATTTTTTGCTTGAATCTGAATTTTTTGTGGGTTTGGTTGTAAAGTTGCATTTCATAATATTTTTTTGCTTGAATCTGAATTTTTTGTGGGTTTGTAAAGTTGAATCTGGATATTTTTGACATGTGGGTGTTTGGTTAGATTGATTTTGAAATGAGTTTGAATAGATTTTGACATGTGGGTGTTTGAATAGATTTTGATTTTGAAATGAGTTGAATAGATAAACGTTGGATATGTAAACCCAAAATCTGTTTCATAGATTTTGAAACATTCTTAACTGTTGAATAGATTTTGAATCTGTTTCATAGATATGTAAACCCAAAATCTATGAACCCAAAATCTATGTAAACCCAAAATCTAATTTAACCGTTGGATACACTCTCTATATAAACCCAGTTGAATATATAAACCCAGATTTTGAATATATAAACCCAGTTGAATATATAAACCCAGTTTATACACTCTGTTTTCATAGATTTTGAAATAGATTTTGAATCTGGATTTTTCATTTTTAAAAAATTTTGGGTTTGAAATGGGTTTCACTTGATAGATGTTTGAAATGGGTTTCAAATGGGTTTCACTTGATAGATATATATAAAAAATCTGGATATTCCAGTGTATAAAATTGATATTCTCCATGTTCTCATAGTCCAGTGTATAAAGTTGTGGGTCTGAAATAGATGTAAAGTCCAGTGTATAAAATTGATGAAGGGTTGAAGATGTTCTTAGTAAAATGTTTAAGATCCTAAAATGTGGTAAAAAATGATTGAAATCTATCACATTCTTAACCTAACTCCCTAAAAGAAGTTCATGAAATGTACCTTGGTTTTGATGATCTCAATGTGCACCTTGACTAAATTAGATGATAGTATGGTCTAATTTGATGTTAACTTTAGCTTATTTTGGGAACCGATTTTTTTTTTTTTTAAAATTTATTATGAAAAAAAAAATATATATATATATATAATATGATTTAAATCTATATAATAAGGGAAGAGGTTTTTTGAAAATGTATAAAGAAACATGAGAAAAGTTAAATCCGATAATTTTTGCCTGACCAGATAATTTTTTTAATTGATTTAATTTTATTAAATCCGATAATGAACTAATTAATAAAGAAACATGAGAAAAGTTAGATGAATGTATATAATGCTCTTAGACATTTCAAAGTTTCCTTCTTATATTAACTTCGTGAAATATCAATCATTCACTTTCAACAAATCTCATAGGCTGGCTATATTTACCAAGAGATTTTGTGTTTTTCTTTTTTAATTGTAAAGATAGGTTGTTTAATCAACAGTTAGAACTCAAAAAATTCATTTTGGTTATGGCTCACACCATACACTCCATTTTATGAATGCATTTTTTTGATCTATAGTTTTTTATTAGAGTGTTACATTCAGAATAAAAGAATACTGTGAGTGGGTTCTAAGTTAGGTAAAGTTTGGAGTAGGTGAGTTGGGTATTCAAAATTTGTGAAATAAATATTCAAAATATGTGAATTTATGGCACTGATTTCTTTCTATGTGCTTTTTTGCCTTCTACATACATATGTTACTAAAAATCCTACTTGCATCAGCTCATCATTTGGTCGTCATCAGCCTTATTTTACCAAGTCACAGCTATTTTGATCTGGGTTCAACCCCTTTTTTTTTCTTCCCTCTAAAGGATCATTCAACGTTGAACAACAATTTAATCAATCCATTGTGTTATGTACTTTTTATACAGCGTTTACAGACACTTATTGCCTGACTGGATAATTTTTTTAATTGATTTAATTTTATTAAATCCGATAATGAACTAATTAATAAAGAAACATGAGAAAAGTTGTATATAATGCTCTTAGACATTTGAAAGTTTCCTTCTTAAATTAACTTCGTGAAACATTTCTACAAACCAAATTGCTCTCATACAAAGCATTTTTTATAAAATATTGTAAGTTTATATACTTTTATTAAATTTTTTGTGTTAAAATTTATATAATTATACGTATAAATTATGGAATTGAGATGCAGAATATTGGAATTGAGCAAAGGTGCAAAGGTGCAGAAATTGAGGATTTGGTGGTGGCTTTACTTGGCCTCTGCAATCTTCTAATGAAGGAAGAAAAAGTTATGGATGCTGAAAATCCCTTTATTAGGTAATTTGGTTGTCTGTATATTGTTTTGGGTGTAGATTTCAATATTTTTGTCTTTTATTTATTAATTTCTTTTTTGTTTTATATTCCATTCTGTGATGAATCTGCAGATTTCTTGACATATATGCAAAGTTATACGGGGAGAATAATGGAAGAGTTTTTGAATGGCTGTGTTTGTTGGCCCATGTGAAATGTGCATAAGGTGAACTTCGTATTCTTCATTGTATGCAAGTAGTTTTCTTCCTGATTTCATTTAAATTAGTAGGATCATGTTAACACCAGTACTTGTGTGGGGTCAAAAAGTTGCTCATTCTACTATGAGTGGATTGCGGTGAACTTTAAATTTAAAAGTTCATTCATAGATGGAGATCTATTTCAAGTTTTTGAGTGTGGGGTCATGTGCCATTTTCATACAGGGAATGCTGATAAAGGCAGTCAATTATATAGAAATGCTCTTCAGGTCCTTACAGATTCAAAATGTATGCCTTTGGATGACAACGTAATGGAAAAAATGATAGATTTACCAGAATTGCTGCATTTAGTGGGAAGGTATGCCTTTGTTTCAGTTCTGCCACTTTTCTAATTAAGAAACCTCTTTGTGCTCAGACTACAATAATTTAACTAGCTATGTTTGCATTTAACAAAATAAATTGATAGGTTGAGAAGTTTTGTGGATGTTCTATTATCATGTGCACATAATATCTTTTAATATCTTTTGATAGATTTGAGTTGACATGTTGATTTAGATGTTCTTAAGGCCTGTGATTGCTCTTCTACTGATTATGGAGTGCCTTTCTTTTTTTTTATTGGTTCCTTAGAGTTGTCTCTACTTACAGATCTGGGTTAATAACATTAAGTATTAAAATTCATTTGTGAGGATAGTTTGTAGTTTGTATATTTGAAGGTGTGATAATCTTGAACATGCTATTAGGTTATGAATTTGTTTGTTATTGGCTTAATAAGATGGATTGAAATTTGCAATCCATGCAGCACATGAATTTTTGGGAGATGGTTCATAGATTGAAATTACCATAAATAAGATGGTCGATAGATTGAAATTTGCAATCCATGCAGCACGTGAATCCATGCAACACGTGAATAATTGGCTTAATAAGATGGATTGTAACTTGAAATTACCATAATCAATCCTAACTTGATTACCATAATTACCATAAATAATTACCAGAATTCAGAAGAATACCATTTGTTTTGTGTGTTTCAATATGTATCATAGAAATGAATGGTTAGAATTAAATTGTGTGTTTACAATATGCTATAAGTTTTGAATTTGATATGCTTAATTGTTACCTAGATGATATTCTTTCGTATTGGTTTTAAAAGGTGCTTCCAATCTAACTTATTTTAGGTTACCTGGAGAGCTGCACAGGGGTAGTCCAACGAGGCTATCTTCCATATATTTGTACCATATTATAGTAGGCTATTTCAAATATTCAGTTAAATTTTGTGTGCTTCCAGGTATTTTTTTTTAATGTGGGGGGGGGGGGGGCTTTGATTTACTTTTACTGAACAATTGAAGGTATTTATTAAATGTGTCTATATATATGTGTGTGAATTCATACATAGCTGTATATTTCTGCAAATGAAACTTACTGACTTATTGATAGCTTCAGCTCTAGATTAATTGGTCACTAAATTGTTCAACTTCAGCTTAATTAAACTTGGTCTGAACTGAATCCAAGCCCATCTAGGCTGAGCTTGGTTTTCACATGCTTGGTCAACCTTGCTCATGTACCTAATGGATTTGGTTTTTAAAGTCCCATGTTTATTTCAAATCTATGTGAAGCCATATTGAATGCTTTATTATGTTGTTTTGTAATCCTGATAGGTTGCAATTAATTCATCTTTACAATATGTTATAAGTTTTGAATTTGATATGCTTAATTGTTACCTAGATTTCGTATTGGTTCTAAATAGTATTGGGATTATATTTATAATAAATTTAAATAGTATTGGGATTAAATAGTGTTGGGATTAAATTTAATTTTATCAAATTAAAAAATAAATTTAAATAGTGTGGGATTAAATAGTGTTCGGATTAAAAAAATAAATTTAAATAGTGTTGGGATTAAATTTTATATTAAATTTGTAATTTTATCAAATTAAAAAATAAATTTAAGTAGTGTTGGGATTGCTTGAAGAATCGACTTGATCAGCATAATACATGGGGGCGGTTTCAATGACTCGGCTGTGGTTGAGATTGATGAATTTAATTCTTATTTCGGATAGATATTGAATTTAATATATAAAAAACCATATAATCGACCCAATCAACTTATTCATATGCATACAACTTGAAACATGTGTGTTTATTTTCTTAATTAATAACTTGAATTCAACTTTAAACAATTGTCGCTAAAGGACTCCAAAGAAGCACTTTGAACCTATTTTTGAGGTTTGAGATCCTTGAGTTTCATTACTTTGGGTTCAAGGTCTGAAAGAATTTAATTGGGTGTATGAATATTATATAGATATGGTTTGCGTGAACTCCTCATTATGGTCTTGCTTTGTAAGTTATTCATATGTAGGTAAGGTTTGGCTGATGGTTGTTCATTATATAAATAGTTATTCATGTGTAGGTATGGTTTGGCTGATGGTTGTTCATTATATATATAGGTATGGCTGATGTCTGATGCTTCTTTTCTTTTTCTTTTTTTTTTTTTCCATTACCAAGTGTCTCATTTGTCTAATAACAAATATCAAGTTTTTTTCTTTCATTACCAACTGTTTAAATTGCTGATTAAACAGTTTTTTTTTTGGGTCATAAAATTATGTTTGGACTTTTTAAATGATAATTATAAATTTAATTTGAAGACTATAAAATTGAAGTTAGTTGGGGAAGAGAAGAGTTTAAATTTGGACAATTGTTGTGCTCCTATTTTAATACCTTTTATGTTGGTAGGGTTGATTTTAATTTTATCATGTTAATGTAATTGTTAAAATACATCATTCAACTGTCATAATTATATAACCAAATATTTTCAGGTTGAAGTACAACAGTTATGGACAATATCACCATTTTCGAACAAGTAAGGTTTTTTTTTTTTCCCCCCTCCATATAAATTTAAATACCTCTCTTATAATGTAAGGTCTATTTATTTAAAATAAAGCTTATTTATTTATTTATTTATTTATTTATTTTAAACTTATCATATCTAATTTTCTTCTAATAAATGCTTTAAACAACTACTTTATAGGTGGATGAAGACTTACACCGAATGGTAATATCAAGAAAGAAATGATTTTTTTTTTCTTATTTATCTGTACAAAGTTTTATTTATCACTCTAAAGTTTTTGTATATATAGATTCAATTTCTTCAACAAAGAAATGTTAATGTTGTTCACGATGAACGTGACCTTAATACTATTTGTATTCATGAGGTAAGCCTAAAAGTAACTAATATACGAATGCATTTTCTTATCATTTTGTATATTATTTATAAATAGATTCTACTTATTTTTTTATAAGCAAAGGCAAAAAAAGCTATCCCTTCTGGCAAAGGAAAGGAACATACAAATCCCGTGGTATGGTTTCTTAACATTTTTATAAAGTTTGTTTACCAAATATTTATTAAATTTTTGTTTTTATATAGATTTTTTTTTAAAGAATTGCATAGTGTCATATACTATTTTTTATGTACATTTTTATGAGTTATTGTTTTAAAATATTTATTCAATTGTTTTGACTGATTTTGAAATATTTTTCTAAACTATGTTAAAGTAAGCATTTATACATGTTAACGCATTTGTCTGAACATTAATTTGAAATAGATTTTTAAAATTAATTAAATGAATTTTTTAATTATATAAAATAGGTTTTTTAAAATTTTTATTTTACTTATAAGTTCTTAAGGAAAGAAGAAAAGGACAACAAACAATTTGCAGGTTGCAGTTTGCAGCTTTGTGTGTGTAATGTGTTTTCAAATTATTTTTTTCCTCCCTTTTTAAATTTCATCAATGCACAAATTGGTTTTGATGTGATTAACAACTCAACCGAGCGAATAAGAAAAGTTAGTTAAACTTTTAAGAACAAATACATGATAAAAGGAAAGCAAGAGAGGATAATCTTCACATTTTATGCACCTAATTATATAATATTCTCATTTTAGGCACACAATGATAATGTGTTATTAAAAATTGCATTGACTCAACGTGCACGGCGAGAACGTGAAAAAAAACAAAACCCATGTTCTGCATACCAATTAGGACAGCGCCTGTGACGAGAACGAGAGAAATCAAAGAAATGTATCAATCCAGGACAACCTTCTTTAACACTCAATTGATAAGCAACTCTGTTAAATATATTTTTATAACTGTATTTTAATTTTAATATTATTTATACCGTGCCTTTAGGCACGGGCATACGCTAGTTCTATAACAAATAACCTTTCTTTTTATTTTTATATTTTTTGCAATAAACTAAAAATTTGATTATCAAACTATCAAGAGTTGACTGTCCAAAAAAACTATCAAGAGTTGTACAAAAACATAACTTTCTCGTGACTTCCACACCACAGCTTCGCGGCCGCGGGGGGGAGTATATATATACTTCCATTTCCTTTTCCATCATTTTCATCCTAATCTCCTAACCAAACTTTAGACAAGAAATTCCAGGCGGAACCACGTCAAATTCATTTTCCGAGAAAACAAACAGAGCTAAACTGTATAAAAACCAGTTCAGAAAACCCAAAAGTAAGCAAAACTCCTATCATAACAACAAAGAAATTCCGGGCGGGACCACATCAAATCAAACTCATTTTCCGAGAAAGCAAACAGAGCTAAACTGTATAAAAACGAGTTCAGAAAACCCAAAGTAAGCAAAACTCCAATTTTCACAACAGACAGTATTTAAAAATTAAAAAAATAAATTTTACTTGGTGAATTCACTGGACTATAGCAATCATCTGAGCTCCGTTTATGAGGTGATTGATAAATGCCTTGCTGAGTAGGAGCTCTAGCGTAGTTCTTGGCTAAATGCATTATGAAACCGCTCAACGTTTTGTAAATTTTTTGTGTGGAGATTTTTCCGAGGATCTCAAGAGACACTTCTTCGCCGAGCAATTCAAGCTGTTTTCGGACCGAAGTATCCGGAGGCGATTGACATTGTTCGATACAGATTTTCTGGAGCATCGATTCGACGGATGGGGGGAGAAGGACTTCAGAGAAAGGTTCAGCCATAGTTGGTTACTGTTTGTTTCCAGGGAAAAAATAAAACAAGGAGTTGCGATTTCAGAGGATTTGGAACCAGATTCGAAACTCTGGCTAGAGAGATGAGGGGGAGGGCCGATTGGGAGAGCTAGTTTTTCAACGACAGAGAAAAGTGGTGAACAGGATTAATGATTGTTTCGCGAGAAAATTTTGGAGTTGAGACTCGGTTTCTGTTTGGATTCTGGAATTAAAATTCCCGCTCTTAGAATGGGTGATTGTGAGATGAAGAAGTGATGTGTATTTATAGTCCTCGATTGAGCCTTGAGGGTTTTAAATTCGAATGATTAAAATTATTTTTGTTTTATTTTTCTATTAAAATTAATGATCTAAACGTCCGTTTGGACAGAAAATATTTTTAAATATAAATATTTTTAACAAAAAAAAACAAGTGGAGGGAATGGTGGTGGTGTTGTGGTAATATTTGTAAAAATTTAGATCATCTCCAACCCTCCACCAAACCTAGCATTAAATTTGAAATTTGGAGAAAAAAAACACTGTTTGCAGCTCTAACGGTTTTACCAAATTGATATCAAATCGAGAATTCACCAAACGTTTCACCAAAAGGAGGACAGGCTCCGCATTTCACCAAAATACTGCGCATGACCGTTGGGAGAAACCAACCGGTTGACCGGCCGGTTGACCACCAAAAGGTTTAAACAGTTCCAAAAAAAGTTCAAACAGTTGAAAAAAAAAAAATTGTCTTACCGATCGACCATCCAGTTGACCGGCCGATCGACCACTAAAAGGTTCAAACAGTTCAAAAAAAATTGGCTTAACCGGTCAACCAACTGGTTATCCCGGCACAAATTTGATGAAAATCAACCGTTGAAGCACTCGGTATCAAATTGAGAAAAAAGTCATTTTTTTATTCAGATTTAATGAAAACTTTGGTTCGAGGTTGGAAATGCTTTTAGTAAAGCAAGTTCCCAAATTTTTTTCTCATTTTTTTCACTAAAAGACAAAAATTTTGCAAAACCAAAAAAAACACATTCAAACAAAATATCACATCCAACTCCATAATCATTTCACTTTTTCTCTCACAAACATCACATCCAACCATATAAAAACCCAACTATCTTCCCAAACACCAAAAATTTTTTATCTCATAAAAACTTACATCTACTAAAATCTATATAAAAACTCACTTCCCAAACACCATTATCTATTTCTTGCCTAGGTTTGTTTCTATTACCTATAAAAAGATATTTTAAATTGACTTTTGTTTTGCATTATATCAAACATAAAAATATATGAAAAATATTTTTTGTAAAATGTTTTTTTTGTCTCAACAGACGAAATGTAAAAAAAAAAAATTGTGGGATAATCACCGAGAGGTCCAATTGCTGGATAGCCTTGAATAATTTTTTTTCTTACGTCCTTGCCTCTCCTTAGAGAATGACCAACTTTTAAGGCTTTTTATATTTGTTGTGTGTTTGTAAAATGATCAGTTGCTATTGATAGATAGGATAAAGGGTTATTTGTGATGACTTAAATAAGTGTAATTTTTATCTTTTTATGAAAAAATATGCAGAAAAGTAGATAAATAATGTGATAGAAAAAAGATAAAAAGTGTGTACTTATTTAGGATAGTCAAACTTGGCCTAAGTTTGGCACCCTTTAAAAAAGTTAAAAAAGTTAAAAAGTCATTATTCTATTTAAGTCATATCATTTATTTAAGTCATATCACATCTCTGCCACGTCACTTCAAACTCAATCTATATTTCATAAAAAGTTAAAAAATATACTTATTTAGAATATCCCAAATATTCCTTTAGTCTAATTCTGAAATAGTCATTTGGTATTAATAATAATATAAAAAAAAATTATTAAAAAGTGGTAGGACATTTTTACTTTATGTAAATTTTGATTATTTTTAATTTATTTGTATTACTTTATATTTAAATATGATATGAATAATGTAAATAGTCTAATTGCATTTTTTATTTTTTATTTTTTATTTTATAACACCAGTTCATAAGATAGGCTGGTAAGTATTTCAAGAACTATTCAAACCGTCATTACTCTTATACTCAATTTTCATAGCAAATTAGCTTATTTTTTATTTATTAAATAATATTTTAAGGCCTTGTTTGGTTTATGAAATTTTTTTAAAATCCCAATATATTGATTTGTGATTATGATTCAATTTTGTGTATGTCAATTTCCGACCACACTACCAATCAAGCACTCAGCTGGAGAACACTAGCAGAATAGATTAAGGCCGAACGACCTGCAACAGAAATAAGAGATTCTGACAGTGATTCGTCCACCCAGGGGCACTCCGACGATCAAGTCAGTTATCTCTCAAAGATAAAAATGTTTAACTCACTATTCAGAATATAAATTCCGTACCTTAAACCCATGGGGTGTCTCTTTTTTATACCCAGCTCAATCCTAGTCCCAATAGAAGTCTAGCTTCAATAGACTTCAGCTCAGTGCTTATCTTGAACTCTCCAATAGATAAAGATAAACTTCCTAAGAGTTTTATCTTTATCCAGGCTGAAATCCTTCCTCATTATAGGATTCTTATCCCTTATCCGTTTATTCCGGACTTCGGTACCTTCGGAGATAACCTCGGCCTAACTGAGATCGCCTCGGCGTTATGATCGGGACACGTGGCACCTCGGCTGACACTTCGGCACCACCTTGGCCACATGTCGTCATTCAAAATTCATGTCTCCACAACTGCCCCCTAGGTTTTATTATCTCGGCATCCTGAGGTGATGGAACATATATCGTCATATCGTATAGCATGTCGGCTATCTTGCTCTATCTCCATTTACCGAGGTCATCATACGTCGGCTTCACACAACCAGGTCTTGTAGTCTGTCTCATCAACGCTTTTAGAACCAATAACCTAGTTTATTCGAGTTATTTAGCCGAGATCTTCCTACCAGCCGAGGTCATTGCTTCATTAAACCAAGAACTCCAAGAGTTTTATCACGTGTATGAGCTGTCACGCACAATATTTCAACCGTTTCTACCACGCGTTTGACCCCTACTGGACCATGTCCGATACGCGCCATTTAGTCGCCTTGCACCTGCATACGCTGTCTGACAAATACGTTGTTCTAGGCTCATCAATTTCATTTTGCCGCCTTTTCGCATTTTTGACAAAACTAGCACCCTCTCTCTTCGTCTTTTCACTTTACATCATTGTCTTCGTGCAAAAACTATATCTCCCTTTACTCTCCTAAATCCTCCATTGCTGCTTTCGCGAAGCTTTCTGCAACCAGTCTCACTTTCTCCTCCGACGAGGCTTCTGCTGCACTTCCTTGCTTCCGGCTACTGTCTGATACCGGCAAACTTTACTTCGGCTTCAATTTTCTTGGGTGAGCCGTTGTTCTTTTTTATTTGAATTCCTTATTTCTCTTCAAAAAGCTTTACTTTATTACTCGTTGCCATTGTTGTTTTGCTCAAGTTATTGATTTATGAATCACGTATTTGAGCACGTTTATTTTACGATTTTGCTTTTGCCCAATTCGTGTCTTGAATACACACACACTGCTCACAAATTTGTTTACTTTTGCCACTGTTCTTGGCCTCACACCCTTGTGCACACTTTGTCACAGTGTTCTTGATAGTTCATCACTGTTCTTGATTCTGAAACACGTTCTTGTTTTCTGTATTCTGTGTCTTTTTCAGATTCGTGCCTTCAATCTTCGTTTCCATAGATCTAGGTTTGGGATTTGCTTGTAGAACCCACAAATTTTAGGAAAAACTGAAACGAATTCCCCTTAAAATCCCCCCAAATTCTTACCCCAGCTCACATTTAGGTTTTAGCCGAGGTCCTTCAAAAACCGTCACAAAACACTTCCTTCTGAAATCCTATACCTTCCCTTCAAGCCGACATCATGGGTATGTAGAAACATAGGGTAGACACCCCGACAAAGCTAGAATACTTTAGGCTGGAGTTTTCCATTCCAGCCGATGTTCACCTTAGGTTGGCTGGGGAGGATGACTCCATTATGCCCACAGTCAACTCCATGCCCTTCCCGGTCGTCGCCTTCATTGAGTGTGGACTCAGGCTTCCACTAGACATTTTTTTTTCCGAGAAGTCCTTAATTATTACAAGCTTAACCCAATGTAGTTAACCATTAACTCATACAGAGTCATTAATGGTATCATAGCCTTAGCACGCCAAGAAAATGTTAGGGTGACCTTAGCTGACATCCAATACTGCTACACCATATGTGGCCTCAAATTAGAAAAAGGCTATGTTTACTACCTCAAATCGAGATCTACTGAATACAAACTTGTTGCCGACCTCCCAGACTCCAACAACGGAGTCGGGGATGATTACTTCATTGTCTCGGGCAACTGGGAGTTTGCTCTAGATGACGACCTCCACTTCTACCCTCTCAGCCGAACAGTATTCGTAGAGGGTAATGGTAAGAGCCAAGTGCTACATTTTTTCAAGCTTTTAATACTTTGTTCTTTTTATATGTTTTAACATCTGTTTTTCTTACAGTTCTTCCACAACCACCAAAAGACTTCCGCAAGTCCTTTTTTCCCAGCAAGGATCTTAAGAAGTTGCTGGACCTGCCAGTCCACAAGCGAAGAGCTCCTTTACTGCTCAACTTCATCCCGACCTACAAGTCGGTACTTCCCAACGTCCCAAGGAAGCAGAAAAGCAAGTCTCCTCCTTCTGCCACAACTCCACCAATAACTTCATCATCTCGGCCAGATCAGGGGTCAACCTCAGATCCAGCAGAACAACTATCTACCTCGGCTCCACCGCTGATCCCACCATCCCAACGCTGATGCCGAACTACAATTCCTGCCGAGATGGGTCGCAAGAAGGCAGTCGCAAAAGATCTTCTAGCCGACATCCCCAACATCGTCAACGCTCAACCAGCACAATCCCAACCTCAACAAACACCAAAGCCCAAAAGAATGAAGAAGGCCCAACCTAAGGCAACGGTGACTCAAATTGACACTGAAGACACCTTGCCAATTTCAAAATTGGCTGAGAGCGAGAAGACCCCCTCTGTCTCAGAGAAGAGGCCCGCCGAGGCCGAACCATCCCAATCAACTCGATCGAAGAGGCCGAGGTCCGAATCGGTAACAGCTTCGGGCTCCATGAAGTCTGACTCCCCCTAGGCCCCCTCAATCACACTGGAGGACAAGCCGGTTAGAGCTGGCGATAGTGCCGATGACGTTAACGTCGGTGTTGCCCTTACTACAGCTTTGCTCCTTCTTGGAGATCTTGATCATAACGCCGAAATGAGCCAGTATGAAAACTTCACCTTGATGCTGCAACACTTCGTTCAAGTAAGTCCCTTCACTTGGTAATTTCCTTTTTCTATTTTTCCATACTTAGAGAATTTTTATTAACTTTTGTTCTACCAATTTTTTTTCAGGCGATCCAGCACGCCCACTTCTTCTCTATGTAATCTTTTGAAATAAGGAAGGAGTTGGCCGACAAGATCAAGGAGGTTGGTGGTTTACAGAAGGCCATCAAAAGGGCCGAGGCAAAAATGAAGACCTTGTCAGATCAGGCTGTGGCAGCCATTAAAGCCAAAGACGTGGCCGAAGAAAAAGCAGATACTGCAGAGGCCATTAAGAAGGTTCTTTAGGCCGAAAAGAAAGAGGCCGAAGAAAAGACGGCCGAGGCCCAAAAAGAACTCCAAGATTCCTTAGCCACAAAGGAGACCGAGATCAAGGCCGCCGATGAAAAGGCATACATAGAGGGGGTCACCGACGTCAAGGAGGACTACAAAAAACAAGTGAAGCAGGCATGCAACAAGGGTTTCACCCTTGGTTGGATGGCTGCCCTCAAGAAGTTGGACGTCCCCGAGGACTCCCCCCTCAAGAATGCCGACAACCTCCCCCTGTCATTCCCGCCTACTCCAAGCCAATCCGAAGACGGTTCTGAGTCTGAAGAGGAAGCTTTGGTTAGGAAGACGAAGGATGTTGTTGGGGCTAAGCCCCCTACTCTGAATGAGCAAGTCTTAGACTTGACTCAGGATAAGGAATGTGAGGTCCCCAAAGACGCTCCTCCTGAGAAGGCAACATCGGACGCGCCTATTGCCGACAAGAGCCTCGACCAAACTCTTCAAGAAATTGATGCCGAGCTCGCAGCTAAGAGGGCCGCTGAGATGGATGTCTTCTGAACTCCAGACCCAACCAGCCATAGACGCCGAAGAGTCTTAGTTTGACGTTCTTCTCTTTTTTTTCCTGTACCTTGTACTTTCTTCTTTCTTTTTAAAACAGTGTAAGCTTTAATTTGGCCGACATGCCATCTTTTGAATGTTAATACAACTTCCTCTCCTGAATGCTTGTAATGTTGTCTTCCTTTTACTGTCTTGTATGATTTTATACTTAGAATAATTTGGATGTCTTCAAAATACACCGTATCTGTGCGATCTTCTCGAGGTAAAATACCTCAGTTATACCCACCAACGGTTTATCTCGGCCTGGACTTAACACTTTAAACCAACATCCTTCAACATGACCTCGGTTTAACTTCAACTTGTAAATTTTTCTTAAAATTTCAACAAGTGTTAAACGTGATCTCGGTTTAACTTCAACTTGTAATTTTTCTCAAATTTCAACAAGTGTTAAACATGACCTCGGTTTAACTTCATCTTGTAAATTTTTCTCAAATTTCAACAAGTGTCAAACATGACATCGGTTTAACTTCAACTTATGAATTTTTTTCAAATTTCAACAAGTGTCAAACATGACATCGGTTTAACTTCAACTTGTAAATTTTTCTCAAATTTCAACAAGTGTTAAACATGGCCTCGGTTTAACTTCAACTTGTAAATTTTTCTCAAATTTCAACAAGTGTTAAACATGGCCTTGGTTTAACTTCAACTTGTAAATTTTTTTCATATTTCAACAAGTGTTAAACATGACCTTGGTTTAACTTCAACATGTAAATTTTTCTTAAAAATTTCAACAAGTGTTAAACATAACCTTGGTTTAACTTCAACTTGTAAATTCTTAAAATTTCAAAAAGTGTTAAACCAATCTTAGCTTGTAAATTTTTCTTAAGCATCATTCTCCAGCCCTTTGCCCCTTAATGTGAACTTAAGTTCCACTTGGGTTCTCATTATGCATGTATTCCAGAAACATCGTCAAGTATCTTATCAATCACAAGTGTAAAAAAATAAAGCTAAAACTTTATTTATTACTTCAGCTAATAACAAAGAACAAGAAAGTCTAATGATAGAAAAATTTCAGATTGCAAGTATTCCAGGGCCTTGGCAACTCTTTGCCTTCATTATCTTCAAGCCAATATGCCCCATTGCCCAGTACCGAGATGATTCTATAGGGTCCTTCCTAATTTGGGCCAAGCTTGCCTTCTCTGAGATCCTTCTTGTTTGCCGACGACATTTCTCAGGACGAGGTCACCAACTTGGAACTCTCGTGGGTTCACCTTTTTATTATAAAACCCTGGCAAGCTACTGTTGGTATGCCGCCAACTGAATTGCAGCTTTCTCCCTTCTTTCTTCTAGCAGATCCAGATCTCGGGTTAATAATACATCATTAGTCTCATTCTCTACTCCCTGAGTTTTGATTCCTAGGATGCCGACCTTTAGTGGAATTACTGCTTCTGTGCCATAAGCCATGGTAAATAGGGATTCCCCCATTGATCTTCTCCGCGTAGTTCGATATGCCCAGAGTACACTGGGCAACTCATCCACCCATTTTCCCTTTGCTGCTTGTAGCCTCTTCTTAATCCCATCTAAGATAACTTTGTTGGACACTTTTGCTTGTCTATTGCTTTGAGGAAAACTTGGGGTCGAAAAATAATTCTTGATTTTGAATTTTGCACAGAAGCTCTTGATTAGCTTATTGTCAAATTGTGTTCCATTGTCTGCAACTATTGCTTTTAGGATCCCAAACCTGGTGATGATATTCTTCCATATGAAGCTCTTCACATCTACGTCTCGAATCTTGGCAAGGGGTTCAGCTTCTATCCACTTGGTGAAGTAATCTGTTGCTACCAGTAGGTATTTCCTTTGCCCAATTGCTTGGGGCAGTTTTCCAACAAGATCCATGCCCCATTGGGCAAATGGCCAAGGACTGGATACTAAGTTTAGGTCTACTGCTGGTTGGTGTATCAGTGGTGCAAACCTTTGGCACTTTCACACTTCTTGACATAGGCTTCTGTGTCTTTTTGCATGTAGGGCCACCAATACCCCTGGGTAATGGCCCCATGAGCAAGTGATCTACCCCCAGCGTGGCTTCCATATACTCCTTCATGTATTTCATACAAAAAATATTCAACTTGTGAAGGATGTACACACCTCAAAAGAGGTCTAGTGAAGGATCTTTTGTAGAGATGCCCCTCTACTGTCAGACTGAATCTTGCCGACTTTAATCTGATCTTGTGTGCCTTTTTGTGATCATCTGGCAGTTTTCCTTCTTTTAGGAATGCTATTATTGCATCCATCTAGCTTGGTCCCACGTTCACACACATTGCTTCACGCTCTGTGGTCAGTGGTTCGATGCCGGGGCCGACAAGTAGTCAACTATTATCATCCTTGCCTTTCCAGGTTGTATTGCACTAGCCAGGTTGGCCAGGGCATTAGCGTGACTGTTATCATCTCGGCTAATCTGCTGTAGTCGGCAATTTTGAAACAGGGCCACCAATCTGTCGACCTCCTTTACATAGGCCAACATCCTTTCGTCTCGGGCTGCGAACTCACCTGTTGTCTGGTTGACTATAAGCTAAGAGTCACAGAAGACTATCACCTCATCTGCTTCTACTGCTACTGCCAGTTTCAGTCCTGTAATCAGTGCTTCATACTCTGCTTCATTGTTTGATGCCATGAACCCCAAACGAATGGATTGTTCTAGTATCTGTCCATCTGGAGATACCAGTGCTACTCCTGTCCCCGTTCCTTGTCGGTTGAACTCCCATCAAAAAACAATCGAAAAGAGTTACCGATGTAAATGTTGTAGGGTCTGAGTTTTTCTTCCTTCCTTTGTTCCGTTGCCTTCGGTTGGGCTCCCCTTTGCTCGCTTAGACATCGTTCACCTCGACTCAACAGAGCCCGATATACGATGGATCCTGGCATGAACTCGGCCACGAAGTCGGCCAAAACTTGGCTTTGATTACTGTTCTGGGTCTGTATTCTAGGTCATACTAGCCCAAGGCCACTGCCCACCTGGCTATTCTGCCTGTCAGATCTCTCTGCTGCAATAGGGACTTCAAAGGATGTTCAGTTAGCACCACAATTTTGTGGGCTTGAAAGTAATGGTTCAGTTTCTTTGAAGCCATTATTAAAGCCAATGTTAACTTCTCCAAGGGTAAATACCTGGTTTCTGCATCAGCTAGGGTTTTGCTTACATAGTAAATAGCCCTTTGTTCCCCTTTTTCTTCTCGGGTTACCACTGCATTTACCGCATGTTCCGAAACTGCTAAGTATATAAACAACTCCTCTCCAGGTTCTGGATTTGAGAGAACTAGAGCCGTGGTCAAATACTGCTTCAAGTCGGCCAAGGCGACTTCGCACTCTTCTGTCCATAAGAAGTCTGTGGCTTTTTTCACCAAGCTGAAGAAGGGTTTGCATTTGTCTGAGCTTCTGCTTATGAACCTATTCAGGGCTGCAACCCTTCCAGTCAATATCTGTACTTGCTTCGCCGATGTTGGGCTTTTCAGTTCTAGGATGGCCTTGATTTGATCTGGACTGGCCTCAATGCCCCTTCTGGTCACCAAGTATCCTAAGAACTTGCCAGATCCAACTCCAAATGCACACTTCGATGCATTGAGTCAGAGCCGATATATTTTTAGGATGTCAAAGGTTGCCTTTACATCTTCCAGATGGTCCTTAGGTTCCCTGGTCTTCACGACCGTGTCATCGATGTATACCTCCACTGTTCGGCCAATTAGGTGTCTGAACATCTTGATTACCAATCCCTGGTAAGTTGCTCCTGCATTTTTCAACCCAAAAGGCATCACTCTGTAGCAATACAGCCC
The DNA here is from genome assembly GCF_055761805.1 of Camellia sinensis. Lineage (NCBI taxonomy): Eukaryota > Viridiplantae > Streptophyta > Magnoliopsida > Ericales > Theaceae > Camellia > Camellia sinensis. The sequence continues at coordinate 172,127,525 of NC_138965.1, read as the reverse complement.
TTTTGGGATGATAAACGCAGTCTTCTCTTCGTCTAGGGGTACATGGCTATCTGATGGTACCCCTTGTAGGCATCTAGGAAGCTCATCCTTCCATGCCCTGAAGTGGCATCCACTAGTTGGTCAATCTTGGGTAAAGAAAAACTGTCTTTGGGACATGCCTTGTTTAAGCTGGTAAAATCCACACAGACCCTCCATTTACCATTCTTTTTCTTCACCACCACTGTATTCAATAGCCATGTCGGGTAATTTACCTCTCGAATGGTTCTGGCTTCTAGAAGTCTGTCTACTTCCTCTTCCACTGCCTCAACATGCATCAACGTCGGTCTTCTTGCCCGTTGGATTATAGGTTTGGCCGACCTGTCTACGTTTAGTTTATGGCAAGTAACCTCGGGGTCAATGCCTAACATTTCGTAAGGCGGTCAGGCAAACATTTCAATGTTTGCTCTCAAGAAAGCCTCCAGTTCTTTTTCCTCTTCTTTGGCTAAACCCGAGTTGAGAAGGAAGAAGCGTTCTTCATCTCCTTACTGGACGAGGATTTTTTTAGGGCTTCTTCACTCTTCTCAGCTAGCTTCTTGCCGACGTCCTCTAGGACTTCCACATCCTCATCTTCGATCTCTACCCTTTCTGGTTCTCGTTTGTTACAGGTGGATTTCATTTGCTGCCATGGAGCAGTTCTTTGCCTACAGCTGATCCCCTCTGACCTCCTCTATCCCATGTTCTGTTGGGAACCGCAATAGCTGATGTAATGTTGAGGGAACAGCCCCCATTGCATGCAACCATGGCCTTCCCAGGATAACATTGAAAGGGGAGGGTGTGTCGATTATGGTGAACTCTGTCTTTATCTTCTTGGTGCCAGCCTACACCTCCAAGCTTGCTGCTCCCAGTGGCCACACCGGCGTTCCATTGAACCCGACCATTGGGCCATTGGATTGCTTCATATCGTCTGGGTGAAGGCCAAACTCCTTGTAACACCTGACATACATGATGTCACAAGAGCTGCCTTAGTCAATTAGAATGCACTTCACTTAGCACTCACCAACCTGGAGGGATACTACCAAGGCATCGTTGTGCGGATGTTGTACCATCTCCAGGTCGGCTTTAGTAAAGGACACTACTGGTCCCTGGCATTTCTCGGTCCGAGGTCTTTTCTGCTGGACCTGGTACACATGCTGTAAGTGCTTTACCTTCTGGGTCTTCCCCCGTATTTCATTTTCGTTGACCTTCAAGTGAATTACATTAATTACCCGAGGTCCGCTTGCCTGCGGTTATTGTGTTGGGGAAGGTGGAGCCACTGGTGCCTGGGGCAGTCTTGCCTGCTCTTCCCTTTTCCTGACCTCATCTACAAGGTCCCTAAAATGGCCTTGCCTTACCAGGTCTTCCAGGTGTGCCTTCAGGGCTCTACAACCCTGAGTCAAATGCCCATCTTCATTGTAGTAAATACAATGCTTACCAAGACTTCTTCCCATAAACTCTCCTGGTACCCTTGCTGGTGCTCTTAAATAAGACTGGGTTCAGATTTTATCTAGGACTTTGTGAATTGGGATTCAGAATACAGTTGTGGCTGCCTGTGTAGCCCTTAGTCCTGTCTCTGGTTTATTGTGTCCACCATCACCTTGGCCTCACATCGGCGAGCTATTTTTTTTCTCTGGTTTCCGCGCCTTTGTCCTTGGCGTGTCTTCTTCGGCTTTGGCATATTTCTCAATTCTGGCCATGAGTTCCTCCATGCTTTTTGGCAATGTCTTTGCCAATGACTTTCGTAATGGACAATCATCTTTTAGGCCGTTCTTGAAAGACACGACCACCACCTCTAGGTTGCACTCGGGTATTCGGTTGAACACCTCATAATACCTTTTAGTGTAGGCCCTGAGGCCTTCATCCTCACTGATTCTCAGAGCCATCAAGGCGTCTACCCTTAATGGCTATAGTTTGTTTGTCACGAACCTAGCCACAAACATCTCGGCCAGGCCTTCCCAGGTTTTCACAGTTCCTTTTGGCAATTTGTGAAACCAATCCGATAAAATTTCCCCGAAGGATGAGGGGAACACCTTGCAAAGCAACGGCTCGTTCCCAGTGTACAATGCCATTGAGTTCAGGTATAAACCGATGTGAAAGTCGGGGTCTGACTTACTATCGTATATCTGAAACCTCGGTATACTAAATCTTTTCCAGGCCTCAAATTTGTCCAACTCCACCGAGAATGGTGTTATCGACTTAACAGGGGAAGTTACCTCGGCATTTTGTTGCTTCCTCTTGAGGTAATCTCTCAAGTCCTCTTTGGTTCGCCCAGGAGCTCGGCTATCTCCCGATTTCAGTCTTTTCGGTGCACTACTGCCTGTGTCATTGTGAGTCCTCTTGGTCCTTTCTCCATTGGTTGCGTCGAAGCACAACTCTTACCCTTGGGCATGTCGATGCTGTTTGGGGTCGGCTTCCTTGGTGCAATGCGTCCTCCTTGATTCTTTCCTTCTTGACTCCCCTCGCCCGACCTCATTTGAAGGCCGGTGAGAGTGTTTCTCAGCCCTGGTGTTCTGGGGACTGTAGGGACTGTTTTCTGCCCCTCTCTTTGGGCATCTCTCTTTGTCGCTGGAATCGGCGTATCTTGTAGTGGGTATGGCGGCTGCATGACGTTATTCTGCATCATGAAATTGACCACTGTTTGTAGGTCCGCTAATTTGTTCGCCATGACCTTTACCTCATCGTCCCTCCGCAGGCATCTTTCTTTCCATACCTGGAGGTCGTCCTCATTGTAGTACCCGCTTTGGTCCGTTTTCTTTGGTACGTCGCCTTCCTGGCCGACGTCCTTTCCTTCGTGATTCTTATCGTGAGTTTCTCTGTTGTAGTTGTCTTCTTCGACGTCAAGGTCTACAGGTTTCCCACTCCCAGTAGGGGTGTCGTTCCCAACCTTCTCTTTGTGTCTGCTGCTGGCCATCTATTCTTCTTTCTTTCCCACAAATGGTGTCAAATTGTGTGTGTCAATTTCCAACCACACTGCCAATCAAACACTCAGCTGGAGAACACTGGCAAAATAAATTAAGCCTGAATGACCTGCAACAGAAATAAGAGATTTTGGCGGTAGTTCGTCCACCCGGGGGCACTCCGACGATCAAGTCAGTTACCTCTCAAAGATAAAAATGCTTAACTCACTATTTAGAATATAAATTCTGTACCTTAGACCCATGAGGGTGCCTTTCTTTTATAACCAACTCAATCCTAGTCCCAATAAAAGCCTAGCTTCAATGGACTTTAGCTCTTATCTTGGACTCTCCAATAGATAAAGATAAACTCCCTAAGAGCTTTATCTTTATCCAGGCTGAGGTCCTTCCTTATTCTAAGACTCTTGTCCCTTATTCGCTTATTTCGGACTCTGGTATCTTCGGAGATAACCTCGGCCTAACCGAGATCACCTCGGCGTTATGATCGGGACACGTGGCACCTCGGCTGACACTTCGGTGCCACCTTGGCCACGTGTCGTCACTCAAAATTCATGTCTCCACAAATTTTAAATAATTAATAGCAATCTTAATCAAACAATCAATAACAAATCAGTATAACAATTTAATGTGAAAAAAAAAATCACAATTAGACTCTTCTACTTGTGATAAAAAAATTACAAGCCAAAACCACAAAATAATCCATTAAGAAGACAAAAAGGAATTACACATGATAACCCTCAATTACCTATTGAATCCACGACTGAATTGAACCAAACTCGATGTGCCTCTTACACTACCGTCTTCACCTCAGAATTGCTTTGTCCAACATTAAATCCACAACGCCGATATTGAATCCACAACGATGAGCTACTCTAAAATCTACCAAAGTTTTAGGCCAAAGTTCCTCGGAATTCACCTATGAACACCATTCTCCTTTTGTGAATAAAATAAGAAAAACAACTTTTGATATTTGTCACTATGTAGTTCGTTAATCAATCGATCAGTTTTTATACATCAGGAAAACTCATAGTATAAACATTCTCAAATATATAACACTTTGTATTTTACTCATCTCTAAAAATCTGGACAAGTTAAACTTTACAAATCACAAAAATACACTTTTATATTAAATAGAGCCATAAAGACCGCTCAAACAGTGTGACTAAAGACGGTGCTCACTTATAGGCCAACCGCTCGAGAGTAAAACTTGTCTCCCTAAAATTCAAAACACAAGCAGAGATACTCGATGAATCACTTCATCGCTAAAACGTACAAAAAACCGCTCGAGCGGTTAATCAACTTTGACTTATTTCTTAGTTTTAGTCCCTGTACTTAGTTAGCGAAGTGTCAAACAAGGAATACTCAAGTCAAGATATGGAATATTAACACAAACTGCTCTGTATAGGCATAACTTGGATTAGATTCGCATCTAAACTATCATAACTCACAGAGCAAATATACAACTGAAAGGAGTTTTGTCCAATAAAATTGCTAATAATAGAGACCCAATAGTTTAGTTTTAAAAATAATTTTTAAGAGCTCAAAACTTAAAATTTGTTTAGTTTACAATTTTTTTAAAATTGCTTTCAATCACCTTTTTTTTAAAAAAAAATTATCTTAGTTTTTTTTATTTATTAATATAGCTAATAAAGACAAAATATATTAAAATAGATAATAAGATAAAATATTACATTTAATTCATAATCATTTTTATTTTTTCTCGCATAACCATCAAATCAATTAAAAAAAATATATTTCCAAATACAACTATTTTATTTAGCCTAAACTAGTCAAATATCCAATTTACCAAACAATGCCAAAATTTCTAGCTACAAAATTATTTTAAAATATACAATCAAATAAATTTTTAAAATTTGAAAATACTTTTAAAAAACTCAGCTGGTATAGCATGTGGCTTGTTCCAAGAAAGGGTTATAAATAGGCTATAGTATACCTTTTTTCATTATAACATTGAACAAAACCAAGCTAACGTTGTATGTGACATGTTCCATGACAGAAAAGGGTTTTAAAAATACTATAGTATATTTTTTTTCTACCGTAACATTCACTTTTTTTAAAGGTAATACCCATCGAACAAAAAGTTAAGAGAGTGCTGATATCCACCCAAAAAGAGAGTGCTGATGCATGATCCATTACAAAGAAAATTTTAAAAAAGCTACAATATATAGGAGTGTTTTAAAAAATTAATAAAAGTTAATTTTTTGATTTTTTTAATAATTTTTTAATAAAAAATTGAATTCTTTTAGAAAAAAAAACTAATTTTTTTAGTTAAAAAAATTAAAAAGCCAAAAAATTGACTTTTTTTAGCTTGTTGCCAAAATGGCTCATAGTATCTTTTTTCATTATGATACCCATTTCTTCCCACTATAACATCTAACGAAGACTTGTTTTTAGGAAGTTGACTTTTAGTCACTTTTTTTTGGTTTGTAGCAAAAGCCAAAAGTGATTTTTTTGATTTTTTTTTCATTTAGGAAGTTGGTTTTTAGCCAATAGTTAAATTACAATTCTACTCCTCATGGGTCAAAATGTATTATATGGGTGAAGTTGTAAATATTTTAAATTAAATGGGAGTAGTTTTGTCATTTTATTATGATTTGACATCATAAACAAATATTAATCAAAAAAATCAAAAGCCACTTTTTACCAACTTCCCAAATCATTTGTCTAAAAAAGCCAAAAATTTTGTTAAAAATAAAAAAATCACTTTTTACCATATTCTCAAAATAGGCCAAAATATTAAATTTATCATTATACATTTAATACGACCAAACAAAACATAAGAAATATCTTTAAAAGGCCAACATTGTCTCTAATCCAAGATTAGATTGGAGCGTGACGTTAGGCTTTTGGGGATCTATCATAAGTATTGTTTTGATAACCTGAATCGTTAATATATAGAAATCATCGAGTATGTTATCTCTATAAAAAATTACGTTAGTCGGATATCGATTGTTATTTGATCAGATTTAATTTCTGCCAACAATACATATAATTTTCAAAATAAATTGACAAAAATCTGATCCAATCAAATAACTATCGATATCCGATTAACGTATTTTTTTATAAAGATAAAATACTCGATAAACTCTACACATTGAACGTTCCAAATTATCAAAAAATGATCTATAGTAAATCGTACAGACCCAATCAGTGTGTTTGGTTTGAGTTTTTTGAAAATGTTTTTTGGTTTTCATATTTTTATGTTTTTAGTGAATATTTTTAACATTTATTTTTTTACATGCACCTTACTTAAATGTATCTAAAAAATAAAAAAAATTGTAAAAAAATATTTTAAAAAATTAATAAATACATAAAAATATAAAAAATATATTGAATTCTTGTATTTTTTTTTAATATATTTTTGGTATTTAAGGATTGTTTGAGGCTTTGGCAACCCAAAAATAATACATTTTTTTTTATCTTTTTATCTTTTTTCATCATATCACCTTTCTACTTTTCTGCACATCTTTTCGTAAAAAGATAAAAAATACACTTATTTAGGTCATACCAAACAACCCTTGAGATGATCTAAATAAGTGCACTTTTTATCTTTTTATGAAAAGATGTGCAAAAAATTAGAGAGGTGATGTGATGAAAAAAAGATAAAAAGATAGATTATTTAAGGAATGCCAAACCACTCCTTAGCAAAATTTTGAAAGGTTTTTTTAACAAATTTTTTTATTTTTTAAATATATTTATGTTAGGTATGTCAAAAAATTAAAAAAATTACTTAAAATATTAAAAAAATTAAAATTTTTAAAAAATATTTTAAAAAAATTCTAACCAATCAAAGTGAATGATATCGTCAAATCTACAAAATCAACTTTAAAAAACCTGTCCCATCTTGAAACTATTTCAGTCACAATTTCAAAAGTAGGAGGGATTTGTGCTTTGTTGTTTCTTTGAATCCGTAAATCGAAGCCGTTAATGCAGTACTTAAACCATAAGGACCCTGCAACCACCGTCGGATCTTTTATTACTTTTTGCCTGCAATCATTTCAAACAAAGACTTCCCCGATGACTTTACTTTCACGGGAAATGATTCAACTTTTTGTTTGGCAGTATTTGATTTTGATTTAGATATAAATTTAAAAATAAGAAGTAAAAAAAATAAAGTAAAATATAAATAAAAAATAAGTATTTTTATTTTTATTTAAATCTTTATTCGAATTTATAAACTACACCTAACATAAAAATAAATTTCGAAAGTCAGGTTAATTAGAAAGTTAAAAAAGTAACCATGAGGAAGTTAAGGATCCGTTTGGGAAGAACTAAAGTGAGTTTTTTTGGCTATTTTAATCACAAAAGACAAAATAAACTATTTTAGCCACAAAAAATAAAGCAGCACATCCAACCCATAATCATTACACTCTTCTCTCACAAAAAAAGACAAAAAATTCAAAAAGTCCTTCCCAAATTAAGTTTTTTAGCCCAGGCTAAAATAGCAAAAAAAACCAAAAAGCTAAAAAGTCAACCCACTTCTAAAAGATATTTTTTAGGGAGTATTTTGAAACTTTGCTAAAAAGTCAACTTTTTGATTTTTTAGGAGTTGTTTGGGAAATAATAAATTAGTATATTTTTTACTTTTTATAAAAAAAACGTAAAATATGGGTTAATTTGAAATGATGTAATAAAGAGGTGATGTGACTTAAATAAGATAATTGTGATCTAAATAAAATAATATGTTATATAGCATATGTCAAACAACCACTTAGGGGTTGATTGGGGCGTCTTAAATAAGTGTAATTTTTATTTTTTTAGACTAAAAATTTGAGAAAAAAAATATAAATGTTTGGGTTGACTTTTTGATATTTTATGAAAATATGTATATTAAAAAATTGTATAAATAAGTGTGTAAGAGAAGATAGTATAGTAGGCCGTACGGATTGGCAGTGCAGTCGGCTGGGTGAATACATGGGAAAATATTGCCTCCTTTTCGGCTTTTATTGGAAGGTGTTGTTCGGCTCGTAGGGCCCCACCACGGGTCCTGTTTTTCTAATCGGAACCGTTCAATGTGTAGAGCTCATCGAGTACTATATGTTTGTAAAAAATCACGTTGATTGGATATCGATAGCTATCTGACCGTGTTAGTTTTTTTTTGTCAATTGTTAACTATAACACTATCAATTTTCTATACAAAACTGATTTGATTATGTAGTTAGCGATATCCGATAAACGTGATTTTTTATAGGTATATAGTACTAAACAAGTTCTACATATTGAACAGTTCGAATTATCAAAATAGGATCCATGGTAGGCCCCCACGGGCCCAACTTTACCATCCAACTTAGTAAATGTATACATGTAATTTTTTTTTTTCTTTCACTGCAATGGATGTGACGTCAGTACGTTGATGGGCAAAAAGTTGATTTGGAAGATAATATTTATATATTATATTTTTTATATTTTTTTTTGTGAATAGTGATAATTTTTTAACTTTTTTAATAACTTTTTGATTTTTTGATTTTTTTTAAACTTGCCAAACCAACCTTTAGTTTTTTTACATAACAAAGTCATAAAAAAATCAAAAAGTCGCAAAAAAATTTAAAAACTAATTTTTTACCAACTTTCTAAAATATCACTATGGGTTTTGATAAAAAAAATTAAAAAATATTATACATCTTTTATTACATTCATATTTATACATCTATATAAACAAAGCATATCAATATATATTCTAAAAACACATGTTATCAAAACCCTTCTATAATTTCTTTACATTTTGTATTTTTTTAATAAAAAATTTAAACATATTATCAAATAATTTTTTACTTTATATTTTATCCTAGAGAAATGCTAACTTACAGATTGTTTGGGGTGTCTTAAATAAGTGTATTTTTTATCTTTTTGGACTAAAAAATTGAGAAAAAAAATATGGATATTTGGGTTAACTTTTTGACTTTTTATGGAAAAATGTGTATTAAAAAATTGTATAAATTAGTGTGTAGAGAAAAATTAGAATTGGGAGTTGTGCAGCCGTAATTTTTGTCTTTTGGTGAATAGTGATAACTTTTTAACTTTTTGACTTTTTAAATTTTTCATGGGTTCCCAAACTTGGCCTTACTATTGTTGTTAGTGTTGAAAATGTATAAAAGTGTATTAAAATACGAGAAAAAAATTAAAATATATAAAAAATTGTAATTAATGTTGAAAATGTATATAAAATATATATTGACATATGTAAAAAAAAATTAAAATATAAAAAAAATATTAAGAATATAATTTTTTTAAAATTATATGTTTTATTGACAATATTTAAGATTGTCACATTAATTGGATATCGATAGCTATCTGACCATGTTAGTTTTTTTTGTCAACTGTTAACTATAACACCATCCATTTTTTATACAAAACTAATTTGATCATGTAGTTAGCGATATTCGATAGACGTGATTTTTTACAAACATATAGTATTAAACGAGTTCTACATATTGAACGATTCAGATTATTAAAACAGGACCCATGGTAGGCCCCCACAAGCCCAAGTTTACCATCCAACTTAGTGAATGTACACCTGTAAATTTTTATTATTTTTTCCTTTCACTGCAATGGGTGTGACACTAGTACACGTTGATGGGCAAAAAGTTGATTCGGAAGCTAATATAAACGTCAGTATGTTGATGCGCAAAAAGTTGATTTGGAAGCTAATATTTGTATATTATATTTTTTATATTTTTTTTTGTGAATAGTGATAATTTTTTAACTTTTTTGATAACTTTTTAATTTTTTAATTTTTTTTAAACTTGCCAAACCAGTCTTTAGTTTTTTACATAAAAAAGTCACCAAAAAAATCAAAAAGTCACAAAAAATTTTAAAAACTAATTTTTTTACCAACTTTCTAAAATATCACTATGGGTTTTGATAAAAAAAATTAAAAAATATTATTCATCTTTTATTACATTCATATTTATACATCTATATAAACAAAGCATATCAATATATATTCTAAAAACACATGTTATCAAAACCCTTCTATAATTTCTTTACATTTTGTATTTTTTTAATAAAAAATTTAAACATATTATCAAATAATTTTTTACTTTATATTTTATCCTAGAGAAATGCTAACTTACTATTGTTGTTAGTGTTGAAAATGTATAAAAGTGTATTAAAATATGAGAAAAAATAAAATATATGAAAAATTATAATTAATGTTGAAAATGTATATAAAATATATATTGACATATGTAAAAAAAATTAAAATATAAAAAAAAATATTAAGAATATAATTTTTTTTAAATTTAATATGTTTTGTTGACAATATTTAAAATTGTCACGTTGATTGGATATTGATAGCTATCTAGCTGTGTTAGTTTTTTTTGTCAACTATTAACTATAACACCATCCATTTTTTATACAAAACTAATTTCATTATGTAGTTAGCGATATTCGATAGACGTGATTTTTTACAAGCATATAGTATTAAACGAGTTTTACATATTGAAGGGTTCGGATTATTAAAACAGGACCCATGGTAGGCCCCCACAAGCCCAACTTTACCATCTAACTTAATGAATGTACACATGTAAATTTTTAGTGTTTTTTCCTTTCACTGCAATGGGTGTGACACCAGTACACGTTGATGGGCAAAAAGTTGATTTGGAAGCTAATATAAACGTCAGTACGTTGATGGGCAAAAAGTTGATTTGGAAGCTAATATTTGCATTTTTTTTTTCTATATTTTTTCTTGTGAATAGTGATAATTTTTTAATTTTTTTAGTAACTTTTTGACTTTTTGACTTTTTTTAAACTTGTCAAACCAGCCCTTAGTTTTTTTACATAGCAAAGCCACAAAAAAGTCAAAAAGACGCAAAAAAATTTTAAAACTAATTTTTTTACCAATTTTCTAAAATATCACTATGGATCTTGATAAAAAAATTTAAAAATATTATACATCTTTTATTACATTTATATTTATACATCTATATAAACAAAGCATATCAATATATATTCTAAAACACATGTTATCAAAACCCTTCTATAATTTCTTTATATTTTGTATTTTTTTTAATAAAAAATTTAAACATATTATCAAATAATTTTTTACTTTATATTTTATCCTAGAGAAATGCTAACTATTGTTGTTAGTGTTGAAAATGTATAAAAGTGTATTAAAATATGGAAAAAAAATTAAAATATATAAAAAATTGTAATTAATGTTGAAAATGTATATAAAAATATATTGACATATGTAAAAAAAAGTTAAAATATAAAAAAAATAAAAATATTAAGAATATAATTTTTTAAAAATTTAATGTGTTTATTTGTGATTATTCACCCCGCAAAAAAAGAATGTCTGTGATTATTCACCTCGCAACCCCGAGTCCGGATCCTCGGCCGCCCTTCTCGGTGGCCGTCCCAGCAGCCCCCCAAAACGACGTCGTTTTGGGGGTTTTTTTGGATTTTTTTTTCTTTCTTCTTTCTCGTTCGAACAGAACCAGAGGGGAGGGGAGGGGAGGGGAGGGGAGGGGAGGGGAAGAAGAGAGAGAGGAAGGGAGAAGAAGAGGGAGCCGCCGGTGGGCCGGACTGGAGGGGGCCATAATCACCGGGGGAGGAGGAGGAGGAGGAGGCGGAGGCGGGCCGGAGGCGGAGGCGACGGCGGTGCAGCTGCTGCGACGAGCTGGATCGGGCGACGATCGGACGGCTGGCGAGCTCGACGACCTGCGACGGCGAGTCTTCGGCGTATCCGGACCCCCTTCCCCTCCCCTTCCTCTCTCTCTTCTTCCCCTCCCCTTCCCTCCCCTCTGGTTCTGCGAAGAAGGAAGAAGACAGAAAAAAAAAAAAAAACGAAAAAACCCCCAAAACGACGTCGTTTTGGAGGGCTGCTGGGAACGGCCGCCGAGAAGGGCGGCCGCGGATCTGGATTCCCGCAACCCCCCTCCCCCAAACACACACACACACACACACACTTTCACTGTCACTAACCTATAGATTTCGTTTGAAAAATTGGTTATTTAATTAATTATTTTTATTTTTTATTATTTTAATAGATTAAAATATTTGAATTTGAAAAAATGATTAGATTCTTCTATAATTAAATATAATGTTTGTAGAAAAAAAAAAAATTATACATTTAATATAATATTTTATCTTATTAACAATTTTAATCTATTTTATCTTTTAAAAATTTTACCTAAAAAAAAAAAAACTTCACCAAACAAGGCGATATTACAACTGAACGCACACTCTCTCTCATTCATTGTCACTGCACTCACTAACACATATTGGTGATGTTTGGTATAACTGTTAAAACAGATTATACATTATACCTTAACAGATTATAGATTATTACTTTAATCAGAAATTGTTAATCTGTTTGGTATAACTGTTGGATTATAGGTTTAAGTTGCTGAGTAATACTTGTTAAATAAGTTGTGAAATGCTTTTTCAATTAATTTTTATTTTTTATTATTCATTATTTGTCTACATTTCTCATAAAAAATAATAAGAATATTTTATAGTCCATTTGGGTCTTTTTCTATTTTTAAAAAAATAAAAAATAAAAAAATTTAAGAGTATAACCGTAAATTAACATGTCCACAGCAGAAGCTGATAATCAGAAGTAACGAGTGAGCAGCTTCTCAGAATCAGTTTTTTTGACTTAAAATAAGTTGTTAGAATCAGAAACTGTTTAAAATAAGTTTAACCAAACAGTCCAAAATAACTTTTTAAAAATCAGAAGTCATAAGTTGGCTCAAAAAAATACCACCAGCCCATTATTAAGCACTCCTTTGGAAAGAGGATTAGGTTCGGTTTGGAACTATTTTAATTACAAAAAGATAAAATAAATTTTTTAGTTTAATAAAGTAAAATATCATATCTTACTTATAATTATTTCATTTTTTCTCTCATAAAATTCAAAAATCTCATACTAAAATAATTAAAAAATCAACCCACTATCCAAACCAACTCAAAAGCTGTTTCTCCAAAAAAAAAATAAAAAAATCACATATTAAAACTGAACATTCAGAGTCTCACACTCACACTCACACTCACACTCACGGCACTGACAACTGAACAAACACTCCGCTCGCAACCCAATCCCGCTTTATTATAGGTAACAAATAGATAATGGACATCTTTATCCATGAATATGAGAAATAGAATTTTGCTATTCATATATTTAAAAGTTAAACTTATTTTTTAAATTTAATAATGTGTAAAAAAATTTAATTAATAATTAAATATTTTTAAATTATTAATTAATTATTTTCTCGACACATCACTAAATTTAGAAACTAAGGCCTCGTTTGACAAGTTAACATTTTAGTCAAAAAGTCAAAAAGTTACTAAAAATTCAAAAAGCCTAAAACTTATACCAAAAATTCAAAGATTCTTTTTTCTTTAATTTTTGTAAATATAAACTGAAAATGGAATGGTTACCAAACAGACTCAAAATATTTCAAATATATTGGGTCTGTTTGGTTTATTTTTCAAAAAAAAAATTGAAAAAAATTCTCTACAAATAAATTTTTAAGAGTAATCAAATCAAATCAATTTTTTTTAAAAAAAATCTCAAAATTTCGTTTGGTTACCTATTTTCTAAAATCATTTTTTCTTTCATACATATCAAATCAATCACTTTTTTAAAACTCTCTCTCCAAAATAATTTTTTCAAAATCATTTATGGAAGGTAAACCAAACAAGTTTTTGTACTATTTATCTCTAAAACTACTCTACAAACACAAACCAAACACACCTATTATTTCTACGAATTTATGTATGAACATTTAAAAAATATATAAATATATAAAATTGCATATAAAGTAATATAAATTAATAGACAAATAAAATATATGTTATCAAATTAAATGTGCTATATTTATATACCAATTAGTGCACTCAACAAAATTTTAATGTGACATGTGACATATTCTGTCACAAAGAAGATTTCTAAAAAAGCTATAGCGTATTTTTTCACACAATGGGGGTGTTTGTTTCAGCTTTTTAGAGTCAACTTATGACTTTTAGCTTTGAAAAAGTTATTTTGGACTGTTTGGTTAAACTTATTTCAAACAGCTTCTGATTCTAACAGCTTATTTTACCTCAAAAAGTTGATTCTGAGAAACTGCTCACCCCTTGCTTCTGATTATCAACTTCTACTGTGGACATGTTAATTTATAGTTATACTCTTAAATTTTTTATTTTTTATTTTTTTAAAAATAGAAAAAGACTCAAATGGACTATAGATTATTATTATTATTTTTTTATAAGAAATGTAGACAAACAAAAAATAAAAATTAATTGAAAAAACTATTTCACAGCTTATTTAACAAACACTACTCAGCAACTTAAATCTATAATCCAATAGCTACACCAAACAGATTAACAACTTCTGATTAAAGTCATAATATATAATCTGTTAAATTATAATCTATAAGCTGTTTTAACAGTTACACCAAACGGGGCCAATAACATCCACTTTTTTTTCTACTATAACATCCGATAAAAACCCAACAAAAAATGGAGTCATTTTTTGATGTACCAAAAAAAATAAAAAATTAAAAGAATGCTGATGTGACATTTACTTCTTCTTTTTTTTTAAAAAAAAAAAAAAAAAAAAACTGTAATACCCACTACTTGCTATAACATTTAACGAAATATTGAATTTATTATAACGGGTCTAATAAGACTTAAGAAAAATCTTGCGACTATTTAAATTACAATTTCAACATTCAATATTGGGTGAATCTTCTTATTTTCTTTTTAAAACTCCAAAATCAAAAGTAGGAGGGAATCGTGCTTTGTTGTTTCTTTGAATTCGTAAATCAAAGTCGTTGATGCATTTCTTTAAACGGTTTCGCTACGTAGCTCGAAACTTTCGAGCTCGAAATTGGCCCGAATTCAAAATAACGTCGTTTTGATTTCTTTTCTTTTTTTTCATAACTGGCAAAAGAAAGAAAAAGAAAGAAGAGAAAAGACAGAGAGAGAGAGAATCATCCATCATCAACAAAAAATCAAACCCACATCAACAATAACCACAACAACACATATTTATCACTAAACACAGATTTTCAAAATCAAAAAAAAAAAAAAAAAAACCAAACACAGATCTACCACAACAACACACAACATCATCATCATTAAACACAGATTTTCAAAATCAAAAAAAAAAAAAAAAAACCAAACACAGATCTACACCGTCGCCCATCACCATTGTTCATCGTTCGTCGTCGTTTATTGTCCTCCGTTGTCGTTCGTCCACCGTCTCGTCGTCGTTTGTACTCCTTCAAGAGACAGATCAGAAGTTCTTGAGAGATATATTGAATGAGAGTGATGAGGTGAGAGAGGCGAGAGTGAATGAGAGGGATGGGGTGAGTGAGGTGAGAGAGGCAAGAGTGAGAGAGAGGAGAGAGGTGAGAGTGAGAAAGAGGTGAGAGTGCTGAAAAAGGACTTTCGAGCAAGTCGAGCCCAATATATTCGAGCTACGGATCATTTTCCTTCTTTAAAGCATAAGAACCCTGCCACCACCGTTGGATCTTTTATTACTTTTTACCTTCAATCATTTCTAAAGGATCGCCAACAATAATCAAATAAATTATCAAATTTAAATTTGATAAAATAGTTTATTTTTTTGCTGCTTTTACTGTTCATCAAATAAATCTTTAAATCTAAAATTTCTCCAACTTTTATTAAACTAAGAATGGATGTGCTTTTTATTAAATTAATGTTCATTGTAGTTAGATTTTCACTACCAAATATCTCTCCAAATATCCCTTCGGATGACTATTTCAAGATAAAAATTATACTGACCGATTGACTGACCGAACATCTGCCTGATCATTTGTCCAATTGATCGATAATTTGATGAAACTCCTATTAAAAAATAAATAAATAAATAAACAGATGTCCTAATAAAGACTTCCCATTGACAATTGACGTGATGACTTACTTTTCTTTGGACTATTTTGGGAAGTGGGTTAAAAGTCAGTTCTCAGCTTTTAACCCACTTTCCTCTTACAAAAAAAAGTCAAAAAATAGTTTTGAGTGATTCTACTTACACCACCATTTTACCTCTTTGCACCTTGCATATGAGTTTTTTTTCCTTCCAAATTTATCCATGTGTGAAATTACTTTTAAGGACAAAACACTAAAATTAAATATATTTGATTATCTCCTTACACCCCTTGGTCTTCAATCCCCACTCCTCTTTTTCTTTTCTCAACTTTTCTTTTCTCTTACACATCTCTTTTGAAAAAGTAATCAAAGAAAGCAATAGATGAAGACACGGTGGTGAAGAACCAAAAAAAAAAGTGAAATTGTGAATTTTTTTATTTGTTTTGTAGGTTTTTGTTTCAATTTTCTACGCCAATCTTTGACTTTTTTCGATATTTCGAAATCGAACAAAATAACATAGTTCGGTATCAAACTGCCGAACAAAAAATATAAGTCTGGTATCCAACTACCTGATAAAAGATACATTTTCGGTAATATAAAGCCGGACTTTTTAAATTTGTTCGGCTACTCATTGCAATGTATGTTTAGTTTCATTTTTGTGTTTTTTTGCTTGGAATGATTATACTTATACTCATTACAACAACGCAAGTACTGCATTATTAGTGGCTTCTAGTAATGAATTCATTACAGAAGAAATTTGTTAAGTTTTTTTATGAATATGACTTTTTCTTATTTTTAATTTGTATTAAGTTTTATTAATAATTTGACGTATAAATGTATTTATTATGTTTAGATTTTTAGTAGTCATCAAGCATTAATTAAATAGGCTTCTGACGTTGGGAGGAAGACTGGATTTGTCATTGTTGTAAAGACATCAGATGCGGGAGATAATGACAGAAAACCAAGACTTACATTTGCTTGTGAAAAAAGTGGTTACTATAGAGATAACAGGAAGATCAAGGGCGAATTATTGAGGTTGACAGATTCTAAAAAGTGTGGATGTCCATTTTTATTAAGGGAGGAAAAATTACCTACAAATGATGAGTGGATGTTGCATATCTTAAGCGGAGTGCACAATCATCCGTCTGCTGAACATTTCGAAGAGCACTCATTTGCTGGTAGATTAGCTAAAGAAGAAACATCCTTATTAGTTGACATGTCAAAGAGTATGGTGTGACCAAAAGAGATATTGGTTACATTGAAACAAAGGAATGCCTTTAATGCGATAACAATGAAGACAATCTACAATGCACGTCATCAAAATTGAATAGTACAGAGGGCAGAAAGATCACAGATGCAACAACTATTAGGGCAATTGTCGATTCAAAATTATGTTGAGTGACATCGATGTGATGATAGAGAGATGGTGACTAACTTGTTTTATGCACACCTGGTCAGTTTGGAGTTGTTACGTGTATTTTCACATGTGTTGATTATGGATTGCACATACAAGACTAATAGGTATCGACTCCCTCTCTAAGAGATTATTAGGGTAACATCAATAGACTTGACATTTTCAGTTCCTTTTGCTTATCTTGGTCATGAATGAGAGCACATTTATACATGGGTTTTAGGCGTATTGCGTACTGTTATGGAGAATACTGCTTTTCCAAAAGTCATTATTACAAATAGAGAGTTGGCTTTGATGAAAGGCATATCAAGAGTTCTACCTATGGGCACTAATCTTTTACGTAAATGGCATATTAGCAAGAATGTTTTGATGAAATGCAAGAAGGTTTTTGAGACGAAAGATAAATGAGATAAGTTTATGCATAGTTGGAGTGCTTTGGTATTGGTTAGAACAGAAACAGAATTCACTAAACAATTTTCCAATCTAAAGACCGAATTTAGTATGTATCCTCAAGCTATTAAGTATGTTACTGCCAATTGGTTAGAGCCATACAAAGAAAAATTTGTTGTAGCTTGGACAGACAGTAGTATGCATTTCGGAAATACTACTACAAACAGGTAAATTATGGTTATTATATTTATGAATTACTATAATTTTTTGATTTTTGTATTAAATACCAAAATATACATACTTGTAGGGCGGAGAGTTCTCATGCTAAATTGAAGAGGCAACTTGGATTAAGTCAAGGCAGTTTTGAAACATCTTGGACCAAAATACATAATTTGTTAGAGTTACAGCATGCAGACATTAAAGCCTCATTTCAGCAAAGTTTGATTGTAATCCAACACAACTACACACCTACTGAGTTCACTAAGTTGCGTGGTTTTATTTCAATTTGTAGTTTGGACAAAATATTGGTAGAGTCAAAGAGATCGAAAAGTGTGGGAATGGATGTTGCAGTATGTGGCTACATTTTGCAATGTATACATGGGTCGCCATGTGCACATGAAATAGCTGAGTATTTTCAACAAGGTCAACCGATTCCCCTCTCGTGCATAAATCCTCATTGGAGAAAGTTAGATATGCTTCCAGTTTCAAAAAATGCTTTTATGGAGTTGGATTGCAAAACAGAGACTGATTTTTTTATTGAGAAATTCCAAATGATTAACGAGGCGCAACAAGTGATCCTTCTTAAGAAGTTGATGGAGTTAATTAGTCCAGACAGTACATTTTTATAGAACTTGAACTCAAGACTGACATGCGAAGTAGGGGCCGAGGTCAAAGACGTGGTTAATTCAAAATCGATACATCTACCAAATGCGAGCCATCTGCGTTTGAGTTTGTACTATCTGGAGAATATAGTTATTCATAGGGTGTTACCATCTCAACGGCACTAGCTCGTAAGCAACTGCAACGGAAGAAGGCAAAAAACGATAATGTATGTAATCATATAAAACTTGTAACTAGGTACAAAATTTATTTTAATAGTTGTTCAGCCTCATTTTAATTATTTCATATATCCATTGCTGTATATTTACGATGTAGGTCTGTATGATGCAATTAACAAATCGTATCTCTTACTTCGAATAATTTTCGGAGATGTTAAGACCATATATCCATCACATAAAAGATGTATAAGCAGATGGCAATTGTGGTTTCAGGGCAATAGCTGGATTGATTGATTTAGGTGAAGATGATTGGCAACAAGTTAGGCGCAACTTGTTGACTGAGTTACATTCGAATGTAGTGCACTATGTGCAACTATTTGGTTCACAAGAAAGGGTTGATAACCTTAACTCTATCTTATCTTACTTCGAACCTGGCCCTGGATTTAATCATTGGATGACTATGACTGACATGGGCCATTTGATAACATCATACTATCGAGTTGTTCTTTATCATTTATCCATGCAATAATGCTTGACGTTTCTACCACTTAAATCAGTATCGATTGCAACATCTGATCGAAGAGATATTTGCATTGGATTTGTAAATGGAAACCATTTTGTACAGATAACTACCGAGCCTACTTAGATCATTACCATGTCTTATTTTGCATTTCTACTTATTGATTTCTTTGTTATAAGTTTATTTGCAACCTAGTCATCTAGTACCTCTGATAACAAATAATTGGATTTATTTTCATCACTCGTGTGCTAGTGGATGGAAGAAAGCATATAGTATCCTTATTCATCAATTCTATACTCTTATTAGTCCTGACATAGTAACTACTGAAACAATCAATATAGACGAATTGTGATAACATGTTTGATTGATGGATGCAAATAATGATAGATTTTATGGATGTTTTTATGGATATTCGTACACTTGATTTTTTTTATGAAAACTTTTATGGATACTTTTTATGTATGATTTTATAGATGCGTGTTTGATTTATAGATATTTTTTATCGAACTGGATTAATTCAAATTCATTAACATTGTATTACCGAATAGATCCAAATTATCGTTTGGAACAAAGTGGCTCTGTAAATGTATAGCAACAAAACGTTGGACAAATATATTTTTTCCAGCAACATAACACCGAAAAAATGTAATTTGTCTAGTACCGTGTGACCAAATAGACACTTCACAGTGGGCTTCACTGACTTTGTTGTGAAGCAAATTGAAATTATCCAATTGTACATCAACATAATGTTGGAAAAAAATAGTTTGTCTGGTAACATCACACTGGAGTAATTGAAATTCATTAGCATTTTATTACCGAACAGGCCGTCACAAATTATTACCACATTATTTGGAAGAAAGTGGCTCTGTAAATGTATAGGAACAAAATGCTGGACAAACCAATTCATTCCGGCTTTATAACACCAAAGTTTTGTAAATTGTTTCGCATTGTGTGATCGAACAAACACTTCAATGTGGGCTCCACTGGTTTTGTTGTGAAGCAAACTGAAATTATCCAATTGAACGGTAACATAATGCTGGGAAAAAAAATTGTATCTGGTAACATGACACTGAAGTAATTCAAATTGATTAGCATTGTATTATTGAACAAGCCCAGCACAAATTAAACAAACATTGTTTAGGAGAAAGTGGCTCTGTAAATATATAACAACAAAATACTGGAGGGATCTATTGTTTCCGGCAACTGAACACCAGAAAAATATGGGTGTAAAGAGATGGGTTTTTAAGATTTTTTTTACCTTGAGGCTTGTTTTGGTAAATATATTGGGTGTAATGAGAATCTAATATTTTTTTTAGTGGTGTAATTAGATTAATGGTATAAAGAAGTAAAAGAGTGGTGTAAGTAGAATCACTCAATAGCTTTTAACCATCTTCCCAAGATACCCTTTTGTTTGGCAGTGTTTGATTTATATATTTAGATAGAAATTTTAGAAAAAATAATATATTTTTAAAATTTTTTAAATTTATCAACCAAACACAATATAACAATATTTAGAAAGCCAAGGATTGCTTTAGAAAGTAGGTTGAAAGCTAATTTTTTAATTTTTTTTGCAAAAACCTGTAAAAAATAAGAAAAAGAGGAGAAGATGATATGACCCAAAAAATTAAAAATTAAAAAAAATCTCTTTTAATCAAGTTGTCAAAACAAGCCTTAGGTACCGTTTGGAAAGAAGGTTTGGAAGTTTTTTTTGGCTATTTTGGTCACAAAGGACAAAATTGGTTTTTTTATCCACAACAAATAAAATATCACATGTAACCTATAATCGTTACACTATTCTCTTAAAAAAAAAGTCAAAAAAATTAAAAAGTTAAAAAACTCTTCCCAAATCAAACTTTTTAACCCATAGTAAAATAGTCAAAAAAAATTAAAAAATTAAAAAATTAATCCACTTCCTAAACTACGCCTAAATAATGTTAAGATTGAAGGAGAATTCTGCACCAATCCGATTTCTGTTTGGAATCGGAAATTGAAATTCCCGCTCTTGGAACGAGTGATTGTGAGATTGTGTTAGTGAGATGAAGTGATGTGTATATAGTCCTCAAATGAGGGTTTTAAAATCGAATGATTAAAAATATTTTTATTTTATTTTTCTATTAAAATCAATGATTCAAATTTAAATGCAGGCCATCTGTTTGGATAAAAAATATTTTTTAATGGAAATATTTTTAACAAATTTTTCTTTGAAAAAAATAACTTCTCGTGACGGTGAAGGTGAGAGCGGAGATGGTAGTGTGATCATATTCGTAAAATTTTATTAAATATTTTTTTTCTCCTTTTAAAAAAGAAAAATATTTTTTTTCCTAAATAAACTTATTTTCATTGACTATGAAAAATATTTTTAATTAATTTTCATTTTGTCTTGTGGTAAATATAAGAAAATATATAAATTATTTTTTACTCAAATAAACGGATGGCATAAAAAATTTATGGGATAATTACCGACAAGTACAATTGTTGGATAGTCTTGAATAATTTTTTTCCTTACATCCTTGCCTCTCGCTTTTAGGATGACCAAATTTTAAGATTTTGCCTTTATTTAGGATGTGATTTAGTTTTTTAATTTTT
Source organism: Camellia sinensis (assembly GCF_055761805.1). Lineage (NCBI taxonomy): Eukaryota > Viridiplantae > Streptophyta > Magnoliopsida > Ericales > Theaceae > Camellia > Camellia sinensis. The sequence continues at coordinate 172,105,832 of NC_138965.1, read as the reverse complement.
TGATTATTTTACTTTAGGATTAAAATGTCCTTATTTGTGATAATTTTTTAAACTTTTTTGACTTTTGTAATAAAATAAAATGAAATAATTATAATTTAGATATGAAATTTTATCTTATTAACTTTTAATCTATTTTGTCTTTTTATGACTATTTTAACCCAAACCCTCTATGCCAAACATAAAACCTTTTTATATTTATTTTGTGTTTGTGCGATGGTTAGTTGGTATTGATAGTAATACTAAAATTTTGAAATGATCATTTGCTATTAATAATAATACTGACAAATTTGTCAAAATAATAAGTGATTAGGACATTTTTTACTTTTTTATGTAAATTTTGATTTATTTTTTATTTAGTTGTATTAGTTTGTATATATATATATGATGTCAATTATGTAAATAGTTTAATTGTATTTTTTATTTTTAAATTTATAATACCAGGTCATAAGACTGGCTTATAACTATTTCGAAAACTATTTGGTGTGTTTAATTTCAATTTTTTGAATTTAAGTTTTTGAAAATTAAATTTTTTATTTTTCATATTTTTTTTTTGTTTTTAGTCAATATTTTTAAAATTTTAAGTAATTTTTTAAACTTATTTAGACGTACCTTATTTAGATATATCTAAAAAGTAAAATATTTATAAAAAATAATTTAAAAATTAATAAATAAACAATAATACAAAAAATATATTGAATTCTCCTTTTTTTTGTATTTTTTATATTTAGTGAATTTTCTAAATATGTTTTTCACAAATATTACACTTTTAAGGTGTATTTATATTAAGTGTATTTAAAAATTAAAAAAAATTGCTTAGAATATTAAAATGATATATATATATATATATAGAAAATAAAAAATTTTAATTTTCTAAAAAATGAATGTTGAAAATTTAAACCAAACAAGATGGTTAAAATCGTCATTACTCTTTTACTCAATTTTCATAGTAAATTAGCTTTTTTTTTTTATTAAATGAAATAATATGTTAAGGCCTTGTTTGGTTTATGAAAGTTTTAAAAAATTATGATTCAATTTTAAATAATGAATAACAATTTCAATCAAACAATCAATAACAAATCGACACAATGATTTAACGTGAAAAGATCACAATTTGACTTCTCTAATCGTGATAAAAAATAACAGGCTAAAATCACAAAACAATTTGTTAACCATATGATTTGATTTTGATGATGTCTAAAATATTATGAGATAAATCGTAATTTTTTAATATACATATTTTATATTATTTGACACAAAATATTAGCTATTAAAATATATATTGTAAATATATTTGTTATAAATATTATTTAAATAGATTTTACTATCCATGTAAATATTTTAATAAAAAAATTACTATACTTTTTACCAGAAATGTTTTGAAAAATCAACTCTTTCTATTCATCAAAAGCGACATTTTTATCAATAATTTCAAATGGTTGCCTGGCATGTTCTTCGCGTGAATCTGAAGTGTCTCCAAAGTCAAAGGAGGAGTTTGCCTTCCCAACGGATATATTTTTTGGTATAAATAAAAGTGCTAGTTGAAGAAAAATATGAAGTGAAAAAGAGAAAAATTTGTCATATTGAATTATTTCTAAATATTGTATTGTGTTTCATTGAGTTTTATTTTCTATTAGAAAATTTATTGAGAGTTTAAGCAAAATTGTAAAAGGGTTTTATATCCCTTGCTCTTATTATTCTTGTAAAAGAGAATTTTTGTGAGTGATTTTTTTAGGCACCAGATTTTAAACTAGTCAGAGTGATCTGGTTTGGTCACTTGTTGTAAAGGTTCACTAGCACCCGTGAAAACTAGTGGTGGATTACTATTTGAAGAATAGTAGAGAAATTTTCGAGGAGGATACTTAGAGAATGGACATAGACCCGACGTGCTGAACCACTATAAATCATTGTGTTTTATTTTCTTTCCCTATCTCTTTTCACTTTTTATATTGATCATTATTGCTATATTTTTTATTTATTAAAATTTGAATATTTTGATTATTATATTTAATATTGTGAAATTATTTTTAATAACCTAATTCACCCCTTCTTAGGTTGCTTACCTGGGATAACACAATCCACCGAAAAGACAAAAATGAATTACACACGAGAACCCTCAATTTGCTATTGATTTTACGCCCAAATTGAACCAAACTCGACGTGTCTCTTACACTATCGTCTTCACCTTGAAATTACTTTGTCCAACATTGAATCCATAACGCCTATGTTAAATTCACAACGATGAGCCACTATGAAATTTACCAAAGTTTCAAGCCCAAGTTTCTCGGAATCTACCGATAAACACTATTCTTTTTTGTGAATCAAATAACAAAAACAACTCCTGGTGTTTGTCAGTATATAGTTCGTTGATTAATCAATCATCTTTTATACATCAAGGAAACTCATATATAAACATCCTCCAATATAGAACACTTTGTATTTTACTCATTTCTAGAAATTTAGATGAGTTAAACCCTAAAAATCACAAATAACACACTTTATATTAAATAGAGTCGTGAAGACCGTTCGAGCAGTGTAACTGAAGGCAGTGCTCACGCATAAACCAACTGCTCGAGAGGTAAAACTTGTCTCCCAAAAATTCAGAACGCAAGCAGAGTTACTAGATGAATCACTTTATCGCTCGAATGCACAAAAAAACGCTCGAGTAGTCAATCAACTTTAACTTCTTGCTTGGCTTCGGTCTCCATACTTAGTCAGTAAAGCGACAGATAAGGAATACTCAAGTCAAGGAATGGAATATTAGCACAAACTCCTCTGTACAGGCACAACTTGGGTTGAATTCGCATCTAAACTCTCATAATTCACAGATACAATAGAGCGAATAAAAATATAACTGAAATGAGTTTTGTTCAACATAATTACCAATAATAAAGACTTAAGAGTATAGTTTTGAAAATAATTTTTTAGAACTCAAAACTTAAAACTTGATTATCTCAAAACTACTTTCAATCAATTTTTTTTTTTAATTTTTTATTATCTCATTTCGTCTTCTATTTTTTAAGTTTTTTTTTTTTTTTTTTTTGTGTGTGATTAAAATAGTCAATAAAGACAAAATATAGTAAAATAACTAATAAAATAAAATATTACATTCAACTTATAATTATTTTATTTTTTCTCGTACAACCATCAAATCAACTACAACAACAAAAAATAAAAAAACAATTATGTTCCCAAACACAACTATTTTAGCTAGGCTAAAATAACCAAACAGTCAACTTTCCAAACAAGACCAAAATTTCTAACTACAAAATTATTTCAAAATATACCACCAAACAAATTTTTTAAAATTTGAAAACTCTTTCCAAAAACCTAGATGATGTGGCATGTGGCTCATTCTATTACAATGAAGTGTTCTAAAAAGGCTATAGTATACTTTTTTTTCATTGTAACACCCAACAAAACCTAACTGATATGGTATGTGACATGTTCCACCGCAAACGTTTTAAAAAAACAATGAATGTGTTTGGTTTGAGTTTTTTGAATTAAGTTTTTTGAAAATTGGGTATTTTAGTTTTCGTGTTTTTTTATTTTTAGTGAATATTTTTAAAATTTTAAATATTTTTTTTACTTTTTTAGATGCACCTTACTTAGATGTATCTAAAAAGTAAAAAATTTATAAAAAAATATTTTTAAAAATTAATAAATACATAAAAATACAAAAAATATACTGAATTCTCGTAATTTTTTTTTGTATTTTTGGTATTTAGTAAATTTTTAAAAGGTTTTTTTCAATTTTTTTTTACTTTTTAGGTATATTTATGTTAGGTATGTCTAAAAATTTTAAAAATTGCTCAAAATATTAAAAAAATTCAGTAAAAACAAAAAAAATACAAAAAATAAGAAAATAGAATTTTCTGAAAAGTGTTTTTGAAAAATGATAACCAAACATAGTGATTAATATATTTTTTCTTACTGTCACATTCACTTTTTCCCATTGTAATACCCAATAAAAATCCAACAAAAACTTAAGAGAGTGCCAATAGAGCATGTTTCACCACAAAAAATGATTCTAAAAAGGCTATAGTATATATATTTTTTCATTATGATACCCATTTCTTACCATTGTAACATTTAACAAAATATTAAATTTATCATTACACATTCAATAAGACCAAACCAAACATAAGAAATATTTTGAAAGGGTCAGGCTTGTCTCTCGTCTTAGATTGGATTGGAGTGTGATGTTGGGCCTATTGGGGCCTACAACGGGTTTTATTTCAATAATTCAAACCATCTAGTGTGTAGAATTCGTCGAGTATTTTAAAAAATTATGTTGATCATATATCATAGTTATTTGATCGAATCAGGTTTCTATCAACGGTATAATTTTTAAAATAAATTGTTGACAAAAATCAGATTGGATCAAGTAACTATCGATATCCAATCAATGTTATTTTTTACAAAAATAAAATATTTAACGAACTCTACATATTAAACGATTCAAATTATTAAAATAAGATACATCATAAATCCTACAAACCTAATAATACTGTCTAATTCATAAAGTCAACTTAAAACAAGCCTGCCCTATCTTCAACCTATTTCAATCACAATTTCAACCTTTAATATTCATGCATCGATCACCTTATTTTTTTATAAAACTCCAAAATCAAAAGTAGGAGGGAATCGTGCTTTGTTGTTTCTTTTATTATTGCCTGCAATCATTTCAAACAAAGACTTCCCAATTGAAATTGACTTTGTTTGGGATTTATAAATGTAGATATAAATTTTAAAAAGGAAAAATAAAAAAAATAAGTAAAATATAATTTTTTAAAATTGTTTTTTAATTTTATTTTTTAAATTTTTAATCAAATTCATAAAACAAACCTAACCTAAAAATAAATTTAGAAAGTCAAGTTAATTAGAAAGTTAAAAAATTAAACACGAGAAAGTTGAAAGATTTTTTATTATGAGTCTTGATAAAGAAACTTAAAAATATTACATATTTTTAGGATATTCAGTCCATAAATTTAATGGAAAATTACAAATATGTCCTCTAAGATTTGATTAAAATACAAATAACCTCCTGTGGTTCTGGAAATTACATTCCACCCTCTAAGGTTTTTAATTTTATAACAAATCGCCCATTTTATTAATAAATCATCAAGTCAATGAAGAGTTTTCAATGATGTTATAAATATATTTCAATTAATAATTTAGGTAATTTTATTATTGTATAGGAGAACAATTATAATTTTTTTTTAGTTAATTCTGTTAAATAAAATTTTTTAACAAGGGGATATTTGTAATTTTTCAAACTACAGGGAATAATTTATACTTTAAGCACACCTCAGAGAGTGCATTTGTAATTTATCCTGAATTTAAATTGTAATTTTCTAAGGTGAGAGATCCAAGCACTTAATCAATTTGTTCAAAAGGACAAGTTTAATTAAAATGATCAAAATATCCTTCTTATATATTTGTTTCAATTAAACTGATCATAATACCCTTTTTTATATATTTGTTTTTATCTGTTAAAATTATTTGTTGAAAAAATAATTTATATTACTTTCCTAAGAAATATATATATATATATATACATAGAGTATAAATGACTTTATTCGGTCAAGATTGAAGGAAAATTACCGCAAGATACAATTATGTTTTATCGCTTTGTGCAGAGAGAATTCTCATAAGATTTTAAAAAGTTTTTAAAAATCTCATTGAAAGTAAGTGAAGAAAAATGATACAAGTTGTTCTATAAATACTTTAATTTTAAATATTTTTTTTAACAAAACTTAAATTATTAATTATTTATGTTCTAATACTTAAAAATTAAAATAAAAAAGTATTTAGATAGAATATTTGGGTCAATTTAACTTGTATCGGTGTAAAACTAAAATAGACCATAAATTATAAAAAACAGAAAGAATCTTGAAATTTTGGTTAATCTTGAATTGTCAATTTGATTACATCAATCTTATTTACACTGCTATATATAGATTAGAAGTGGCAAAGTCAATCCAAACCCCTAAAGTTGTCCAATATACCATTTAAAATCTCTTTTAACCTCGAAGTTTAAACACGTTGTTCGCAAAAAAGGGAGTCAAAAAGGAAATTATTGGCAAATCAAAGATTATAACTTTTCACTTAGTACAGTAAGAGGTTGTTTAAGATAACCTAAACAAGTGTATTTTTTGTCTTTTTACGAAAAGATGTGTAGAAAAATAGAGAAGTGATGTAATAAAAAAAAGATAAAAAGATAGATTATTTTAAGTATGCCAAACTTGACTTAAGATTCTTATATGCAACAAGCTAAATCTAACGCACATAATTTTTTTCAGTCAAAAGTCAAACAAATGGTGACAAAGTAACGCTTGCCTATCCAAAAAAAAAAAATACTTAAAAAATATTTAAAATTTGAAATATGCAGACAAGATTTATTAGTTCACACCGCACCAAAGTTTGAATCTATAGTCATACACTTTATTTTTTGAATGCATCTAGCTTATTTTTTTCCGAGCAAGGATCCTCTAGAGTGATTTTTTTCTAAAGTTTCCTAGAGTGTTACATTGTGCGGTTGAGATTTACTGGCAAGTCACATCAATTTTTCTGATGTGACTTGCCAGTAAATCTCAACCACACAATATAGCACTCTAGAAAACTTTAGGAAAATTTCACTCTAGAGGATCCTTAGTGTTTTTTTCCTGGATACAAAGCATTTTTGACCAAAAAAATTAAAATAAAATAAAAAATAGTAATTAGAGATATGTCAGCATGAAGAAAGAGTTGCATTGCACATAACTTGCATAACGTTTCCCACTCCTAGGCAGTGGATTCAAGGAAGAAAAGACTTTCCCTGCATTGGTACTGAACAGATTGACCCGATTTGCCATGCTTAATTACTCTTGTGGTGTGTGGAGGAACAAACTTGTATCTGCATAGAGAACTAACAATGTTGTAGTTGTCACAAATAGGCAATGCCAGCATTGTCTGCGAATGGACTTGTGCAGAGCTACCTTTCACTGTAAAGTATGGTTGGCGAGTCCCATGGATTCGGCAACTTCTCTAGAGGAAACTTCTCTAGAGGAAAAAGAAGTATCTTGTTCCTACTCATTGCACAGAACATGCATCAGTAGGCTGTAAATAGTAGATATTCACGAATCCAAGTTTTAGTAAAAAAAGAAAAAAATAAAAGCTGCCTCTCCTCTAAATTAGAGGATTTGAAAGCAGGCTTAATCAACAGCTAGAACGACAATAATCACAACAACAAAATGCTTAGGCACTCATTGGTTAACTTGGATATGAAAATGGTCCACATTCATTGTTGTTTAAAATACGAACACCATAGAGGACACTTGATACTTAAGTTTAAACCTACATTTTGAACATACATTCTGTTAGGTTTTTATTCTTGGCTGTTAGTGTATAATTGTAATATTAATATTAGTGTATAGCTTTAATTATTAGCACTTTACTTTATTCTTTATGCTTTATTCTTTATGCTTTCGGTGAGCATCCAATGCACCATAATTCTTTCTATAAAGAGAGTGCCTTCTCTTTGTAATACACATATTTTATTGACAGACAAACAATACATTCTCTCTCTCTCTCTCTCTCTCTCTCTATCCTCTCTCACTTTCTCAAACTATTATTTCATGGTATCAGAGCCCAGTAATACAATTCTGGCATTCTTTAATTTTGGTGCCTAGTCCCGTACACAGTGGAACTACACCAAACAGCTCGGAATCTCCTTACGATTCCAACGGCACCAAGCCCGTCAGCAGAAACTCTCTCACGCGCTCTCACGCGCCGCCTCTTTGCTCGGCGCGTCTCTGCTTCCGTTGCCACGCTCACACGCGCTTTCACGCGCCTTCCACTCTGCCCTTTCGTGCGCCGCGCCTGCTACCGTGCACCCGCGTGCGCCATTCGTCTACCGTGAGCCGCGCGTACGCCGTTCCGCTATTGTGCACCCGCGTGCGCCGTTCCGCTATTGTACATCCGCGTGCGCCATTCTGCTACTATACGCCGCACGCCCTCTCTGCTACCGTGCGCCGCACGCCCTCTCTGCTAACGTGCGCCGCTGACATCATTTTCCATCCTGCTGACTCATCTCTACACAGTCCACATTTCCTAGCTATTTTCGGCCTTCCGGACTCACTGGTACACTCTATTTTACCTAATTTCGCTCCTACAGGTCTATTCCTATCAATTTAGCCCTACTCAACTATTACTATGGATCGTCATGATGCCTTCCATCCCATTTCCGTTATTTTGAATGGTTCCAACTATGTTCTATGGGCCCAAGCCATGTCTTCCTTCCTCAAAGGAAAGAAGCTCTAGCGAATTATCACCGGGGACATAACCCAACCGATGAAAGACACTACTGAAACCACTGTTTCTCCTGCTACTCCTACATATGAAGATCGTCTTGAGGAATGGGACAGTAAGAATTACCAAATCATTACCTGGTTTCGAAAGACTTCTGTTACGTCTATCAGTCTTCAGTTTGGTCGCTTTCAGCTTGACTCTGTAACAACTCCTGCAAAAGACATCTGGGATTTTTTGAAAGAACGATGCCAGACTACTGGTCTTGCCCATTAATATCAACTTCAGAACCAACTTCACCGCATGCGCCAAGAATCCACTCAGTCCATTAATGACTTCCTTTCTCAAATGTACTCTGTTTGGGATCAGCTTGCTCTTTCAGAACCAACTTGGCATAACAACGAAGATGCTGTTTTATTTACTATCTATCGCAACCAGCAAAGGTTGGTGCACTTTCTCATGGCTCTTACTTCCTCCTTTGAGCCCGTACGTGCCTCTCTGCTTCATCGCCATCCATTGCCCACTCTTGAACAAGCAATTTCTGAGTTGCTATCAGAGGAGACTCGTCTCGGTACTATTCAAACTCATCATGTGGACTCTGTTCTTGCCACTCCTCCGTCCCGGCCATCATTTACCCAGCGGACCACTGCTTGCCTCTATTGTCAGAATTGGGGCCTTCCTTCAACCCATCTCCTGGTCAATTGCCCCGTCAAATCCTGCCGCTACTGCAACAAACTTGGTCCTGGTCATCTACAACAGGATTATTTTCGCAATCCTTCCCGATCATCCTCCAATAGCCACTCCTCTCGCGGTGGCTCTTCCCGGGGAAGCTTTCATCGTTCCGGGACTCAGTCTCATCACACTGCTACTGCTGCTTCCGGGAATCAGTCTCATCACACTGCTGCTGCTGCTTCCGGGAATCAGTCTCATCACACTGATACTGCCGCTTCTGCGGGGTTCTCTGAGTCACCTGCTCCGTCTACCCCTCGCTTTTCTCCGACGGATGTCGAGGCCATGCTCAAACAACTTCTTTCCCCATCTGGTACACCTCCTCCTACTGCTTTGTCTGTAGTCCCAGGTAACTCTTCTTGGTATTTTGACTCTGCCTATTGTAATCATATGACCTCCAGTTCTACTATCTTTTCTTCCTTATCTTCATCTCTTCATATTCCCCCAATACATATTGCTCATGGTGCCCTCATGTCTGTCCGTCATGTTGGTACTGTTTCCACCTCTTCTTTATCTATACCTCAAGTTTATCATATCCCTGCTCTTACCTTAAACCTTATTTCCATTGGTCAATTATGTGAACTTAGTCTAACTGTCACATTTTCTGCTACTGATTGTTTGGTACAGGACCCTCAGACGGGGCAGACTATTGGGATCGGCCGTAAGCATGGACGTCTCTATGAACTCATTCACCTTCATGTTCCTGCCTCTCCTCAGATCGCTGCTCCTACATCTACTTCCTCATTATCTCCCTTTCATCTTTGGCATTATCGCTTAGGGCATATTTCTGTTAATCGCTTAAAGTCTTTGGTTTCTAGTGGTCAGTTGGGTCATGTAATTCCCGATAATTTCGATTGTATACCCTATCAACTTGCCAAACAACCTGCTTTATCATTTAATAAAAGTACTTCTGTTTCCCTTACACCTTTTGATCTTATACATTCGGATATTTGGGGGCCCTCTCCTACTACTACTATGGGGGGATCCCGCTATTTTGTTGTTTTTATTGATGATTTTTCCCGGTTTACTTGGCTTTTTCTCATGAAAAATAGGTCTGAACTTAAACACATTTATTATAAATTTGCCCAAATGGTCCACACCCAATTCTCCAAAGTCATCAAAATTTTTCGCTCTGACAATGCTATGGAATATCGGGATTCAGATTTCCTTTCCTTTCTTCAGCATCATCTTACACTGCCCCATCGTTCTTGTGCTGGCACATCCCAACAAAATGGCCGCGCTGAAAGCAAACATAGGCATATTCTTGACACTACCCGCGCTCTCCTTCTCTCTTCTTCCTGCCCTGAAAACTTTTGGGGGGGAAGCTGGCCTCACTGCTGTTTACACTATCAACTGTGCTCCTACCCCTGTCATCCATAATCAAACTCCCTTTGAACGTCTGCATGGCACTCCCCCTCCTTACGCCAATCTCCGGGTTTTTGGCTCTGCCTGCTTTGTTCTACTTCAATCCCATGAACACACCAAGCTTGAACCTCGTTCTCGTTTTTGTTGCTTTCTTGGGTATGGAATTGAACATAAAGGCTTTCGCTGTTGGGATCCTCTCTCTAACCGTCTTCGTATCTCCCGCCATGTCGTTTTCTGGGAGCACCAAATGTTTTCCTCGCTATCCTCCTTTCACTTACTCGCACTTTCCACTACTGTCCTGTTTACTAATCCTTCCATAGATCTTTTCTCTGCTGATTTTGATACAGGTTCCTCCTTCATCGAGACGCCCTTGCTCACTCCTAATCCTGTCCACCCTGCTCTCCCTGAAGGTCTACCTCTTATTGCCACACCTCCTTCTTCACCGGTTCTTCCTCCCACCGATCCTCCTACGGGTCGACCACGCCGGGTAACTCAACCTCCTATCCATCTTCGTGATTATATTGTTGGATCTGCTGCCTTCTCTACTTATGAACCTACCTCCTATCGTGAGGCTTGTACTAATCCTCTTTGGCAGCAAGCTATGACTGATGAACTCCAAGCCTTGGACAAAGCTCATACTTGGGATCTTGTTGATCTTCCTCCTGGCAAGACTGCGATTGGCTGCAAATGGGTTTACAAAATCAAAACACATTCTGATGGCTCTATTGAACACTACAAAGCTCGTCTTGTTGCCAAGGGTTTCAACCAGGAATATGGTATTGATTATGAGGAGACATTCTCTCCTGTTGCTCGGCTTACCTCTGTTCGCAGTGTACTTGCTGTTGCTGTTGCTCGCCACTGGGGGCTCTTTCAGATGGATGTCAAAACTGCTTTCCTCAATGGTCATCTTCATGAGGAGGTCTACATGCAACCTCCACCTGGGTCCACTTTTTCACCTCATTAGGTTTGCAAACTACAACGTGCTCTCTATGGCCTCAAGCAAGCGCCTCGTGCTTGGTTTGCTACGTTCAGTTCTACCATTCATGACTTCGGGTTCACCTCTAGCTCCTATGACTCTACTCTTTTTATCCGGACTACTTCTCATGGTACCACTCTTCTTCTTCTGTATGTGGATGATATGATTATCACTGGTAATGATGAAGCTGGTATTCTTCACCTCAAACAGTTTCTCCACCGACAGTTTGAGATGAAGGACCTTGGTACTCTTAACTACTTCTTAGGCGTTGAAGTCTCTCATGATTCTACTGGTTCCTATTTGTCCCAGGCCAAATATGCATCCGATCTTCTGGCTCGTGCTGGTCTTACTGATTGCAAAACTACCTCTACTCCAGTTGATCCTCAGATTCGTCTCACTCCTCTCGATGGGACTCTTCTCTCTGATGCTACTCTTTATCGCCAGCTCGTCGATAGTCTTGTCTATCTCACAGTAACTCGTCCTGACATTGCCTATGCTGTTCACATTGTCAGTCAGTACATGTTGGCTCCTCGCACTCCCCACTATACTGCTCTACTCCGCATCCTTCGCTACCTCAAAGGCACTCTGTTCCATGGCCTTCACTTCTCTGCTTCCTCATCTCTTGAACTGCGTGCCTTTTCCGATGCTGATTGGGTTGGAGATCCTACGGATCGACGCTCCACAACGGGATTCTGCTTCTTCTTAGGGGATTCTCTTCTTGCTTGGCATAGCAAAAAAAATCCCTCACTGCCCGCTCTAGCACCGAAGCTGAATACTGAGCTCTTGCTGATACTACTCAGGAACTTCTCTGGCTTCGCTGGCTCCTTGCTGATATGGGTGTTTCTTCTTCTGATCCTACCCCTCTCTATTGTGACAATCAGAGTGCCATTCAGATTGCTCACAATGATGTTTTTCATGATCGCACCAAACATATTGAGATTGATTGTCATTTCATTCGCCAGCATGTTACCTGTGGTACTGTTCATCTTCTCCCTATTACTTCAGTTGATCAACCCGCTGATATCTTCACTAAGGCTCATCCTCCTGGCCGCTTCAGTGATCTTGTTTCCAAACTCAACTTGGTTGATGCTTTCCCTCCTTGAGTTTGCAGGGGGATGTTAGTGTATAATTGTAATATTAATATTAGTGTATAGCTTTAATTATTAGCACTTTACTTTATTCTTTATGCTTTATTCTTTATGCTTTCGGTGAGCATCCAATGCACCATAATTCTCTCTATAAAGAGAGTGCCTTCTCTTTGTAATACACATATTTTATTGACAGACAAACAATACATTGTCTCTCTCTCTTTCTATCCTCTCTCACTTTCTCAAACTATTATTTCATTGGCAATTCCATTTGACAAAACTCCTTTTAGTTGCAATTTTGTTCGCTCTTTTATTTCAGTGAGGCCATGAGTTTTAGATGGGAATCCAACCTGAATTGTGCCTTGTAGAGAAGTTTGTGATATTTATACTATCATGTTTGCCACTTTGCTGACTATGTCGGGGATTGAGCTACCCGGTCAGCTCGCGGGGGTCCAGAGGGCTGCGCCCAGGTAGGGTCGAGGGGCAGTGCCCCCGAAGCCAGAAGCAAAATTGCAGTTGAAGTTGCTTGTCCGCTCGAGCAGCCATTCTTGTGCTTGAGCGGAGATCGCTGATCAATTTTCTATAAATATGTGGTTTCATCCGTTTTTAGGATTATGACTTCCAGATCTGCTTATTGGATATTAGGGTTTATATCTGGAGTTTCTTTGCTAGTTTCTTTAATGTTTGTTTGAGTTTAATTTATGGTTTGAGAAGTATACATCAAAAGATTGTTTGTTTCATTCAATACAAAAGAAAGAGTTGTTCTTCGATGGATTCCGTAGAATTCGGGCTTGAGCTTTGGTGGATTCCGGAGTGGCTCATCGTCGTGATTTGACATCGGCGTTGTGGAATCAACGTTGGGCAAGACAATTTCGAGGTGAAAACGGGGCTAGAAGAGGCACATAGGGGTCAGTTCGATTCAGACGTGGATTCTCTAGGTAATTGAGAGTACACTTGTGTAATTCCTTTATGTCTTCTTAGTGGATTATTTTGTGGCTTTTGCTCGTGATTTTTTTTATCACAATTGGAGGCGCTCCAGTTGTGGTTTTCCATATAAAATCTTTGTGTCGATTTATTTTTGATTGTTTGATTGAGATTGTGATTAATAGTTTAAAATTGATACATAATCACAAATCAATATCTAGGGGATTTCTAGTTTTTTCACATTCAATAGAGAACACCATAAATTTGCCTCTTAGAAGTTTTCATTACCACCGTCTTTCAAGACTAACTATCCCTCTGTATCTGAGAACCTAATATATGCGTCTGTGGTGCATATGTGGCATGCACATTTCTCTTTGTTATACATCCTGTAGATCTATTGTTATTTTTTGTTTAACAAAATGGCCATCGTGCTCATGATCAATAAAGTGTCCTCCATGGTAGTTTTCAATAGATAGACCTATTATTAATGCTAACAAATATAGTATTCAACTACTGTTGAAAACAAAAAAGAAAAAAAAAAAAACTGAGACAGAATTTGCAAATAGCAACATATTCATACCTGCTGCCAATGTAGCAGATACATCAAGAAAAAATGCACAAATACCTGTGGATAACTCAATGTTAGACAATCTTCACTGTATTCGAAGAATGGATTGAAGAAATGAGAGAGACTGTTTAATTACAAAAATCAAAATAGTATATATATATGAAAATAAATTAAGGAAAACAGATTCGTAATTTGTTGCAAAAACAAAACCAGAATTTGAAAAAAAAAAAAAAACAGAAAAGTAATCGAATTACTTACAGTATTATTTTGTCAATATTTAGATCAAATCCAGTGTTGAACACTATCTCTTTAAGACAGATTCGTCCTCTCTCGGGTGCTAACAGATTATGGATGTCTATCTCCCAGGATGAAATAATCTACAATAAACAATAGCAGCATTACAAACTGTTTGCACAACGAATATACTTTGTGTTTATACTTTTTCTCACAGGAAAATTAAATACAGCAAAATGCAGAGAGCAATAGCAGAATTAGAATAGAAAAACTGAGAGCAAAATCCAAATGAGGAACTGACTATTTATAAGTGCACTGGTGGCTTTTCAGATTTGAACCCAACAGGTAACAAACCCGTTTGAACAGATATGGTACCTGTTCGGTACTGTTTGAACAGGTAAGGAACCTGTTTGGTTTGAATTTAAACAGATACTTAATCTATTCGGGTTGAATTTAAACATATATAAACTTGTTCGGGTGGAAAAAAAAATTGGACACCATTTCGGAATTCAAATCCCAAAAAGGTAAGAATTTAATTTTAGAAAAATAAAATTAAAAAAATTTTTGGTCCAAAAAGATAAGCATTGGGTCAGACAAGCCTAACCTAACTTCACATCACGTACCCGCGCCCAAGCCCAGCCCGCTTGACCGACGGTGGCGCATGCACGTGTGTTTGTTTTGGATCAAATGGGTCTAGCCCACTTTACTTATAAGCTCACTCTTTCACAAAAAATGGTACCTCTTGGGGCCCTCCCCAAGTTCCAAACCCAAAGCTTATAAACCCACACAAAGTTTGCCTACCAAGGCAATGTGGGACAAACCTTAATTCTAACCTTCATGGAAATTTCACCAAAAATACCATTTCCATGGAGCTCGCTTTGGTTTCAATTTTCCATTCACCCGATAATGGTTTTGAGCAACCAAATATACTACGTGAATCATAACGCGACATAGAACGCGTTACCACCAATACCTGCTATAATCAGTGCTTGGGACATAGTTAAATTATAGTCCAAAGTTAACTAAAAATTATGTTTTTGTACAGAATTTCCTCAACCATTCTAACAATCCCCCACATGAATGGAATTTGAAGACAACGGAAATGCAACAACATGCAGAATTTGTTGAAAGAGTATAAATTGAAAATATCTTGCACCAGGATAGGTAGCTTTTGGCCTTGAACTTTCCCTAGTGATAACTTATCGGACTTACTAGCTAACCAATGGACGCGATGCCTTGAATTGTTCAGCCGTTTGTGTAAGTCAAGATAATAGATTTCACACAAAATATCTTCTGACACATCGTGGTTCTCACGGTTGTGTTCATTTTGGCCTTAAATGCTCCTGATTATTCGTGAATGCTTCTAAAGAATTTAGCCTCTTCATTTTCATAGAACTGACCCCAGTTTGACACTCATATAGGTGATTCTTATTGTGAGTATCTCTTATACTTATCTTGATTTTTATACCTAAATCAAGATATAAGTAATCATTAAAAACAAAGCTTATCCTTAAACCTCTACATGTAACACATGTTACAGATATCACTCTTATCATAGGAATAGGTAGGGAATTTTGATCCCTTGGTGATTTCTGGCGAGTCACACATAACTTAGTTGTCCCTTTAAACTTAGTTCTTGGGATCTTCAGTCATCTAAGTAAGGTTACCATTATGATGATTCTTATGTAATATGCTTTAATCCCTTCAACTTCGATGAATTATACACTTGCTCTTTTGTCAAACCTTTTGTTAATGGATCCGTAATATTCTCTTTTATATAATCTATTGAGATTATTCCACTTGAGAGCAATTGCCTTACAGTATTATGTCGACGACGAATATGTTATGGCTTACCATTATACATATGAATTTGTGCTCTACCTATTGTAGATTGACTATCACAGTGAATGCAAATAGCTGGCATAGGTTTTGGCCACATTGGAATGTCTTCTAAGAAGCGACGAAGCCATTCTGCTTCTTCTCCTACTTTGTCTAAAGCGACGAACTCAGATTCCATTGTGGATCGTGCGATGCATGTTTGTTTTGTGGATTTCTAAAAAACAACTGCGCCTTCCAGAGTAAAGACATATCCACTAGTGGATTTTGAATCTTTAGAATCTAATATTCAATTTGCATCGCAATAGCCTTCGAGCACTGTTGGATATCGAGTAAAGTTTAAGCCATGATCACGGGTAAATCTTAGATATCTAAGAACCCGAATAATCGCTTTCTAATGGTATTCTACAGGATTACTAGTGTACCTACTCAATGTACTGACAGCATAAGCTATATCAAGACGCGTGTAATTCATTAGGTACATTAGGCTTCCAATGATTTGGGAGTGTTTTAGTTGAGACACCTCATCACCTTTATTTTTCGATAAATAAAAACTGATGTCTACAGGTATTCTTGCTACATTATTATCATCTTTGATATATTTACTAATAATTTTCTCAATATAATGAGATTGAGATACTGCATATCCATCAGATGTTTTAGTAATTTTCATTCCTAATATTACATCTGCGACCTCCATATCTTTCATATCAAATCTTTTGTCCAGCATTTGCTTAGTTGATTTGATCATGTTTTGACTGCTTCCAATGATAAGCATGTCATCCACATAAACACATACGATGACATAACATTTTTCAGTGTTTTTAACGTAGACGCACTTGTCACATTCGTTTACCTTAAATCCATTAGTTAGCATAGCATGATCAAATTTCTCATGCCTTGGCTTAGAAGCTTGTTTTAATCCATAAAGGGATTTTACAAGTCGATAAAATTTCTTTTCTTGCCCTAACATTATAACCTCTTTGGGTTGCTCCATATAGATCTCTTTTGCTATGACTCGCTCCTCGTACCTAAGGGTTAAGTACTGTGATAGCCAGTAACTGAAGTTACCTATGGCCAATTCTTGAACAAATTAATAAACGCAAGTGGAAATAATATTTACGTGAGAGTACTAAAATAATCATTAGAGCTTCTATTTAATTAAATTGTCAGGGTTGAACTATGTCTACGAAGTGTTTTGTGCCTACTCCACACGCTGACCTTGACATGTCACCTTGTCACGACCCAAACCCGCCCCTATGGGTTTAGTACCGTAACCGGCTAGTAATCCGTGGATTACCAAAGGCCTCTGAACAGATTAACAAATAGTAAGGGGCTGCGGAAGCAATAATACAAAATAGACAAGGTCCGATGAGCTGTGATAACGTACATGGGACAGAACATTATAAAACTTACAAATATATATATATATATATATAAACATGCCAGTCTAGATACACAGTATTTACCAAATATTTACAGAAGTGAACTCCCCCAAGATTTGACTGTACAGTGCTTACACAAAGACTAGCATGAAATACAAAAACAGCCTTGACGTTAGACTTCGGAGGGAACCTCCTCGGGAGGCATTACGGTTGGCTGACCAAAAATGGTACAAAAGGGCGTCAATTCTGGCCTTGGTCGTGTGCCGGCTCACCTACATACATAATATAAATTGTGAGCGAAAGCTCAGTGAATAATAACGGAGTAAAGGGTTTATATGAATGATGTCCAGCACAAGTTAGAATCCAGCATTTAAATTAGAGCATAATCAGACTTCAAAACAGAAACAGATTCATATACACTTTCATATTCAGATTTTGCATAAGATCATACGTGGTACACCCATTAGCTATCAGAATAGATTGGTCTAGAGACCCACATACATAGTTGGTACCAACAACCACAAGGGTCCATAACTTGCGCGCAAGTAGCCATGGTCTTGTTACCCCCAGGCAAGGGCTACGTGCAGATTGGCCGCGGTATTGTTACCCCCGGGCGAGGGCCACATGCAGATTGGCCGCGGTATTGTTATCCCCGGGCGAGGGCCACGTGAACTAAGGGTGCCACAAATACTTTTCAGAAAATTAGACATTTATTCATAATTCATAAGATAGCATTTCAGAAAACAGATCATACCAAATCAGTCAGAAAATACTTAAGTTAAACATAACTTTACAGAGTTATTACTCACAGTGGGCTCGGAGACAGACAGTCAGAGCAGATCGATCAGACAGGGCGTGGCACGTGACCTACACGACACATAACAGATCCACACCTGAAACACACGTTCTAATTGTACAAAACTTATCTCATTAGATTATAGTGTGTTTCTAATCTCTTATCCTCATTACAGAGTCTAAAACATGGCCTAGGAATGCCTAGGATGGAATGAGAATGCAAAGATACACTTTAAAACACTTTTCAAAACTTTGCTGAAACAGGGGTCCCGCTCGAGCGTGGAATTATACGCTCGAGCGTACATGCAGACAAAAGGAATCCGCTCGAGCGTGGACTACCCCACTCGAGCGGACTGCAAGCTATAGTAAAAGTGCTAGATGCAAGAAATTCACGCTCGATGGGCGCTCGATACCCGCTCGAGCGTGAGACACAAGTCCTCGCTCGATCGTGAATTACCCCGCTCGAGTGGACTGAAAACACAGGCAAAGTACTGGATACACGAGATTACCGTTTGAGCGTCATTTAACCCGCTCGAGTGTACTTCATGAACCCAGTATGTATGCTCGAGCGTGGAGTTACCCGCTCGAGCGTGAGTCCAAAATCTGGAATTTCCAGATTCGACCCTCAAGCTGAAAACTCAACTACAATGCATCAAATTCGATCCTTTTGGGCTAATTTTCTGGAAAACACTTGTAAACTCGTAATATGACATGTTTCAAAGATCAATTTGAGAAATCAAAGCCCAAAGGTAGTTCAATTAAACACAATTTTCAAATAACTTCAAGAACATGAAGAATATGTAATATGCATGAATTTAATCAATCTCAAGGCTTCCAATTCATGCTCTTAAGAGCCAATTCTTTCAAAAACAAGATGAAATCATGGACTTCAACCAAAATGTAAACATGCATGCAAGAATTTCCATAAAAACAACTTTAAACTTCAAGGTATGCACATGCATGCATGAATTAATTAAGGTTCCTAGAATTCTAGCCCAATTAACACATAATTTCACCTATTTCATGTGTAAACAAGTTCTAGATGGCTCAAAGACAAGATCAAGGGATTGAGTTCTTACCTAAACACCTTAATTAAACTCCACTAAGCAAAATTCTTGAGCTACTCAACAATTCTTCAAAATCTCCCCAATTCTCTAAGGAATTTTGTTGAAATCAAATGTTCTCCTATCTCCAGCTCTAACCCACGGTTTGGTCTCTTCAAAAGATGATGAAGTGGTGTGAAATAAGTCCCTAACAAGATGAAACAAGTAGCCCACTCACAATGGCAAAAGGGCAAATACCTAAGTTCAATTAGTTTAACATTATTTAATCTGATTTAAACATTCCAAATCGAATTTAAATTAAATCTACCATAAAATCACATAAAATCTAACTAGTCTAAAACACTAATCAATTTCGAAATCGGGCGCCGATAAGGCTTTCAATTCGCAATTTAAAGTCGTAACATGAACAGATCATTTTACACCGAACAGATAAAAACACATACATAATGCAATACATATGGAACTAAATCCCAAATCCTTCCTAAATTACTATTAAGCATAATTAATCATGAATTATCATTAATCGGGGGTCGGGGTCATTACAGTCTTCCCCCTTTAAAAGAGTTTGGTCCTCCAAACTCAAATTACCTTTATTCTGAATCAGCATTGGGTCCAATGGAAACAATTTCGGATATCTCTTCATCATGTCTTCCTCGGTTTCCCAAGTTGCATAGGTTCCCCTGTGGTTTTGCAAATCAACTTTTACCAACGGTATTTCTTTATTTCTCAACCTTTTGATCCGGCGATTCACAATCTGGATAGGCCTTTCCTCGTAAGTGTAATTATCTTTCAAGAGTACGTGTGTTGGCTCAATGACATGGAGTGGATCTCTCAAATATTCTCGAAGCATCGATATATGAAATACATTGTGCATATGCTCCATCACTGGGGGTAAGGCTACTCGGTATGATACTAGATTAATCTTTTCAAGAACCTCGTAAGGTCCAACATATCTTGGCTCCAATTTTCCCTTAACACCAAACCGAGCTTGACCCTTCATCGGGGTCACCTTTATGAACACGTGGTCCCCAACTTCATATTCCCTATCTCTTTTTCGGATATCGGCATAGCTTTTCTGCCGACTCTATGTAGTTTTCAGGCATTCCTGAATCAGTTTCACTTTCTCGGTTGTTTCTTGCACAAGTTCTGGTCCCAACAAAGGTCTATCACCTACTTCAGCCCAACATATCGGAGAACGACACTTTCTTCCATACAAAGCTTCGTAAGGAGCCATTCTAATGCTTGAATGGTAACTGTTGTTGTACACAAATTCAGCTAATGGCAAATAGGTTTCCCAATTCCCTTGGAGGTCTAACACACACATTCTGAGCATATCCTCCAAAGTTTGGTTCGTTCGTTCAGTTTGGCCATCTGTCTGTGGGTGATAAGCACTGCTCAGTCTCAATTCAGTCCCCAAAGCTTGTTGCAAACTCTGCCAAAATCTCGATACAAACTTTGAGTCCCTGTCAGACACAAGGGACACTGGCACTCCATGCAATCTCACAATCTCAGTCATATAGATATTGGCCAATTTATCAGCATTATAAATAGTTTTGACAGGCAGAAAATGGGCAGACTTAGTTAAATGGTCAATTATAACCCAGATAGAGTCTATACCTCGGGAAGAACGAGGCAATCCCACAATGAAGTCCATGGTAATGTGCTCCCATTTCCATTCCAGTATCGGGAGCAATTGTAGCAAACCAGCGGGTCGTTGATGCTCAGCTTTAACCTGTTGGCAATGTAGACATCTAGCCACAAAGTCTGTAATACTCTTTTTCATTCCAGGCCACCAAAAATTCTGTTTTAAATTATGATACATCTTCGTGTTCCCCGGATGCATAGCAAACTTACTACTGTGAGCTTCGGTCATAACACGTTTCCTCAAATCATCACAATCGGGTACACAAAGACGGTTCTGAAATTTCAGCACATCATTCTCAAACACAAATCCTGGCCTTAGCTTCGAATCAAATTCCTCTATAATCTTTTTCAGGTACTCATCTTCACATTGTTTTTGTTTGATCTCATCAAGAATAGTAGGTTGAGCAGAAATAGCAGATAACAGCCCATCTTGTTCTAGGTCATTTGGCAATTCTTCTCGGTTGGATAACAAACATGACAAACCTGCACCGAATTTTCGGCTCAAGGCATCTGCTACGATATTAGCCTTTCCTGGATGATACAAGATTTGTAGATCATAATCCATGATTAACTCTAACCATCGCCTCTGTCTCATATTCAATTCCTTTTGGGTGAAGAAGTATTTCAAGCTCTTATGGTCTGTGTACACCTCGCAAGTTACCCCATACAAATAGTGGCGCCATATTTTCAGAGCAAACACCACAGCCGCTAATTCAAGATCATGTGTTGGGTAATTCTTTTCATGAGGTCGAAGTTGTCTAGAAGCATAGGCAATCACCCTTCCGTTTTGCATTAGTACGCACCCCAAGCCTTTATAAGAAGCATCGCTGTACACTTGAAACCCATCAGTACCATTAGGCAAAGTTAAGATTGGTGCAGTCACTAACCTGGTTTTCAACTCTTAGAAAGCTGCCTCCCTTTGTTCATTCCAGTCAAATGGCACATTTTTCTGAGTTAATTGAGTCAATGGCAGGGCAAGCTTGGAAAAGCCTTTCACAAATCTCCTGTAGTAACCTGCAAGTCCCAGAAAACTTCGGACTTCTGTCACATTTGTTGGTCTAGGCCAATCCACAACGGCTTCAATTTTCTGAGGGTCAATAGAAACTCCATCCTTGTTGATTACATGTCCCAAAAATGTCACACTGTCAAGCCAGAATTCACACTTGGACAATTTAGCATATAATTTCTTTTCTCTCAAAATCTGCAAGGTGGTTCTCAGATGGTTCTCATGTTCTTCCCTGTCTTTAGAATAAACCAGAATATCATCAATAAATACAACAATGAAATCATCCAGATATGATTTAAACACCCTATTCATTAGGTCCATGAAGGTTGCAGGTGCATTGGTCATCCCAAACGGCATCACTAAAAATTCGTAATGTCCATATCTAGTTCGGAATGCAGTTTTCTCTATGTCCTCAGCTCTAACCTTTAATTGATGATACCCGGACCTGAGGTCAATTTTGGAAAACACTTGGGCACCCTGAAGTTGATCAAACAAGTCATCTATTCGGGGCAAAGGGTATTTGTTCTTGATAGTCACTTTATTCAGTTCCCAGTAGTCTATACACAATCTCAAAGATCCATCCTTCTTTTTGACAAACAAGATTGGAGCACTCCAAGGTGAAGTACTTGGACGGATAAATTTCTTGTCTAACAGTTCCTGAAGTTGGGTTTTCAATTCTTTCAGTTCAGAGGTAGACATTCTATAGGGAGCCTTGGAAATAGGTTGTGTCCCCGGAAGCACTTCAACAGTGAATTCAATCTCCCTATCAACTAAGTCCCCAGGCAAGTTAGTGGGAAACACATCGAAAAATTCACAAACAACAGGGATTGTTTCTACAGTAGTACTGTCAGATGGTGCAGTCAATATATAACACAGGTAACCCCTACATCCCTTCCTAAGGAGTTTTACAGCTTTTATAGCCGAAATCAAATACGGGAGAGGAACTACCCCATTCCCAATAAAGGTAAATTCAGGCATACCCGATGGTCTAAACACAACAGTTTTATTTGCGCAGTCAATGGTAGCACAATATTTAGTCAACCAGTCCATTCCCAAAATACAATCAAAATGACTAATGTCCAAGGGTAATAAGTCCACATATAATATCATGTCGCCAATCATAATATCATCATAGAATCCCCAGACGGTGTGGATACAGATAACACATATGTCATTTGTTCTAGTGGTCTAGTCAATTTTCGAGAGAAAGCATGCGATAAAAAGGAATGTGTAGAACCATAATCTATCAGTACACATGCATTTTGAGAACATACAGAAAGTGTACCTGACACCACAGTATAGGTGTTGGGTACGTCACCAGGCACTAAGGCGAACACTCTTCCTTGCCTTAATGTTTCATTGTTTGCATTCCCTCTAACATTGGCCCTTGCATTTGGTCTTGCTGCAGAAATAGACCCGGTGGAACTTGTCATAGGATGGTTAACCTCATTGGATCTCATCGGGCAATCCCTCACCATGTGGCCAGTCTTGCCACAGCGAAAACACGCACCTGATGCTCGAAAACAGGCACCCCTATGCTTCTTTCCGCAGTCGGGGCAGTTTGGAATAGATCCGCTACTTTGGCTAGAGCTGCCGGAGGATCCCGTATATTGCCTTTTCAAAAACGACTGGCCTTTCTTGAAACTGGGTCCAGTCCTCTTTCCTCTCCATTCTGTTGTTGGTGTTGTAGTTTGTTTCTTAGCTGCTATTGTGGCTTCTGCCATCAATGCCCTGTTGTAACAGCGCCCGGGGAGGGGCCTCGTGCTACAGTTCGGACTCTCGATTTGTGTCACGGTTCTTAATCTGAACCAAAGAGTCCAAATCTGGCAAATCGTTTTGAGAAACAGATTTTTGAAAAAGTAGTGCCAAACATGGACTGCTTTGCCAGATACAGAGTCGCCACCTAAATATTTTTTTTTTTGGGAGAATTTAGGAAACCCTGACTCGGTGCCGAAGGCCACATGTCCGTCATCACCGGAGTTGTCTCGGCTCGGGAGCTTGGGTACGATCGGGGAAGGTCAGCTATGAGCACCCCCTTTCGCCCGGTCCGAAGACCGGCCTCTACTAACCGTGATATCTGATTTTGAAAACTTTATGTGTTCTTATTCCGGTTATTAGCCTAGAATTACTATGTTATGCGCGCAGCAAACAAGTATAGACCAAATCACCCAAATTGGAACAAAACATTTCATGTTTGTTTTTGAAAATGGTTTGCTACTCGTAAGTAGGCTAAAATGCAGGTTTTGCCACCTTCAAGTGGGCTTAAAAAATCACAGTTTTAACGCATTATCCCAATTTAAGCAATTTGACCTCCACCCACAGGCATTCAAGCAGTTTATCTCACATAAGCAGCTAGCCACATGTTAAGCATGCTGTTATGGCAACATTCACACTCATGCGATATGCTAAAGCGGAAATACTTACATAGTACTCCGCGCCAAAACAAAGAACTTGTTAGTAATCATGCATGATCCAAGTCCATGTGAAGTGACTAATGCATCGCATACAAAATGTCGCTAAGATAGGCTCGGCTATCCTAAACATGTCATGTGAAAATGCACAATTATCACGTATTCAGTTTGAAAATTGAAGTATTGATGCAATTAGCGTGATGTACCGAGCCTAATGCATGTAATACAAATGCATGGATGCACACATGCATAGCATAAGGTATGCTAAATTAGACGTGACCTAATACTAACCATCAAAGCAGGTAAGTAAAAGGGAAGAAAGAAGTGGGGATTGGAAGACATTCACACACCCACACACACTTATTACAAGTTTGCCCTCGCTCGGAGGGACCAAATAAATATTACAAATTAATTAACTACGCAAGCTAATTAAATATTACAAATTAATTAATTAATTAACAAATTAAATTAAATTAATTAAAGCAGGAAAGCGTCTCGGGAAACGCGCCACCATGCGCAAGCTGCCTCTGTTTTCCTCCATTTCCTCCTCTGGAGGTTGTCAAAACCTCAGGACTACATCCTTGGACAGAGGGGATCACCACCGGCTAGATGAAACTTCCACCGGCAGTGTGGTATGGCCATCGGCACAAAATAGGGCCTGTCGGCAGAGAAAAATGTGCCGGTCGGCACATTACACTGCCGGTCGGCAGAGTATTTCTGCAGAACCTGCAACTCACAGCGACAAAGGGCAAAACAAGGCATGGCAGCATATTTCAAGGCATGTATGCACCAACCATGTCTCTTATCATTGTAATGACTCAAAGGGACATGTGCCTCGATTCTCGGACCACCAATCACGCATTTCCATGCATGATGGCCCAAAGAACCAAGTATGCAACTTTGGTTTCAAATGCATGCAAACCAATCAAACAAATTAGGCCCAATTCCTATCACCAATTCAAGGAACAAGGCATGCATGCAAAATGCAATGCAACCTAGGCATACAAGCTAGGAATGCAACATGACATGGCAAGGCACTTATGCAATCATGCAAGCATACATAGAGCAATGCAAATGGATGGCAAGATGGACTTATACATGAATTAGGTGGCTCTAAAATAGGCCTAAAACAGTAGCCATAGTGCTGTGAAATGAAGGCTAGATGGCATGCACACACACATGCACATGAGAGCCACCACTTAAGCACAAATCAAACAACATTCAAGCACACTTGAAAGGAGGAAACATGGACAATTAGCATGCAACATGAGCCCTAAAATCATGCTATAAAATGATGCCAAATCAAGTTATAAATCAAGTCAAGCATGCGACAAATGGCCTAAGTGTTCAAAGTAAACCAAAGTGGCATTGAGCATACTTAACAAGACCAAACAAGGCATGCATTAAGCAACCAAAAACAGGGGTTTAGCATGTTAAAACAAAGCTAAAGGACTACTTAGATGGCATCTAAGTGGCCCAAATACAAAGGCATACACCATGGCCAAAACATGGAGCATTGCAACACATGCTTTCAAAGCATTAAAGAGGCATGCGAGGCAATCAAACGAGCATGGAAATGGGACTGAAATAGCATGCAAGATGATCCCAATTCATCAAATTCATGCAAAGATGGCATGCTACACATGTACATACTCAAGGCCAACAAGCCTAAATGCAAAGGAGCCTTATAATGCATGCTAAAATCGACCCAAACGACTATGGACAGATCTAAAACATGGCAAAATAAGCATATAACCTTCACAAATACAAGCCTAAAACATGCTCCAACAAAGGCTAACAACCTAGACATGTTAAGGCACAAATATGGCATTACAAGGCAACTATGCTAAACATGCATAAGGTTCCAAAACCAACTTGAAATCATGTTATATCATGGATATATAAGCATGAAAAACAAACCAAATATGCTCAACACACACTCAAGCATAGGCTTCTTTAAGAGGCCAAAATGTGCCCTTTTCAAGGACAACAAGGAGAGGGGGTGGCCCTCTCCTTCTTGGGACTTCAAAGCATCATCTTTACCACTGAAATCCCTCAAGATTTCAGTGGTGAAGAGACCTCAACACCAAAATCCCGGAGCTAGCACAAAATGGCTCAAAATGAGGCCTTTTGGGGCTTAAGGGTGGTCAACACCCCTCAAACAACAAAACACTCTTAATAAACAATAAAGAGGGCTTAAAAATAGAACTTTTTTATGTTATACAATAATCACAAAAACAGCTCTAAGATAGGTATAAAATTGATGCAAGAATGGGGAATAAAGGTGTAAGTTTCTTACCCTTGTAGTCCTCTTCAACAAGGATGCTCCAATGGCCTCCTTTGGCTCCAAATCAGTCAAGAAGCTCAAGAACAACCCCTTAGAACTCTAATCTTAAGAGGAAGGTGAAACACTAGGTGTTTGTGTGCAATAGTAAGGCACAAAACACCTAGTGTGCAAAATGGGAGGGAAAGAGAGATAGATTGAGTGTATCTAACCCTAACCCTAGAAAACCAGAGCTCTCCTCTGTCTTTTCTCTCTCAAAAATGTCTAAGCCTCTCTTCCTAAGCCTTAGAGAGAGCCCTCTCTATAAGCCTCTTGTAAAGCTTATTCAACAAGCTTTGCAAGAGGGAGATCCCTCCATACACGTGTATGGAGGGGAGAAAAAGTTATACAGCTGTCCTAAAATATCTGCAAAAGCAGATGAACAGCAATCGGCCGGCAAAAAATGCCATCTTGGCCAAACAAAGTGCCGACCGGCACAAAAAAGTGCTGACCGGCAACAAATAGTGCCGACCGGCAAACTATTTTGCCGGTGGCAGCAAAAACCAGCCGGTGGCCTCTAGCCACTGCCGGTGATGGGTGGGGATGGTCTACAAGCCCTACCCTGCCCTTCCAAGGCAAAACACAAGTGTTCGGTGCAAAACCGGACACTGAACGGTCAAGTTCGGAGATTCTGAGGTAGGGCGCGAGAGCCAAAACCTCCGGGAACTCCAAACAAACACAAACAAGGATAATCACCGAGTGTTCAAGCGGTGACGTCCGAGTCTTGAGGACGGTCAAAAATGGGGTGTCTACAGTTGCCCCTCTTTGACAGAACTCGAAAGTCATAACAATGACGGGAGTGAATGTCAAAGCCTAGAGACGACCCATTTTTGACAAGGCCGAAGACTTAGACAAACATGCAATACAAATAAGATATGCGCCCGAAGGCAGGGGCAAAATGCACGACAATGCACAGAGCCGAGCATAACTTATGATCATGCAAAGAAAGCTGTAATGAAGCGAACATGCAACAATTTTAAGCTAGCATACCAAACTACACTACAATGCAGAAAGGATGTAAGAGAATTATGGAATTCTCAATACGTCTCACTCGGGAGATACAATACCTGCGCGGCTCGTCTGGTTGCACCAGCTTCAAATGAACCGTACATACAATATCGTGCCTGAAAAGAAAACAAACTTAACAGGTACAATATTGTTAGCAACATGCATGACAATGCAAAATGGATGAAAAACGAAATGCAATATATACAAAACAATGTATAAACAATGCAAATGAAGATGCAATGTAATTGAAACAATGCAAGCTACATGCAAAGCATTTGGATCGTGATCCAATCACGAGCGGTTCGAAACCACACCTATGTCAAATAGATTGATGGAGGTAACAAGTCTGTCTACCATAGAACGGTCAACTGAACTATGAGTATTGTAGACAGACGCAAGAACAAGTATTGGGTGGAATGACACAAGTGGGGAAACAACCCGCTGGAGAAAGGACTACGATCCTAATGCCGGATGCAAAAATTACACTACAATGTAATGGGTGGATATGGCACGCAGGCCAAACCAAATCTTGCCTAGGAAAGGCATGCATACATACAAGCCATGTGTAACACAGAAAAGGTGCCGCAACCCTCAACCAACATATCAACGTGGAATCGGCGCGATACACATACAGAACTGTGTTCTAACATGAAAAGTAAGGGCACATACCAGACCAAGCTCAACCTGGAAAGGCGCAAGCCATTAGGCGGAAGGTGATGCAATGAATGCATGCAATATTACAATGCAATATTTACAAATATGCAATGGAATGGATACAATGGATATGGCATACAAGCCAAACCAAATCTTGCCTAGGAAAGGCATGCACACATACGAGCCATGTGTAACACAGAAAAGGTGCCGCAACCCTCAACCAACATATCAACGTGGAATCGGTGCGATACACAAGAACTGTGTTCTAACATGAAAAGTAAGGACACATACCAGACCAAGCTCAACCTGGAAAGGCGCAAGCCAAAGGCGGAAGGTGATGCAATGAATGCATGCAAACTACAATGCAAATGCATGACAATGCACTATGATGCAATGACTATGATTGCAACTTTCCCTATCTTACCAACAGGGTGATATACTAGGTTGGTTCAGTATCCAGAACTGAGGCGTAGACATGCCGCCTCAACCTATGGGGCTTCCATACAGATTTCAAGCCGAGGGTAAACCTCTGGGTATTTAAACCAGACTTTAGTCTCGGAACTCCCGAACCTTTGCGTTCTAGGCATAAGCCGTTCGAACTCTAGTTTCCACCGTCCCCGTTGGTCTTCTAGGAACTCATCGCAAGCACAGACAGGTGGCTTTACCAGACCACCGAAAGTCGTTCGGGCACGACAAACACCGAAGGAATTGCACCTTCAGAGGATTTAAGGTCTCCTAGACCGGGATGCAAAATGTATGCATGACAATGCATGTTTTTTTGTTGTTTTTTTTTGAAATGCAAATGATGCAAGTGAAATGCATGTTGCATGAGATGCGCGACAACACGCGGCTTAAGATATGTACAAAGCAATAGTGTGCACACCAATGCAATAAAGGTCTTGCACCTTCCAAGGATTTAAGGTCTCCTAGACCGTACGTGTTTAAGGTCTCGCCAGACCATGCGTGTTTAAGGTCTCGCCAGACCATGCGTGTTTAAGGTCTCGCCAGACCACGGGGGTATTTACAAGACGCGTGACAATGCGCTGAAGGTTTCGCACCTCCAAAGGATTTAAGGTCTCCTAGACCGTGCGTGTTTAAGGTCTCGCCAGACCGTGCGTGTTTAAGGTCTCGCCAGACCGTGCGTGTTTAAGGTCTCGCCAGACCGTCGGTATTGCACGACGGTATGATGCGCAAAATAGCGCAATGCGTTAGGCAACGCGAGTGCACAAGACAGTGCGATGGAATGCATGCAAAATGCAATGAGATGCGCAAAACAGCGCGAACAATTTTGAAATGCACAGAACAGTGCGATGCGCAGAACAGCGCGAGGTTTGAAATGCACAAGACAGTGCAATGCGCAGAACAGCACGAACAATACAATGCACTAACAAGTGCAATGCGCAGAACAGCGCGAACAAAATACAATGCACTAACAAGTGCAAGTAAGGTGCGCAAGATAGCGCGAACAAAATACAATGCACTAACAAGTGCAAGTAAGGTGCGCAAGATAGCGCGAACAAAATACAATGCACTAACAAGTGCAAGTAAGGTGCGCAAGATAGCGCGAACAAATGCAATGCACAAAATAGTGCGATGCCAAGTGTGACGTGCATGCCACACGGAGTGTAAATGGGCTTAAATGCGCAACAACGCACGTATTCCGGAATGCATGACAATGCATGGAATGGAAATGCAATGATGATGCATGAGAAATGTGCACGACAATGCAAAGGGGTGCGTGTTGCAACGCATGTAACACGTGCATAACAATGCAAATGTGTGGCGCGTGACAGCGCGATGTAATGCACCGAAGTAGTGTGATGAACTTGTGCAACACACATGGGGTAGCTTTTGAATTCAAAAGGATACACCTTGCACGAATTTGAGTGCCACGCACTGGAGACACGGCCCGCGGTCAAAACGGAGGCCGGTTGAATGTCGGAGATGCACTTTCTTGCACTTTCTTGAGCTATGAAGACCATGAACTTCTCATATGGCCTAAACAAGGCTGTGGGAACCCCACCGGCCGAAAGATGAGGCCACCGGCTGGCCATCGGCACAAAAACAATTCCATCGGCACAAAAAAGTGCCGGCCGGCACAAAACATTGCCGACCGGCAAACAGTTGCTGAATCGGGGCAGTTTTGTCTTTTCACTTCGGGCATTATAAAATAGGGCTTGAAAACCCTATTCTTCACTTTTCCACCGCCGAAAATTCTTGCCCTCTCTCTCTAGAGTGCTTCTGTCTCATTTTTCCCCCGTTTCTTCGCGTTCTACGCCCGTTTCGTCGTCGGATTCGCGTTTCTCTTCGCGTTTCGGACACTTTCCACCGATCACATTCTCGTTTCGGCGCCTCGTTCGGCGTTCTCGCCTTCTCGGGGTTTGTTCCCCTCACTTTCCTCTTCATTTCCGTGTCCTTTCACATTCCGGCCTTCCCGGCCATTTCCGACCCTCTCGGGAGTTGACTTTTCAGTTGACTCTTCGTATTCCGGCTCGGTTTTCCTTTTCCGGCCATTTTCACACCACTCTCTACATGGCGGACGACATTCCACGTGTCGGGACTCCCCCGGACCACGAGATGGACCCCGGGGTCGAGCTCCTACCACTGAGCGAGCGCCCGTTCGATCCGGCGACCTACCGGCCGGCGATTCACGTTCTGCCCCCAGACGGCCTGCGTCAGTTCCGGAGTTTCGAGAGGTACGCGGCCCCTGAGCTACTGCTGCGTGAGCCTACCTCCCACCTTTCATTCGGCACTCCCGAGGTAACTCTTCATCTTCTGCTTTACTTTCTGCAATGTAGGATACAAAACTGCCATAGTTAGCTGTATTCTTTAATTGCTGAAACCTGATATGCCGTAGACCGTAGTTGACTGTAAACATACATACAACTGATATCTGCTTGAGACTGACACATGCACACACACTGCACTAGTCCTGAATCACCCAAACACACGGCACACACTGTATTCTACTGCACACACACTGGTACCCAGTATTTGTCTGAATCTGTTCGATTTGCACACATGCCACATCTGTTCTGAAACGCCCAAACACGCTGACACAGCACACGTATTTTCTATAAGCACACCGGCACCCGGTATCTGCCTGAATCTGACAAACTTGCATACATGCCATATTTGTCTTTTCAAAATCGCATTTTGAATGTTGTCCTGCAATTGTTGTTTTCTGTTTGCAGGAGGGTTCCCATACCATTCGCGGGTATGGGAATACTGGTGCGCGGGAGTGGTATGACGAGCTCCCTGATGCGGTCCAGCGCATCGTGGACCGAGCGGGCTTCGGCACCTTCTGCCGAGGGCTCTCTAGGTTGTCCACCTGCAGACCTCTTCTTGCTGCTCTGGCGGAGAGGTGGTGGGACACCACCGATTCTTTCCACTTTTCTGCCGCAGGGGATATGACGATGACCCCTTATGACTTCTCGATGCTCACAGGCATCGGGGTAGGGGGTGATCCGATCCCCTTCGACATAGCGATGGATGAGTGGACCGCCGCTCAGGTTCATTTACTGGGGGAGGCCCCTCCGCTAGCTCGCCCAGGCTTCGTCCGCTATTCCTGGTTCGAGGCACAGTTCAGGGTCCTGCCCGCATTGGGGGAGGAGACTCAGATGACCGAGGAGGACGTGGAGAGATATGCTCGGGGCTTCCTCATGTTCCTTTTCGGGACTACTATCTTCGCCGACCGGGCGAACACCGTGCCTCTCTGCCTTCTCAGTGCACTGGTGGACGTCCGAGATATTCTGCACTTCGATTGGGGCGGCGCTGCTCTGGCCACCTTGTACGGATATATGAGCTCGGCTTCTCGCGGCAGCGGCCAGCTGCTCGGAGGTTACTGGCGAGCTTGGGAGGTACATTTCTTCTCCACTTTTCATTTCTGTCTCGTACTTTCTGTACTCTGTATACTGCACACACTGCGGTCTGCTTTACACTCACTGTATACTGTACACACGGCACACACATACATTCTGTTTTACACTGACTGTACACTGCTCACACTGTACACTGCACACAATACACTGCACAACACACGGCTCTGCCATTTCTGCTTTATTCTGTATACCCTGCTTTATCTGAAGGTCATACTGACATCTGTTTTGCAGTTGTGGGTTTATGCCTACTTCCTTAGGCTTGCACCTGTGCCAGTTGCGGAGCCTCCTCCGGCTGTTCCTTTCTCGAGTCGCTTTGACGGGGGATGCACCCGGCGACCTCGGGAGACATTCGGCTTCTTCCACCGATACTTCGACACCATCACCCCCACAGAGGTATGCTTTACTTTCAGTTCGTTTAGCTTCGCTTTCCCATTGCATGTTTCAATAACAGTAGATAACAAACTGTCTGTTACTTTCAGATCACATGGCGGCCATGGGCTTCCTTGCCGTCGGCGATGCGGGGTCGGTTCCCTGGTGCTGAGGAGACCTCGCGTTTCCGGATTCTGCTAGAGGGCCCGGTCTGTCGGGCTTGGTACCTGGGGGAGCGTTTTCTACGCCAGACCCGCGGGTTACCTGAGCAGATAGTCCTGGCTCACCCTCCTGCAGAGATGAGGGAGACCGAGGGGCTGACCCCTGAGCAGCTGGATGATTACTCCATCGGCTGGGAGGAGGCCGGCTTTCGAGGCACCGACGACTATCAGGAGTACGTGCGGACGTACCTGATGCGACCTTTGAGCGGTCGTCGAGCAGAGGGGGCCAGGCCTGTAGCATCGGCGGCTGGGGCCGAAGCAGGAGCAGGGGCTGGATCTTCGAGGAGGGCCCGAGTCCGTGGCAGGGGCGGAGCGCGGGGAGGACGAGGAGCTGGCTGGCCTGCCCTGCCTGCTGTACTGACTTTCCAGGGGCAGGGTGGGGCGACCTATCAGATCCCCTTCGCCCCTCCACCAGCTGGGCATGAGTTCACTGACATCCCCGACCTTCCGCCGGTATGTATCACTGCACTTCGTACAGTTATCTCACTTCAGTTTACTGATATTCCACAGAATACTAATGCATCTGATACCTTTGCAGGCTTCTCCTGAGTACACCCGTCAGTCGTTGGCGATGAATGCCTCGATGATGGGGATGCTCCAGCGGACATTTGACCTTCTGGCTGTCTACAGCATACCGGTATGTCCTTCTGACACTGGCCTCAAACCATTCATACACTGCTTCGCATAATCTGATTCACGGCACAACACCTGATACACTGATCTCACTGTATCTGAGCACTGCATACACTGCATTCTGCACTAAACTCTGTACTGACAAACTGCTCACGGCATTCATACACTGTATCCATACACTGCATTCTGCACTGATAAACTGTCTACAGTATACTGATGCATTTCACTTTTTGTGTGCTTTTTCAGCCTCCCTTCCAGATTCCCATGGCAGGAGGTGCTCCAGCCAGACCTTCTGTCCCTGCCCGGGGGAGAGATGAGGAGGGCAGGATATTTCCCCGCACTAGGGGTGGGCGTACTCACGTCGGGAGCAGCTCGCGGGCTCCAGTCCCGGACGATGACGACGACGAGGAGTCAGAGGCGGAGGCAGGGTCGTCGGAGGAGGAGACCGCAGACGGTTCTAGCTCGGGCTCTGATGACGACGCTGTTGATGCTCCTGGACCTTCGTCCAGGAAGAGGGCCAGGACGGACTGACGGCCCTTCGGAGTGCTTGACATGGATGCAGATTTTTGCTATCTTCTTCTTTTTTGTACTTTTGTTTTTGTTGGTAGATAGATTACCTTGTACTGCCGCAGACAGATTTTTGTTTCCAAAACTTGTACATTTGAAAAGATAATGAAATGAAACGGACTTTTTATCTGAAAAAGTGTTTATATTTACACATTTCATGCATTGCATCGCATCTCATCATGTTACACCTCAATGTAAATGGAATTGATTGGTTGTCTGAAAATTGAACACTTGCACTGTAATAATCAGATAACTTAAACAGCTAACAACCGAAACAACCCAAGCAACCCACTGCCTGATTCTTAGACACACAGCCCTTACTCTGTTGGGGATTGATCTGCATACAGCCCAAAACACAGCATTCAGTTCATTCTGCACACTGCAATTCTCAAACAAGACAGCCCAATCTAATCAGGACGGACCTCAAAGATGGAACCGGTTGGAGTCGGAACACGTTCCAATGTAGAGAATGGCACAGCATTCTGAGCATAAGCGATTTTTGAAATCGAATGAGGGTTTTTCAAACCGGGATATCGAGCCTACCACTGAACAGAGCGGAAAGGACTCAAATATAGGTACACGACCTAAACACAACGAGACACGCTCGGGAAAGACTAAAAACAAAAGACGAGACCGTCAAATGAAAGAGACACGACACACAGACGCGTAACCAAAGATGGGGGACCTCGGACCACGAGGAGCCAGTTCAATCTGGGTATTGTTTCCCACCCCTTCTTATTTGTGATTCTCACATCACTCAATTCTCAAGCTCGGATTTTCTCTCGAAACCCTTTTCCTCGCTTTTCTCTCAACTTACACCTCTCTATTCTTCATTCTCTCATTTTTCATCCCTCCCCGGGGTGATTGATGGATAAATGGAAAGGTGCGGGTTTATGCTCGACACCGTTAGCTCACGGCTATTCTTTGGGCAGGCAGAGTGCTCTTCTGGCAAGTACGTCGATGACGGGGGAGAGACAGAACGCCTGGCTCAACTGTGCCCCTAGTTCATCATTTTAACCATTTTTTCCGTTTTTGCTTTCTACTAAAACGGTTTTGATCGAAATGAGAGTCGGATTAACGTACTTGTTCGACTTTTGTTTTGAAAAGCATGCAAGTCAGGCAGCAAGCACTGAAAATTTTCCTTTTAGGTCCAAGACAATGGTCCGGTTTTGGAAAATGAAATAGTTTTCGAGAAAATAGTCAACCTCAGTAAAAATTTTCAAAAACTATTTTTTAAACAGCTGATGCTCAACAAGCATGGAACTTACTCTTCGAGATGCGCGACCTCGGATCGGAGGCAATGGAAAATTGCCCCTTGTTTGGGATGGTGCCGCAGCAATTCACAGACAGTCTTCATTGGCGGTGGTCGAGCTCTTAGACACAGCGATGACGAAGACGGTCACAACACATATATGGACACAGTCACCTTGAAGGGTGTTGGCCACTGGACTTTGGAACGAAATTGAAACCATTGCATGGACTGAGACGCTTATGAAAGCGTTGGGGGCTGGACTTCATGATGAAGTTGCCTACGTATCCCAAACATGGGAATCAAGCCTTACGTAGTTCCGGTTAAGGTCCACTCGGGTATTTTAACCTTCACTTTGTTTGGCTCTTATTTTTGCCAAGGCGCCCAATGCGGGTTTTCGACCTTGCGAGCTTCTTTTCATTTTCTATTTCTTCTTCATTTCTTTTGCATTTTTCTTTTTCTTTTCTTTTTGGTATCTTTTGTCTTTTCTTTTCTTTTCTTCTTTTTTGTATTTTTCTCTTGCTCTAACTTTTGCCTGGGTCGCCCTTCTGGGTTTTCGACCCAGCGAGCCTCTCAAAGGGTAAAAGTGTAGCAAGTCCATGCCAAATGGTTCCTGAACTGGAAGCCTCTCCGTGTCTAAGAGAACGGCTGTTGCACTGATTTGCGGAGAACCCATCAGGGTTACTCTACGAGCTTCTTCCGGCGAGATCTACTCCTTCTGATTCGGCCTTGATGCTTCTTGATCGAAGGCTACCTCAAAACTGGCCACACGGGCCTTTCATGGCGTTTGTCCGTTGAACTTTTTGAACAGTCTGAATGGGTTCAAAGTCGGAACGGGTTGAATCTTAAGGCTGAGAGCGATCCTAAGCTGCGCGATCTCAAGAACGATTCCACACAGGTCTTCACAAGGTCGCGTAAAATATTTGTTTTTGAAAGTTTTTAAGAAAGCGACGAATCGCTCGTGCCGAAGATAGTGTGGAACCAATCTGGATCAGGCCAGGGTCCTTCTCAGTACTCACGCCGACAAGCATGATTTCATTCATAAAAAGGCTTAGCACGCCTCTCTTTCTCTCAAAATGATCAAAATTTTACAAAACCCAAGGAATTCCTTCCTCTTCGTTTTCATCACCGCAGTGTTCAAAAAGTTTTTTTTTGAAAACTTAGGTTAATGCTATGAGTTTGGCGCGCAGGAGAGCAGGCGAGATGTACTGTCAGCCCAATCAAATTCTCTGGTCCTTATGCTGAAAGCAAGCATGAAGTTGAGATAGCAACAGCTATTTCAATCGGCTCTGTTGGTGTAACTGGCCCCTCGGCAGGAACAGACTCAAAACAAAAACAGATAATAATAAAACAAGACGGTGTTCGGGACAACAACCCCTGAATCACCGGGTATTATATACAACGGGGACTGACTCGATACAACAAGACAGACCCTTAAGCAAAAAAAGACTGACTCAAGACAAAGAGACAGACTCAAAACAAAAGATCGACTCGATATCCAAGCCAGAATTTACAAAACTCGGTTTCACCGATGCTCAAAAATGCGTGCCAAACGCTTCATCAAAAAAAAAAACAAATGTTGCCCGCAGGCGGTTCACTTTACATACTCGCAGTATCTGAGCCCTCGAAATCCAACAACTGAGTGGTGACGAGCTTGCCTGAGGTAGGTGGTAGGATAACCTTATTATCAATCAAATCCTGCACTTCATGGCGAAGGCGGGAACATCCATCGGTGCTGTGACCGGACTGTTGATGGTACGCGCAGTACAAGGTAGCATCATGGGTGGCGGGGAGATTCTTCGGGAGCGGTCGGGGCTCCAAAGGCTTAAGATGCCCATTCTTCGCCAATATCAACAATGCCCTAGACAAAGGCATGTGGAGGTCGTGAAAGACTCTGCGCCCTCGAGGTAGGTACTTTGCAGTTTGAGGATTCTTGCCAGACGCGCTGGCGAAAGGATCAGCTGGCGCTGCCTTGGCTTTTTGAACCTTTCCCGGTGCAGGGTTGGGAACAACAGGAACTGTTTGGGCATGACGGGGCCCATCCCGGTTTTCTGCCTGGCTTGAACTGCCTTTGGTTGGAGCGGGGAAAGCATCATCTATAGCTTTGGTCACTATTGCGGATGTTTGTTGCTTGTTCATCCCTCTGGCCTTCAGAGCCTCGACTGCCCACAGCAGTTGTTCAATAGGGTCGGCATCTACCTTTGCCTTGTCCTTTCCTTTGGCCTCAGCCTGATCGAGGGTCGGGGTTAGTGCTGACATATCGTGGCTATAGCCAGAAGCCATCTCTGGCTGGCTGAGCTCTATCACAATCCGCCCCAGTAGCGGGGGCTCCTGTGGTACAAAATTCCCGGCATACGGTGCCGCTGGTGGTGAAGCCGACATTCCATAGGCGAGGTCTGCCACAGACCTTTGGAGATCGCCTATCATCCCCATCAATTCGAAGGTGGTGGGCTCACGAGCCTGGTATAACTGGGGAGCCCAAACCGGGTGCACAACGGGCGACCTGGGCGGATATGACATACTGATGCTGGCTTCATTCTGCGGAGTGGTTCCCTGCTCCGGTGCGGCTGTCATAACCACAATTTCTTCTGAACTTTGTGTCGCCATAAATCTTGCCTCAGCAAAGGGGAGACACTGGCTGTTCTGTATCAACTCTGCAACTCTCTGGACTGAAAGAAAAACAGACAGCACTTCAGCCCAAACTGATCAAACACGGGTGTAGCCGAACAACTGTTCCCTACTGCTGATCACTGTTCCCAGATTTCTGTTCCCCAAAATACTGAATCTGATACCCGCGGATAACTGATTCTCAAATTCTGATACCAATGCCCTTAGGCCTGATGCCCCAAACTTGCAAACTGGTATGTACATTCCTGTAGAGATACACTCTAAAAGCACATAGCAAGTAAGAGAAAGCCAAAACACCCCTATGTTGGGGTAGGGTTTCCCTGTCCTATTTTGTCAGGAGCTAGGGTTTCACTACGCACGCAGCGGTTTCAAACAACCTATCGGGTAAGCAACCTGTCCTAGCTTGGAAGGGTCACTATGGATCCGAACATGCACTAGGTCGAATGGTCAAAAAGGGTGCCCCGGTAAAACCGGGGTTTGTGTTCCCATACTGTCAGAGCCCATAGCCGGTCAGCCTTATGGACATCCCTTGACAAGGCAAGCCTCCGGCAAACCGTTCAGGAATGGCAGATGGCAAACACTGTGTTCCTAGGCGCACCAATGCACATGCAATGCAAAGAGACACATAAATGAAATCAAAATAGGATATCACGAGTTTGAGTCAAGCTCTCTAATTATCCCCAGCAGAGTCGCCAGAAACTGTAACAGCGCCCGGGGAGGGGCCTCGTGCTACAGTTCGGACTCTCGATTTGTGTCACGGTTCTTAATCTGAACCAAAGAGTCCAAATCTGGCAAATCGTTTTGAGAAACAGATTTTTGAAAAAGTAGTGCCAAACATGGACTGCTTTGCCAGATACAGAGTCGCCACCTAAATATTTTTTTTTTTGGGAGAATTTAGGAAACCCTGACTCGGTGCCGAAGGCCACATGTCCGTCATCACCGGAGTTGTCTCGGCTCGGGAGCTTGGGTACGATCGGGGAAGGTCAGCTATGAGCACCCCCTTTCGCCCGGTCCGAAGACCGGCCTCTACTAACCGTGATATCTGATTTTGAAAACTTTATGTGTTCTTATTCCGGTTATTAGCCTAGAATTACTATGTTATGCGCGCAGCAAACAAGTATAGACCAAATCACCCAAATTGGAACAAAACATTTCATGTTTGTTTTTGAAAATGGTTTGCTACTCGTAAGTAGGCTAAAATGCAGGTTTTGCCACCTTCAAGTGGGCTTAAAAAATCGCAGTTTTAACGCATTATCCCAATTTAAGCAATTTGACCTCCACCCACAGGCATTCAAGCAGTTTATCTCACATAAGCAGCTAGCCACATGTTAAGCATGCTGTTATGGCAACATTCACACTCATGCGATATGCTAAAGCGGAAATACTTACATAGTACTCCGCGCCAAAACAAAGAACTTGTTAGTAATCATGCATGATCCAAGTCCATGTGAAGTGACTAATGCATCGCATACAAAATGTCGCTAAGATAGGCTCGGCTATCCTAAACATGTCATGTGAAAATGCACAATTATCACGTATTCAGTTTGAAAATTGAAGTATTGATGCAATTAGCGTGATGTACCGAGCCTAATGCATGTAATACAAATGCATGGATGCACACATGCATAGCATAAGGTATGCTAAATTAGACGTGACCTAATACTAACCATCAAAGCAGGTAAGTAAAAGGGAAGAAAGAAGTGGGGATTGGAAGACATTCACACACCCACACACACTTATTACAAGTTTGCCCTCGCTCGGAGGGACCAAATAAATATTACAAATTAATTAACTACGCAAGCTAATTAAATATTACAAATTAATTAATTAATTAACAAATTAAATTAAATTAATTAAAGCAGGAAAGCGTCTCGGGAAACGCGCCACCATGCGCAAGCTGCCTCTGTTTTCCTCCATTTCCTCCTCTGGAGGTTGTCAAAACCTCAGGACTACATCCTTGGACAGAGGGGATCACCACCGGCTAGATGAAACTTCCACCGGCAGTGTGGTATGGCCATCGGCACAAAATAGGGCCTGTCGGCAGAGAAAAATGTGCCGGTCGGCACATTACACTGCCGGTCGGCAGAGTATTTCTGCAGAACCTGCAACTCACAGCGACAAAGGGCAAAACAAGGCATGGCAGCATATTTCAAGGCATGTATGCACCAACCATGTCTCTTATCATTGTAATGACTCAAAGGGACATGTGCCTCGATTCTCGGACCACCAATCACGCATTTCCATGCATGATGGCCCAAAGAACCAAGTATGCAACTTTGGTTTCAAATGCATGCAAACCAATCAAACAAATTAGGCCCAATTCCTATCACCAATTCAAGGAACAAGGCATGCATGCAAAATGCAATGCAACCTAGGCATACAAGCTAGGAATGCAACATGACATGGCAAGGCACTTATGCAATCATGCAAGCATACATAGAGCAATGCAAATGGATGGCAAGATGGACTTATACATGAATTAGGTGGCTCTAAAATAGGCCTAAAACAGTAGCCATAGTGCTGTGAAATGAAGGCTAGATGGCATGCACACACACATGCACATGAGAGCCACCACTTAAGCACAAATCAAACAACATTCAAGCACACTTGAAAGGAGGAAACATGGACAATTAGCATGCAACATGAGCCCTAAAATCATGCTATAAAATGATGCCAAATCAAGTTATAAATCAAGTCAAGCATGCGACAAATGGCCTAAGTGTTCAAAGTAAACCAAAGTGGCATTGAGCATACTTAACAAGACCAAACAAGGCATGCATTAAGCAACCAAAAACAGGGGTTTAGCATGTTAAAACAAAGCTAAAGGACTACTTAGATGGCATCTAAGTGGCCCAAATACAAAGGCATACACCATGGCCAAAACATGGAGCATTGCAACACATGCTTTCAAAGCATTAAAGAGGCATGCGAGGCAATCAAACGAGCATGGAAATGGGACTGAAATAGCATGCAAGATGATCCCAATTCATCAAATTCATGCAAAGATGGCATGCTACACATGTACATACTCAAGGCCAACAAGCCTAAATGCAAAGGAGCCTTATAATGCATGCTAAAATCGACCCAAACGACTATGGACAGATCTAAAACATGGCAAAATAAGCATATAACCTTCACAAATACAAGCCTAAAACATGCTCCAACAAAGGCTAACAACCTAGACATGTTAAGGCACAAATATGGCATTACAAGGCAACTATGCTAAACATGCATAAGGTTCCAAAACCAACTTGAAATCATGTTATATCATGGATATATAAGCATGAAAAACAAACCAAATATGCTCAACACACACTCAAGCATAGGCTTCTTTAAGAGGCCAAAATGTGCCCTTTTCAAGGACAACAAGGAGAGGGGGTGGCCCTCTCCTTCTTGGGACTTCAAAGCATCATCTTTACCACTGAAATCCCTCAAGATTTCAGTGGTGAAGAGACCTCAACACCAAAATCCCGGAGCTAGCACAAAATGGCTCAAAATGAGGCCTTTTGGGGCTTAAGGGTGGTCAACACCCCTCAAACAACAAAACACTCTTAATAAACAATAAAGAGGGCTTAAAAATAGAACTTTTTTATGTTATACAATAATCACAAAAACAGCTCTAAGATAGGTATAAAATTGATGCAAGAATGGGGAATAAAGGTGTAAGTTTCTTACCCTTGTAGTCCTCTTCAACAAGGATGCTCCAATGGCCTCCTTTGGCTCCAAATCAGTCAAGAAGCTCAAGAACAACCCCTTAGAACTCTAATCTTAAGAGGAAGGTGAAACACTAGGTGTTTGTGTGCAATAGTAAGGCACAAAACACCTAGTGTGCAAAATGGGAGGGAAAGAGAGATAGATTGAGTGTATCTAACCCTAACCCTAGAAAACCAGAGCTCTCCTCTGTCTTTTCTCTCTCAAAAATGTCTAAGCCTCTCTTCCTAAGCCTTAGAGAGAGCCCTCTCTATAAGCCTCTTGTAAAGCTTATTCAACAAGCTTTGCAAGAGGGAGATCCCTCCATACACGTG
The DNA here is from genome assembly GCF_055761805.1 of Camellia sinensis. Classification (NCBI taxonomy): domain Eukaryota; kingdom Viridiplantae; phylum Streptophyta; class Magnoliopsida; order Ericales; family Theaceae; genus Camellia; species Camellia sinensis. The sequence goes on along the minus strand of NC_138965.1, from coordinate 172,063,963 downwards.
TATGGAGGGGAGAAAAAGTTATACAGCTGTCCTAAAATATCTGCAAAAGCAGATGAACAGCAATCGGCCGGCAAAAAATGCCATCTTGGCCAAACAAAGTGCCGACCGGCACAAAAAAGTGCTGACCGGCAACAAATAGTGCCGACCGGCAAACTATTTTGCCGGTGGCAGCAAAAACCAGCCGGTGGCCTCTAGCCACTGCCGGTGATGGGTGGGGATGGTCTACAAGCCCTACCCTGCCCTTCCAAGGCAAAACACAAGTGTTCGGTGCAAAACCGGACACTGAACGGTCAAGTTCGGAGATTCTGAGGTAGGGCGCGAGAGCCAAAACCTCCGGGAACTCCAAACAAACACAAACAAGGATAATCACCGAGTGTTCAAGCGGTGACGTCCGAGTCTTGAGGACGGTCAAAAATGGGGTGTCTACACCTGTCAAGTACCTCCACATAAGTAGGTAACTTTAGGACACCCACTCGGTCAAATATTTCTTGGTCCAGCCCTCTATCAAACTTCCGTGCTTTCTTGTAATCAGTATCCACCATATGTGGAGCAAAACGTGCCAACTCAGTGAATTTGGCTTCATATTCTGCTACAGCCATCCTTCCTTGTTTAAGTTCTTGGAATTCTAACACTTTCTGATCCCTGAAACATTGGGGAAAGTACTTGTCGTAGAAGATAGCATTAAACTGTGCCCATGTCATATTCCCATTGCCATTTCGGATCAATAACCATCACCTGCAGGCTTCATCTTTCAGAGTGTAGGTGGCTAGGAGGACCTTCTGAGTTTCGGTACAAGGGAACACTTCGTATAAATTTTCCATTTCAAGTAGCCATGTCTCTGCTTTCAAAGGTTCAATTCCACCATAGAACGTTGGTGGTTTCATTTTCATAAATTTCTGTGTTAGATTGATGATGTCAGCATTATCTACCTCGGCTTGTGCCGGTGGAGGCGGAGGGGGCAAAGGTTGTGGTCTTTGTTGTTGTGTCCAGGCTTCAGTCAACGCTGCCAACATCTGTTCCATTCGGCCCATGCGGGCCTCCGAAGATTCACTTTCACCACTTTCCCTTGCATTGTCCATCTTACTATACAGACATCAAATGATAATAAACACAAGCATAATCTTATTCGTTTCCTTCAATTCATTTGATTTAAATGTATATTCAGTTTTCATATTCAGTTACATTACCACACACTCACACATGTAGATGAAATGCCCTTAATGCCTACTAGGACCTCCTAAGCTCATACGGACCTGTGTGTGCGTTAGAACACGTGCTCTGATACCACTCTGTCATAACCCAAACTCGTCCCTATGGGTTTAGTACCGTAACCGGCCAGTAATCCGTGGATTACCAAAGGCCTCTGAACAGATTAACAAATAGTAAGGGGCTGCGGAAGCAATAATACAAAATAGACAAGGTCCAATGAGCTGTGATAACGTACATGGGACAGAACATTATAAAACTTACATATATATATATATATATATATAAACATGCCAGTCTAGATACACTGTATTTACAAAATATTTACAGAAGTGAACTCCCCCAAGATCTGACTGTACAGTGCTTACACAAAGACTAGCATGAAATACAAAAACAGCCTTGACGTTAGACTTCGGACGGAACCTCCTCGGGAGGCACTACGGTTGGCTGACCAAAAACGGTACAAAAGGGCGTCAATTCTGGCCCTGGTCGTGTGCCGGCTCACCTACATACATAATATAAACTGTGAGCCAAAGCCCAGTGAATAATAACGGAATAAAGGGTTTATATGAATGATGTCCAGCACAAGTTAGAATCTAGCATTTAAATTAGAGCATAATCAGACTTCAAAATAGAAACAAATTCATATACACTTTCATATTCAGATTTTGCATAAGATCATACGTGGTACACCCATTAGCTATCAGAACAGATTGGTCCAGAGACCCACATACATAGTTGGTACCAACTACCACAAGGGTCTATAACTTGCGCACAAGTAGCCATGGTATTGTTACCCCCAGGCAAGGGCCACGTGCAGATTGGCGGTGGTATTGTTACCCTCGGACGAGGGCCGCGTGAACTAAGGGTGCCACAAACACTTTTCAGAAAATTAGACATTCATTCATAATTCATAAGATAGCATTTCAGAAAACAGATCATACCATATCAGTCAGAAAATACTTAAGTTAAACATAACTTTACAAAGTTATTACTCACAGTGGGCTCGGAGACAGACAGACAGAGCAAATCGATCAGACAGGGCGTGGCACGTGACCTACACGACACATAACAGATACACACCTGAAACATACGTTCTAATTGTACAAAACTTATCTCATTGGCTCATAGTGTGTTTCTAATCTCTTATTCTCATTACAGAGTCTAAAACATGGCCTAGGAATGCCTAGGATGGAATGAGAATGCAAAGATGCAGTTTAAAACACTTTTCAAAACTTTGCTGAAACAGGGGTCCCGCTCGAGCGTGGAATTATACGCTCGAGCGTACATGCAGACAAAAGGAATCCGCTCGAGCGTGGACTACCCCGCTCGAGCGGACTGCAAGCTACAGTAAAAGTGCTGGATGCAAGAAATTCACGCTCGATGGGCGCTCGATACCCGCTCGAGGGTGAGACACAAGTCCTCACTCGAGTGTGAGTTACCCCGCTCGAGCGGACTGAAAACACAGGCAAAGTACTGGATACACGAAATTACCGCTCGAGCATCATTTAACCCGCTCGAGCGTACTTCATGAACCCAGTATGTACGCTCGAGCGTGGAGTTACCCGCTCGAGCGTGAGTCCAAAATCTGGAATTTTCAGATTCAACCCTCAAGCTCAAAACTCAACTACAATGCATCAAATTCGATCCTTTTGGGCTAATTTTCTGGAAAACACTTGTAAACTCGTAATATGACATGTTTTAAAGATCTATTTGAGAAATCAAAGCCTAAAGGTATTTCAATTAAACACAATTTTCAAATAACTTCAAGAACATGAAGAATATGTAACATGCATGAATTTAATCAATCTCAAGGCTTCCAATTCATGCTCCTAAGAGCCAGTTCTTTCAAAAACAAGATGAAATCATGGACTTCAACCAAAACGTAAACATGCATGCAAGAATTTCCATAAAAACAACTTTAAACTTCAAGGTATGCACATGCATGCATGAATTAATTAAGGTTCCTAGAATTCTAGCCCAATTAACACATAATTTCACCTATTTCATGTGTAAACAAGTTCTAGATGGCTCAAAGACAAGATCAAGGGATTGAGTTCTTACCTAAACACCTTAATTAAGCTCCACTAAGCAAAATTCTTGAGCTACTCAACAATTCTTCAAAATCTCCCCAATTCTCTAAGGAATTTTGTTGAAATCAAATGTTCTCCTATCTCTAGCTCTAACCCACGGTTTGGTCTCTTCAAAAGATGATGAAGTGGTGTGAAATAAGTCCCTAACAAGATGAAACAAGTAGCCCACTCACAATGGCAAAAGGGCAAATACCTAAGTTCAATTAGTTTAACATTATTTAATCTGATTTAAACATTCCAAATTGAATTTAAATTAAATCTACCATAAAATCACATAAAATCTAACTAGCCTAAAACGCTAATCAATTTCGAAATCAGGAGCCGATAAGGCTTTCAATTCGCAATTTAAAGTCGTAACATGAACAGATCATTTTACACCGAACAGATAAAAACACATACATAATGCAATACATATGCAACTAAATCTCAAATCCTTCCTAAATTACTATTAAGCATAATTAATCATGAATTAGCATTAATCGGGGGTCGGGGTCATTACACACCTAAAAGTGGTAAACAACTATAAGCACATGGCAGAGTGAGAAATATTATACTAAGAGCATAAGGGCATAAAATTCGCCATGGATAATTATTTAAGCTAATACATTAACATAATTTAAGTTGAATAAATAAATCATTTAAGTGGTAGAAACTGAAATACAGAAATTACGTAAATAACTATAACCATGGTACAAAACAAAACAGAAGTCACCGGAGTGGCAATCAGAACATGGTTCAATAGATCCATGACAGACAGAGGGCCAGAAAGTAGCCAAGCAGGGGCCAAGGGTTATTTAAGTTCTCCAAGGCATGAGACCTCCGTGGTGGTACTTATAAAATAATTACTGAAAACACATTTTAATAAACAGTTATATCCATGGATTTTGCTTATTATATAAAATAAGGTTCTTAAAATAAATAACAAAATTAAAACACAATTATGTAAAATAAATTATGGTAACTCAAAACATTCGTAAAATATAATATGGTGACTCAAGGTATAATATACTCATCTTAAAATTAATGCCTCACTCTTTCTTTCCACTATCAAAAACCTTCTTGACTTCCAATATTTTCTTTCCTTTTCTTTTGTTTTTCCTTAGCTTGAATATCTCCTCCTTATTAAGGAGGCAGACCGTGAGCCCCAAGGCACAACCCATATATGTGGCTCTTCCAAATTTTCTCCTCCAATCCAAGCTTATCCAACCATGAGTCATTACACCTATATACAGGTAGGCAAGCCAGATGTCTTTCTCCAAATTGAAGGTGGCAATTTCCATTTTATATTTACACTTTAACCCCTAAATTTCTTTCTAATTAGATTATTTTACAAAATTACACGTAATAATACAAAATAAATCGTATATTTTCCCAATTGTGTTTAGATGATTTTAGTATAAATTTTAAAGAATAATTAAAAATCTGGGTTGTTACAATCTTCCCTACTTTTAAACTTTCGTTATCGAAATTTGTCATATATGTAAGCTATCCGCTACGCACTCTGATAAATATATATATATATATATAAAGAATAAATTTGATGATTAATCCGAGACAAAATATTGCTAAATCATTTACCAAAAATAACTCACTGTTTATTTGCCAAAAATGGTTTTGGGCCAACATGAGAAACAATTGATGACTTTAAAAACTTTTCATTGATTTTGTTTTTTTTTTAAAAAAAAATTGAGAACACAATTAAACAAACGACTGCAAATTTTCTTCTTATTAAGAAGGCAGACCGTGAGCCCCAAGGCACAACCCATACACGTGGTTCTTCCAAATTTTCTCCTCCAATCCAAGCTTATCCAACCGTGAGTCATTACACCTATATACAGGTAGGCAAGCCAGATGTCTTTCTCCAAATTGAAGGTGGCAATTTCCCTTTTATACTTACACTTTAACCTCTAAATTTCTTACTAATTACATTATTTTACTAAATCATTATTTTACGAAATTTATCATATATGTAAGCTATCCGCTACGCACTCTGATAAATATATATATATATATATATAAAGAATAAATTTGATGATTAATCCGAGACAAAATATTGCTAAATCATTTACCAAAAATAACTCACTGTTTATTTGTCAAAAATGATTTTGGGCCAACATGAGAAAGAATGGATGACTTTAAAAACTTTTCATTGATTTTGTTTTTTTTTAAAAAAAAAAAATTGAGAACACAATTAAACAATCGACTGGAAATGAAATGACAAGATCATATGCAAGAGTTAAAGGTATTTGAGATGAAATTCCATTTCTGTTATTCATGAACTTTCCATTGCTGAGAAATAGTTTCAAAATCAGTATTTTTATAATTTTTTTTTTAAAATTTTGAAAGATTATAGATTTGAACCCACTTCTAAAAAAGTCAAAATAATTTTTTCTTTTATTTTTTTTATTTAGAGATTTAGTATGCCTGTTTGTAATTTTTTTTTTCAAATTATTCAACATATATATGAAAGATATATACAATTATATATAGAGTAACAAATAACTCATCTTAATTACAAAATTTACTGAAACACCATAATTATATATACCATGATTGTTGCTACACAAATATTTAATTTAAATATAATCTGTAATTTAGCTTAACGTTTCCCCTATCCTATTTGTGCATGTGTCTTATGCTCCAATGTTTTTATAAAAATAATTTAAAAAAAACCTAGGCTCTGATACCACTTGTCACGACCCGCTTCCCGTACCAAAGGGTTAAGCATCGTGATGGCCAGTAACTGAAATTACTTATGGCCAATTCTTGAACAAATTAATAAACGTGAGCGGAAATAGTATTTAAGTGAGGGTACCAAACTAATCATTGGAGCTTCTATTTAATTAAATTGTCAGAGCTGAACTATGTCTACGAAGTGTTTTGTGCCTATCCCACGCGCTGGCTTTGACATGTCACCTGAAATTGGTAAACAGCTATAAGCACATGGCAGAGTGAGAAATATTATACTAAGAGTATAAGGGCATAAAATTCACCATGGATAATTATTTAAGCTAAAACATTAACATAATTTAAGTTGAATAAATAAATCATTTAAGTGGCAGAATCTGAAATACATAAATTACATAAATAACTATAACCACGGTACAGAATAGAACAAGGGTCACCAGAGTGACAATCAGAAAATGGGTCAATGGATCCATGACAGACAGAGTACTAGAAAGTGGCCAAACAGGGGCCAATGGTTATTTAAGTCTCCCAAGGCATGGGACCTCCGTGGTAGTACTTATAAAATAATTACTCAAAACACATTTTAATAAACAGTTATATCCATGGGTTTTCCTTATTATATAAAATAAGGTTCCTAAAATAAATAACATAATTAAAACACAATTATGTAAAATAAATTATGGTAACTCAAAACATTCGTAAAATATATTATGGTGACTCAAGGTATAATATAACTCACCTTAAAATTAATACCTCACTCTTTCTTTCCACTATCAAAAACCTTCTTGACTTCCAATATTTTCTTTCCCTTTCTTTTGTTTTTCCTTAGCTCGAACATCTCCTCCTTATTTATAAGGAGGCAGACCGTGAGTCCCAGGGCACAGCCCATACAAGTGGCTCTTCCAAATTTTCTCCCCCAATCCAAGCTTATCCAGCCGTGAGTCATTACACCTATATACAAGTAGGCAAGCCAGATGTCTTTCTCCAAATTGAAGGTGGCAATTTCCCTTTTATATTTACACTTTAACCCCTAAATTTCTTACTAATTATATTATTTTACAAAATTACACGTAATAATACAAAATAAATTCTATATTTTCCCAACTGTGATTAGATGATTTTAGTATAAATTTTAAAGAATAATTAAAAATTTGGGTTGTTACATCTTCATTTAGATCACCGTTTAAGAAAGTTGTCTTAACATCCATTTGATGTATCTGTAGATTATACAACGCTGCTATAGCAATAAGCATGTGGATGGATGTTATTCTTGTCAGAGGAGAATATGTGTCAAAATAGCCCAGACCTTCCTTTTGTCTGTAACCTTTTACCATAAGTCTTGTTTTATAGTTGTCTATTGAACCATATGCTTTTATTTTTCTCTTGAATATCCATTTATACCCAAGAGGTTTAGAACTGGGTAGAAGATCCACCAATTCCCAAGTATGATTTTGCATAATGGATTCAATATCATTATTAATGGCATCTTTCCTCAAAGGTGCTTCATGACCTGATATTTCTTCCTTAAAGCTCTGAGGCTTATTTTCTAAACAGTATGTCAGAAAATTTGGACCAAAGGATTTTGATGTTCTTACTCTCTTACTTCGTCTTGGTTCATCATCAATTAAATCTTTTTGGTTGAGACCATTACTAGTCTCTTGCGCTTGATTATCATTAGTCTCTTGACTTTGTGTACATCATAAGTTCTTTTCTGTGAACTTAATTCCTGTACTTTTTTGTAAAAAAAAACATGTTTAAAAAACATAGCATTCATTTATTTAATAATAGTGTTCACATATAGATCAGGTATTTCTGATTTATAAGTCGAAAATCGATATGCACTACTATTATGCGCATAACCAATAAACACACAGTCCACTATTTTTGGTCCTATCTTAGTCTTTTTGGGAACAGGAACTTCTACCTTTGCCAAACACCCCCACATTTTAAAGTATTTGTAGGAAGGTGGTCGACCTTTCCACAATTTATAAGGAGTGCTGTTAGTTTTCTTGTGGGGTATTCTGTTAAAAATATAATTAACAAACAATATTGCTTCCCCCCCCACAAGTTCTGCGGTAAGCCTGAACTTAGTAACATGACATTCATCATTTCTTTAAGGGTTCTATTCTTTCTTTCAGCAATTCCATTTTTCTATGGAGAATAGGGTGCTGTAGTTTAGTGACTAATACCATGTTGTATACAAAATTCATTTAAAGGTGCATCATATTCACTACCCCTATCACTTCTAACCATTTTAATAGTTTTACCAAGTTAATTTTCAACTTCAGTTTTGTAAAGTTTAAACATTTCTAAGACTTCATCTTTACTTCTAAGTAAATATATATAACAATATCTTGTGCAGTCATCGATAAATGTTATGAAATACTTTTTGACTCCTCTAGTTTGAACAAATTTAAGATTACACACATTAGTATGAATTAATTCTAGAGGTTTGGTTTTTCTTTCAACCGATTTAAATGGAGCCTTAGTTAGTTTTGCTTCTACACATATCTCACATTTGTGATTCTGATCAATTTCAAACTTTGGTAAATAATCTAAACCAATTAGTCTATGCAAAGTATCAAAATTTACATGTCTTAATCTACCATGCCATAAATTTGACTCAAGAGACCATTACTCATGTATCCCTGTAACAACCCTCGTCACTGTTTACCGATTAGCCACTGATTATGATTGGTTAATTGTATGTCTATCTGTTGACTGTTTGATTATCTGTTCATGCCTTTGTGTTTAAATTGCGAATTGAAGGCCTTATCGGCGGCCGAATCTAAAATTGATTGATGATTTGTGATCCTTAGAATTAATGTGATTTTATGGCAAATTCAGTTAAAATGTGATTTGGTACGATTAAATTAGGTTAATTATTGATAAATTGCACAACTTAGACTTAATTGCAATATTGCCATCCTTAGTGGCCACTACCTCAACATATTGAGCCTTGTACACAATTAGACAAACTTTTCCTCAGCCTCATTTGAGCACAAAACCGATCTAGAGAGAGAGGGAGTGAGAGAATTGATGTGTTCTTGAGGGAGTTGCTTGGAATCTTGAGGATATTGTAGAAAACTTGTAACATTGAGCCTCCATACCTCTAATTCAAGACTTAGGTAAGGATTTCACCTTCTCATTGTTGAATTCGAGCTAGTCCTTGCATGGTTCATGTCTAATTGAGGAGCTAAGTCATAATTTAGTTCTAACATGTTGAATTATAGCTTAATTCATGCATACATGTTTGAATTGTTGAGTTGTGAGTTGATTTCATGGTAAAATGTTACATGTATGTTCATATTGTGTTTAAGTCCATGATTTCATCTTGTCCTTGGAAGAATTGGCTCATTAGAGCATGAAATTGAAGCTTTGAAATGGTTTAAATTCATGCATGTTATGTTTGATTTATGTTCATGAAAATTGGTTTCAAATTGAGTTGAATTGATTTTCCTTTTTACAAATTGAGCTTTGAATCATGTTATTCTATGTATTTACAAATGTTTTCCAGGAAAAAGGGCCCAAAGGAATTGGTTTTAATGCATTTGAACTTGGCTTGAGCTTGGAAGTTCAAATCTGGAAATTCTAGATTTTGAACTCCCGCGCGAGCGGGGGAAGTGACACTCGAGCGGGAAATTCGTGCTCCCAGTACTTTGCACTGTTTTGATGTCCACTCGAGCGGAATAAATGACGCTCGAGCAGGGCATTATGTCTCATGCTCGAGCGGGTGTCGAGCGCCTAATCGAGCGTGATTGTCACCTATCCAGCACTTTTGACTGTTTTGCAGAATGCTTGAGCGGGTAAGTCTACGCTCGAGCGGAAAGCTTTGTCTGCATGTCCGCTCAAGCGGAGTAACCTACGCTCGAGCGTGACTCCTGTTTTCTGAAAATTCTTGAAATGCTTTTAAAATACATCTTTGCATCCTCATCCCATCCTAGGCATTCTTAGGCCTAGTTTAAGACATTTTAATGAGGATATAGATGTAGAACACACCGAGGCAAATTAGGGATTAAGTATTATCTTTCCCAACTGTGTAGCTTAGTGTGTGTTCAATCTGTAACTGTGTAGGGTTGGCGACTGGGGACGCACTCTAGCTTTACTGTAGCCCAGAACTCTGTGAGTAACAACTGTGTAAAGATATGTTCAAAATGATTATCTTTTGAACAATTGAACTGTACTGCTTTCTGAACTGATACTGTTAATTGAATGAATGTATGTCCTATATTCTGAACTGTACTATGGCATCCTTAGCAACTACTGTTTACTATTACTGTTACAGAGATCTCTGTCGGTTCCCTTGTTGGAACCACTACTGTTTACTGATTAATGGCCATCATTTACTGTTCGGTCTTTTAAGACCTACTGTTTACTGTACTGTTATACTAATGGATGTACCACATATGACTGAATGACTGATATACTGAATTAACAAACTGTTTTCTTTACTGTAAGGACATTCATTCTTAACCTCTTTACGCATTACGTTATTCACTGGGCTTTAGCTCACTGCTCATATATATATGTAGGTGTACAGGCACCAAACCGTGGTTAGAAGCGTCGGGGTAAGCTCCAGTTTTGTCAAGCTAACCACTGTGCCTCACTGTGAGGTTCCGAGCCTGTCAAGCTATGGCTTAGGGGTGCTTTAATTTCCCCCGCCCGTCTCTGTAACTGTTTTGTTAACTGTATAGACTGTTACTGTACTGTTTAGTAGGGATTAGGTCCCTGAACTGAATGATTGTATATATGTACATACTGTTCTGTACTGTTCATGTATATGTGTATGAAAAGTCTTTTTGGCATACAAACTGTCACAGCTCATTGGACATTGTTTATTTACTGTTTTGGCTTCCGCCATGCCCCTGTACTCTGTTTTACTGTATTACTGTTAAGCAGGCCTTCGGTAATCTTGGATTACTGGCCAGTTACGGTGCTAAACCCATAGGGGCGGGTTTGGGTCGTGACAATCCCTTACCCACATACATACCACTCTTTGTTAATACAAATTTATCAGACTCAAATACTAGGCTAAAACCATTTTTATTTAACAAAGAACCAGAAACAAACTTCTTTCGGATGTCTGGTACATGCAGCATGTTGTTGAGGGTTAGTTCCTTCCCTGATGTCATCTTCAAGACAACTTTCCCTTATTCAGCCACAGTAAAAGTAGATGAATTTTCCATGAATAGTTATCCACCATTTGCAGTCTCATTATAAGTAGTGAACATCTTTTTGTCCACGCAAATGTATCGAGTTGCCCTAGTGTCGACCCACCATTCTTTGGGATTTCCAACCAAATTAGCCTTAGACACCACAACAGAGAGATTGATATCATTTATCCCATTAGAAATGTAATCAACTTTTGCCACATTGGCTTGATTGGTGGTCTTCTTGCTTATACTTCTGCGATCCTTCTTAGGGCGGTAGCAATCAGAGGCACGATGTCCGGTCTTGCCACAATTGTAGCATTTTCCTTTAAATTTTTTATTGCCATTGTTGTCGCCTTATTTAGGACCATCTCCAGCAAACTTCTTCTTCTTGTTATGTGGTTTAGGCACTTGTTCCACTGTATTAGCCTTGTACTCAATGAGATTTTTACCATTCCTCTTTTTAGCCTTACGGTTATCTTCCTTAATTCTTAGTCTTACAATCAGTTCATCCATGGTCATCTCTTTGCATTTATATTTTAAATAATTTTTGAAATCTTTCCAAGCCGATGGTAATTTTTTCACTAATGCAAGAACTTGGAAAGACTCGCTAAAAGACATATCTTCAGCATGAATATCATGCAAAATTAATTGAAAACTTCAAACTTGAGAAATTACCGTTTGAGAGTCTGTCATAACAAAGTCTAGAAATTTACCAACAACAAATTTCTTTGTGTCGGCATCATCTGTCTTATATTTTTTTTCAAAGAATCCCACAATTCTTTTGTTGTTTTTAGAGGACTGTAAACATTATACAGCACGTTGTCTAGGCCATTGAGGATATAGCTTCTGCACAGAAAATCAGAATGTTTCTAGGCGTCTATAATGGCAACAACTTGTGGATCTTTTTCATCCTCTCTAAGCACCAGAGCTGTAGACTTGACTTTCTTCGTGTCCCCTTTCAGAGAGCTCTAATTGGTTCTACAGTTTGGACTCCTGTCACGGTTCTGAATCTAATCTCACAAAGTGCAATGTGAGACTGATAAATACCAAAGCGTCCAATCCGGCAAATCATTTTGGAAAATTGATTTTGAATCAAATAATGCCAAAACTAGACTGCTTTGCCAGATTACAGAGTCACCATCTAAATATTTTATTTTTGAAAAATTTAAGAAACCCTGACTCGTGCCAAAGGTCACGTCCGTCATCACCAAAGTTGCCTCGGCTCGGGAACTTGGGTACGAGAGGGGAAGGTTCTGAAATGAGCACCCTTGCTTGCCCGATCAAAAGATCGGCCTCTACTAAGCATGATATGTTGTTTTATAAACACATGTGCTCTTATCTGGTTATTAGCTAACTTTACTGTGTGACGCACACAAGCAAGTATAGACTAAATCGCAAGAATTGGAACAAATTAACTCATGTTTATTTTTGGAAATGGTTTGAAAGTGCCACCCTTAAGTGGGCTAAAGCGTAGATTTGCCACCTCAGGTGGGCTTGAAGCATGATGATTTGCCACTTCGCAAAGTGGGGTTAAAACTCACATTCGTTGAATTGTCCTAATTCAAGCAACAAAGCCTTCATCCACAGGCATTCATGCAGTTAATCATATAAGCACATAGCCTCATGGCAAGCATGCGAAACATGGCAACACTCACAATCATGCAAGTATGCTAAAGTGTAAAACTTACAGTGTACTCCAAGCCAAAACAAAAACTAGTTAGAAATATGCATGATCCTAACTATGCAAAATGCCTAATGCAACACATGCAATAATGCAATTAAATAGGCTCGGCTATCTAAGATGACATATAAATGCAATAATTTGATAACATGCTTTGAAACACGTATTCAAAGAAGTGTATTGAAATACAATGCAGTTTGAATGATGCGCCGAGCCTGTTGCATGCAATATAAATGAATGATGCAAACATGCGAGCATAAGGTATGCTAATCAAAACGTGCCCTAATCTAACCATCGAAAGCGGTTAAATGAAAGGGAGAAAGACGCGGGGTTGGAAGACATGCACACACGCACGCACACTTATTACAACATTGCGCCCTATCGAAGGAGGATCCGAATGAATAAGAGCTAAGCTAGCTACGCTAAGCTAATCAAACTAATCTACTTAAACTAATTAGACTAATTATTACAAATCAAAATAAAGAAATAGCTAAGCTAAGCTACTTAATTATTACAATACTTAATTAATTAGCAAACTAATTAATTAAATTACAAAACAAATGCACACTAATTAAACATGCAAAACAAATGTTAAAACTACACTGCTTCAGCTCTGCCTCGGGAAGTGGACGATGCATGTACTCGGTTTTCGCACCGAAAAGCCCACTGGTTTGCTCTTGAGAGGCTCTGTTTGCAGGGTTACTCGAAGAACTCTTTGCTCCACCTTACCAAACCAATGCTGAAGAATGCCCCAGTGGCCTGCCGGCCATCTGCCAGCCAAAAGTGTGCCTCTGCCGGCCAAGGGTAAGCCACTACCTGCCATCAGTGTGCCACTACCGGCCACTGGTGTGCTGAATCACCACATTGCAAACATAGCACAAACAAAGGAAAATGGAGGGTTTTCCAAGGACATGTTTGTACTGTACCCTCTCCTTATCATCTCAAAACATCAAAGGAGTGGCACTCTCGGATCCAAAACCACCAATCAAGCATTTTCAATGCATGATGGCCAAAGACCCAAGTTGTACACTTTCAATAAATGCACAAATATGACACAAAGGACCACCACCCTATCATGCATGATTAAGGGTGATGGAGACAAAGGAAATTGGCTCATTTCATCACTTTGAGTATGAAATGGACCAATCTACCTTGTGTTCAATATAACTTCTGATTGAACACATGCAATGCAAACACAACATGCTTTATCTTGGTCATGTTTTACTTGTTCAATTTTGTTTACTCATTTTAACATTAGCAAGTCATTCTTTAACTGTTTAAGTCCAAAATGATTGTCCTCTAATTGGAAAGATGGCCTAAACCACAAGTGTCTTGAGCATGAAAGAGACCTCATGCTGTTGGTTAGGAGGAACCCTCAAGAGAAGGTTAAAACCATTAGGCATGAGAGACTCAAGTTCACACTCAAGCCAATAAGGGGCTCAAGATCACTTTAAAAAAAAAATGAAAAGTGAAGAATAGAGGGAGGTTGCAGACTTTTCAGTGCTGAAATGGCATGCAAAATAACACTACAACATGCAAACAACTCATGTAGAACATGTTAAAAGCCCAAAGCATCAAAACTAGTGAAGAACACTACACTAGAGGCATGCAATACCAAGCTCAACTGACCAAACCAGCTCTGGATAGAGCTAAAACATGCCAAAACAGTGGCTAAAATATGCTGAAATTGAAGCATAAAAAGCTAGAAAAACATGCGCACATGTTGGCTCGCAAGCAAGGCTCAAAGCACAACTCTCTAAAGCAATGAAAGAGTGAAATACATGTGCACATGATAGAGGTTATGATACTGAAATTACATGCAAAATGATGCTATAACATGCAAACTACTCAAACACTTCATGCTCAAAGCCTCAAAACAATGGACTAGTGAAGATCGTTACACTATAGCCATGCAAAACAAGCCTCGAAGGACTTAACCGACCCAAAACAGAGTTAAAGTAGGTCAAAATAGTAGCTAAAACAAGCTGGAGTTAAGCTAATACAAGCTAGAAAAATAGGCTAACTCATTAGGTATACTAGGCTAGTAAGCACAATTGCACTACAAGTACAAAAAGCAAGCAACAGGTGCACCAACCAACCAAAAACTGAGTTGAAACATGTCAAAATAGAGCCTAAATCATGCTTGAAATAAGCTAACAAAAGCTACAAAAACATGCTACTATGCAATGCTAACTAGGCATAGAAGAGAGACACAAGGAGGGGAGGCCAACCCCTCCATTTTTGGACCTCAAAACAAAGTTTTTACCACTGAAAAACCTCTGAGTTTTAGTGGTTAAAAGGCCAAAAGAGTTGGTTTGAAAGGTGATGAAAGATGGCACAAAAAGCTTCACAAGCCAAAGAGCGCCAAAAGGGGGGGACAACCCCCTAACTCACAAAGGCTCAAACCACCATTTTTAGGATTGAAAAGTAAATGTTTTTATAGTTGAAAACCAGGCCAAAAATAGTACAAAAAGATGGTGAAGCAAGTTATGAAAAACAAGTTTTAAAGGTAAGTCTTATACCTCTTGAAGCCAAGCACACTTTAGGCACAAATGGGGCACCAAATCAAGCTAAAATCACCTTCTAAATCTCAAAGAAGGTCCCAAGGAATCTCAGCCCAATGGTGGTCAAGTTTTCTCAAGGATGTCTAGGCAAACTAGAAGTGTTTCTCTACTTGTATGCACAAAAGGGCAAGAGAGAAAGAAATCTAGAGAGAAAGGATTATAGAGAGAGAGAGAGAGATTTTAGAGAGAGAGGCTCCCCAAACTTGCTAACCCCTCAATATGAGAGATATGACCTCTATATATAGCAATATAAAAACCTCAGGTCGAAATATCAGAATACAGGACAGCTGGAGCAATATGGGAACAGCTGGAGGTAAATATCTGCCAAAAATCTAAGTTTTGACATCAGTGGCCGGCCGGCCGGCCATCATTGATGGCTGGCATAGGTTCATTTTTGGCCAGCACTGATCATTAATGGCCAGCACTACATCATCAATGGCCAGCACTCTTCACCAGTGGCTTGCAAAAAAATCTACTTTCCAGGTCCAACTTCAAATGGGCATATCTCCTTCATCTGGACTCGTTTGTAGGTCATTATTGAGCCTAAATTGAAGCCATTGAAGTATTATTTCCAATGGTGGCAGCCTCACATAAAAATTCCAAGTGTGCAAGGAGATATGTCTCTTTTAGTGAAAACTACTCAGTTTTGATCCTACCTAGATTCATGCTGAACTTCTCCTCAACTAGTTTTCTTCTCTCCTCTCCCATTTTCTTCAACCCCAAACCTCTAAATAAGGTGTTTTGAAAGATTTTTCAAAGAGTTCACCTCTCTTTCATTCAATTTTAGAAAAATAAAATTCAAAAAGTTTTTGGCCCAAAAAGATAAGCATTGGGCTGGACAAGCCTAACTCAATCTCACATCACGCACCCGCGCCCAAGCTTAGCCCACCGGATCGACGGCGGCGTACGTGTTGTTTTTGGGTCCAATGGGTCTAGCCCACTTTGCCCATAACCTCATCCTTGCACAAAACTTGGATACCCTTTGGAGCCCTCTCTAAGTTCCAAACCCAAGGCTTATAAACCCATACAAAGTTGCGTTAAGATCCTCTAGAGTGTTATTTCTAGAGTGATCTCCTAGAGTGATCCGTCTAAGAGCTGAGATTCAGCCTCACCAAAACGACATCGTTTTGGTGAGTAATTTGAAAAAAAAAAAAAAATCACGTTTCAAAACATTATCGAAAATGTTCATGTTCAGGTATTAAAGAGAGAGAGAGAGAGAGAGAGAGAGGAAGAGAGAAGGGCTGAGAGACCGAGAGAAGAGGAGGAGGACATCGTCGCCTTACCCCGTCCCTTCCCACTCCCAACGTGCTGCCGCTACCACTGCCCCTCCATACTCCAATAGATTGAAGGACTCTGTCGCCGTCACCATCTTCGTCTTCAATCTCTTCCGCATTCACCACACCTTTGGTTCAATCACATTCGCAGACCACAAATCCGCCACTCAAACACCTTCGATCTCTTCCGCCTCCATCGTCTTCCGCCGTTGTCCATTGTTGTTTTTCGGAGCAAATCAAAGATATATTCTTCTTTCTTTGTTTTGATTACAAATCTGAACCGATCAATTTCTTGAATCGCTATGCTCTGAGAAAAACTCATTGATTGCTGATGATTATAGCTTTTAGAAGATAACCCATGATTTGAAGGCATCAATTTGTATTCTGCAGCTGTCTTTGTTGTTGAATAATGAAATAAGCATTTACATTGATTAGAAATAGAGAAACAGAGATCAGAATAACTAAAAGAAAGTTCAAATTTGAAATTTGATTTTTTTTTCTTTTTTCGAAAGTTTTCTAAGATACCTATCTCAGATTTCATTGAAAATTTAAGGTTTGAGGTAGAGATTAGAGAAGAAGCAAAGAGAGAGAGAGGAGTAGTGAAGATGTTGAGTGACTTTGTTTTGTATTTCTGTTTCTCACTCACTGCTAGTAGCTGTTGGTTAGTTGAAGTTTGAAGAATCAAACTGTGATAACTCTTTGAAATCTGTTTGAAATCTGAGAGAAGAGAGACAAAAGTTTGGTTTGTTGTTGTTGTTGTTTTTTTATTTTTTATTTAATATCAAAAGAACATCGTTTTCTATCCCTTAATATCAACCATTGGATCTAACTGTAGAGAGATCACTCTAGAGAAGAAACTCTAGAGGATCCTCATGCGACAAAGTTTGCCTACCAAAGCAATGTGGGAAAAACCTTAATTCCAACCTTTATGGAAATTTCACAAAAAATATAATTTCCATGGAGCTCACTTTGGCTTCAATTTCCCATCCACCCGATAATAGTTTTGAGCACCCAAATATACTACGTGAATCACAACGCGACATAGAACGCGTTACCACCAATAGTCGCTATAACTGGTACTTGGGATCTAGTTAAATTATAGTTCAAAGTTAGCGAAATTTTTTGTTTTTGTACAGAATTTCCTCAACCATTCTAACACTCAGCATGGTCATCATGCAATTCAAAGCATTATTAATGATTTTTAACAACTAGACTCTTTCATTGAAACATGAAGTCCTAAAAAGTAAAAAATAAAATAATTGGTGATATATTATATATTCTCACCAAATAGAAAAGTAGTAGGATTCGAGCAATTGGATATCGACATAGAAATCGTATAGCCCTGACAGCCCCAGAATCTAGAAGTTTTGCTGCATTCTGTAACTGCACCAGACAAGTTTAACAGAATGAGAAGAGAAACATAGGTGTTTGAAAAAATCTAAAAATTCCCTGGATATTGATATGTGATTATGTATCAATTTTAAGTAGTAAATAACAATCCCAATCAAGCAATCAAGACAAATCAACACAACGATTTTTCGTGAAAAAACCACAATTGGAGCGCCTCCAATTGTGATAAAAAACTTGGGAAAAAGCCATAAAACAATCCACTAAGAAGAAATAAAGGAATTACACAAGGTACTCTCAATTATCTAGCGAATCTACGCTAGAATCGAACCGACCCCTATGTGCCTCTTCCAGCCCCGTCTTCACCTCAGAATTGTCTTACCCAACATTGATTCCACAATGTTGATGTCGAATCACGACAATGAGCCACTCCGGAATCTACCAAAGCTTCAAGCCTAAATTCCCCAGAATCCACCGAAGAACAACTCTCTCTGTTGTATTGAATAAATAAAACAAACAAACCCTTTGATATAATCCACTCAATTCATGATTGAAACTCTCACAAATATAAAAAAAAACAAGCAAAGAAGCTCCAGAAAAAAACCCTAATACCTAAGAAGAAGATCTGGAAGTCGTACTCTAAAATCGGACGGAAACACATATTTATAGAAAACAGATCTGTGATCTCTGCTCGTGCACATGAATGGCTGCTCGAGCGGATCTACGCTTGAGCACAGAAATGACTGCTCGAGCGGAAAAAAACATCTCCCAGTACTTTTGCAAGTGAGTGAAACTTCTGAAAGGTCGAATACAATTATAACTGAAAGGATTGAACATCTCTGCAAGGCACAATTTGGGTTGAATTTGCATCTAAAACTCAAAGCCTTACTGAAATAAAAGATCGAATACAATTACAATTGAAAGGAGTTTTGTCAATTGGAATTTCCAAGAATAAAAGCCTAACAATGTCAAGACTATAGCGAAAGAAAAGAGAAGTGCTGACTGTAACTCGGCTTTTTCGCGCCCCCTTTTAGAAGTTTGAAAATAGCCCTACAGTTCGGACTCCCGCAGTTCTGAATCTAATCTCACAAGTGCAATGTGAAATTGATAAACACCAAAGAGTCCAAATCTAACAAATCTTTTGGAAAATCTATTTTGAATCAAATTGCCAAAAATAGATTGCTTTGCCAGATACTGAGTCGCCACCTAAATATTTTTGAGAAATCTAGGAAACCCATGACTCGTGCCAAAGGCCACGTGTTTGTCATCACCAAAGTTGCCTTGGCTTGGGAACTTGGGTACGAGAGGGGAACGTCATGAATACATTTGAGCACCCCCGTTCACCCGATCAAAGATCGACCTCTACTAATCATGATATGATTTTTATCAACATTATATGCTCTTGTTTCGGTTTATTAGGCTAGCATTACTAAATGATGTGCGCACACAAGGTATAGACTAGTTTGCTCAAATTGAAACAATTCAATTCATGTTTGATTTTCGAAAAGGGTTTGATTTTGCCACTTAACAAAGTGGGCTTAAAGTTTGTGAATTTGTCACTTGACAAAGTGGGCTTAAACGTACATCTCATTGAATCATTCCAATTCAAGCAACAAGCCTTCATCCATAGGCACTCAAACAGTTTAACAAGTAAGCACTTAGCCTCATGGCAAGCATGCTAGTCATGGCAGTCACTCACACTCATGCAAGTATGCTAAAGCACTAAAAACTCACCTAGTACTCCAAGTCAAAAAAAGAAACTTGTTAGAAAAAGGTATGTTCCTAATTATGCCAAATGTCTAATGCAACACATGCAATATGCAATTACTAGGCTCGTCTACTAAACATGGCATATGAATTCAATTAAATAGCATGCGGTCTAAGCATGTAATCAATGAAATATTTAAACGACAATGCAGTTAGAATGATGTGCCAAGCCTCAGTGTAGGTAAGACAAATGAATAGATGCAAACATGCGATATGCTAATTGAAATGTGATACCCCTAATCTAACCATCAAGAGCGGATAAATAAAAGGGAGAAAGACGTGGAGTTGGAAGACATACACATCATTTACAACATTGATGCCTTCGCGCAGGAGGGTCCGAATGAACTAAGCTAAGCTAACTACTTAACTAATTATTACAAAACTAAATGAATGAGTAACTACCCTAAGCTAATTAATTAAGTATAACAATTAAATAATTTAACTAGGCTAAGCTAATTAAATATTTACAACACAAGTTAATTTAATTAATCAATCTAATTAAATAACTACAAAATAAATTAATTAGCTACAACTAATTAATTACAACAAATAAATGACTAATTGCTAATTAAACTAATTAACTAGTCCTGGAAAGTGAGGGAGGCCCATGCATTCTCAGTTTCCATCCAAAGAACGTCCACCGTCTGCCTCTGAAAGCCTCTGTTGCACAACCTTTGCATTGATTTTCCACTTCTACACCAACTTTGTTATGTCTCAGAAGGATATTGCTAAAGTTTTCACTGGTGGCCGACAGGGGGCTGGTCGGCCACTGCTGATGGTCGGTCGGCCACTGATAGTGGCTGGTCGGCTACTGATGATGGCCTATCGGCCACTGCTATTTTGGACTTCCTTGTTGCAACAAAAAGCAAACAGAGTAGGACAATGTATTTCTCAAGGGTTGTTTGTACTGTGTATCATTCCTTATCATCAAAACATCTCAAAGGAGTGATACACTTAGCTCTTAAACCATCAATCAAGCAATTTCATTGCATGATGGCCAAAGAACTAAGATATACAAGTTCAATAAATGCACAAACAAGACCCAAAACCTTCACCCTATCATGTATGATCAAGGGCAATGGTGACCTAGGAAACTTAGCACATTTCATCACTTTGAGTATGAAATGTCCCAATTTTAGTTGTGTTCAATTAACGTCTGATTTGAAACACAACAAGACATAATCATTTTTATCTTGCACAATTTTAGTTTCAACCTTTATTTACTCATTTTAGATTACTAACCATTCTTTAACCAATTAAGTTTATTGGTGAGTGAAGTCCTTTAAAAGAGAAGGAAGTGTGAACCAAGGGATAGTTTAAGGCAAGAGAGAGGTATCATGCCGTTCACAATGAACCCCTAAAAGAGGATTAAACCGTTAAGCATGAGCCTCAATCTTAAGCTTTAACTATCCTAAGGTTGAAACAACCTTCAAAGCAAATGAAAAAGTCAAGAAATGAGGGAGGTTGCAGAGATTAATAGTGTTGAAATTAAGTAAGAAAAGCACTAAAACATGGCAATCAACTCAAACAAGTGGTGTCTAAAGCCTTAAAACACCAAGCTTGTGAGGACACATACACTATAAGCATGCAAAGCAAGACTCAAATGCACTAAACAGCCAAAAACAAAGGCAAAATAGTCTTAAATAAAGCCTAAAACATGCTAGAATTAAGCTACAAATGGCTAGAAAAATAAGCTAATATATAGAGCTAACTAGGCTAGCAAACAAGACACAAGGAAGGGAGGCTAACCCCTCCAAATTTGGACTTCAAAATATGATTTTCACCACTGAAAATACTCTGAAATTCAGTGTTCAAAGGCCCAAAAAAAAGATGGTTTGAAAGTGAGAAACAAAGGTGGAAAGACCTTACAAACAAGGAATAAAGAAGGGTGAACCACCCCCTAACCTTAAATGACCTAAAACCACCAATTTCAGCCCACAAAAATAGAGTTTTTTACAGTTCAAAAACAACCCAAAAATAGTGGGAAAAGATAGAGAAACAAGTATGCAAAACAAGTTTAAAAAAGGGAGTATTATACCTCTTGAAGCAAAGATCAACTTTAGGCAACAATTCAAGCCAAAACCACCTTCAAGAGCTCCAAGAAGGCCTCAAGGGACCTCAGCTCAAAGATGATCAACTTTGGTTAAGGAGGTATAAGCAAAAGTGTAGTGCATGTAGACTAATGGGCACAAATTTGAGAGAGAGAGAGAGAGAGAGAGAGAGAGAGAGAGAGAAATCTAGAGAGAGAGAGAGATTTTCTGCTCGAAAAATTCTAACCCTCCTAAAATGTTTCTAACCCTAAAACCGAGAGAGAATGTCAAGTATATATAGAAAATATGAGCCTCAAGTTGAAAATATCTAAATTAGGACAGTTGGTGCATTTGGGGGATAGCTGGCCAAAATATCTGGGCTTTACACCAGTGGCCGACCGGCCAGAAGTGGTGGCTGGTCATCCATAGATGGTGATTGACAGCCACAACGAAAACTGCTTCTAGGTGTGACTTCAAATGGGCATATTTTCTTCATTTGAACTCCTTTTCAGGTCATTCTTGAGTCTAAATTGAAGCTCTGGAAGTCTAGTTTCCAATGGTGGTGGCCTCACATATAAGTTCTAAGTGTGCAAAGAGATATGACTATTTTAGTGAAGGCTTCTCAATTTTGGTCTTAATGGGATTGATACCTAACTTCAAACAGCTATATCTCTCTCATCCGGACTCGGCTTTAGGAGATTCTTGAGTGTAAAATGAAGCTTCAAAAGTCCAGTTTCCAATGTTGGTGGCCTCCCAACTAAAGTCTAAGTGTACAAAAAGGTAGGCTTGATTTAGTGAGGCTGCCCAGTTTTCTCTTAACGGTTTTAAGCCCAACTTCTTCCCCAACTAGTTTTCTTCCATCTCTTCCAATTTTCTTCAACTCCAACCCTATAAATAAGAGGTTTAAAATATTTTTCAAAGATTTCACCTCTCTTCCATTTATTTCCACTTTGTCTTTGCTCGGTTTACCGAAAAGTACAATTTTTAACGAAATACGAGCCTCGGAACATCGTAGAAATATTTTCAAAAATATTTTGAAATTTTTAGGTCTAAAATAATTTTGGTCAAAATAGTTTTGCTCCAAAATGGGGTGTAAGGTTGGGATTTAGAAGCTCTTCTTGTTGAAGAAATTGAACATTTGTACAGCACAACTTTCACCATCGAGTAATCAACCTAAGGTGTCCAAGTTTTAAGGGTGGTAAAAAATGGGGTGTCTACATTGACCTAAATGCTTGCCCCAACCATATGGTAGTGATAAAAGGGAAGAGGCCTGCAAGTACTCTTTATGAGAAAAAAAATACTAGTTTCACTTTTAAAGATGATTAAAAACAAATGATTAGGCCATATGCATGCAATCTTATTCTGCTATGAAATGGCTGTTCTTCTCATTTATTTAGGAACTGAAAAGAGAAAGGCACGGGCTTATGATTGGCAAAACATTCCAGAAATAAGTAATAACTACAAAGTTTTTACAGGATGTAACCAATTCCACCAAGGATTGGCTGTCTTTACAATTTTATCAGAATACTATCAATCAGTTTAATCTAACAACCAAGAAAGAAGACAAACATGGAACAGGCACAAGTACAAAAAAGATCAATAATCTTAGCACAACAAAGCACTCTCTAGTGGCATGAAATATCTATTTTTTTTTTTGGCCAGAATCTTCAAGTAATGTCTCAGTTAGATTCTCAGGTACCTTACTTCATTTATCATTTAGTTCAGTTTTTGTATAGGTTTATTATTTAAAATAAAATTTCAATACGAACAAAGACAAATTTAGAGACTAAAAATAATACAAAATGTAAAAATGAAACAATGACAAGGCAAAATGCAATTAAAAAATGAAGGAAAAGATCATATTTCAACATGTTTAAGAATATGCAGAAAACATGAAGCACATTGACAAGTTCTATTCAATCAGAGAAGAGAGAAACATACTCATGTCAGTGTCTTCTTCCCAAGATGATGATGCTCGACGAGAAATTCTGCTCCTTTCTGTTTCTACCTGCTCAATTAAGCAATAAAATTATGTGCATAAGACATTTTAGATCGTGTAAGATTCTATCCCCACCTTCTTACAGTAAATGGTATCACTCTCCCCACATGGTAGGGCAGGTTTGACTGAGCATCGATAGGGACAGACTTCAGCTTCTTGAAGACGTTTCATCTCCTTCTCCAATTGAAATTCTATTGCAGCATTTTTGCTAGCCATGGCTTCCAACTGTGTTTGCTTGTAATACTGAAACATGCATATGATTAGTTAAACAGCGAGTCATCAGAAGTTAGCAATGATAAATAATGATTGAGGTCTCGTTTCGCAACATTATTTTTTAGTTTAAAAGTCAAAAAAGTCTGTAAGAGGGGCTAACTTGAAGCCCATTAAATTAATTAGGCCCAATAGTTCAAGATTGGTGGGCCCAGATTTATCGCCATCAAACGGATTGAATCGCTCTAAGCCTCGAAAGGGTTCGGATCCACGAACCTAGAGACTTACTCGGGTCCGGACTCGAAAGGGTATTAAGCAAGCCTAGAGATCCGAGGCACTCGGACTCGAAAGGATTCGGATCCACAAATCTAGAGATCCGAAGCACTTGGCTTCGAACGGATTCAGACGCAATCTAGAAGTCGCTCCGTTAATGAGTCCCAGAACACTTGCGGGCTCGGAGCTTTCCGGGATCTACGCACCAGAACCATGGGCGTAATGGAGTTCGAACAAAGGACCCGATCCCGAGGACGGTGAGTAGAGATAAATTCACTCTTCGGTTAAACTAGCCTATACCTGGGTCGAGGTGGCACGACCCCGGGGGGTCCATGAGACTCGGCAATATTTTGCGGCAGGACGTCCTCTGGGACTACCCCTGACCCTTTGGGATGATTGGGGATCATTGGTTAGGTGTGGCTAAGAAGAAGGGTTCGCCGAGGGATTGATCTCCTCTTCGAGGTTTTCTCATCCTCAGAGAAGTCACCTCCTCGGAGAAGTCACCTCCTCGGAGAGGTCACCTCCTCGGACAAGGTGGTTAGAGAGAATATCCCCCATGTGCCTTGCACATGGGCTCCATCCTATATCATGAGGTGCCTATAAATAGCACCCACCCATAGCTTTACAAGGGATGGATTTTGGAGATTTTTAACTCTTGGGAAAGAACTAATTTCCCTTCTCCATTATCAACCTTGAGAGTGAAAGTGGGAGATCCATGGGAGAGCCTTGCCATTATTCTATTCTCTAGCCATTTTGCCTTCTTCTTCACCCAATCTCTTATCTCCATCATCTCCTTTGTTGTTGTGTTCCTAAGTTGAGATTATTGAAGAATCTAAGCCTCTCATCATTTCTTCTAGAGAATTCGAAGTTGTTCTTCAAGGATCTTTGAAGATCTTTGAATTTTCCAACTCCTTTCTTGAACCCTCTCCTACAAAGTCATTAAAAAAAATCAAAAAACTAATAACCTGTACCAAAAAGTCAAAGATTTAATTTTCTCTTTACTTTTTGCACATCTTTTCGTAAAAAAATTTAAAAAATCATAACAAATATACTAATTTTTTTTACCTCATATTTTAGTCAAAAAATTTAAAAATTATTAAAATAATTTGTTCTTAAACGAGGCCTGAATGACATTAACTTTGAGTTTGACATACCAACAGATTAGTTAGTTCATGGTACTTTCTCAATTTTAATTTTTTGAAAAATGAATCCTATAAATCCAAATCAAACAAGCTGGTTAAAATATTACTCTTATACTCAATTTTCATAGTAAATTAGCTTCATTTTTTTATTAAATGAAATAAGATTTTAAGGCCTTGCTTGGTTTATGAAAATTAAAAAAAATCCCAATATATTAATTTGTGATTTGATTTAATTTTAAATAATGAATAGCAATCTCAATCAAATAATCAATAACAAATCGGCACAACAATTTAACGTGATAAAAATCACAATTAGACTCCTCTAATTGTGATAAAAAATCACAGGCCAAGATTACAAAACAATCTATTAATCATATGGTTTGATTTTGATGATGTTTAAAATATTATGAGATAAATTGTGATTTTTTAATATAAATATTTTATATTCTTTGACACAAAATATTATCTATTAAAATATATGTTGTATGATGTATTTGTTATAAATATTATATAAAGAGATTTTCACAATGCATATAAATATTTTAATAAAGAAATTACTATGCATTAAATCACTATGCTTTTTAGTAGGAATGTTTTGAAAAATCAATTGTCAGTATTCATTGAAAGTAACCTTTTTGACATTAATTTCAAATGGTTACTTGGTATGTTCTCTGCGTGAATCTGAGCTACAATCTGAAGTGTTTCCAAAATCAGAGGAGGAGCGTGCCTTCTTAACGGATATATTTTTTTGGTATAAATAAAAGTGTTTTAGTTGAAGAAAAATGTAATGACCTAAACCCGTCCTAAAGGTTTAGTGTTGTAATCGACCAGTAATCTGAGATTACTGAAGGCCTTCTTAACAATAAACGGTAATACGGCTGGCGGAAGCCAATAATAATAAAATAAAATCGTCCAATGAGCTGTGGGACTTACATGGGACAAAATAACTTCACATATTATATATAGATATTCACATGGTCCATCTCAATAACATACGAACAAAACATTTACATAACCTTGGGAATTGAGCCCAATAACAAAATTAAACAAATCAAAAAATTTTAAACCAAGACTTCATAACATTAGATCACAATTGCAAAAGGGTGAATTCGAAACCACCCAAAAGCCTGAATGTTGGACAGTTTGGAACATCGCAGTGAGGCACAAAAGTTGGCTTGACAAAATGGGAATTAGGTTGACGCTGCTAAGTCCTGTCCTGTGCTTGATCACCTATATACATATATAAACTATGAGTTAAAACCCAGTGAATAATCTCAAAGTAAAGAGGTTAAATGTATGAGATTCATAACTTATTAAATCCAAACAGTGTTCTTAACATGATCAAAGTATTGTCCGGATACTCGTAATAATAAATACCGTTCCTCAAACCTTCGAAGAACCTTTCATAGTTGAACTCATAGTGCAGAACATTTCCAAAAGTGTTATTATACCTTAGACAAAAGATCATACAAAATGTCCACGATGAAACGAAGCATTTATCAGATCTATATATATGTAGAATTCAAAAGGTTCGTCAAATCATTCAGAGTTACTTACATTTCGTGGTATAACCCAATAGTATTGAACAAAATATTAGCAAAACGATCACAATAGACCGAGGACATAGGTATAATGATCATAACAGATTGACATATACATAAAGATCGTAACGGATTGACATATACATAACGATCGCAATTGATCGACTTAGACATAACAATCATAACAGGTCGACGTAGACTATGGATTGATATATAATCATAATGGAAATTTCTGAACATTCAAGCATGTGTTCATGGGTGTCACATTCGATAAGCACAAAGGGAATCTCATTCATTCTTATCTAATCTCATTTTCGGAAACATATCATATTGTACACAATTCAGAGTAACGGTTCCTAAGTTCTTAATCAAAACTTATCGTATCAAATGTTTCATAACAAAACATAGGTTTCACAAAATATCGGATGACATAATCATTTTCAAGTAATTCATATATAAAAATATCTTTACAAAGACATTACTCACAGTGTTCGGCCGGATGACACTTCGCGTGCAAGTGGCCTATACAACACATTCAAGTACAATGCCTCAAAACACATTTCATTCAGATAGTCAGTTCTTAAGCCTCTTCGATTCTTTTACTATCTGATTATTCAGTTATTTCTATTCATTCTTCAATTTCTTTCATGTTCATGAAGTTCATATGCATGTGCAACACACTAACTGAGGTCTGGAAGTTAGAAAAACGGAAAGAAAATAAAACCAAGCCTGCTCTGTTGGCCGCTCGTGTGGTGGCCTGGCTGCTCGTGTAGTGGTCCTGGCTGCTCTAGCGACGCCAAAGCAGAATACAATTTGGTGCTAAGAAAGGCTGGCCGCTCGTGTAGTGGCCTAGGTAGCATGAGCAGTCTAGGTACAATACAAGTCGAAAATTCTGTTTCAATTTGGAACTCCCTCTTAGCAAAAACTAACTTCAATTTCATGGAAATCAAGGCCCAAAACTCTTAAAAATACCTTGAATTTCCCATCTCTAACTTCAAACAAAATCATAACTTTAAACCAAAACTCATTTTGTCATTCACAAGATCACAATCTTGAATTTAAGAAGAAAACCAAGAACTTTGCATGTGGTGAGTTCCAAGTTCAAAATCCATGGAGATTTCCTCCTCAAATTTCAAAACTCATGGAAGAAGTAAGTGATTGAACAAGAGTATTGCCATATGTGTCAAAATCTCAAGCTATTTCTTCCAATTTTTCTCTTTAGGGTTCTAAACATCAACTTACACCACACAACTTCTAAAATCAACCAAGATGTTATGATTTCATGGTAATACAACTTAGATTCATGAAATTAGAGGAGGATTCTTACCTTAGATGGTTGTATTGATAAAGATTTGCTCAAATCCCTTTTCTTTTTCTTTTTTTTTATTCTTCTTCTTGAGTTCTCTAGGGTCTCTAGAACTCTCTCTCTCTCTCATTTTCTTCTTTTGTTAAGTCTAAGTTGTCTAAGTTAAACTCCTATATATATAATATCTAATTAAATCCAATTTATTGATCCCGAATCAAATTTTTACCAAACTTTTCATTAAATCCTAAAAATCATGATGATCACAAATATGTACTCAGTTTTGATTTCTAGTGCCTCTAAGACCTTCAATTTTCAGTTTAAAGTTGTAATTTCAATAGGTTTTTATAATCCACAAATATAAATTCAAATCCTTCTAATTCACATGTAATTTCTCATCAGACACATAATCAATTAGCACATAACAATGCAATGAGATGATTATTTCATCAAATACATGTCCGGGTTGTTACAAAAAATATGAAGTGAAGACGAAAAAAATTTGTGATATTGAATTATTTCTAAATATTGTATTGTACTTCATTGAGTTATATTTTATGTGAGAAAATTTCTTGAGAGTTTAAGTAAAATTGTAAAAGGGTTTTATATTCCTTACTCTTATTATTCTTGTTAAAGAGAAAATTTTTGTGAGTGATTTTTCGGAAAAAAAAAAAAATCACTTGGATTAGGTGTGACTAGGCACTGGATTCTAAACTAGTTAGAGTGATCGGGTTTGGTCACTTGTTGTAAATGTTCACTAGCACCCATGAAATTAGTGGTGTATTACTATTTGAAGAGTAGTGGAGAAATCCCTGAGGAGGATACTTGGGGAGTAGACATAAGCTCGACGTGCCGAACCACTTTAAATCATTGTATTTGATTTTTTGTCCCTATTTCCTTGACTTTTATATTGATTATTATTGCTCTATTTTTTATTTATTAAAATTTGAATATTTTGATTATTATATTTAATATTGTGAAATTATTTTTAATAACCCAATTCTCCCCTCTTGGGTTGCTTACCTGGGATAACACAATCTACTAAGAAGACAAAAAAGAATGACACACAAGAATCCTCAATTTCCTATCGAATCCACATCCGAATTAAACCAAACTCGATGTGCCTCTTCCACTACCGTCTTTACTTCGGAATTACTTTGTCCAACATTGAATCCACAACCCCGATGTCGAATCAACGATGATGAGCCACTCTGAAATCTACTAAAGCTTCAGGCCCAAGTTTTTCGAAATCCACCAATGAATTCTTTTTTGTGAATCAAATAACAAAAACAACCCTTGATGTTTGTCAGTATGTAATTCGTTGATCAATCGATCACCATCTATACATCAAGGAAACTTATATATGAACATCTTCTAATATAGAATATTTTGTATTTTACTCCTCTTTGGAAATTTAGACGAGTTAAACCCTAAAAATCACAAATAACACACTTTATACTAAATAGAGCTACAAAGACCGTTCGAGTAGAGTGACTAAAGGCAGTGCTCACGTATGGGCTAACCGCTCGAGCGCAACATCCACCGCTCGGGCGGTAAAACTTGTTTCCCAGAAGTTCAAAACGCGGACAGAGATACTAGATAAATCATTTTACCGCTTAAACGCACAAAAAAACGCTTGAGTGGTTAATCAACTTTGACTTTTTTCTTGCTTTCGATCCCCATACTTAGTTAGTGAAGTGGCAAACAAAGACTGCTCAAGTCAAGATATGGAATATCAGCACAAACTCCTCTGTACAGGCACAACTTGAGTTAAATTTGCATCTAAACTCTCATAATTTACAGAGACAATAGAGTGAATAAAAATACAACTAAAAGAAGTTTTATTTCAAAACTGTTTTCAATCACTTTTTTTATATTATTTTTTTATTTTTTTACCTCATATCTTTTTCTATTTTTTTAACTTTTTTACTAAAACAGTCAATAAAGACAAAATACAATAAAATAGTCAATATGATAAAATATTCTATTCAATTTATAATTATTTCATTTTTTCTTGCACAACCATCAAATTGGCTAAAAAAAAAGATTTGTTTAAAGTCTTAAGGGTTCGGTGGAGAGAACAACCTTCTGATGATGACCACGTTAATGTCTCGATAAAAACAAACATTCGGAAGTCTTGTTGTACTATGCAGTAATTTATTATTTAATTTATGGGCAAATTACAAACACCTTTTTGAGATTTGATAAAAATATAGATTCTTTTAAGGTTTGAGAAATTATATCTCGCTCTCTGAAGTTTATATTTTCATAACAAATTGTCTCTTGAAATTTTTATTTTCATACAGATTCTCCCATAATTTCTCCTAATTTGTTATGAAAATTTGAACCTCATGAGACAATTTATAATTTCTCAAACCTCAGGGGAGAATCTGTATTTTTACCAAACTTTGAGAGGGTGTTTGTAATTTGTCCTTAATTTATTTTTTTGCTATCAATTATTAAAATGATTATAAAAATTAAAAATAAATTATAAATATCATAAACGGACAATAAAGTGGTTGTCAAACTATTGGACTTACGGTAGCCAATTGGTCAACTTTTACTGACAAAGATATTTATTTGTTTCTATTAGATAACTTGTTTACAAGATGAATATATTTTGAACGAGCTTCTAAACAGTCAAATTTTGATAATTTAAATTTTTATAATGTATATAATTTTATTAAGTCAAACTGAGTAGTAAGTGTTTGAAAAATAATATCAAACTATATGAAAAATATAATTTAAAAATATGTAAACAATTTTTTGGACGAAATCAAAACTGAAATAAATCGACATAATAACGTAACAAAACTTACAGTACATAAATAGATAAAATCTGATCGAGTCGAGTGTGTGACACTCTTTCTTTAAGACAGATTCGTCCTCCCATCGATGCTCAGGATTCAATGGACGTCTATTTCCCATGATACAACGATCAATGTCTTGTACTAGCAGCAGCACTATTGCAAGCCTAGCGAATTTCGTTGTGCATGCACTCTCTTAATAGAAAAATTAGACTGAGGAAAATATGAAGAATAAATGCAAAGATGAAGAAGAAATGACGAATTCTCTATCCAAATTGAAGTAAGGGAAATAGAATTTATATATTCCTCCATAACTTTTTAGAAAGGTTAAAGCGGGGGCACGCTAACTTTGATATCCATAACTTGGACCATAAAGCTAGAGTACTACATGTGACCCATGCATGAAATTGAGTCACATTCAAATTCAAATTATAACAAAAACCAACTGTGGGGATGTATTTCGTGAATGACAGCACGTGGCTAAGGTGATGCCGAAGTATCAGCTGAGGTGCCACGTGACTTGGTCATGCGCCAAGGTGATCTTGGCTAGACTAAGGTTATCTGTGGAGATACCTTAATTCGAGATGAGTGAATAAAGGACAAGAGTCCTAGAACAGGGGAGGATCTCAGTCTGGATAAAGATAAGGCTCAAGAGGAGTTTATCTCTATCTAGATGAAGGTCCAGGATGAGCATTGAGTTTGAGTCCATTGAAGTAAGGCTTCTAACGAGATCATGTCACTGTTGGTTTGTAACATGCCTGGGAGGTACCTGCGCTCGTTAAAAAGTTTGGACTCCCGAGATCTCTTTGATCTAGTCTCACAAGTGCAATATGAAATATAGACGAGAGTCCACATTTGGCAAATTTTAGAAAATCCATTTTATTGCAAAAACATTTTGCAGAAATGGACTGCGTCATCAGATCTTAGAGTCGCCACTTAATATTTCGGGAAATTAGAAAACTCATGACTTGTGCTAAGGCCACTGTTCGTCATAATCAAAGTTGTCTCGGTTCGGAACCTTAGGTATGAGAGGGGAAGGTCATTAATTGAGCACCCTCACTCACCCGATCAAAAGATCGGTCTTTACTAAACCATGATATGAATTTTATTTACTTTATATGTTCATATTCCGATTATTTAATAAATCCTAAAAAAATTACTATGTAAAGTATACAAGTATAGACTATGTCACCCACTTTGGAACAACTTGATTTCATGTAATTTTGAAAGAATTTTGAAGATGTACAACCCAAATAAATTGAGTTTACAAATATGAAAGTCAACATCATTCCAAATTAAGCGACACAACCTCTATCCACTGACATTCATAGAGTTATATCACATAAGCAAATAGTCTCATGGTAGAATGCTAAACATAGTAAGAAAAACACACACAAACGAGATGCTAAAGCATAAAAACTTACATGTTTGATGTCCCGTGAACAAGTTACAAAATAAAGTTAGTAAAACATGCATGATCTTATATATAAAATCTTAATGCAATTCACTCATGAGATGTAACTAAAGATTCGGCTTCTAAGATATGACAAGTGAATCATCTCAAGAACATGAGGTAGCGCACAAAATCGTGTAATAATCAATTAAAGCACAAAGATGCAAATTTAGCTAGATCTAGGCATGAATCATGTATATAAAAGCGTGGATGGCATGTAAGATATATACATATGCATAGTTATGGAAAGTGATTAAAGAATGGAATAGATAAGAAGTGGGGATGGAGAATTATTATAACACTTGAAATATTACAAATCCAAGGGAGATGAATAAATATTACAACAAAGTATAAAAATCCTCACAAACGCTCAAAATAAAATAAACATAAGAAAACAACAGCTTCAAGCGCCTCAAAGACCATCGGAGGTTGATCTTCTCAACGTCGGAAGGCTGCCCGGTTTTGCCTAGAGGTCGCGGGCACAGTCATGAAGGTCGCGGGCGCGCTGGTGTACTTTTAGGTGGCTACCTGACCAACGAACGGGCGCGGTAACCCGGTAAACTTGGCCAAACTCTGTTTTCTTAGATTTCCACAACAAAAATAGAACTAAAAACAATATATATGGGAGTCTCAACTCACCACTTTCAATTAGCTTATAACAATATATAATATAATAAGAAATCAAAGCAAAAGAGTAAAGAAATCAAAGCAAAAGAGCAAAATAAGAAAGAAATGCAAGAAAATGAAAAGTTTGTGAAATTTACCTTTCAAGAAAAGGATGAACTCGTTAGTTCACAAACTCCCTCTTCATCACCCTCAAGTGTAGGAAGTGTGTTCTCAAATCCTTAATTCGAAATTATGGAGTTTATGGTATGGAAAGTGGCTAACTCTCTAGTTTTTCTCACTTTCAATCACTAAACACTCTTCCTTATGATCAAGGCAATTGATCTATGGCTATATCAGAATTTTTGGAGTGGCTTTGGTGTATGGAAATGAGGAATTGCAGTAGTTATGGAAGGTATGAGGTGTATATGGAAGATAAGAGTATTTTTTGCTCAAAAACTCAAATTTTCTCTTTTTTTTTCACCATTTTCTCACTTTTTTCTCTTTAATTTCATGGTCCTCTCTCTCTCTCTCTCTCACAATATGATCATTCTATATAGGCAATGAGGGAGAGTGAAGGTCAAAAAGAAGGTGAGAGATAAGAATGTGATAGGAGGACAAATTTTCAAGGTGGTTGCATGGGATACTCGTTTATGGATGCAAACGAAACTTCTTTTGACAATGGGGGGTGAGTGGAGATAATGGAGGATGAGTGGGTACACTTGACTGGATCATAAAATGGCTCAATGGGGTGTCTCTACTGAGCCAAAACCAAAACAAAAGGGCCTGCTGCTGTTTTGGGTCGAGTCAACAAAATCTGCTATTAAGCCTAACTTTAAATGGGCATATCTCTTTTATATGGATTTGGTTTTAGGTGGTTCTTAGGTCTAAATTGAAGCCCAAGAAGTCTAATTTTCAATGGTCCCGGCCTCATATCTAAATTCCAAGTGTATAAAGAGATATGCCTAATTTAGTGAAGGTTGTTCATTTCCCTCGGGCCAGCTCAACAAAATCTGCTCTTAAGCTCAACTTCCAATAAGCATATCTCCCTTATCCGGACTTGGTTTTAGGTGGTTCTTAGGTCTAAATTGAAGCCCCAGAAGTCTACTTTCCAATGATGATATCCTCACATCTAAATTTCAAGTGTACAATGAGATATGCCTAATTTAGTAAAGGCTGTTCATTTCCTTCTTAATGATTTGATGCTCATTCTTTTCCTAAACCCGTTTTCTTCCATCACCTCCTATTTCCTTCAAATCCAAACCTATCCAAACCTATAAAGAAGATGTTTTTAAATATTTTTTCAAGGAGTTCACATCCCTTCCATTTATTTCCACTTTGTCCTTACTTGGTTTACTGAAAATGTAATAGTTTAATTTAAATGGGAGCCTCGGAACATCGTAGAAATATTTGGAAAAATATTTTGAAAAGACGGTTTAAGCTCTAAACTAGTTTGGCCAAAAATGTGTGAAGGTTGGAATTAAAGCTCAAATTCTATTTTTCTTGTTGAGGACTGCTAGGGAACACATTATGATTATCATCATCGGGTAATCAACAGAAAGTTCCCAAGTCTTGGGGCTGGTCAAAATGGGGTGTCTACAGTTGCCCCTCTTTGATAGAGCTTGAAGTCATTTCATGACGTGAGTGAATATCAAAGCCTGAAGACGACCCTTTTGACAAGGCCGTAAGACTTGGGCAAACAAACAAGATGCAATGCAAGTGGTTGAACTAGAAGGTTGCCTACATATCCCTTTGCAAGGAATGAAACCTGCGTAGTTCAGGGGAAGAATGCCAATGATATGCAATTAAAAATTGAACTCTATTTTTTTTTATTTTTTGTCTTTTTTGAAAAAGTGCATGACTAATGCAATACAACAAGTAATAAGAAGCATAACGAGGGATACAATCCGAATACATCCACATAAGAGAACGAAATGTAACTGATGAATGGTCCCAAAATGAGGAAGGTATTAACCAAGGGATAGTCTTAACTAACAACCCAAGCAAATGGAGGTATTAACCAATAATGGTTTGGATTGGTAACCCGAGAAAGGGATAGTTTCGTCATCCTGAAAAAGAGCCAGTAGAAACAAGTGGTTTTTACAATCCAAAAAGTGGGAGCAATCATAAACTGTGTCAAATGGTGATGTGAATAGATTGTAGCCAAATGATGCAACATGTAACTATGCAAATGATATGCTAATGCAAGTGAAAGTCGATTTTTTCTTTTTCTTCTTTTATTTTGGAAACGCATGATGTGTACAATGTAAGATGTAATGTATAGTGAGGCAAGCCTCATACAAATGATATGAAATAAAAGAGGGTGCATCTCATACAAATGTGCATACCACACAAATAAAAGAAGGGGGTGCATCACATACAAATGTGCATACCACACAAATGAAAGAAGGGGGTGCATCATATACAAATGTGCATACCACACAAATGAAAGAGGGGTGCATCGCATACAAATGTGCCACAACACAAATGATAAACTTAAAATCCAAACACGTCTCATGCGAGGGGAGGAAAGATGGTGTGAACACCAGGTGCACCTGATGTTTTTAACTGAGTAAATCAATAACCTAACGCGTCTCACACGAAAGGAGGAAAGATGGTGTGAACACCAGGTGCACCTGATGTTTTTAACTGAGTAAATCAATAACCTAACGCGTCTCACACGAAAGGAGGAAAGATGGTTGAACACCAGGCGTACCTGATGTTTTTAATCGAGTAAATCAACAACTTAACGCATTCCACGTGAAATGAGGAAAGATGGTATGAACATTAGGCTCACCTAATGTTTTTAACCGATTAAATTAACAGCCTAACGTGTCTCACATGAAAGGAGAAAAGATGGTGTGAACACCAGGCATATCTAATGTTTTTAACTGAGTAAATTAATAACTTAACGCATCTCACGCGGAAGGAGAAAAGATGGTGTGAACACCAAGCGTACCTAATTTTTTAACCGAGTAAATCAATAACCTAACGCGTCT
This sequence comes from Camellia sinensis, assembly GCF_055761805.1. Classification (NCBI taxonomy): domain Eukaryota; kingdom Viridiplantae; phylum Streptophyta; class Magnoliopsida; order Ericales; family Theaceae; genus Camellia; species Camellia sinensis. Next base: position 172,027,830 of record NC_138965.1, on the reverse strand, counting down.
CACACGAAAGGAGAAAAGATGGTGTGAACACTAGGCACACCTAATGTTTTTAACCACGTGAATCAACAACCTAACGCGTCTCACGTGAAAGGAGGATATGATGAACAAATCCAAACGCGTCTCACACGAGAGAAGAAAGGTGAACTTGAGATCTAAACGTGTCTCACGTGAGAGGAGAAATAGTGAACGAATCCAAACTCATCTCATGCGAGAGGAGAAATAGTGAACAAATCCAAACGCGTCTGACGCGAGAGGAGAAAATGTGGTACAACCAACAGACGTACCTAACCGTATTTCCCACGGGAGGGGAAAGATTTTAACCGGGTAAACGTCACATCCTAACTAATTTCATGTGAAAGGAGTAAAGGTAGTGTAACCAATAGGCGTATCTAACCGTATCTCATACGGAGAGAGGGAAGGTTTTAATCGGGTAAACATCAAATCCTAACACATTTCACATGAAAGGAACAAAGGTGGTGTAACCAACAGGCGTACCTAATCGTATTTCATGCGGAAAAGAGGAAGGTTTTAACTAGGTAAACATCAAATCCTAACACATTTCACGTGAAAGGTGAAAAGGTGGTGTAACCAACAACGTTTCTAACTGTATCTCATACGGAGAGGTGAAGGTTTTGACCAAGTAAACTTCAAATCCTAACACGTCTCATGTGAAAGGTGGTGTAACCAACAAGGGTACATAACCGTACCTTATACGGAGAGGGGAAAGGTTTTAACGAGGTAAACATCAAATCCTAACACATTTGACGTGAAAGGAACAAAGGTGGTGTAACCAACATGCGCACGTCTCACGTGAGTGGATGAAGGTACAGTAGAATGATTTTTTTTTTTTTTTTATAAAAAAATTCCTTTTTTTTTTTGGTATAAATACCAAATACATATACGTATATGTAGACACCCCATTTTTAATGGCCCTTTAAGACTTGGATGTTCTTGCAAGTACATCCGATGGCGAGTTTGATTGTTCACCGAATGCTTGAAGTACGTGGCAGAGCGCCACAGGTTTGAGTTTTCCAAACCCTGCATCCATTTTGTCTCATCTTTGGACCATGCTTAGGTCTTTTCAGCATGAAGTTGTTGATGGCTTGCTAGCCATCCTTGAAGGCTGCTGGCCATGGCTTTTGGCCTACCGACCATTGATGTGCCTTGTCGGCCATCACTGATGGTCGACCGGCCATCAATCTTTCCTATAGATATTTTGTGATATTTTGTGCCAGCTGTTGGCACAGGTTCATGCATCTTCCAACACATGTGTGGCTGGATCTTTGTGAGGGGATTTTTTATTTTCTATATATAGGACCCCTATCTTGCATGTGGGGGGTTTAGAAAAATTTGAAGACAAAAATTCTCTCTCTCTCTTACAATTTTGTGCCTTGAAGCATATTTTCTCTACTCTTTTGCATACACTTCCTTGATGGAAGTTACTTCTATTTGAGCTGAGGTTCCTTGAGGCTTGATTTGAGCTCTAGAAAGTGGTTTTAGCTTGGATTTGTGCCTAGAATTGCTCTTTGCTTCAAAAGGTAGTTTACTTACTTTGTTCTCTTGTTTAGCATGCTTGTTTTCTCATCTTTTTAAATTGTTTTGAGGCTAGTTTTGAACTAAAAAAACCTCTGTTTTTATGACCTGAAAATGGTGGTTTGAAGCCTTTTTTTGTTAAGGGGTTGTCCACCCCTTTTACTTCTTAGCTTGTTAAGCTTTTGTACTATTATTCACCACTTTCAAAAACAACTTTTTTTGACCTTTTAACCACTAAATCTCAGAGGTTTTTTAGTGGTAAAAATAAAATTTTGAAGCCCAAAATTGGAGGGGTTAGCCTCCCTTCGTTGTGTCCTGTTTGCATGCCTAGTTAGCCTCACATGTTAGCTTATTATTTTAGCTTTTTGTGGCTTGAGTCCAACATGTTTTTGCCTTTGAAATAACCTGTTTTGGCTCTATTTTGGGCTAGTTAGTTCAGTTGAGGCTTGTTTTGCATAGTTGTAGTGTTAATTCCTTCACTAGCTTGATGTTTTAATGCTTTAATCATCATTGTTATGAGTTAATAACATGTTTTAGTGTTGTTTTACACTTTATTTCAGCATCTAAAATCTCTGCAACCTCCCTCAATTCTTCACTCTTTTGTTTGCTTTGAAAGTGATTTTAAACTCGTTGTTTGCCAAAGTGTGAAATAGAGGTGTTGCACCTAATGGTTTAATCCCTTAGGGGGTTCATTACCAACAGTGTAATGCCTCTTTCATGCGCAAAGCAACTCGTTGTTTGAGCCATCTTTCCATTAGAGGACACTCACTAATGGACTTAATCAATTAAAGAATGAATCGGTAATGTAAAATGAGTAAACAAATTACACAAGTAAAAGAAGCTAGATAAGCATCTTTTGTGTTGCATTGCATGTGTTAGAATCGGACGTTGATTCGAACACAAGGAAAATGGGACATTTCATACTCAAAAGTGATGAAATGTGCCATTTTCTTTGGTCTCCATTGCCCTTGATCATGCATGACAGGGTGGTGGTCTTGTTGGTCATATTTGTGCATTTATCGAAATTGTATAACTTGGATCTTGGCCATCATGCAATGAAATTGCTTGATTGGTGGTTTTGGATCCAAGTGTGTCACTTTTTTGAGGTTTGAGATGATAAGGAGGGGTACAGTACAAATATACCCTTGGAAAACCCTTCATTTTGCTTTGTTTGTGCTCTGTTACAGCGTGGTGACTTAGAACATCAGTGGCCGGTAGTGCCTCATCAATGGCCGGCAAGGCTTCATTTTTGGCCGGTTGTATACCCTTTTGGCCGGCAGATGATTAGCATGCCACTAATGTCAATCTTAGGGAAGATTTGGTAAGTTGGAGTAAAAAGATTCTAGAGTTTGCTCAACCTTGCAAACAGAGCCTTTCAAGAGCAAAACGGAAGACTTTTCAGGGCGAGAACCGAGCATATGCATATTCCACTTCCCGAGGCAGAGCAGTGGTAGCATAGTTTAATATCTCGCATGCTTAGTTAGTGTACATTCGTTTTAATTAATTAGTTTGCTAATTAGTTTGGTGTTGTAACAATTAGTAATTGGTTTACTAGTTCTTCATTTGATTTGTAATAAATAGTCTAATTAGCTTAATTAGATTGGTTTAATTAGCATAGCTTAGATTAGCTTAGCTTATTTATTCGGACTCTCCTTCGCGAGGGCATAATGTTGTAATAAGTATGTGTGTGTGTGTGTGTGTATGTTTTCCAACCCCACGTCTTTCTTCATTTTATTTAATCGCTTTCGGTGGTTAGATTAGGGACATGTTCAATTAGCATACTTTATGCTAGCTTGTTTGCATCCATTCATTTGTCTTGCATGCACCGAGGCTCGGCGCATCATTCAAACTGCATTGCAATTTCAATACTTCTTTGAATACGTGTTTAATCACATGTTGTTCAAATCGATTCATATGCCATATTAGTAGCCGAGCCTATTAATTGCATTATTGCATGCGTTGCATTGGACACTTAACATAGTTAGGATCATGCATCTTTTCTAACTAGTTTTTATTTTGGCTTGGAGTACTCGGTGAGTTTTATGCTTTAGCATACTTGCATGAGTGTGATTGCCATGATGCCATGATTAGCATGCCTGCCATGAGGCTATGTGCTTAAATGCTAAACTGCATGAATGCCTGTGGATGACGGCTTGTTGTTTGAATTGGAACAATTCAACGAATGTATGTTTTAAGCCCACTTTGCTGAGTGACAAATCATGTTTTAAAGCCCACTTTGTTGTGGCAAATCCGCATTTTTAAGCCCACCCGAGGGTGGCAAATTGAAATCATTTTCGAAAATGAACATGAGTTGAATTGTTCCAAGTCTTGCGACTAGCCTATACTTGCTTGTGTGCGTCACATAGTAAAGCTAGTTTAAATAACTAGAATAAGAACACATAATGTTTATAAAAGATCATATCATGATTAGTAGAGGCCGATCTTTGATCGGCCGAGCGGGGGTGCTCATTTCAGGACCTTCCCCTCTCGTACCTAAGTTCCCAAGCCGAGGCAACTTTGGTGTTGATGGATATGTGGCCTTTGGCATGAGTCAGGGTTTCCTAAATTTCCCCAAAACAAAATATTTAGGTGGCGACTCTGTATCTGGAAAAACTATCCAATTTTGGCATTATTTGATTTAAAATCGATTTTCCAAAAGGTTTGCCGGATTTGGACTCTTTGGTGATTATCAGTTTCACATTGCACTTGTGAGACTAGATTCAGAACCGCGGGAGTCCGAACTGTGAGGCCCTCTTTTCAAACCCTTTTCGAAAGGCGGGGTGCGGTAAAAGGCGAGTCCACAGTATACATACTATATACATAATACAAATATGTATACACGCATACACAGGCAAATTATATACATATACGGAGACACACACACACATATATAGACAATATACACATTCAAGGAATATTTCGTTACTATCGAGGATATTTCATTTTCTGACGTTAGCAATGCGTCAACTAGCGTCACCACACAAAAATAAAATGAAAAAAGACAACTCTCCTGCTATGAGGGTTCAAACCCCTAACCTCGGGTTCATTTGACTAATCCCTAACCGCTTAGCCAAACCAATTTTTTGACAAAATATATATACAAGATATATGCATACAGATACAGTACATATATATCTATATCTTTCCCGCCTCCCTTGTTTTTGTCTCACTCTTTCTTCCTTCATCTTCTTCGAGCGTCGTGTCTGGCGCGCGATTTCAACAATTGTGGCTACTGACCGACAGGCTGCCTCGATTCTTCAACGTCTTATCCCAATGTTTCTCCTCTTTGTCTTCTTCTTCTTCTTCTTCTTCTTCTTCTTCTTCTTCTTTGCTCTCTTCTTAAGTTGAGGCCTGCGAGAGAGGGACAGAGCAAAAGCCTGCAAACTTTCTTTGCCACCACTCTGAAACCTCTTTCTTTTTCATTACTCTCCTTTGTCATGGCCTCTTTACATGGTTCTCTCATTCTTTTTCTAGACCTAAACGAGTCCATGATAGAGATGACCGATTCTGATTCCCCTGAACCTCAACAGCGGGCTTCTCATCCTTCCCCTGTTTTCAGCTTTCCAGCAATGTTAGTTGAGCAAATAATGGTAACACAGTCTGACATCGAAGCAAACTCATATACGCTGAGGTCATGTGTGGAGACCGTGACTGCGGTCTCCAACTTGTCCTGTTAACTGCAGAACATGACGTTTGATGTATATCAGTTAACTGCACAACTCTTATTGCTCCAACGTATGTATAAGGACTTTCGAGTAGAAATCAGTGCACTGAACGAGTCCACGATAGAGATGACCGATTCCGACTCCCCTGAACCTCAACAGTGGGCTCCTCCTTCTTCCCCTATTTTCAGCTTTCCAGCGATGTCAGTTGAGAAAATAATGGCGGCACAGTCTGACATCGAAGCGAACTCATATACGCTGAGGTCATGTGTGGAGACCGTGACTACGGTCTCCAACTTGTCTCGTCGACTACAGAACAGGACGTTTGATGTACATCAGTTAACTGCACAACTCTCCCTGCTCCAACGTATGTACAAGGACTCTCAAGTAGAAATCAGTGCACTGAAAAAGTAGAACAAAGAACTGAAACGATAGGCCACCTTCGCGGCCCGATTCGAAGTTCCTTCGTACAACCGATTTGATAGCCGGCGAGGAATAATCTCCTTTAGAAGCGCTGCCAAGGCCGATGTAGAGTCTTCAAGAGCTTAGAAGGAGTAAAGATGAAGTGAGGTAGCTGATGGTAAAGTCAGGCAATGAAGCTGTGTGCAAATGAAGTCGGTTGTAATCTTCGCCATTGGGCTACTGCCAGAAAACTGAGAAAATGCTACTCTCTCACCTTTTTTTTTTTGGAGTGGGCACCTATAGCTTCAACTCTTTTTTTTTCTTTTTTTTTTGGTCTCTAAAATCAAGGATTTCATCCCCTGAATTCAATAAAATAAGTTTCGTTTTTGCACATCAATGGCGTGACTGGTACATCTCTTTGAGCTTGAAAATAATTTATTTGATTGAATTTGAGAATGATTGAATTTTAAATTCTAAATTGGACATTGATTCCATACTGACCAGAATCAAAGAATGACTTAATGAAAGAAAAACAAAGCAAACGATCCAAACACACTTATATACACTGAATGGTATGAAAGAAACTTAAAAACGTGACTTTGAAACACAACCATTGAGCCTAAGTGATTCTGTAGTTTGTCATGATGGGTAGAAATTGAAACTGGTGGGCTGACCAAAAAGTTGGCCGACGAACTGATGAATTGGCCAAAGAGATGTCATGCTAACTGAAAGAAGAAACAATACGCCTGGAATCGAACCCCGCTGGATGAATAGTAACTTCCGGCAGTGAATAGTTGACTCGAGCAGGGAGAAGACAAAATCTCAAACTCGACTATGCCCCTAGTTCATTGCCTTGACTTTTTTCTCTTGATTTTTTTTTCCTTTTTTTTTTTTGTAAAAGTGCTTTGATCAACATGAAAGTTAGATTAGCATACTTATTCCATTTTCTGTTTTGAATCATGTAAGTCAAGCTGTGAGCACTAAAATTTTTTCCCTTTTTTAAGTCCAAAGAATGGTCTGGTTTTGCAAAAATGGAATAATTTTTTAGAAAAATTAGTCAGCTTCATTCACAATAATCAAAACCTATTTTCGCAAATGGCCATTACCCGATCAACATGGAATCAACCATTGGAGTGCATAGTCCCATGCTAGATAATCCTGAATTGGTTCTGTTGTAGCAATAGTAACCAAACTGAATGAAGCAGAGCAGAACTGAGCCCAACCGAACTAAACCTAACCGAACCAAACGAAGCCAAGTTGAATCGAACTGAACTGAATCGAGCCGAACGGAGACGAGCCATGCAAACGCGGATAAGGCAACCAAGTCGACTAAAGATACATCAGATAATATGGATGGGATGAGTGAGTTGAAAATGGCTATGGTTGAACTTCAGGATGAAGCTGCCTAGTTCCGGCTAAGGTTCACTTGGGTATTAACACTCTCCTTTTGTGCTCTAACTTTTGCTAAAGTCGTCATTCCAGGTTTTCAACCTTGCAAGCTTTTTCACTTTTTTTATTTTTCTATTTTTTTGCATTTTTTTTATTTTCTATTTTTTTCATTCATTTTTTTTTTCATTTTCTATTTTTTCTTTGCTCTAAATTTTGCCTGGGTCGCCTTTTCGGGTTTTCAGCCCAGCAAGCCTTTCAAGGGTGGTACTTTTGTTTTAGCTTGTCTATGTTGATTGGTTGTGAGATCTCTAGGCCATCTAAATCTATAAGAATGACTGCTACACTTGACCAAATGGACACGAAGATGTAGGGACTAGGCTAATTGGGTCTGAATTTGCCCCTAGTATAGTGGATAGGAACTTGATTGCTCTTCAATAATAAAACTCATTCTCTCATATTCCAGGATTGGACTTCTTTTCTGGTCTTCATTAGCTTGAGAAATGATCCAATTTGAATCTTTGCCACATTCGACCTTATTGCCCCTAATTCAAGGGTTGCTTCCAATCTGAATTACATCCGACCTTATTGCCCCTAGTTCAAGGGCTATCTCTATTCTGGCTCTGCAAGCCTTATACTTTGGTGGACTACTAAACATTCTGAATCAAGGTTTGAAAGCTAAGGAGGCTGGACCTCAAGTCGAGAGGGATCTTATGCTGTACAATCTCAAGATCAATTCTAGGTATGTCTTCATAGGACCACGCAAAAACATTTTTTGAAATCTTTTCACAAAGTGACTAATCGCTTGTGCTCTTATGAAGACAATATAGAACCAATATGGACCAAGCTAGGATCCTTCTCAGTTCCCACATTAACAGAAATGATCTCATTCATCAAGGGCTTAGCACACCTCTTTTCCTCTCAGTTGATCAAAATTTACAAATCCTGACGAATTTCTTCCTTTTCATTTTTATCAAAGTTTTGGAAATTTTTTTTGTAATTTTTGGTCAATGCAATGAATTAAAGGCACAAAGAAGCAGGCAGAATCTATGGTACTTGTATTGAAAAGAAACTACGACTCAACTATGACAACAGACTCAAAAGAAAATGATAAAGAAGACCTAGACAAGATAGAAATGTTTAGGTTAGCACTCCCGAAATCAACAGACTCTGACTCACTAGAATGACTAGCTTAATCCCAAATCTAGAAACTTGGTGGAATCAAACTTAGACTCAACACTCAATTCAGAAAGTAAAATGAAATCATTATCAAATTGCTAAAATAGTGTCCACTACGGCTGGAACGAAATGTGTGCAATCAGCAGATGGTTCATCCCTCGATCACAGAGCTAGTTGCATTATCCCCCAAGTTTATTGACCCATCATCGATATATTTTGTGGATTCTTTGGGTGGGGCGATGACCTTGGGTCTTTGGGCTTGAGGCGGAGCTATGGCTTTACTATTGATGAGATCTTGAATCTCATGGTGTAAGCGAAAACAGCGATCAGTCTCATGACCATGTTGTTGGTGAAAGGCGTAGTATTTATTGGGGTCATGTCTGGTTGGTAGAATATCAGGGAGATGTCGAGAATGAAGGAGCTTGAGGTGTCCCTTTTCTACGAGGATTTCCATGGCACGAGTTGGGGACATGTGGAGTGGATGAAAGGGTTTATTTGGGGGTCTGGTTGATTCGACTGTTTATGGGCCAGTATTATCAAAGGGGTTCGCAATGGTGGTAGTGGCGACAATGACTGTGTTGATTTTTGAAGAGTTGGCATTAGCAGGTGAAGGTGGATCGGGATGAGTCACCAGAGGTGGTTGGATAGTGGACATCCTAGATTGGTGTTGCAATTTAGCGAGAACATCACTGTGAGTGGCAATCGTATTGGCGATAGCATCTATGCTTCTTTGGAGGGATAAAAACATGTTTTCTATATTCTCTGGAATTTGAGCCATCACTGATTCTAGGGAGGTGATTGGGGATGATGCAGTTGGCGAAGGAAGGGTACTTTGAACAGTCTACCGGTGCGAGTCTTCCAGAACTTGGGGGATAACAAACCATTCTGAAGTTATAGTGCTACAACCATCTTACAAAAACAAAAATAGGACCTCCAATTAGAATTCTGGCAACACTTCGGTCCAATTCACACAACTGACCACTGTATACATCACCAAAAAACTAAACTCAACCTCACAAACTAAAATGCCTAAACCACTCATTCAAATTTGAGAATCCCTGTATAGATCCAATACATTGCACATAACACATAGTAGAAAAGAGAACAAACACCCCTATGGGGGCTAGGGTTATCCTACTTTGAAATGATCTAGGCTTTTACTAATCAAACAAGCGGCATCATACATCCTAGAAATGGGAGATCATCCTGTCCTAATTTGGAAGGTACTATAGCTCATTATATACGCAAGGTTGGCTCTACTCTAGGGGTTGAAGTCAAGGTGACGTTACCAAAGAGTCCTTTGGGTCATAACCAATGAAGATCTTAGGAAATCAGAAGACTCAATATAGCCTCTCTTCAAAGTCTGAAAACTTTCAGATCTCAAAAGGATATAACACAAGGCCTCCAAAGTAATGTAGAGATGGGTGTAGTGTCACAAAAGTGTGCCTGTGTTCCCACCAGTATCTGGGCACCACGGGGACTTTAAGTGCACCAATGTATGCAATGCAATAAACATATAATTGAAAACAAAAGTCATATCATGGAGTTCGAGTCAAGGTTTCATAAAATCTCCAGTAGAGTTGCCAGAAACTGTAACATGCCGGGGAGGTACCTGAGCGCGTTAAACAGTTCGGACTCATGAGATCTCTTTGATCTAGTCTCACAAGTGCAATATGAAATATAGACAAAAGTCTACATTTAGCAACTTTTAGAAAATCCATTTTATTCCAAAAAACATTTTGCTAGAAATGGACTGCGTCATCAGATCTTAGAGTCGCCACCTAATATTTTGGGAAATTAGGAAACCCGTGACTCGTGCCAAGGCCACTGTTCATTATAACCAAAGTTGTTTCGGTTCGGAACCTTAAGTATGAGAGGGGAAGGTCATTAATTGAGCACCCCCGCTCACTCGATCAAAAGATCGGCCCTTACTAAACCATGATATGAATTTTATTTACTTTATATGTTTATATTCCGATTATTTAATGAATCCTAAAAAGATTACTATGTGAAGTATACAAGTATAGACTATGTCACCCACTTTGGAACAACTTGATTTCATGTAGTTTTGAAAGAATTTTGAAGATCTACAACCCAAATAAATTGAGTTTATAAACATGAAAATCAACATCATTCCAAATAAAGGGACACAACCTCCATCCATTGACATTCATAGAGTTATATCACATAAGCAAATAGCCTCATAGTAGAATGCCAAACATAGTAAGAAAAACAAACACAAACGGGATGCTAAACCATAAAAACTTACATGCTTGACGTCCCGCGAACAAGCTACAAAATAAAGTTAGTAAAACATGCATGATCTTATATACAAAATCTTAATGCAATTCACTTATGTGATGAAACTAAAGATTCGGCTTCTAAGATATGACAAGTGAATCATCTCAAGAACATGGGGTAGCGCACAAAATCATCTAATAATCAATTACAGCACAAAGATGCAAATTTAGTCCTATCTAGGCATGAATCATGTAGATAAAAACATGGGTGGCATGTAAGATATATACATATGCACAGTTATGGAAAGCGATTAAAGAATGGGATAGATAAGAAGTGGGGATGGGGAATTATTACAACACTTGAAATATTACAAATCCAAGGAAGATGAATAAATATTATAACACAAAATAAAATTCCTCACAAACACTCAAAATAAAATAAACATAAGAAAACAGTAGCTTCAAGCGCTTCAAAGACCATCGGAGGTTGATCTTCTCAACGTCGAAAGGCTGCCCGGTTTTTCCTAGAGTTTGCGGGCACGGCCATGAAGGTCGTAAGCGCGATGGTGTACTTTTAGGTGGCTACTTAACCAACTAACGAGCCGGGTAGCCAGATAGGCTCAGCCAAACTCTGTTTTCTTAGATTTCCACAACAAAAACAGAACTAAAAACAATATATATGGGAGTCTTAACTCACCACTTTCAATTAGATTACAACAATATATAATATAATAAGAAATCAAAGCAAAAGAGTAAAGAAATCAAAGCAAAAGAGCAAAATAAGTAAGAAATGCAAGAAAATGAAAAGTTTGTGAAATTTACCTTCCAAGAAAAGGATGAACTCGTTAGTTCACAAACTCCCTCTTAATCACCCTTAAGTGTAGGAAGTGTGTTCTCAAATCCTCAATTCGAAATTATGGAGTTTATGGTATGGAAAGTGGCTAACTCTCTAGTTTTTCTCACTTTCAATCACTAAACACTCTTCCTTATGATCAAGGCAATTGATCTTTGGCCATATCAAAATTTTTGGAGTGGTTTTGGTGTATGGAAATCAGGAATTTCAGTAGTTATGGAAGGTATGGGGTGTATATGGAATATAGGAGTATTTTTGGCTCAAAAACTCAAATTTTCTCTCTTTTTTCACCATTTTCTCACTCTGTTCTCTTCAATTTCGTGGTCCTCTCTCTCTCTTACAATATGATCATTCTATATAGGCAATGAGGGAGAGTGAAGGTCAAAAAGAAGGTGGGAGACAAAAATGTGATAGGAGGGCAAATTTTCAAGGTGGTTGCATGGGATACTTATTTATGGATGCAAACAAAACTTCTTTTTGACAATGGGGGGTGAGTGGAGATAATGGAGGATGAGTGGGTACACTTGACTGGATCATAAAATGGCTCAATGGGGTGTCTCTACCGAGCCAAAACCAAAACAAAAGGGCCTGCTGCTGTTTTGGGTCGAGTCAACAAAATCTGCTATTAAGCCTAACTTCAAATGGGCATATCTCCTTTATATGGATTTGGTTTTAGGTAGTTCTTAGGTCTAAATTGAAGCCCAAGAAGTCTACTTTTCAATGGTCATGGCCTCACATCTAAATTCCAAGTGTATAAAGAGATATGCCTAATTTAGTGAAGGTTGTTCATTTCCCTCGGGCCAGCTCAACAAAATCTACTCTTAAGCCCAACTTCCAATAGGCATATCTCCCTTATCCAGACTTGGTTTTAGGTGGTTTTCGGGTCTAAATTGAAGCCCCAGAAGTCTACTTTCCAATGATGGTAGCATCACATCTAAATTCCAAGTGTACAAAGAGATATTCCTAATTTAGTAAGGCTGTTCATTTCTCTCAGGCCAGGTTAACAAAACCTAATCTTAAGCCCAACTTCAAATGGGCATATCTCTCTTATTTGGATTTGATTTTAGGTGGTTCTTGGGTCTAAATTGAAGCCCCAGAAGTATAATTTCCAATTTTGGTGGCCTCACATCTAAATTCCCAGTGTACAAAGAGATATGCCTAATTTAGTGAAGGCTGTTTATTTCCCTTGAGCCAGGTCAACAAAATCTGCTCTGAAGCCCAATTTTAAATGGGCATATCTCCCTTATCCAAACTTGCTTTTAGGTGGTTCTTTGATCTAAATTGAAGCCCCAGAAGTCTACTTTCCAATGGTGATAGCCTCATATCTAAATTCCAAGTGTACAAAGAGATATGCCTGGTTTAGTAAAGGCTGTTCATTTCCTTCTTATTGATTTGATGCTCATTCTTTTCCTAAACCAGTTTTCTTCCATCCCCTCATGTTTCCTTCAAATCCAAAATTATCCAAACCTATAAAGAATATGTTTTTAAATATTTTTTCAAAGAGTTCACCTCCCTTCCATTTATTTCCACTTTGTCCTTACTCGGTTCACTGAAAAGTGTAATATTTTAATTGAAATGGGAGCCTCGAAACATCGTAGAAACATTTGAAAAAATATTTGAAAAGAGGGTTTTAAGGTCTAAAATAGTTTGGCCAAAAATGTGTGAAGGTTGGGATTAAAGCTCAAATTTTATTTTTCTTGTTGTGGACTACTGGGAACACATTCTGATTGTCATCATTGGGTAATCAACAGAAAGTGCCCAAGTCTTAGCGCTAGTTAAAATGGGGTGTTTACATGGTTATAAAAGCAAGGCACTCTCGTGGGTTTGAGGTAAGTTCTTTTTTATGAGATTAAGCGCAATTTGCTATCTTTGAGAGATATTGATTACTGACTTGATCATCGGAGTGCCCCCGAGTGGACAAACCATCGTCGGATTCTCATCTTCTTGTGTAGGTTGTTGGGCTTAATCGATTCTGCCGGTGCTCTCCCGCTGAGTTTCCCATTTTGTTGTGTGGTCGAAAAGCAACACCCACAATTTGGTGCCGTTTGTGGGAACTTAAGGAGAATAGATGGCTAACGACGGCCAGAGAGAAAAGATCGAGGACGATATTTCAGGTGAGAGTGGTAAACATGTCGATCCTAACATCGAGGAAAAAAACCATAATGAAGGAGCACGAGATTAGAATCCCGGGGAGAAGCACGTCGGCAAAGAGGGATACGCCCTGAAGAAAGCAGGTCGAGATTAGTATTACAACGAAAACGACCTGTAGGTATGGAAGGACAGATGCCTGAGGAGGGACGGCGAGATGAAGAGGATGGAAAACAAGTTGGCAAACCTACATACAGTTTCAACTTCATGATGCAGAATAACGTAATGAAACCACCATACCCATTATAGGATACACCGATACTAGCGGTCAAGACCGACGCCTAGAAAGGAGGGCAAAAAGCAATCCCAGTAGTCCTTCAGCATGACAAGGAGAAGGAACGTTCACATTGGCCTTCACGGGATATGGGGCGAGCAGAGTCAGTGAGAGGTGAGTCTCAGAGAATGCCTCATACTAAGGGAATTTATGTCAAAGAACATCAGCATGTCCAGGGGAAGGAACTTTGCTTTGATACAGTGAATGAAGAAAAATCCAAGAGGATACACCACGATGCTGGAGGCAGCGCGCCAAAAAGACTGAAATCTGTTGATAGCTGAACTCTCGAATGAACAAAGGAGGATTTGAGGGACTACCTGCAGAGGAAGCGACAAAACGCTGAGGTCACATCCCCCATCAAGCCAAGAACGCTGTTCTCAGTGGAGTTCGATAGGTTTGAGGCCCCAAAGAGGTTTCATATGTCGAGGTTCCAGATTTATGACGGTAAATCCGATCTGAACTTTCACGTCGGCTTACATATCGGGAACGAGCAGTTGCTGTGCAAAGTGTCTCCCTTATCCTTGGGAGAAATCACTACGGATTGGTTCCACAAGTTGTCGAAAGGAATTGTGAAGAGTTGGGAAGGCTTGGATGAGATGTTTGTGGCCAGGTTTGTTACAAACAGGTTGTAGCCATTAAGGGTAGATTCCCTGATGGCTCTGAAAATTGGTGAGGGTGAAAGCCTCAAGGCATATGCCAAAAGGTATTATGAGGTGTTTAACTGAATACCGGGATGCAACCAAGAGCTGGCGGTCGTGTCTTTTAAGAACGGCCTAGAGGATGAATGTCCTCTCCGGAAGTCATTTGCAAAAACTCTACCAAAAAGTATGGAGGAGCTTATGGCTAGGATTGAAAAATACGCCAGAGCAGAAGAGGGTACGTCGGGAACAAAGGCATCAAAGCAAGAGAAGAGAAACGGCTTGCCGAAACGAGGCTGAGGTAACACTGGTTTTAACGATAGGAGACAGGGTTGAGGGCTGAACAGGCAGTCACCACTATGTTTCAGATCCCGGTTTAAAGAGTTCTAGAAAGAATTAGGAACCGACCATATTATAGAGTGCCAGAGAGGGTCCTTGGCAAGTTTATGGAAAGGAGCCTTGCGAAGCACTGTACCTACCATAATGAGAATAGGCACTTGACTCAGGGGTGCAGGGCTTTGAAGATACACTTGGAGGAATTGGTCAGACAGGGTCATCTGCGAGACCTAGTAGATGAGGCCAGAACAAGGGAAGAGCAGGCAAGACTGCCCCATGCACCGATAGATCCACCCTCGCCACCGCTACTATAACAAGTAGATAGACCTCGAGTGATCAATGTTATTTACTCAAAGGTTAATGAGAATGAGGTGCGTGGAGAGATTCAGAGAGTGAGGCACCTACAGCATGTGTATCAGATCCAGTAGAAGAAGCTTAGGACTAATGAGTACCAGGGACCAATGGTCTCTTTTATTGAGGCAGACCTAGATTTGGTGTAGTATCCACACAATGATGCCTTGTTGATAACACTGAAGATTGGGGACTGCTAGGTAAAGTGCATACTGGTCAATTAAGGCAGTTCTTGTGACATCATGTATGTTAGATGTTACAAGGAGCTTGACCTTCATCCAGATGATCTGGAACAATCCAACAGCTCGATGGTTGGATTCAATGGAACGCCAAATTGGCCTTTGGGAACCACAAATTTGGAAGTGCAGGCAAACACAAAGAAGGTAAGCGCAAAGTTTACAGTAATTGACATCCCCTCCCTTTACAATGTTATCTTCGGAAGACTGTGGTTGCATGCAATGAAGGCTGTTCCCTCAACATTACATCAGTTGTTGCGGTTCCCAACGGAGTATGGAATTGAGGAGGTCAAAGGGGATCAGGTGCAGGCAAAAAATTGCTCCATGGCAGTAATGAAATCCACCTGCAACGTGCGAAAGGTAGAAATAGTAGAAATTAAAGACGAACACATGGAGGTCCTGGATGACGTCGGCAAAGAGCTGGCCGACAAGAGTGAGGAAGCCTTGAAGAAGATTCTGGTAAAAGAAGATGATGTAAAGCGCTTCTTCCTTCTCGGCTCAGGCTTAGCCGAGGAGGAGAAGAATGAGTTAGAGGCTTTCTTGTGAGCAAACATAGAAGTGTTTGCCTAGACGCCATACGGGATGCTTGGCATTGATCCCGAGGTCATTTTCTATAGGCTCAATGTAGACAGGTCGGCAAAACCTGTCATTTAGCCGGCAAGGAGGCTGACGTTGATTCATGTGGAGGCAGTAGAGGAGGAAGTGGATAAGCTGTTGGATGCCAAGGCTATTTGGGAGGTAAACTACCTAACCTAGCTGTCTAACACAGTAGTTATGAAAAAGAAGAATAGAAAGTGGAGGGTCTGCATGGACTTCACCAGCCTGAATAAGGCTTGTCGTAAAGACAACTTTCCTCTGCCTAAAATTGATAAGCTGGTGGGTGCTACTTCAGGGCATGGGAGGATGAGCTTCCTGGATGCGTACAAGGGATACCATCAGATAGGAATGTATCCCCCTGATAAGGAGAATACTGCATTTATTACCCCAAAAGGGTTGTACTGCTACAGAGTGATGCCTTTCGGGTTGAAAATGTAGGAGCAACCTACCAGAGGTTGGTGACCAAGATGTTCAGACATCTGATTGGCAAAACAATAGAAGTATATATTGATGACATGGTCGTGAAGACCAAAGAACCCGGGAATCATCTAGTCGACTTGAAGGCAGTTTTTGATATCCTGAGAACGTATCGGCTCCAACTCAATGCTTCAAAATGCGTATTTGGAGTCGGGTCTGGTAAATTCCTGGGATACTTGGTTACCAGAGATCAAATCAAGTCCATTCTTGACTTAAAGAGCCTGACGTCAGCCAAGCAGGTTTAGATTTTGACTGGCAAGGCGGCAGCCTTGAACAGGTTTATCAGCTAAAGTTCTGATAAGTGTAAACCATTTTTTAGTTTGTTAAAGAAGGCCACAGATTTTTTGTGGACGGAAGAGTGCGAAGTCACCTTGGTCGACTTGAAAAAGTACCTGACAACAGCTCCAGTTCTATCAAATCCAGTACCTAGAGAAGAATTGTTTCTATACTTGGCAGTTTCGGAACACACAGTAAGCGCGGTAGTAATCCGAGAGGAGGAAGGAGAACAAAAGGCGGTATACTATGTAAGTAAGACTCTAGCAGGTGCAGAAACCAGGTACCTACCCTTGGAGAAACTAACACTAGCCTTGGTGATGGCTTCGAAAAAACTGAATCATTACTTCTAAGCCTACAAGATTGTGGTGCTGACTGAGCATCCTTTGAAGTCCCTGTTGTAGCAAGGAGATATGACAGACAAGGTAGCCAGATGGGCAGTAGTGCTGAGCCAATATGACTTGGAATTTAGGCCTAAAACAACAATTAAGGGCCAGGTTCTAGCTGATTTTGTGGCCAAGTTCACCCCTGGTGCCATCTCGCGTCGGACTCTGGTGAGCCGCGGCTTGGGATGCCCAGGAGAGTAGGAAGAAACTCAACTGGGGCCCAAGAACCCCACTCTAGCAAAATAGAAGAAAGAAGAGAAACCAAAGCCCTGCGACATCTACATCGGTGGCTCCTTCCGCCTGTTTGTTGATGGAAGTTCAAACCCTCAAGGAGCAGGAGTAGTGTTAGTATCGACAGATGGGCAAATGTTAAAGCAGTCTATTCGTTTGGGCTTCAAGGCTTCAAACAATGAAGCAAAGTATGAGAGGCACTGATTGCAGGGTTAAAGTTAACAACAACAATGGAAGCTGATGATGTGGTAGTCTTTTGTGACTCCCAACTTATTGTGAATCAGGTAATAGGCGAATAAGTAGCCCGAGATGAAAGAATGATAGCCCATGTCAAAGAAGTTGTTAGATTGCTAGCATTTTTCCATGATTACCGGCTACAGCAGGTTAGCCGAGATGATAACAGTCATGCCGATGCCTTGGCTAACCTGGCTAGTGTAATGAAATTAGGGGAGGCAAGAACAATAATGGTCGATTATTTGTCAGGCCCAAGTGTAGAATCACTGATCACGGAGTACGAAGCAATGTGTGTAGAGATGGGTCCAAGTTGGATGGACGCAATAGTGATATTCCTTAGGGATGACAAGCTGCTAGATGATCGAAAAAAGGCGCATAAGACAAGATTGAGGTCGACCAAGTTTAGCCTAACAGCAGAAGGCCATCTCTATAGAAGGTCCTTTACTGGGCCCCTTTTGAGATGTGTGCATCCCTCCCAGGCTGAGGACTTTTTGTATGAAATGCATGAAGGAGTATATGGAAGCCATGCTGGGGGCAGATCACTAGCCCATAGAGCCATATCCCAGGGATACTGGTGGCTATACATACAAAAGGATACTGAAGCCTATGTCAGAAAGTGTAAGAAGTGTCAAAGGTTCACACCTTTGATACATCAACCAGCAGCAGATTTGAACCTAGTGTCCAGCCTTTGGCCGTTTGCCCAGTGGGGCATGGACCTAGTGGGACCACTGCCAGAGGCAACTAGACAAAGAAAGTTTTTGCTAGTAGCCACAGACTACTTTACAAAATGGGTAGAGGCTGAACCCCTTACGAAGATTCGAGATATCGATGTGAAGAACTTCATCTGGAAGAACATAATAACCAGATTCGGGATCCCGAGGGCCATTATAGCAGACAATGACACTCATTTAACAGTAAGCTGATGAAGAGCTTTTGTGCCAAAGTATAAGACTAAGAACTATTATTCTACTCCTAGTTTTCCCTAGAGTAATGGTCAAGTAGAAGCATCCAACAAGACCATCTTGGATGTGATCAAGAGGAGGCTGGAAGTAGCCAAGGACAAGTGGGTGGAAGAATTGCCCAATGTTTTGTGGACATATCAGACTATGCTGAGAAGATCAACTAAGGAGTCTCTGTTTGCCATGGCTTATGGAACTGAAGCAGTCATCCCATTAGAAGTCAGCATCCCTGGAATCAGAATGCAGGGAGTGGAGAATGGAACTAACGAGGCATTCTTGGCCTGAGACCTGGATCTATTGGAAGAAAAAATGGAGAGAACATCAATTTGGCTGGGGGCATACCAGTAGCAGCTTGCTAGGGTTTACAACAAGAGAGTCAACCTAAGAGAGTTCAAGGTTGGGGACCTCGTCTTGAGGAAAGTTGTTGGCAACAAGAAGGATCCTAGCGGGGGCAAACTTGGCCCAAACTGGGAGGGGCCTTATAGAATCATCTTGGTTGCCAATAATGGAGCATATCGGCTAGAAGACAATGATGGCAAGGAGTTTCCACGACCCTGGAACACTTGCAATTTGAAGTTTTTCTTTCATTAGCTTTTTAGGATTTATGTAATTAGCTGAAGTTTTAATAAAACACTAGCTTAGTTTTGTTTTCATTATTGTTTGTGCAATACGACCGAAGTCGTCTTATAACGATGTTTTCGATTGAAACATGACGAATAACTTAGACTTATTGTATGGTAGAGTTGAATTATACTTGCCATATGATAGAGTTGAACTAAGTTGGCGATGTTTCCGATCGAAACATGACGAATAACTTAGACTTATCATATGGTAGAGTTGAATTATAATTGTCATATGATAGAGTTGAACTAAGTTGGCGATGTTTCTGATTGAAACATGACGAGTAACTTAGACTTATCCTATGGTAGAGTTGAATTATACTTGCCATATGATAGAGTTGAACTAAGTTGGCGATGTTTCCAAATGAAACATGACAGGTAACTTAGACTTGCTACCACGGCAGAGTTGAACTAAGTTTGGTAAAGAGAACGAGGTCTCAGGACTCGGCTAATCTTTGTTTACATCATACCTCGACAAGAATCGGAGCTGCTTACTGTAGACACCCCATTTTTAACCGTCTCAAGACTTGGACGTCATCGTTTGAACACTCGATGATCACCTATGTTTGTGTTCGTCTTGAGTTCTCGGAGGTTTCGGCTACGCGCCTTGCCTCAAGACCTCTCGACTTGTTTGTTTTGTGTTTGGTTTTGTACCAAACACTTGTTGTTTTGCTTCTGAGGGTGGGAAATAGCTTGTTGGCCATCCCCACACCTCACCGGCCATGGCCTGAGGCCACCGGCCCTGTTTTCTTGCTACCGGCCAAAAGTGTTGGCCGGTCGGCAATGTTTTTGGTCGGCCGGCCATTGTTTTGATCAATCGACCACTTTTCCTGGCCGAGACCTTTTCTTGAGGGAGCTTGACCCTTTTGAACCTTTGTTTTAGCTTCTTGAGAAAGCTTGAACCTTTTGAACCCTTGTTTTAACTTTTTGAGGAAGCTTGAACCTTTTTTAGCTTCTCCAAGAAGCTTGACCCTTTTGCTCCAAGCTTCCAAGAGAAGCTTGAACCTTTCTTAGCTTCTTGAGGAAGCTTGACCCCTTTGCTCTAGCTTCCTCAAGAAGCTTGACCCTTTTTGCTTTAGCTTCTAAGAGAAGCTTGGCCCCTTTGCTCCAAGCTTCTAAGAGAAGCTTAGACTTTTGTTCCTCTATAAAAGAGGGCCTCTCCTTCTATTTCAAGGGTTGAAAAATCTGATATATAAAATATATATATATATCACTCTCTCTCTATATCTCCCTCTCTCTCTACATTTGTGTGGGTTAGAGTGTTCCAAAGTGAGTTTTTGTTCTTGTTCTTGCACTAGAACGCCTAGGAGTACACTACTCTTTGGTTACTAAGGTGCTAAGGTTTGAGGGGTTTTTGAGCTGGTTTTGATCCAAAGAGGCTGCTGGTTTGGTGTTCTTGGAAGTGGTCTTCAAGGGTAACTCCTTTTCCCTCTTTTATTTTCCGTTTTTGTACACACTTTTAGCCTATCTTGCATGCTGATTTAAGCTTAGCTATAAACTGGAAAAAGTTTTGTATTTGCATGCTTTTGAAGTTTGTTTAAGATCACTTTTGTGTTTGGGGTTGTTTACCCCCTCTTAGGCCTTGTTTGGCCTTATTTTTGTGCCTTTTTTGTGAGCTTCGGGACCACCTTGTATTGGCCTTCTCACCACTGAAATCCAGAGGGATTTCAGTGGTGGAGATGGTGTTTTTAGGTCCTAAGAAGGAGAGGGTCATCCCCTCTCCTTGTTGTCATGTTTGTTGGCATTTTTGGCCTTACAAAGGAGCCCTTATTTGCACACTTCTTGAGCTCGGTTCAAGCCTTTTTCAGTGATTTTTAGGGCCTGCATAACCCCTTTCCATAGTTGGTTTTTCCATCTTAGATGTCCTTCTTGCATGTGTAGAGCAACCCTTTGCATGGCCTTTCAAAGGAGCATCTCATTTTTGCATGCATAGACCATGTTTCAGTGGATTTTTGGGCTTTATTTGGCATGTCATACCTCTGTCTTATGCTGGTTTTGTGGCCTCTTGAATGCCTCATAGGCTTGTAGTGTAAATCCCCTTTACTAGCTTACGTTGCATGTTGTTTTGGCCCTCCATTCTAACATATTTTGGCCATGTTTCAAACATGTTTTGTTCATATTTTGGACTGCCTTAGCTCTGTTTTTAGGCCTCTTGGTCGATTGGTGTTTTCCATGCATGGTTGTAGTGTAATAGCCTTGCTTACCTTTGAGTTTTGAAGCCCCTTGCGTGCATTGCTTAAGGTGTTTGCATGTTTTGGTATCATAGGGAATGCTATTTCAGAGCTTATATGTGTGCCATATGCTCATGTTTAGCATGCCTTCGATGCATTTGAGAGTTGCATCATTATGCCTTGTTTATGAGCCTTTGCATGAGCTTCATTTTGGTGCATGTCAAGCCCTCATTTTAGCTCATTTTGCCACTGTTTAGGGATTGCATGAGGTCTGTTAGGAGTTGGTTTCATCATTTGTGCATTGCTTTGCATACCTCTAGTGTAATGTGTTTCACTTGTTTCGGTATTTAAACTTTCCTACATGCATTGCATGAGTCGTTGCATCATTTCAGAGTCATTTTGTATGCTATTTCAGAGCTGGAGTGTATGCCATTGTACCTCATGTTTCATCCTTGCATTGCTCTTGGAGAGTTGCATTTTGTGCCTTAGGCTTGGAGCCCTTGCATTGTGCATGTTTGCATGAATCTTGGGCCTTGTTCTCATCTCATATGGCCACTGATTTTGGGCATGGCTGAGGCTTGTCCATATTAGTTTAAGTCCATCTTTACATGTTATTCAAGTGTTGTTACATTGCTTCATGCTTACATGTTTAGGTTGCATTGTTGCTTGCATGCTCATGTTGCATTAGTTTGCTTGCATGCTTAGGTTGCGTAGCATTGTGCATGCATCCCTTGCCTCTTGATCAATCATGATAGTGGTTGGGGGCCCCTTTATGTGTTTGTTTGCATTTCATTTGATATTAAATGCGCACTTGACTTTTTTGGCCATCATGCATGGAAATACGTGATTGATGGTCCAAGGGTCGAGAACCATACTCCCTTGAGTCCATAACATGATAGGGAGGGTGGTGGTGCAAACATTGTCTTGTAAATGTATTGCCATGCTCTGTTTGTCCTCTGTTGCAGCACATGAGCTTTCTGCAAGAAGAAATGGCCGGTCGGCTACTTTTAGTGCCGGTCGGCTAACAACATCTGACCGAGAGCCTCATTTATGGTCGATGACCAGTTTCCAGTGGCCGGTGGCATTACCTCTTGGCCGGTGACCTCCCACAATACCCAAGGAGTGGTACAAAAGTGTTCCGGAGATTTGTGAAGTCTTCAGAGGTGCAAAAGCAGTGTAAACAGAGGCAGCATAAGCATGGCGATAGATTTTCGAGCGGAGCCGAATATGCATGCATTTGACCCTCTTCCCGAGGCTATTTTACTGCTTTCAGTAGCTTAATTAATTTTTCAATTAGTCAGGTGGTTTTGTAATTAATTAATTAGCTTGTTAGTTGATTAATTTGTATTATTCATTCGGTCCCTCCGAGAGAGGGCAAATTGTGTAATAAGCGTGCGTGTGTGTGATGCATGTCTTCCAACCCCCACTTCTTTCTCCCTTTTATTTACTAGCTTATGATGGTTAGTTTAGGGCATGTTTCAATTAGCATACTTATGCTCGCATGTTTGCATTCATTCATCTATCTTGCATGCATCGGGCTCGGCGCATCATGTTAACTGCATTGTATTTCAATTCCAAATTGAATATATGTTATCTGTTGCATCTCATATGCCATCTTAGAGTAGCCGAGCCTATCTTAAGTTGCATTTTTGCATGTGTTTCATTAGACATCTCAGCATAGTTAGGATTCATGCATGATTTCTAATTAGCTTCTCTTTTGGCTTGGAGTACTCGGTAAGCTTTTATGCTTTAGCATCCTTGCATGTATGTGAGTGACTGCCATGATAGCATGCTTGCCATGAGGCTATGTGCTTATGTGATATAACTTCCTGAATGCCTGTGGGTAAAGGTTAGGTTGCTTGAGTTGGAATAATTTGTCGCAACCTGTATTTTAGCCTACTTGCGAGTAGCAAACTTCAATCCATTTTTCAAAACAAACGGATATACGATGCTTTGTTCCAACTTAGGCAATCCAGTCTATACTTGTATGCTGTGTGCATCACATAGTAATTCTAGGCTAATAACCAGAATAAGAGCACACAATATTTTCAAAACTCGATATCATGGTTAGTAGAGGCCGATCTTTGATCGGGCGACCGGGGGTGCTCATAACTGACCTTCCCCAATCGTACCCAAGTTCCCGAGCCGAGGTAACTTTGGTGATGACGGACATGTGGCCTTAGGCAATGAGTCAGGGTTTCCTAAATTCTCCCAAAATAAATATTTAGGTGGCGACTCTGTATCTCGCAAAGTAGTCCATGTTTGGCACTTCTTTCTAAAAAAATCTGTTTTCCAAAAAACGATTTGTCGGATTTGGACTCTTTGGTGATTTATCAGTCTTGCATTGCACTTTGCAAGATCAGATTAAGAATCGTGACAATTTGAGTCTGAACTGTAGTAAGCCCCAATGAACAAAACGGGATTCCCTCCCGGGACGTTCGGGGACGTCTACACTTACTGTGAACACAAGTGGTACTTAAGTTCACATTAGGAGACAAGAAGCAGGAATAGGCCTGACACTTGTTGAAATCTTTTGAAAAAAAAATTACAAGTTGGAGTCAGCCGAGGTAACCAGATAAAATGTCACCCAATGTATTTGTTAGCCAAGATAACCAACTAGGTTCTGAAAGTTGGAAGGGTGAATGTAGACACCCCATTTTTGACCGCCCTTAAGACTTGGGCACCACTGATGGTTTACTTGGTGGTGAAAGTTGTGCAGTGCAAGGGTTCGATTTCTTCAGCAAAGAGAGAGTCAAATCCTAACTTCATACCCATTTTGGACTAAAATTATCTTGTTCAAAAGATTTTGAGACCTTGAAACCTTCTCTTTCAAAATACTTTTGAAAATGATTCCTACGATGTTCCGACGCTTGCATTTTGTTAAATATCGCGCTTTTCGGTAAACCGAGCAAGGACTAAGTGGAATAAATGAAAGTGAGGTGAACTCTTTGAAAAATCTTCCAAAACATCTTTTTTAGAGGCTTGAAGTTGAAGAAAAGAGGAGAAGAGGGAAGAAACCAAGTTGGGGAAGAATATGGGCATGAACCGTTAAGAGAGAGTCGAGCATCCCTTGCTAAATCAGGCCTATCCTTTTGGATACTTGGATTTTAGATATGAGGCCACCACCGTTGGAAAGCTTACTTCCAGGGCTTCATTTTTCACTTAAGAATCTCCTAAAGCCGTGTCCGGATGAGGGAGATATAGCTGGTTGAAATTAGGCATCAATCTGGTTGTACCGAAACTGAGCAGTCTTCACTAAAAGAGGGATACCTCTTAGCACAGTTGGAATTTTGATATGAGGCTGCCACCATTGGAAAGCTTACTTCCGGCGCTTCAATTTTCACACAAGAATGACCTAAAAAGGCATCCAGATGAAGGAGTTAGGCATGCTTCAAGTCAGGGACCAGGATTGATTTTTGCTGCAGACCACTAACGGAGAGTGCCGACCACAAATGGAGCATGCCGACCATATGCCAACCAGAAATGATCCTTGCAGACCAGAAAAAGTAGCTGACCGACAAGAAAAAGTGGTCGGTCGACCACTTATGCCCAGAAAGTCCAGAATCTGCAGATATTTCCTCTCCATCTATTGTGCACTGCATCAGATATTTCCAAATCAGATATTTCGACCAAAGTTGATATTTTGCTATATATGAGAGCCTTATATCTCATATTCAAGGGGTTAGAACATAAAAGAACATTTTTGGCAAGAGGTTTGGGAGCTTCTCACACTAGAACCTCTCTCTTGAGCATTTGTGCTAGAAGGCTTGCATACAACCATCTTCAACCTATCAACCCTTAAGAAGACTTGATCAACATTGGGCTGAGGTCCCTTGGAACTTGGTTTGAGCTCCAAAAGGTGCACTCACCCCTTTTAGCTTGTTTTGCATACTAGCTTTGCCATAGTTTTCAACTACTTTGGGGCTGTTTTTTGGGGTGGTGTTGAACTACAAAAACCTCTGTTTTTCAGTCCTAAAAGTGTTGGTTTGTGCCTTGTTTGGCTAGGAGGTTGTCCTCCCTTGGTGAAAAGGTGGTTTTGAGGCCCCAAATAGGCGGGGGTTGTCCCCCATCCTCTTCTCTTGTTTACTTGTGTTGATGGCACATCAAAAGAGCATGTATTTCTCCTTCTTTTAAGCTTAGTTCAAGCACTTTTTTGTGACTTTTAGGACCTTCCATAACTCTTTTTTAGGCTGGTTTGGTCACCTCTTGCATGCTTTATACACTTGTAGTGTAAACAGTGTAAACTTGCGCACTAGCCTAGCATACTTGGTGTTTTGGCCTATTGTTCTAGCTTGTTTTAGCTCTAGTTCAAGCATGTTTTTGGTGTTATTTTGACATGGAATACCTCTATTTTGGCTGGTTTGGCCATCTCTTGCATGCTTTGTATACTTGTAGTGCAATTGTGCTAAATTGCCTAACATGTGCTATTGTTTTGGCCTTTAAATCTAGCCATTCTTAGCTTATTTTAAGCATGTTTTAGAACTCCATTTGGGCTATTTTAGGAATTTTTTGGGCTGCCTTAGTCATATGACTCATGTTTTGTATAGCCATAGTGCATTCTAGCTCACTAACTTTGTGTATTGAGTCCACTAGCATACATTGCTTGGACTATTTGCATGATTTGGCATCATTTGATATGTGATTTCAGAGCATGTTTCATTGCCATGTCCTCCCATATTTCACTCTTTCAATGCTTTGGGGGGTTGGTGCTTTATGCCTTTAACATGAGCCAATATGCATGCCATCTTGCCTAGGCTTTTGGGGCTATCATTTCAGTGTGTTTTTGGTATTGTTTTGCCATGATACAACTCTAATTTTTGTTGGTGAAGTCACCTCATGCTTGGTTTTGGTAGGTGTAGTGTAATCCTCCTTATTGGCCTTGCATAATCCATGTTTTATGCTCTTCATGCTAGCTTGTTTTGGCTATACTCCATGCATGTTTTAGCCTCATTTTGACATGCTCTAGGACTTTTTTGAGTTGTCTCGGCCATATGGTTCATGTATTGCATAGCTGTAGTGTAATTGGCGTTGCTAGCCTTGTGTTTTCATGCCTCTAGCATGCTTCATTTGTGACATGTTCATGATTTGGCATCATTTAACATGACATTTCAGAGCATATAGCATTGCCATGTTCTCACTTCTTTCACTCTTTGAGTGCCTTTAAGGGTTATGCATTATTGCCTTGTTTGTGGACCAATACGTATGCATGCATGCCTAGACTTTTAAGCTCCCATCTCGGCATGTGTTGGCCTTTGTTTTGATCTATTTGAGCTCTGTCCATGGCTGGTTCATTCATTTGTGCCATGTATTGCATGCCTCTTGTGTAGTCCTCCCTAGTAACTTTGTGCCTTAGGCCTCCTAGCATGCTATGCTTATGTTGTTTGGATGATTTGGCATCATTTCATACATGATTTCAGTGCATATAGTGTGGCTATACTCTTATATTTGTCACTCCTTGGGCACTTTTGAGAGTTGTGCTCTTATGCTTAGTTGGCGAGCCAATGCATGAGCATGCATTTTCTAGCCTTTCATGCCATCTTTTAAGAGTATTTTGGCCTTTGTCTTGGCATGCATGAGGTCTATTTGGGGCTGGTTTGGTCCATTGTGCATTGCATTGTATAGCCTTAGTGTTGTGTGCCTCAATGCTTAAGGACTTTGTTTTGACATGCTTATGTTGTTTGCATGATTGTTTGGAATGTTGTCGTATTGTATTGTGTTTGGATAGGGTGTTAATCCAAACACGAGAAATGAGGGACATTTCATACTTGAAGTGATGAAACGTGCCTCATTTCTCGATCGCCGACCCTCTTGATCAATCATGATAGAGGTTAAGGCCCTTATTTGTCATTTGTGCATTCATTGACATTGAATTGTACAATCTTGGCTTCTCGGCCATCGTGCATTGCAATGCTCGATTGGTGGCCCGAGAGTCGAGAACCGCACTCCCTTGAGCTCATGAAATGATAGGGAGGATGGTTGTGCACACATATCTTGCAAATACACTGTTGTGCCCTTTCTTGTTCTCTATTGCAGCAAATTGAAGTTGGGCAGCATTTTCTGGTCGACAGACCAGTAAAAGTGGCTGGCCGACCACTTTTTCTGGTCTGCAGCAAATGTAAGTGGTCTACAGGTGGTCTACACCACCAATAAGTGGTCGGCAATGCTCCTGGAGGTCTCCATGTTGGAGTAGAAGCTATCTGGAGCTTTATGCAGTGTTCTGAAAACAAATGCAAACAGAGGCAAGTTAGGGCATAGCGATGGATTTCCGAACGAGGCGACCGAGCATGCATGCGCTTCTCGCCCCGAGGCCCCCCCTCTTTTACTGCTTTGCTTAGCTAGCTTATACTTTGGTTTTGTACTTAATTAGTTAACGTGTTTAGCTAATTGGTTTATGCTGTAATGTTTAATTAGCTAGTGTAGTTAGCTAATTAGCTTGTTTTGAAATAATTTGTTAACTTGTTAGTTAATTAGTTTCGTTTTGTAATAATTAGTTTAATTAGCCTAGCTTAGCTAGTTAGCTTATTATTCGGACCCTCCGTCGAGAGGGCACAACTGTTGAAATAAGTGTGTGTGTGTGTGATGCATGTCTTCCAACCCCATTTCTTTCTCCCTTTTACTTATCAGCTTTTGATGGTTAGTTTTAAGGCATATTTCAATTAGCATCCTTATGCTTGCATGCGTGCATCCATTCATCTGTCTTGCATGCACCAGGCTCGACGCATCATACAAACTACATTGTATTTCAATGCCAATTTGAATACATGTTATCAAGTTGCATTCACATGACATCTTAGAATAGCCGAGCCTATCTTAGTTGCATTTTGCATGTGTTACATTAGGCATTGTTAACATAGCTAGGATCATGCATTGATTA
Organism: Camellia sinensis; assembly: GCF_055761805.1. Taxonomy (NCBI): domain Eukaryota; kingdom Viridiplantae; phylum Streptophyta; class Magnoliopsida; order Ericales; family Theaceae; genus Camellia; species Camellia sinensis. Next base: position 171,999,770 of record NC_138965.1, on the reverse strand, counting down.
CTAACTAGCTTCTTTTTTGGCTCGGAGTACTAGGTAAGCTTTTACGCTTTAGCATCCTTGCATGCGTGCAAGTGATTGCCATGATAGCATGCTTGCCATGAGGCTATTTGCTTAACTTTTATAACTGCATGAATGCTTGTGGATGAAGGCTTGATTGCTTGAATTGGAACAATTCATCAAAATGTGCGTTTTAAGCCCACTTTGCGGAGTGACAAATAATCATGTTGTTTTAAGCCCACTTGAGGGTGGCAAATCCACGACTTAGCCTACTTGCGAGTAGTACTTTCAAACCATTTTCAAAAAAACAAACATGAGATGTTTTGTTCCAATTTGAGTGATTTAGTCTATACTTGTATGCTGTGCGCATCACATAGGAAGCTAGCTAATAAATCAGAATAAGAACACATGTGTTTTCAAAAACAACATATCATGTTAGTAGAGGCCGATCTTTGATCGGGCGAGCGAGGGTGCTCATTTCAGGACCTTCCCTTCTCGTACCCAAGTTCCCGAGCTGAGGCAACTTTGGTGATAACGAACATGTGGCCTTAGGCACGAGTCAGGGTTTTTTAAATTTTCCAAAACAAAACATTTAGGTGGCGACTCTGAAATTTGGCAAAGCAGTCCATGTTTGGCGCTTTTTGATTCCAAAACGATTTGCCGGATTTGGATTCTTTAGTGATTTATCAGTCTTACATTGCACTTTGTGAGATTAGATTCAGAACCGTGACAGGAGTCCAAACTGTAGTAGCTAGAACTACAATTCGCGCCCTTGCTCGCGGAGCGGAGTTCCCGGCAGTCTACAGTGAAGTGTTAATTAAAGACAACAAGTACAAGTAAAGAAACAACACTTGTAAAAATATTTTTATATTTTTAAGTGTTGGCCGAGAAAAATAGTAAAGATTTTTATCCGAGGAGACACTTGTTCGAGGTATTCTAACCCAAAGTGACCACACAGAAAAATTGTACTTAAGAGAAGTGTCAACATATTGCAAGTATACAAAACAATGAAGACAGATATAAGTGTTCAAAACTTAGAAAAGTGAAACAAACTTGTTCAAAAAAAAAAAAACTAGTTCAAATATAGACAAAAGAGGCACATCGGCCAAAAGCAGAAACTGTTCAAACACAGAAGCTTACAAATAGAGGAATATAAAGAAAAAGTAAACATCCTAAGTATTTAGGTCTTCAGTATTATTGTTAGATAGCTCGACCTCAACAAGTGGAGTTATTGCAACCTCAGAAGCTAGTTATGCTGGCTTTTCAGTTGCAATCTCAGCATTGATTTCGAGGAGGGTCTGGTCTAGACTCCTCTCGGCTAGAGTGATCTTGGCTTTAGAAGTTGTTTTAGGGGAGACAGTTTTTGAAGCCTCGTTCCCTTCATCTTGAGTTAAGTCTAGGACTTGCTCATTTAGAATAGGGAAGTTAGCTCCAACAACGACCTCAGCCTCAACCCCTTCGTTAGCCTCGGCCTCTTCGTCATCGCCTTCTTTCTCGGACTTAGATAGAAAATGAGGGAAAGGAACCTTGAGCTGGCCGATATCGTGCAAAGGAGAATCATCGGGGATCGACAGTTCCTTAAGGGCAGCCATCCAGCTGAGATAATAGCCTTTGTTGTAGGCTAGATTAATTTGCTGTTTGTACTGGTCTTGAACGTCAGCTTGCCCCTCAGCATAGGCCTTCTCATCAGCCTCTTTAATCTCGACTTCTTTCGAAGCAAGTGCATTCTTGAGTTCAGCCTCGGCTTATGCCGCCTTAGCTTCCGCTTCCTTGACCTGGGCTTTGGCGACCTCGGCAATGACTTTTGCAACTTTGGCCTTTTCCTCGGCTTGACTTTGAGCAACTTGGGCAGCCTTGCACATATCTATAAAATGATGGGCTCGTGCCTCGGCCTGATTCAGTGAAGATAGGAGTCTGGTAGCTTCCTTGGTCCTTTGAGTTAACTCTTTCTTCATGGCCTTGGCTTTGGTTGCGAAAGAGTGAGCATGCTAGATGGCCTGAAAGGAAATGAGCAAGTTAGAAAAACCTCTAGCTAAATGCGTAAGTAAGTAAGAAACTGAATGGAAAAATCCAGGATAAAGACTTACTAGAACAGAGTGCTGCATCATGAGCGTAAAGATCTTATAATCAGTGATCTCGGCCATCCAAACCATATCGGATGGTAGGAGAATGGTCGTGGAGAGAGCAACGCTGACTTGGATGCTGTCTATCACACTGTCATTAGCCGACATGAGACGATCCCCAACCATAAGCACAGGGGACCAGGGCTCTTTGGAGTGAGAAGAACTAGGGACTTCAGTGCCCTCAGACCTCAGTTTCTTGGTCGGCAGAGGATTGGATGGTTCAACCTCGGCCTGTCTTTTCTCGGCTTCGGCAAGCTTGGATATGGGAACAGAATCCTCTGGATCTTTTTCGGAGTCAGATGGGATCTGGGTGATAGTGGCTTTTGCCTTAGCCTTTTTTACACTTTTTTGCTTGGGTTTTGATTGGGATTGAGACGAGGACTGAAGAGTCACAACGTCGGGTAAACCAGCCAACAGATCTTCTGCAATAGTAGGTTTGTGACCTATCCCATCGGCTGTTGCAGCTATGGTAACTCTAGGGCCGAAATGAATTGTAGGCAGCGTGATTGGTGGATTCGTTGAATCGTAGGCCGATGCCTCTAAATCTAGGCGTCTCCTACTTTGAGTTCTGCCAGTAGTGGCATTAGTAGGAGCTTGGCGTCAGCGCCGGTGCTGGGATGGAGGAATTAAATGGGGGACAGAAGTTGATGGCTGCTCTACTGGATTTGAGGAAGAGGCCTGGTATGGCCTTGGAGATGAAGTGCTTGGTAGAGTTGTGGAAAAAGGAGGAGTCTTGCTTCACCGGGGAACGTCGGGAAGGGTAGACTTGTAGGTCGGAATGTAATTGAGCAGTAGTGGGGCCTTGTGTTTAACAATAGGCAAGCCTAGTAGCCTTTTCAGATCTAGGCTTGGGAAGAAGGTCTGGCGGTAGTCCTTTGATGGCTAGGGAAGAGCTGCAAAAACAGAGAAGCAAACATTAATATTGATAGCTAAGTTGACGAGTCTTAACTAAGGTAGAGTTATAGGATGACTCAGTTCTTACTATCACCTTCCTTAAACACTACTCAGCGCAGAGGAAAGAGATGAAGATCGTCATCAGGCGCAAACTCCCAATTGCCCGAGACGATCAAGTAATCATCTCTAGCACCCTTGTTGGAGTCTGGGAGGTCGGCTATGAGTTTGTAGGCGGTGGATCTGGGCTTGAGGTAATATATATCCTTTTTCAGACTTGAGGCCACACATGGTATAACATAATTAGATGTCGGCTAATGTGATCCTAGCCTTTTATCGGTGTGCTAGTTCGATTATGCCATTGATAACCCTATATGATTTTATGGCAAGTTGCATGGGGTTGAGTTTGTAACAGTGAAGGATTCTCGAAAGAGAGTGTCTAGTGGAAGCCGAAGTCCATATTCTATGAATGTGACTACAGGAAAGGGCATGGAATCTCCATCAGGCATGATAGAGTCCTCCTCTCCAGCCAACCTGATTTGAACGTTAGCTAGGATGGAGAACTCTCATCGAAAATACTCTAGTTTGGCCGGGGAGTCTACCCTCTACCTAAACATACCCATGATGTCGGCTTAATGAAGTTGGAGCAAGATTTCGAGAAAGAGTGACTGGTATGGGTTTAAAAACCTCGGCTAAATACTAAACAAGCACTGGAGCTAGGGTTTTTGAAAATCTAAGGAGAGTTTGTTTTAGTTTTATCTAAGTGTTCGATTTTTAGGAAAATCCCAAACCTAAAAACTAAGCACGAAAACAAAGTTGCAAGGGCGAGATTTGGAAATAAGCAAGAAAAACAAAAAGAAAAACATGATTCAGAATCAAGAAAGCAACAGGGATTCAAGAACATTGAGTGGGTGTGTGCAAATGTGCAATAATCAGGAGCAATGACAAATTGATACAGTATAAGGCCATTATGACGAAGAACTGAGGCAGATTCAAGAATACGGAAAATTACGCAAAACACTGAGTGAATGTGTGCAAGGCAGTATGCAAGAACCATAAGCAATACGGTGTATATAACAGATTCAAGAAATGATGACCAAAACATGAAGCTAGAAACAAAATACAACAATGAAAATAGATTCAATGGCTACAAATGCAGAACAAACACATGGCAAATTCATGAAAATAGAACAATGGATGACTGGAATTGAAAGAAATTATGGACTCACCGATTGGGGCCGAGACTGCAGGCGCTGATGTGAGGTTCGCCGGAGTCAGACGACTTGAATGATTGAAAACAAACAAACGAGGAGCTCACTAGAGGACGTGAATGGAGCAGTTACAGAGCTCGAAGAAGCAACAATGGCAGATTGAGAAGTTTTAGAGAGATAAAGTCTGAGAGTCGAGAGAAAGTGTGGATTGCAAAAGTGAAAAGACGGAGAGAGAAGAAAGAGTTTTGTCAAATATACGAAAATGTGTCAAAACATAATGAGGCGCTTTGGACGACGTGCCTGTCAAGCGGTGTGAGAAGAAGCGATGCAAACTAATAGCGCGTGTTAGGTACAAACTAATAAGGAGGGGATGCGTGGAGAAAATAGTTGAAAAGACCGTGCATGACAGCTCATGCACAATTAGAACTCTTAAAATTCTTGAAGTAGAGAGGCCAAAACCTCGACTAGAGAAGCGATCTCGGTTGAAGATGCTTAAAGAACTTGATTCTTGGTTCTTGACCCTTGGTAAAGTGGACATTTGAGTCCTGGGTACTGGAAGAAGACGAAATGATCTCGGTCATGAAGAAGAAATGTAATTTTAGCTAGCATGCTATATAGGAAAACGATGTAGGTTCCATTACCTCAGGTTGCCGAGGTAATAAAACCTAGGGGCAGTTGTGGGGACGTATTTCGTGAATGACAGCACGTGGCTAAGGTGACACTGAAGTGTCAGCTGAGGTGCCATGTGTCTTGGTCATGCGCCAAGGTGATCTCGGCTAGGCCGAGGTTATCTGCGGAGATATCAAAATTCGAGATGAGCGGATAAAGAACAAGAGTCCTAGAACAGGGGAGGATCTCAGTCTGGATAAAGATAAGGCTCAAGAGGAGTTTAGCTCTATCTAGATGAAGGTCCATGATGAGCATTGAGCTTGAGTCCATTGAAGTGAGGCTTCTAATGAGATCAGGTCACTGCTGGTAATAAAAGCAAGGTACCCTTGTGGTTTTGAGGTAAGTTCTTTCTTGTGAGATTAAGCACAATTTGCTATCTTTGAGAAATATTGATTACTGACTTGATTGTCGGAGTGCCCCCAGGTGGACGAACCATCACCGGATTCTCATCTGTTTGTGCAGGTTGTTGGGCTTAATATATTCTGCCGGTGCTCTCTAGCTGAGTTCCTCGTTTGATTTGTGGTCGGAAATCAACACCCACACCAACTATTTGAAATGTTATAATCCTTCACAATAACATTTCCTTTCTCGGTCATATCCCAAACTTTTTGCAAAATTTCAGCAATGAATGGTATAAATCACTTTTTCTTACCGAACATATTCTTCGCCACAGGCTCATGCAATTCACCATATACAAATAATAAATCAATTATATTTTTTCAAAAATCATAAACAGGAACGAGTTTGTCTTAAAATTGTTAGACAATCTTCAATATATTCAAATTAAACTAAATGTATTCAAATAAATGTTTTGGATGTATAAATTCTAGTGTATGAGCATGTCCAACTTTTATTTAATGAATATTATGCATTTAAATTTTATGATTGTTGGAATTTTCAATTACGTAAATTTGTGTGTAAGTTAGTATCTCAAAATCCTTGTTTTGGATTTAAGGAAAGGCATAAAATATTTGGAATATATTTTGGGAAACTTTTCAAGAATATTTTTTTAAAATCAAGTTATAATTTTAATAATTAAAATCAAAGTATGGTTTTTAGTTTGTGAATTCTTGAACCTTGAGAAAATATGGAGTATATATTATATACTTGGCCAATTTGCTAAATCTAATTAAATTGGAATTTATAATTTATGTAGCTTGTATTTGGAGGAAAGTTTCATATTGGTATTCACAATGATGGCAATGATGGTCTATATAAAAAAGTTTTTTATTTTTTAATTTAGTTTATTTATTAGAGAGTTGGTTTTTTGGTTAAATCAGAACAATCTGAAAACAATTTTTTGTTTTATTTAAAAACTGTTTTGTTTATATAAACTGTGCTGGAACAGTTTATTTAATTTTTTTTTTTAAAACGGCGCTAGAAAGAGTTGTTTTTCACACTATTTTTTATTTATTTATTTTCTTATTCTGGAAATTGTTCAACAGGTTTTGAACAGTTTATTTTTCTGGCTTTTCCAGTTCTAAAATTTAAACTATTTTTCTATATTTCCAGTTTTGGAAATTTTTGTTTAAATTTGTTTTCTAATTTTCAATTCTGGAATTGTTTTTAGAAATTGGTTTTAACAGTTTTGACTGGTCTTCAGTGTTGGAAATTTTAATTTATTTGTGTCCATGCCTACATATATTATAGAGTTAATAATTAATGTTTACAATTCTTTGTGATATGATGTCATTAATTGATATATTTGACATATCGATATGGTATGTGGTATATTATAAATGGATGTCAATTATTTAACGAAGTGTTGATGAAAATGTAAACTTATGTGTTTTGACATAAGATGAATTCTAACTATTCTTTGGAATAATGATTGAAATTGATGTGGTGACCGATAACTCCGTAATGAAATATTATATGAGTTAAAATATTTTATGGGTGAAAGACGCTTTGGTAATTATCGACGTAATCACCAATACTGGATAAGACAAATAAGATGTAAATATATTTATACAATGATATTTACATTCCATGTTAAGATTGGAATTAAGGGTTGCAGTAAACAAAAAGAAATAATGCATGGCTAAAAAAATTTGACAAAGTATTGTGGCCACAACCTGTGTTAGCTATTTTTTCTTTGTACTGCAAAAGAAAGTTATGAAGTCTAATTGTATTTTAGACAAATTAATATTGTGATTATATTCACAAGCAATTTACATCTTTTTATTTAGTTCAAGCATGCCGATTAATAATATATTCTGATTTACCTCTGAATTGTGGGGGTGTATTAATTTTTTTGTAATTATACATCAGCAATAGAAATTAAGTTTCCTTAGAATGCTTAAAATGTTGGGGTACTTGGAGGATTTTACCAAAGTAACAGTTTCGATAATAGGTCCACAAAGAATCTTAATTCTTTCTATAGAACCAAGTTAGAGTAGAAGCAAAAATGGTTTCATTAACTCCTAAGGAACAACTCTATGTTTATTATTTAAATTTGAAAATGGGAGTGACATAGAATAATGGTAAGTCTCGATGTAATCAAAAGACTTAATACTGTAGGACATTTACTTTCAGTTGTGAATATTGTCTAAGGATAATATAATGGATCCACTAACTACTTAATGATATATAACTGAGAAGGCCAAATGAAAAATATCGGCCCCTAAACAAAAAGTTTGACCAGAGAGCAAATGAGAGAAAGTTCATCGAGGGGAATGTGATTAAAGCTTATTACATCGAGTCATCATAATGGTAACCCTACTTAGATGACTAGAGATCCCAAGAACTAAGTTGAAAGGGACAACTAAGTTATGTGTAGCTCGCCAGAAATCACTAAAGGAGTCTATCTCCTATCCATTCCTATGATAAGAATGATATCTGCAACATATGTTGTATGTAGGGGACTTAGGATAAGTATGCTTTTAGTGATCACTTATATCTTGAAAACCCTAGAGGGCTATCTTTCAAGAGGAGTATTTAAGAGACTCGAAATAAGGTTCACCTATATGAGTGTAAAGGGGCCGCTTCTATGAGAATGGATAAGGCTAAATTTCTAAAGCACTCATGAAACTCCAGGACATGCCCAAGGCCAAAACTGGTACAACCGTGAGAACTAAGCTGTGTCTGGAGATATTCTGTGTGAATTCTATTGTCCTGGCTTACACAAACGACTGAATAGTTCAAGGCATCACGTCTGCTGATTAGCTAGTAAGTTCGATAGGCTTTCACTAGGGAAGGTTCAAAGCCAAAAGCTTCCTATCCCAATGCAAGGTATTTCCTTAATGTATTCTCTCTTTGTCTGCATGTTGTTGCATGTCCTTTCTGTAAATTTCATTCATGTGGGGGGTTATTGGAAAATTTGAATTAAAATTTACTCCAATGGTTGTGTCTCTTGAGATAGAAGAGTGTGTCCTTTGAAGGGTCGTAACCTTTCTGAAAAGTTACGGAGGAATCTATAAATTCCATCTCCCTCACTTCAATTTGGATAGAGAATTCGTCATGTCATCTTTATCTTTGCATTTATTCTTCATATTTTCCTGAGTCTAATTTTTCTATAAAGAGAGTGCATGCATATCGAAGTTCGCTAAGCTTGCAATAGTAGTGTTGTTAGTACAAGACATTGATCGTTGTATCCTGCGAGATAGACGTCTATTGAATCCTGAGCACTGGTGGGAAGACGAATCTATCTTAAGGAAAGAGTGTCACACACTTGACTCGATTAGGTTTTATCTATTTATGTACTGTAAGTTTTGTTGCGTTATTATGTCGATTTATTTCAGTTTTGGTTTTGCCCAAAAAACTGTTTACATATTTTTAAATTATATTTTCCATATCATTTGGTACTATTTTTCTAACAGTAAGTTATTCTAACTTAATTTAAAAATTTACAGAGTTTAAATTGTGTTTAACTTTAACTTATTTAGAGAATAAGTTGATTTAAAATGAATTTTTAATTAGCCGAATACAAATTAAACTCAAGTGACTTAGTTCGTTTAACAACCTTAAGCTAAAATAATCGAAACTAATCCATTGATATAAAGATATAAAAATAAATGAAGAAGAACATACATTTCAATATAAACGACATAGCAATATCATTTTTTTTTTCATTCACATGACTAACGGATTTCTAATGAAAATAGAGTTAAAGTATTATGGGCTTTTAATTGGGCGGATTACAACATATGATTGAAATTATTAATTTATGAGACTTATATTTTCATTGTTTAATTACAAATTTTATTATTCGGATAAACTTTTTAATATTACAATTAATAACGCAAAACATACATATAAGTGAAATTATATATTTTCATATTTATTGCAAAACAAATGTGGTCAAAAGGGAATTGTGTATCTCACTAATTTAACTAAATAAACCAATCATATACTAATCTTATGAATTTTTAGTTCACTCACTATTAATTTTGCAAATCAAACACTCCTACTTAAAATTTAAAAAAGCTTATGCCAAACATCTATAAAATTTGTTTTATTTTTTTTTTCGAAGGGGGAATTACATCCCAATGGAAAACAAAATAAAAAATTTACACAAACATGAAGCCCCATTACAAAATCACTTACATTTTACATATTTTTATAATTTTTTTATCTGTCCCACTGTTTTGAAATTCCCTCCTCTTCAAATTTAAAAATGTCAGTTTACTTTACCCTATATAGAAATAAGGGGATTTAAATGTCAGAGGAAGTCTAAAAAATACTTACAAATTAAAGAGATAGTTTATAATTTCCCTTTTTAATATTTTTAAAATTTACCATTAATTTAAAAATGTTTTTTCAAACATCAACTGATTTCAAATTAAGGATATTTATTCATAAATCTCTTTTCACGTAATTATATTTCACCTAATTCAAATTATTTTCTTTTGTTCCAATAAGTTTCATAGATGACATAGTTACTAAAATATCCTTAATAATAATAGGATGAAATGTACATTAATATTCATATTAACAATGTGAATATTTCATGATGAGAACATTTACATCGTCAACAGGAACATTCACACTATCAAATTTATTTAATATGAATGTTCGCATTACTAAGTTGCTAAGGATTTTAAAAAATATTTGTAATGGTATAATTTTCAATAAAATATCTTAAATATGAAAATTAAGATTTTATGGATCAAATTTCAAAATAATAAGACTTTAGAATACAATAATATTTATAGACTAATTAAAATACAAGCATTTGAAAAAAAAAATTCTAATAAATTTCCCTTCAAATTACCCCATAAAGTAAAATGATTTGAGGACCACATGCCACTAGGCCCTTGCTACCCCCACCAATCCATCACAAACGGGTCATTCTATTTACACACCACTTTCCCTCTCAAGGCAAACCATTAATTAATTTATTTTTTATTACAATTTTAACCTTAAGTGAAATGACTATAAAGGACAAGTTATGATACACCCCATTTGTGTATTTACCATAAAGGACAAGAATCAATATAATATAAATCATCAATTTCAAACTTGTTCTTTACGTATCTTCTCTGTCAAGAATCCAAAAACCCTAAAACCAAAATCAAAAACCCTTCAACAAATAATCAAAAATATAGTATTATTGAAGATTTTGATTGGATTCAATGAATGATGCATCTGACAATTCTCATTCGGAACAATGGAGCAATGAAAAGGTTTTTTTTTTTTTTGTTGTTTTCGTCTTCGTTTTCGTTTATGAGTGGTAAATCGTTGTTCAGTTAACCAGAGGTGAATGATATATCATTGTTCGACAAACTACAATCGAACAAATTACATCTATTCAACAGATTACAATCGAACAAATTACATTTGTTCAACAGACTACAATTGAACAACTTACATCTGTCCAACAGACTACAATCGAAAAAGTGCAATTTGTTCAGATTACTACGGTTGAACTTTTTCATTTAATTCAACTCTGTACTGCCGAACAGTTATAATTTTTATTTATTTATTTTTTTTTTCAGAACAGTGTTGAGCAACACCACCGACGACGTCTTGATGAGTGTTTTCAGCAATGGTGTTCACCGGTGTGAATAGAGAATGGAGGGGGAGATGAATATCGTGGGTGTGGGGTGTGTGGCTGTGTAGGGGCAAAGATGGAACTTTGTGTGTATATTGTTGTGGGTGGGTGTGTGAGTAAGGGTAAATATATAAATTTGTGGTGTGTGATGAGAAAAATATTTATTTTTACAAATTATTTTTGATGTGCCTTTAGAAGTGGTTTGCCTTGAGAGAGAAAGTGGTGTGTAAATAGAGCCTCCCATCACAAACTGCTTTGATCATTTTTATTGAGGTAAATTATAGATGAAATTACAGGTTTCAAAAAATTATTACAAATTCTTGAAAATATATATATATATATATATATATTTATTTAATTGTAATATTTATAAAATTTATCATTTATTCATAATTATTTTTTAAAGCCTCCCCTACAGTGAAATTTCCCCTAAATTATATTCATTAAATATAGTTAAATTTCACCAATTTATTAGATGTACACTTTACATAGATCCCAATTATGGGGATTTGACCAAAAAAACTAGAATTTCTAAGATTAAGAAAATAATTTACCTACTAAAACTAACATTGTTAAACTTTCCATTATTACAAAAGAGATTAATATAATTATGTCAACTTTTATTGTATTTTTTCAAAATTTCAAAAAAGTCGATAATTTATCCATTTTACTTTTAAGCATGCATTTCTTCGGAGAAACATATCTTTCATAGATGATGCATACACATTTATTTTTTTAAACTCATCCTGTTTGCGTTTCTGCTCTTCAACATTGTTTTCCAAACAAAAAAACAAAAAGAACATAAATATATAGAAATGAGCTGTCTCTAATGCAGAATCAGGTTCATTAGGTTTACATTTATTAATCTAACAAAACAAAATGTTACTAATTAAAAAAATGTTATACAAACTAATATGTTATAATTGCATCAAACATGACAATATATATATATATATATATATTGTTGGAAATGGTTTAGAAATTCTGGGTTAATAACAGAATTTTTTCTAAAGTTTGGTCTATTTTTTAGGTGGGTCCCGTGCTTCGATTTTCGCGGGTCAAAGTGGTAACGCGTTCTATGCCGCGTTGTGATTCACGTGGTATATTTGGTTGCTCAAATCCATTACCGAGTGAATGGGAAATTGAAACCAAAGTATGCTCCATGGAAATGGAGTTTTGGTGGAAAATCCTTAAAGGTTTGAATAAGGCTTGTCCCACATTGATTTGGTGGGAAGTTTTGAATGAGTTTATAAGGCATGAGATTGGAACTTGGGGTGTGCCCCAAGGGGTACCCAAGTGTTTTAGAGAGGGAGGTTATGGACAAAATGGACTAGACCCATTAGGTTGGGCTTGTCCAGCCTAATACCTTTCTTTTTGGGTCAAAAACATTTGAATTGAATAAAATCCAAAATTCAAATTAATTCCGGAAAATAAACTGGTCCGATTTTACTGTACACCCAAACAGGGCCATTTCCGTTTTTTATCTGTTTGAATTTTTGAACCCAACAGATTCAAATCTTTTTAAATTCAAAACCAAACAAGTTTCATACCTGTTCAAACAGGTTTGCACCTGTTTATTTCAAAACCTCTTGCCACACTACATCTATAAATAGGACAGCCCTCATTTGATGTTTATACATTCAGAAATTTCGTACTTCACCTCTGTAAATTTATTCTTCATTTTGCTGCATTTAATTTTTGTAAGAAATAGTATAAACACTCAAGTGTGTTCATTAGGCAAACAATTTGTAGTGCTGCTATTGTTTGTAGTTGATCATTTCATCCTCAGAGATAGACGTCCATATTCTGAAAGCACCGACGAGAGGACGAATCTGTCTTAAAGACACAGTGTCAAACACTGGATTTGATCAGATATTTATTAGAAGAAATTAATCAAGTAAGTTGTTTAATTTATTATTCTATTTTATTTGTTTATTAAATCAGATTTTAATTTTATTTTTTGTAACAAAATAAAATCTGTTTTTATTTATTTAGTTCTAGTTTGATTTTTATAATTAAACAAGTTCTCTCATTTCCTTTATTTCTTTATATTCTTGTTGTTGTTTAATACACAATAGAATTTAATCTATTTAAATACAGTAAAGAATGTCCAACATATATATATATATATATATATCACACTTGCTTCAAAACATAGATATTCAAAGGCTCCGTTTGATTTAATTTTAAAATTATAATTTGAGTGTGGAGTTGTAATTATAAGTGTGGAATTATAAGTTGAGTTTTAAAAAAAAAAAATTAGGTTTGCTATGAATTTTGGAAAGAGTTGAAAAGTGTTTTGAGTTGTATTTTACATTTTGAGTTGTATTTTGAAATTTTTTGAATTTATTTTTTATTTTAAATATTTTATTTGTAAATATTTTATTTTTTAAATTTTAATGCTTTAAATTCAAAACACAACCAAATACATAACTTAAAACTCAATTCAAAAATTATTTTCAAAACTCATAACCAAATACATAAATCAAAACTCCACGCTATTTCAAAACTTTATACTCAAATCATAACAAAATACATAACCAAAAAAATTAAAAATATTTAAAAAATAAAATATATATATTTAAAATAATTTTTTTTAATATTTAAAAAATATATTTCTAATATTAAAAAAATACAAAACACAAATATATGAAATATAATGTACATTAAAATAAATAAATAAACATTTAAAATATAAAATATAAAATATTTATCCTAAAAAAATAAAAATAATTTTTTTTTAATATTTAAAAAAATAAATCTAAAAAATTTCAAAATATAGCTGAAAGTGTGGGTGCTGCAATGGTGGATGGTTTGCCAGTGATGCCTTCTACTGTCTCGATGATAGTGCGAGAGGACACAGTTGTACTACCTATCCTAGAGTCAGTCATACCTTACCATCTCTCTTGTGAAAATTTAAAATTTAAAATATAACTCAAAACTCTTTTTAAATTTATAATTAAATAAATTTTTTCTTTTCAAAACTTATAACTCAAAATACGATTATAAATTAAAATTATGAATTTAAAAAACAAAATAAAAAAATATTTTTAATGTTTTTAAAATAATTTAATTTTGAATTTAAAAAAAAAATTAAATTGAATTTGAGTTGTTATGAGTTTTAAAAATAATTTTTGAATTGAATTTTAAGTGTTTGATTATAAGATTTGAAAAGAATTTTAATTTTTTTAATTAAAATTATAATTTTAAAAGAGAACCAAACGCAAGCTACACATTTGAACTTGCTTAGACATTGACATGATCATATTAGTCTGTGACATTCATATACACTACATACTTGGATTATATAATACATTTTCATATCATGAAACTCTACGAACACAACTGGTATAGTCTTCTAATTCAACACCTCACGTAAAACTGATGGCGAACAAACTATGGGATTTTCTGTTTTTTCACTCTGCTTGATGGCATGAAGCTTAAAGAGCGCCGAACCTGCAACTTTCCAAGCAAAGCCGCATTTCTTGACATCTCGATTCCTCTTTACATAATCCTAAGTTACGTTATGAATCGCGAGGGCCTCATTGTATATATCCTCACTGTTCCTTGGACTATCTTCAAACGCCGCAGCTCCATATAGCAACTGAAATTCAAACAATGTTAAATCAATAAACTGCTGGATATAAATTGAGTAAAAAAAAAAAGGATATATTGATCGTCACCTGTTTATATCTCTTGGTCACTGCATTTGCGGCATCGTTCTTTAATTCTTCATAGCCTCACTCATCTCACGTCTGTACTCAGAATACCTTTCAAGCCACAACTTCATGTAGGGTGTGGGGATTTCAGCACCGAAACAAGGCAATTTCCAGACTTCCACATCAAGAGAGCACAATGAACATAGGTGTCATTCTGTGCAAGCTATGTTTTTATCTGCCCACCACATAATGGGCTGTTTGGTACAGCAGCTTATACGAGCTCCTTCATGCTAGTCATTGTTTACTTACTATCTATCTATCCAAACTAATTTATGATTGATAGTGTTTTATGGTATGCCACATTAGCGCTAGAGATGGAGGGAAATAAAATAGAGGATTCCTTGTAGTTTCAATGGCTCTCTAAATGTAGAGCTAAAAAAGAGGGAGCTAAATTTACTACGCATTTAGAAAGCCCATTGAAACAGTAAAAAGTTAGAGGCACTTACCAGCCGGTCCCATGCAAACAAATTAATACCCATCAAGTCCTGCCCTATTTAAGTTTCTAATTTTACCCCTGAATGTCACACCACACGCGTGAATCAAAGAGCATATCACGAGGTCTACCCTGTGCGCGTGAAACACACGCTCCTTCTCAAATGTTCTGATTTGGAAACTATTCTGAGGCGATTTGGAAACCATTCTGAGGCGATTTGCGATTTGGAAATCAAAACAAACGAAGAGATTTTCCCTGTATCTCCCATCGTTTCCAAAGAAATCACCTCTGTTTTGATCAATAATCTGATTCCGAACAGATTTCCAGCAAATCCTTCACCGTTTCGATCTACATTTCCTGTTTCGTTCATCTTCAACAAACATGCGAATGAAACGTGAGTCATATTCATCTTCCGTTCTTCTTTTATAACTATAATTAAGTGATATTGAACTTCAAAATAATCACATCTTCATGTTCATTTGCTATACAATAACAGATTTGCTTATTTTTCCCAATTCAGTGAGAAAATTTGCTATAAGAATGATAGATTTACTTAATTTTCTTAATTGAGTCATAAAATTTGTTATAATGATGGATTTGCTTCCCTTCTTCGTTCATAATTGTAATTGAGTTATAAAATTCGCTATACAATGATGGATTTGCTTACTTTTGCTAATTCATTGATAAAATTTGATATACAATAACATATTTCATTACTTTACCCAATTCTGTGAGAAAAATTGCTATAAGAATGATAGGTTTGCTTAATTTTCCTAGTTGAGTGATAAAATTTGTTATAATGATGGATTTGCTTCTCTTCTTATTTCATAACTACGGATTTGCTTCCCTTCTTCTTTCATAACTATAATTGAGTAATAAAATTCGACTTGAAACTATTTTCAATAATAATCACATCTTCATGTTCATTTGCTATACAATGATGGATTTGCTTACTTTTACTAATTCAATGATAAAATTTGATATACAATAACAGATTTGCTTACTTTGCCCAATTCAATGATAAAATTTGCTACAACAATAATAGATTTGCTTAATTTTCCTAATTCAGTGATAAAATTTGTTATAATGATAGATTTGCCTCCCTTCTTCTCTCATAACTATAATTGAGTGATACAATTCGACTTGAAGCTATTTCCAATCTGTACCATACAATATTAATTTATGAGCAATATTCAACTTTATAATAATCATATTTTCATGTTCATTTCCTATACAATGATGGATTTGCTTACTTTTGCTAACTCAGTGATAAAATTTGCTATACAATGCCAGATTTGCTTGCTTTGCCCAAATCAGTGAGAAAATTTGCTATAAATTGACAGATTTGCTTAATTTTCCTAATTGAGTGATAAAATTTGTTATAACAATGGATTTGCTTCCCTTCTTCTTTCATAACTATAATTGAGTGATAAAATTCAACCTGAAGCTATTTTAAATCTGTACCATACAGTATTAATTTGTGAGTGATATTCAACATCATAACAATCATACCTTTATGTTCATTTGCTATACAATGATGCATTTTTTTACTTTTGCTAATTCAGTGATAAAATTTGCTATACAATTGTTCTCATCTTCATCATGATACTTCATGTTCTTTTGCAATTTGGAATCTAAACTTTGCTACACAGTTATATATTTGCTTAATTTGCATAATAGATTGATAAATTCTACTTAGTTTGCCTAGTTCAGTGATAAAATTCTTCTTAATTTTCAATGTTCATGCTCAATGTTTTTGTACAGATGTTGCCAGCCATCATAAAAGATTACGTCGTCGAGAAACAAGTTTCTCAAAGAAGAAAAAGATTGAAAAAGTTGAGTTTGTTATAGAGCCAACAACACATGAAAGTGAAAATCAACTAAAAGTTAAACCTGAATCTAACATTGACAATGAGGAGCCCAAACAGGAACAACTAAAACAACCTACAGAACTCCACAAACCAAGAGGGAAGAAAAAAATTGATGGAAGAAAAACTAGGACTGAACAGATACATGATAATGAAGCAAAGTATGTCTACCGTTCCAACATTCAATCTCTTATCGAATTTTTCAAGACAACAAAACTCAGAGAGGAGCATTTGACAGTATTGAGAAACACACCTTTTTCACTTCTGGTTGATACATTAAGTGAAAACAAGGTTAAAAGAAGAGATTCCATTAAATATGATGATGTGGTTGCAAAAATTTTACAAACTTACCAAATGGATGGAACCACATGTGAAATTGCTAGGAAGAAGCTGAAGTTAAAAAGAAATGACTTCAAATTAATTTTTGGGATTGGATGTGGACAGAAGAAGATGAACCTTGCATACGGAAGAAAAAATGAGGTAGCTATGGTGCAAAGAAGGAAAATAACCAAGAGCAGAATGACAAGTGCTTCAATCCAAAAGTTGATAACGAAACTTCTGAGAAGCAACAACAATGAAGATGTAGAATATGTCGTTAGGCTTGTGTGCCTTCTGGTTTGTTTGCTTTTGTTGTATCCGGGTACTGGGACAACAATTGGTTAGGGGTTCATGAAATACCTCGAGAATATTGATGAAATGAAGTCTTATGATTGGTGTGGCGCAGCAAAATAACATCTTACAAGATCAATAGCACGCAACATCAACCAAATTGATAGAGTCTGCGGATGTATAGCGACCCTGATTTTTTCCCATTTGATTTTGTATCCGGACTTAGGTTCCGTTTATTCTGTCATTGTATAATTGTTGTTGTCGTCCTCTTTTTTCTCATTTGGAGTTATAGGATGTGTTGGGCAGGTTTTTTTCAGGTTGGTTGGGTTCGTAAACCAAGTCTTGTTGTCCAGTTTTTGGGTTGGTCGCTCGAGCCAGGGCTTGGTCGCTCGAGCAAGGGTTGTATTTTGTGTCTTCTGGCTCGATCCAGTTTTGCTTCGCTCGAGCGAGCGATTGCGTCTAGTATAGACCTGAGGGCAGTGCTTATTCGCTCGAGCGAGATTTTCTTCGCTCGAGCGAGCGAGGTGTATGTTTTCGAGTTCCTTGCTCGAGTGAGCATTCTGTCGCTCGAGCGTGCTCCAGGGTTGCAGACCTGAAGCATTGCATTCTTGGCTCGAGCGAGTTTTTCTTCGCTCGAGCTAGGTTTTCGTGTGTCTGGTCGCTCGAGCGACCAAGTCTTCGCTCGAGCGAGCCTGATGGGTTTAAATAGGCAGCAACGTGTTTCAGATCAGTTTTTCATCCACTTTCAGATTCCAAAACCCTAGGTACGAGTTCTCTCTCCCTCTACTCACCTTCTCTCTTAGGTTTGATCTATTTAGAGTGTGTTTCTACCCTAGTTGCTTTATTAAAAAGATAGAGTGAGTCGAGAGTTTCCATTTAATCTAAACGTTTGGTGGTTTGGAGCACATTGGAATTTGGGTCTTCATCTCTGTCTTCTCCATTCGGGTTATTTTCTTCGAGGTAGGGATTTCCTACTCCATTTTATAAGTTTTGTTCTAAGTTTTGGTATTTTGATATGTTGGGGTTACTTGGATAATTTTGGGAAAAACCTTAGTTGTGTTAATTAATTAATTTGTATAATTAATTTAAAGGAATTGGGGAATTTGGTTAAATTCATGAAATTGAGGAATTCATTGATTAAATGGTGTAGTTGGATAATTTAAATCACTCGCCTATTGAATTGTTGATATATTTATTTCCAGGTCTAGAAATAACTGTTTTGGGCTATCGGTGGAGGATAGTCGTGATTGTTGTAGACACTGCATGTGGATTAGGGATAACTGAAACTAATCATTGATTAAGTCATCAATTTTGACTGTTGAATTAATACAGACATTATGTGTATTGATTGTGTGTTGTATATGTTATGTGTTTACATACATTGTTTTGTGTGGGAGGAGATAGGGGATGTACTCCACGGTTTAGGGGAAGATAGGGGATAGACCTCTAAACCGGATTTTGTTTGGGAGGAGATAGGGGATGGACTCCATTAGCATCACTTTTATGTGTGCTTATTTATATTGAAATGTTTTTATTGATACAGCACTAAAATGTGTATCAAACGGGAAGTATGAAGTGTTTTGACTTGAGCCTGAGTCTCATTTGTTTGTTGACATTGGAAGAATGTGAATATGATATATATAGTTCACTGTTGTAAGTTTGGCCAGGTTCTGAGCCATATTGATAATGTTGGAAAGTAAAACGTGTTTTAGACATTAGTGTCATGAGACTGTATAATGATGTAATTGATTATCCTGGTTAACCATCTATTGAATGCTATTGCTTTATTCAATGCTTATATTTGGTTTAGTATATTTCTACTGGGCTGTGGCTCACCCTTTATGGGAACATCATTTTCAGGTCCAGGTGATAAGCTACCTCTAAGGACTTAGCTTGGAAGGATTTAGATTTTGAAGACTATCTTTAGTTATTTGTTTTTATTTGATAAACGTTCAAGCCTAGGGCTTTATTTGTATTTGAGTTAGAACTCATACTTTTGTGTCCATGTGTTGGCTTGGAAAGATGTAAGCCTGTAGGGCATTTAATTTGATGTTTCATGTAATGTTTTTATTTGGTAATACTCTGATGAATGAATTAATAAAGTGTTTTCTTTAAATAATGCATGTCAATGATATATATAATGGGTTATTTTTGAGGGCGTGACAACTTGGTATCAGAGCGTACCGGGTTTGAATACTTTGGGTACGTGGGAAGTGATTAGTATCACATTGGGTTCGTCTCGTTTGATAGAGACTTAGTGTAATGTTATATGCTTATGTGATTACATGTTTATGTGATTATGTGGGTATGGAATGTAGTTTCTAGGATGTTGATTGGACCCTTGAGTTTCTAGTAGTCTTGTTGGAAAGGCACTTGATCACTGCTGCTTCCAACCGGAACTATAGTAACGCATTGGGACTATCATTATCCGGGAATGAAATTCGTAGGTGCTTATGTGATTATGTGCTTACGTGGAATGAATTATTGTTTTCCAATGTATTAAGACGCGAGTGTTTAGTTTCGGCACATTTATTAATGTGCTAACGTCTTTGTTTCCTTTATTAGGATGTTAGGACGAGGACGAGGACGCGGTAGGCGTGGTAGGCCGGGTAGGCAGGAGGTGCCTGTGCCAGAGGAGATTCCGGCAGTTCAGGAGGGAATTGGCCAGGCCAATGTGGCCGAGCCAGTAGGCCAGCATGCTATGGGCGCTCTAGCCCGAGAGATAGCAGGGGCATTTAGGGAGTCAGTAGGCATTCTCAGAGCTGAGAATCAAGCTCGGGTTGTTGTTGCGGATGCAGGACCTTCCTTTCTGAAGAGGGAGTTCTTTCGGTCTAATCCGGATGAATTTGTGGGTGATCCTAAAGAGCCACTTAAGGCAGATGAATGGCTCGAACAGACAACGAAGACGTTTGAGATGCTTGGCATCGAAGACGAGGGGTTGAAAGTGACCTTGGCATCTTTCCAGCTGAAGGGGGATGCGGGTCAGTGGTGGAAGTTCACTAAGGGTCGTATAGGAGGTACATGGGAGGCTTTTGTGAATGCTTTCCAGGAGAGGTTCTTATCTCCAGCAGTTAGGGAGAAGCTGCGAGACCAGTTCTGCCAGCTTACGCAGTCGAGTTCTTCAGTGGTCGAGTTTGAGGCTGCATTTACTAGCTTATCCAGGTTTGCACCTGAGTTGGTGGCGTCTGAGGAACGCCGTTGTATCGAGTTTGAGAAGAAGTTGAGGCGTGGCCTCAAGCTGAGAGTTGGGGGAACTATGATTCGGGATTATGGGCGTATGGTTGATGCTGCAGCCCACATGGAAATCATGATGCAGGAGGAGGAGGAAGGACAGAAGGGCTCCAAGAGGAGTCAGGATGGTCAGAGAGATGGTAGGAGACAGAAGGGTTTTAATCCTCAGCAGTCTCAGGGTAGCTTTTCTAGATCGACTTTTCCTGTGCCGAGTGCTAGTTTGGGGAAAGGTAGTCAGGGAGACATTACCTGTTTCAAGTGTGGCCAGTTGGGCCACAAGTCTCCAGTTTGTCCTCAGAGGGGAGGAGTGCAGAGAGCAGCATCATCTTCAGCTCGATCTCAGAGCCAGAGTCAGGGTAGAGGCCAGCCACTCTCGTGTTATCAGTGTGGTCAACCAGGGCATATGAAGAGGTATTGCCCGCAGTTGGGTGGCACACCTGGTGCATCTGGTTTGAGGCAGAATCAGGGTCAGCAGCCAGCTCAGTCGGGTCAGGCCTAGAGGGCCAATCAGGGGGCTTCATCGTCCCAGTCGGTGCAGCAATCTTATGCTCCTAGGGGTGAGCAGGTTGATCAGAGGTCGTCTGGGCGCGTGTACGCTGTTACCGCGCAAGATCTTGTGCCGGCACCATCAGTTGTGAGAGGTACCTTCTTGTTTTGCAACTCAGTTGCTAGTGTTTTGATTGATACGGGTGCATCTCATTCCTTTGTGTCTGCTGCATTTGCATCTGTTTTGGAGTTGGAGTTAGCACAGTTAGCATCTCCTATTTGTGTAGTGTCAGCCCTTGGGGGTGAATTGATCTTGAAACAAGGTGTTAGGGGTTGTGATATAGAGGTCGACTATCATAGACTTCCGTTTCCTTTTGTAGTTATGCCCATGAAGGGCTTCGACGTTATTTTGGGTATGGACTGGTTATCGTCATACCGGGCAGTTATTGATTGTTACCGCCAGAGGGTCACTTGTTGTACCGTGAGCGGGAGTGTTTCCATTTTCTGGAGGACCGGGTTGGTAATGTTTTGCCACCGGGGTATGATTCGCGAGGGCAGAGTGAGTTTAGTGGTCTACTTGCTAGCTTTTTGAGTAGTGAGTGTGTTGAAACCCAGATTGTGTTGCCACGGGTGGTTTGTGAGTACTCGGACGTCTTTCCCGAGGATCTTGTTGGTTTGCCACCGCATCAGGAGATTGAGTTCTCTATTGACCTAGTGCCCGGCACTGCGCCGATTTCTATGGCACCTTATCGTTTTGCCCCAGCCGAGTTAGTTGAGTTGAAGATTCAGCTCCAGGAGTTACTAGATAAGGGTTATATCCGTCCTAGTGTTTCGCCGTGGGGAGCACCGGCCCTCTTTGTTAAAAAGAAAGGTGGTGCTTTGAGACTTTGTATAGATTACCGGAAATTGAATCGGGCTACGGTTAAGAATAAGTACTCTATGCCTCGTATAGATGATCTGTTCGATCAGTTGAAGGGTTCCCGTTGTTTCTCGAAGATAGACTTGAGATCGGGTTATCATCAGTTAAGAGTCAGGGAGGAGGATATTCTAAAGACGGCATTCCGTACGCGGTATGGCCACTATGAGTTTTTGGTGATGCCATTTGGGCTCACCAATGCACCGGCAGTTTTTATGGATTTGATGAACCGGATATTCCAGGAATTTTTAGATCGTTTTGTAGTCGTCTTCGTGGACGACATCCTTATCTATTCACCTTCTGAGGAGAAGCACAAGGAACACTTGAGAGTGGTGCTTGAGTTACTTAGAGCCCAAAAGCTTTATGCTAAGTTTGGGAAGTGTGAGTTCTGGCTAGAAGAGGTCAAGTTCTTAGGCCATGTAGTTTCTGGGGAAGGAGTGTCTGTTAATACATCCAAGACTGAGGCGGTGCAAGATTGGGCACAGCCTAAGAGTGTGTTTGAGATCCGCAGTTTTCTGGGGTTAGCTGGGTATTATCGTCGGTTTGTGAAAGATTTCTCCAGATTAGCTTCGCCTTTGACTAGATTGACTCGGAAGGGAGTCAAATTTGTATGGAGTGAGACTTGTGAAAAGTCGTTCCAAGAGTTGAAAGTTAGACTGACCACCGCTCCAGAATTGATTATTCCAGAGAGAGGGTTGGGTTATGCAGTCTATTGTGACGCCTCACGAGAGGGTCTGGGTTGTGTGTTGATGCAGGAGGGGAAAGTGATTGCCTATGGCTCACGTCAGTTGAAAACTCACGAGCAGAATTACCCTACGCATGATCTAGAGTTAGCAGCTGTGATATTTGCCTTGAAGATTTGGAGGCATTATCTTTATGGTGAGAGATTTGAGATATTCTCGGATCATAAAAGTCTGAAATATTTGTTTACACAGAAAGACTTGAACTTGAGGCAGAGGAGGTGGATGGAATTCATAGAGGATTATGACTTTGAGTTGCATTATCATCCGGGAAAGGCCAATGTGGTGGCCGATGCCCTTAGCAGGAAACCTGTTGGTGACATAGCTAGTATAGCCATCCGAAAATGGGAGATGTTGGGTGCACTTGGGGAGTTTGATTTACTTCTGGGCGAATCCGTTGAGGCTGCAGCCTTGTTTTCTGTTGTTGCACAGCCTACACTTGTGACTCGAGTGTTAGAGGCTCAGAGGGGTGACCTTGAGGTAGAATCTCTTTGTGAGAAGATTTCTGGTGGGAAGGTTGAGAAGGGTTTGACGGTGTATTCCGACCTGAGTGTGAGATACCGAGACCGTCTGTTTGTGTCGGAGTCTTGCCGAGAGGAGGTACTCCGAGAGTTTCATCATTCACGCCTTGCGGTGCATCCGGGAGGCACTAAGATGTATTGGGATTTGGGTCGCCAGTTCTGGTGGCGGGGTATGAAGAGAGATGTGGCAGCTTTCGTATCTAAGTGCCTTACTTGTCAGCAAGTGAAGGCCGAACATCAGAGGCCAGCGGGTTTGTTGCAACCCTTGCCTATTGCCGAGTGGAAGTGGGAACACGTCACTATGGACTTCGTTGTGGGTCTTCCGAGGACTCAGCGGGGTAGTGATGCTATTTGGGTGGTTGTAGACCGGTTGACTAAGTCGGCGCACTTCATTCCTATGCGCACGAGAGATTCGGTAGATCATCTTGCCGACTTGTACATTCGGGACATAGTGAGGTTGCACGGGGTCCCAGTGACGATCGTCTCAGATAGAGATCCTCGTTTTACTGCCAGGTTATGGCAGAGTTTGCAGAGTGCCTTAGGCACTAAGTTGACCTTTAGCATGGCTTATCATCCACAGACTGACGGGCAGTCCGAGCGTACTATTCAGATCCTTGAGGATATGCTTCGGGGTTGTGTTCTAGACTTTAGTGGGTCATGGGAGAGGCACTTGCCGTTGGTGGAGTTTGCCTACAACAACAGTTTCCAATCTAGTATCGGTATGGCACCGTTTGAGGCCTTGTATGGCCGACCGTGTAGATCTCCTGTTTGTTGGGCCGAGGTGGGTGATGCACCTCTGTTGGGTCCGGAGTTGGTGAGGGAAACGACGGAGAAAGTTGAGCTTATCCGTAAGAGGCTTGTTACAGCACAGAGTCGTCAGAAATCTTATGCCGACCGTAGGAGGAGACCTTTGGTGTTTGAGGTGGGTGATCATGTCTTTTTGAAGATATCACCTAGACGGGGTTTGATGAGGTTTGGGAAGAGCGGGAAGTTGTCCCCTCGGTTCATTGGTCCGTTTGAGATCCTTGAGAGGATTGGCGAGGCTGCTTATCGTTTAGCTTTGCCGCCGCAGTTGTCTGGAGTACATGACGTGCTTCATGTGAGTATGCTTCGGAAGTATGAGCCGGATCCATCACATGTGTTGGATTGGACTGATTTAGTGGTTGACGAGGATGTCTCGTATGAGGAGAGACCGGTTCGGGTCTTGGATAGGCGGGACCAGGTTTTGCGAGGCAAAACCATCCCTTTGGTGAAAGTTTTGTGGAAACATCACGGAGTGGATGAAGCCACTTGGGAACGTGAATTGGAAGTCTGCGAGAAATATCCGGACATGTTTGTTGATTTGTAATCTTATAATTAGATTCTGTTATATTATTGAACTTAAGAGCTTTACATATGTCTTAAGTTGTAAAACATTGAGTATCTTTTGGTAAATGGGTGTATCTTGAAACTTGCTTCATTATAGAAGTTTAGTGTAACATTGCATATGTTGATTACATTGTTGAATGTGTTGTATATATCATGCAATTGAATATGATATGGGAATTGCTAACATTGAAAGGAATAATGCATAATAGTGATGCAGGCTGAAATATATGTTGTTTTATATATATTGTGAGATGCCTCTTGATAAAGAGATGAAGTGACCAGTATTGGGTCAAGTTGTTTATTATTGTTATATAATATCTTTGGGAATTGAGAAAAACTTGTTTTTTTTATAAACTTATGCTTAATTTCGGGGACGAAATTCTTTTAAGGGGGGGAGGTTATAGCGACCCTGGTTTTTTCCCATTTGATTATTGTATCCGGACTTAGGTTCCGTTTATTCTGTCATTGTATAATTGTTATTGTCGTCCTCTTTTTTCTCATTTGGAGTTATAGGATGTGTTGGGCAGGTTTGTTTCAGGTTGGTTGGGTTCGTAAACCAAGTGTTGCTGTCCAGTTTTTGGGTTGGTCGCTCAAGCCAGGGCTTGGTCGCTCCAGCCAAGGCTTGGTCGCTCGAGCGAGGGTTGTATTTTGTGTCTTCTGGCTCGATCCAGCTTTGCTTCGCTCGAGCGAGCGATTGCGTCTAGTATAGACCTGAGGGCAGTGCTTATTCGCTCGAGCGAGATTTTCTTCGCTTGAGCGAGCGAGGTGTATGTTTTCGAGTTCCTTGCTCGAGCGAGCATTTTTTCGCTCGAGCGAGCTTTTCTTCGCTCGAGCTAGGTTTTCGTGTGTCTGGTCGCTCGAGCGACCAAGTCTTCACTCGAGCGAGCCTGACGGGTTTAAATAGGCAGCAGCGTGTTTCAGATCAGTTTTTCATCCACTTTCAGATTCCAAAACCCTAGGTACGAGTTCTCTCTCCCTCTACTCACCTTCTCTCTTAGGTTTGATCTATTTAGAGTGTGTTTCTACCCTAGTTGCTTTATTAAAAAGATAGAGTGAGTCGAGGGCTTCCATTTAATTTGAACGTTTGGTGGTTTGGAGCACATTGGAATTTGGGTCTTCATCTCTGTCTTCTCCATTCGGGTTATTTTCTTCGAGGTAGGGATTTCCTACTCCATTTTATAAGTTTTGTTATAAGTTTTGGTATTTTGATATGTTGGAGTTGGATAATTTTGGGAAAAATCCTAGTTGTGTTAATTAATTAATTTGTATAATTAATTTAAGGGAATTGGGGAATTTGGTTAAATTCATGAAATTGAGGAATTCATTGATTAAATGGTGTAGTTGGATAATTTAAATCACTCACCTATTGAATTGTTGATATATTTATTTCCAAGTCTAGAAATAACTGTTTTGGGCTATCGGTGGAGGATAGTCGTGATTGTTGTAGACACTGCATGTGGATTAGGGATAACTAAAACTAATCATTGATTAAGTCATCAATTTTGACTGTTGAATTAATACAGACATTATGTGTATTGATTGTGTGTTGTATATGTTATGTGTTTACATACATTGTTTTGTGTGGGAGGAGATAGGGGATGTACTCCACGGTTTAGGGGAAGATAGGGGATAGACGTCTAAACCGGATTTTGTTTGGGAGGAGATAGGGGATGGACTCCATTAGCATCACTTTTATGTGTGCTTATTTATATTGAAGTGGTTTTATTGATACAGCACTAAAATGTGTATCAAACGGGAAGTATGAAGTGTTTTGACTTGAGCCTGAGTCTCATTTGTTTGTTGACATTGGAAGAATGTGAATATGATATATATAATTCACTGTTGTAAGTTTGGCCAGGTTCTGAGCCATATTGATAATGTTAGAAAGTAAAACGTGTTTTAGACATTAGTGTCATAAGACTGTATAATGATGTAATTGATTATCCTGGTTAACCATCTATTGAATGCTATTGCTTTATTCAATGCTTATATTTGATTTAGTATATTTCTACTGGGCTGTGGCTCACCCTTTATGGGAACATCATTTTCAGGTCCAGGTGATAAGCTACTCCAAGGACTTAGCTTGGAAGGATTTAGATTTTGAAGACTATCTTTAGTTATTTGTTTTTATTTGATAAACGTTCAAGCCTAGGGCTTTATTTGTATTTGAGTTAGAACTCATACTTTTGTGTCCAAGTGTTGGCTTGGAAAGATGTAAGCCTGTAGGGCATTTAATTTGATGTTTCATGTAATGTTTTTATTTGGTAATACTCTGATGAATGAATTAATAAAGTGTTTTCTTTAAATAATGCATGTCAATGATATATATAATGGGTTATTTTTGAGGGTGTGACAGGATGCGTGATCATCTTATTGGTAAGTAAATACCTCACTTACGACTTGTAGACTATAATATTTACATTTACTAAATACTAATTTATAAAATTTTTTTTGTCCTCAATAGTATTGGATATGTGAGCATGCAAAGATCATCAAACCCAATGACAAAAACCCAATCCCAAGATTTGCAAGATGAAACATTACATATCTGGGAGAACAATTGGCAAAGTCATCCTTGCATGATCTGAAACATATTGAGGTATCCGTTCATATCCTTTGTTTTCTTTAAACAAATATTAGATTTTGTTATGCAGTGATAAATTTAGCAAGACTGATAAATTCTTCTTAATCTTCATGGTGTCACATTTGCGGTAGAAAAATTATTTAGGCATTTCATCTGTGCTAGGAAATTATTCAATAAACAAGTTTTATCAGTGTATAACCTTTATTTCTTTAATTGAGTGATGAATTTTGCTATGCAGCGATACATTTTCATATGGACTGATAACTTTTTGCTCACAGTCATAAATTTTCTTAGTAAGCTTCATTGAGTGATAAATTTTGCTTAATGTTGCTAATTCATTGATAAAACTTGTTATCATGAAGCAAAATCAAATGATAAATTATTATTATACATTTGAATCACCGAATGATAAATTATTACTTAACTTTGCGTCATATCATTCTTTTTAATAATTTTCATTCATGTAAGAGAGTAATTTGAAAGACACAATTGAAGAACAGAACATATACAAACAATTGCAACCGCAAACAGATGATGAGCATGAAAATGAAGAATGTAACTTTGAGGAACAAGAGGAGACTGAATTATCTGAAAAGGAAGAAGAACCAATTATCACAAAGATATTCAGTCTCAGTCCAGGAAGAAATTCACCGAATCCAAAGCATCAAACAGGTGCTCGAAAAAAGAGGAAATCAACAACATTGCAATAAAAAAAGAATGCAAGAAGGAAAGCCAACTTTCAGCATGAAATTGAAGAAGGTCCAGTTCATGTGTAAAGAAATGAGCTTTCTTTTGACAACCTAGAAAATAATGAAGAAGAAACAATGATCAAACAGAAAGTTGGTCCAACAACTTCCCTGTGATTCAAGCATCAAACACCAGCTGAAAAGAGGAAAGAAAAAAGGAAACTTGCCTATGAAATAAATATCTACCATGTGAAAATTAATGAACACACCTTTCAGAAACTAGAAGAGAATGTCCTGATAATCCAAAGGCTAGAAATGGAGAAGGCAAGAATCCAAGCAAAAAATGATGAGCTTAAGGACCAACTCATGAAGTTCAGTAAACAAATGGAAGAACAGAGCAAGAAAGCAAAGATACAAATGGAAGTCAAAGATGTGGAAATGGTGCTACTTAATGAGAGAATTGCAATGTTGGTTGAATCAAATCTCTACCTGGACAGTGAAGAAGAACAAATCGTAGTTGAAGTTGAAGCCACCACTCCCAAAACATTGCCTCTTGTGAGTTCAATGATAAAAAGGGTAAAAAATAGAGAAACAAGAAAAGAGCACAAAGAACCAGATTTTTGGTACGTAACGAAAAGACAACCAAAGCAGAACAAGACAGTTGATGAACTAGAACCAATGGTTGAAGAAAATGCAAAGACCAGAAAAGAAGAGCAGACACAACATCAACGTCCAACAAAACAAATTGACACTTCCTATCCAGTGTTTCACAAATTGCCAAAGAAATCAAGGATGAAACTCACTAGTCTTTGGGCAACAAAAACCAATAGGTAAGAACATGATTTGGTCCTAAAATTTCCAAATTTGGAATCTAAATTTTAGTATATGGTCATGTATTTATCAATGTATAACCTTTGTTTACTTCATTCATTGATAAATTTTGATATACAGTGATAAAATTTGCTACATAGTGATAAATTTTACTTAATTTGTTTGGTGGAGTGGTATATTTTGCTAATCTTCATCGTGTCTCATCTATGGTATCAAATTATTTAGGCATTTGAGTTTATGTTCTCTATTTCATTTCATTGTTCGGATTTGATACATCAACTAAAATTTGATGCTCAATTTGTTCTCCTAACCTTTGTTTCGTCAATTGAGCAACAAATTTTGGTATACAGTGATAAATTTTGTTTTCACATTTGCAGTTATCCAATCTTACAAGGAAAGGAAGTAGGCAACTATTTGTACTTGGATGATATTGACAAAATAGTCAAATGCGAAGAACTTTCTGGAAATGTAAAATCAAATCCCTATTTGTGCATATATCAATTATAATACCAAATAATAATTCTCTCATTAACCTTGTTTGCTTTTGTTTTTACAACAGGCAATAAATGCATACAAGGAAATCTTAATGACAGAAGAGCAACTGAAACCAAAGTTTAGCCTCAGCTCGCAAGCAGGAACAACATATATATTTACTACATCATGCCATGTAAATAAATTACATATATATATGTATATATACTTCATTACGATATCAACCATTCCCCTTGTCTAAATCAAGTGCATAAGGTCTCATTCATCCAGTCTTATAGTGATAAAATTACCATTAATGAATTACATTGTAACCAAAACTAATATATTTGCAAAACACAGTATTTGTTCACCACAAAGGATGAGGCAGAAACAAATCAATTGTTGAACAACATGATGTTAGAAGCTGTCAAGGAAAGATATCTTCTTTTCCCAATTTTCAATGAAAAGCATTGGACGTTGTTGGTACTTGATACTGAAAATGGCTCATGGAAGTTTTACAATTCAATGAGACCAAGCACAGAAACAGATAACCACTTAAATGAGGCAAACAAAGTGGTAAAACACCAATTAATTATGATATCATCCATTCCCCTTGTCTATATCAAATTTTATTATGCATTTATTTGTCAAACACCAATTAATTATTAATAGATTTTGCAGAGAAATGTAATTGAAAAATACCTTCAACATCACAATCCCAAACACATTGAAGGTAACAAGTTTCATGAAGAAACAGAAATTGTAATGAATTGTCCCCAACAAGTTGATCATTCGTAAGTTTCTAAAAATCAAAACACATTACATTGATAAAATTATCATTGATGACTACTAACTTTGTTTTTCCAATGTCATCGTAGACTTGATTGTGGCGTCATAGTTTGTTACCTCATGAGAGAATATGTCTGTAATAAAGACATCTTTCCCAACTTAACAAAGGAGGAGTGCCACCAAATCAGAGCAGATATCATAGATGCTTTGTTGACTAACCAACAGACAGACACCCAGCACATTGTTGATGAGGCAATAGAAGCGGTGCTTGAAGACAAGGAGTTTTGGGACACAATACACAATGACAACCATGCTTAAATAATTTTGGACAAACATTATAATCATTTTGGTTCTTACTTTGCTTCAATGAATATTACAATGCTTGGTTGTTACAATGTCAAATTTGATTCAATGAAACATTCAGTCTTTTTTAACCAGATTGTTACCAGATATGACTATTGATATAGGTCTTGTTTTATGCAAATTTCATTCAAAAAATTAATTATGATCTAATTATTTGTGTCAAATTTAAAGCTTAATAACAGGTTTGGAGTCACTATACTGATAATTTTTTTATAGTGTTTTGTTTTCACTCATAAATTTATCCCTGTTTCAACAAATTTATCATAGTAAACACTGATAAATTTTTCACTATTTAAACAAAAAAACCAGCACCGCTCTTTCTTATTCTTTTTTCCAAACTGAATCAAGCAAAACGCTATAAATAAATAAAAATTTACCTAAATTGAAAATTAAAACACAAACCCTATTACATTGTTTTGATTATTTTGGTTCTTCATTTGCTTCAATGAAACATTTATTTTTTATCCATATTGTTAACATATCTAGCTTTGGATATCAGTCTGGTTTTATGCAAATTTCATTCAAAAAATTGATTATAATCTGATTATTTGTGTCAAATTTAAAGGTTAATAACAGGCTTGGAATCACTATACTGATAAAATTATTTTCTTATAGTGTTTTGTTTACACTGATAAATTTATCACTGTTTTAACAAATTTATCACTGTCAACACTGACAAATTTATTACTGTTCAAACAAAAAAACCACTACCTCTCTCTCTCTCTCACATTCTTTTTTCCAAACTCAATTGAACAAGGCACTATAAAAAAATTAAAAACTTACCTAAATTGATAATTAAAACACATACACTATTACATTATTTTGATCATTGTAAATTTTTTAAAAATAAGATATAAGTACAGTTAGAATAAATTTGTAAAAAAGAAAATCCTTATTTGTAGTTAATTACACATGAGCTCAAGAATGTTGATTTTACAATGCAAAATACTAATATTTAAGAATTAGGTGTTATTAAAATGCTTAAGAATGCTCAAGAGTGTTCTCATGATTATAAAATGCTCAAGAATGTTCTCATGTATTATATTTCATCTGAACATGAGAACCCTGAAGCATTTCCTAGACTGAAATTTTGAACAATTTAAACTGAAAATGAATTGCAAAACTCAAAATATCTTGCTATTGTTGCAAGATATTTGCTACTGATAAAAAAAAAGTACTATTGTAAAATGTCTCTCTCTCTGTCTCCCTCTCTCTTTGTCATTTTTTTTTCCCAATTCAACTAAGCAAAACACTATAAAAAAAAAATTACCTAAATTAAAAATTAAAACATAAACAATATTACATTGTTTTGATCATTTTGGTTCTTAATTTGCTACAATGAAAGATTCAATGTTTTGTACTTAATTACATTCAATGTTTAGAATACATTCATTAAAAAAAAAAATTAAAAAAATTATTCAATGTTTAGAATATATTCAATGTTTATAAAGAACACACTGATAAAACTTGAATATATTCATAACAAAAAAAAATTAAAAAAATTATTTGTACTTAATTACACATGAGCTCAAGAATGTTGAAAGATCATACTATAATTTTACAATCCAAAATACTAATATTTAAGAATCAGGTTTTATTGATTTTAAGTTGATAGCTAATTTTATTTTATTTTATTTTTTTTAATAAGTATTACAAGTATTTTATTTCAATACCAAATATAATATGTTTTCATCTGAATATGATATGAGAAAGCTCAAGCATTTTCTAAACTGAAATGTTGAACAATTTAAATTGAAAATCAATTGCAAAACTCAAAATATCTTCCTATTGTACCAAGATATATGCCATTGGTAAATTTATCACCGATAAAAAAAAATTAAAAAAAAAAGAGTACTTTTTGAACACAATATATTTGACAGACAGGGGAAACAAAAGCGTGAGTCACGCGATTGAAGCTCTGTTTTTCTCATTCTCCACCGTCGGCGAATCCCTTCCACTCTCAAGCAAAACAACGAACACAACTCAGGCGATTCGAGCACCAAATCAACCGATTCGAACAAAAAATTCGAGGAAACATGCCTGTAAAGCGTAAGGAACTAAACCCTAATTTCTCTCCCTAGTCAAACACATTTTCAAAAACCCTAGAAATGGTTCAATTACAACTTGCAAATTTGAACAATATTAGGGCATTTTTGAAAAATAAAACTTATGAATATGTAAAATGTTCGTTGATCAAGTGATAAGGGTGTTGGTTTTCAAGTTCAAAATTAGGTTCATTTAAAAATATTTTTTTTTTAAATTTTTGATGCAAAAAAATCAGCTAACAAACAAGGAGGGAGTCAGTTCAAGAGACTAAAGTAGGGAGTGGGTTCAAGATATTAAAATGAGTCGTTCACATATATAATAGTAATTAGAACGGTGCACACACTACATGTGTGTAATTTTTTGTAGATTAAATTTTGTGTGACTTTTGTTTAATATTTGATTGATAATAACTAGCATCCTTCTTTTGATATATTTTATTTTATTTTTTATTTGGTTATTTCACTATGTCCAATTTCTCAAAAATTGCAACTTTTTTACACCTCATGGATTAATTTTTTGTTTGATTTTTGTTTAATATTTGATCGATTATAAACTACACCTCTCTTTTGGCAACTCAATGATCTTTACCAAACTTAAATATACAAATCATGTTGTTCATGTAATCTACAAACAGAACCTTGCAATACTTTTACCTTATAATAGAAGTGCATCAAATCAAGGTGTCTACCCTGATAAACCTTTTTTCTGTTGTAGGACTCAAACCAATTTATAGATTTGATAATTAAACCATACTATAGGGCGTGATTCTGTAACTGTTTGTTCCCATAAGACAGTAACTGACATCAAGTAAGATTTGATTAGTTTTTAATTTGATAATTTGTTGGTTTTAAATTATCAAACCAACTCATAAGTTTGGTTCACATACCAAACCAACTGATAAGTTTATCACTTACACATCCATCTCCATTTCTATATAGGGATACATTTTCAAAACTTTGATGTAGGCAGAAGATGATTGACACAATAGTCAATAGACTCACCAACTTAAACAAATTTGATCTCTTTTGGAGAAGAATTTGTCTCAGTCTATTTTTCTTCTTTTTCTTTTTTATTGCTGAATTTGCCTCAGGGATAAATTAGGATAATTTTCGTAATTCTTCTTATTCTTATTTGATTGTTTCAATTATTTTGTTTGCTAACTAACAAAATGAATCCAGAGGAATTATGAATATTTTCTTTGCTTAATTAAATGATAATTTTGTCGTACATCCATAAATTTTGCATGGTTTGCCTAATTCATCCATATACCTCATTCATATAGATGTTGCAAGTTCTCGTAAGAGATTAACTAGACCAGAAACAAGAGCATATACTGCAAAAAGACAAAAGCGAGAAAAGCAAGACAACAATGAGACAAAAAAAACAAGAAGATAACAAAGAGGAAACCACAGGAACAGCATCAGCAATCAAACAAGCAGCAAGGGTGAAAAGACAGAGACATCACAAACAAGAACCTGCAGATGAAGCTCAAAAACAATCAGAAGCAAAAGAAAAAATAAGCGAACAGCAACAATCCATTAAAGGTAAAAAACAATAGCAACTTATATAGATGTCACACGTTTTATCAGTGTTTCTTTGGTTAATTAAATGATAAATTTGATTGTATATCCATAAATTTTGCATGGTTTGCCTACTTCATTAATATCCTTCTTTTATATAGATGTTGTGAGCTCTCTCATGATATTATCTATGCCAGAAAGAAGATCTTTACCAGCAAAAACCCAAAAGCAAGAAGAGGAACAAAAAAAAAAAAAAAAAAGCAACAAGGCAACAAAAAGGAAACTGCAAGAATAGTAACAAGAACCAAACAACAAGAAAGGGAGAAAAAACAGAGACATCAGAAACAAGAACCTGCAGATGAAGCTCAAAAACAAGCAAAAGCAAAGGAAAGAATAAAGAAACATCAACAATCCATTGAAGGTAAAAAACAATAGCAACTTAAATACATGTCACACGTGAATTGGTGCAATGAATTCCTTCCCAACTATTGCCACATGCATCTGACCCAACTCAATTGAGTGGTCTGTTTTGCTGATCATTATTAGAATTCTTCACTGTATAAACTTTGTTTGCTTAATTACATAATAAATTTTGTCATAATTCTTCTTATTCTTCTTTCTTTGTTTGAATTATTTTGTTTGCTAGCTAACAAAATCAATATAGAAAAATTATGAATATATTCAAGTTTTATCAGTGTTTCTTTGCTTAATTAAATGATAAATTTGGTTGTATATCCATAAATTTTGCATGGTTTGCCTACTTCATTGATATCCTTCTTTTATATAGATGTTGTGAGCTCTCTCATGACATTATCTATGCCAAAGAGAAGATCTTTAACAGCAAAAACCCAAAAGCAAGAAGAGAAAGACAAGAAAGAGACAAAAACAAGGATAGTAGAAGGAAAAACAGAAGGATAAACCTCCAAATGAAAAGCAAACAACAACAAGACAAAAAAAAGGAAACAACAACAAAAAGGAAAAGATAGGAAGAAAAGACAACAACAAGAGAACCAACCAGCAAACAGGAAGAAAGGAAGAAAAGACAGAGATAGCAGAAGGATGAACCTGCAAATGAAGCTCCAAAACAAGGACAACAAAAAGAAACAATAACCAAACACCAACAACAGAAAAGAACAGAAACAAGAACCAAGCCCCAACACAACAAACAAGAACCAAACCAGCACAAACCAAAAGGCAAGAAGAAAACAGAGGGAAGAAAAACAAGAAGTGATCAAATTCATGACCGTGAAGCAAAATATGTGTACCACTCAAACATGCTATCCCTCATCAGATTCTTCAATGCCACGAAACTTGAAAAGGAGCATTTCCAAATATTGAAAAGACTCCCTTCTTCCTTCTGGTTGACATTTTGTCAAAGAAAGGTGCAAAAAGCAGATTCAATAAAATATGATGATGCGGTTGCAAAAATCTTGCAAATATACCAAATGGATGGAACCACATTTGAAATTGGAGGGAAGAAGCTGAAGTTGAAAAGAAACGGTTTCGAGTTAATTTTTGGGATTGCATGTGGACAAAAGAAGATACATCTTGTATATGG
Organism: Camellia sinensis; assembly: GCF_055761805.1. Lineage (NCBI taxonomy): Eukaryota > Viridiplantae > Streptophyta > Magnoliopsida > Ericales > Theaceae > Camellia > Camellia sinensis. The sequence goes on along the minus strand of NC_138965.1, from coordinate 171,964,148 downwards.
AAGAAAAATGACATAGATTTGGTAAAAAGAAGGAAAATAAGAGAGAATAGAATGACAAGTGCTTCAATCCAAAAATTGATAACCAAACTTTTGAGAAGCAAGAAGAAGGAAGACAGAGAAGATGTTGTGAGGCTTGTGTGCCTCTTGATTTGCTTGCTCTTGTTATATCCTGGTACTGGCACTATAATTGGTTGGGGGTTCATGAAATATCTTGAAGATATTGACAAAATGAAGTCTTATGATTGGTGCCACGCAGCAAAGCAACATCTCACAAAATCAATAGAAAGATACATCAACCAAATTGATAAAGTGTCCGGATGTGTGATGGTCATATTGGTAAGTAAATATCTCACTTATAACTTATGAACTATAATATTTACGTTTACTAAATACTTGTTCATAACAATTTTTTTCTTTCTTCAACAGTATTGGATATGCGAACACACAAGCACCATCAAACCCAATGCCAAAAATGCAATCCCAAGATTTGCTAAATGGAACATCACATGTTTGGGACAGAAGATGGCAAGTTCATTCTTGCAAGAGCTAAAAGATATTGTGGTATGCAATGCTAACCTTTGTTTTGTGTAAACAAATGATAGATTTTCTTATGCAGTGATAAATTTTTATTCACACTGATATATTTATTTAATTTGCCTAATTGAGTAACAAATTTCCCTTACTTTACCTAATTGAGTGAAAAATTCTTTTATTCAGTGAATGTTTTTCTATTTGTTTACTGTGCATGAGTTTTGTTTAATATTTACTTTATTAGCTTACTTTTGCTAATTCATTGATAAAATTTGATATACAATGACAGGTTTGCTTACTATGCCCAGTTCAGTGATAAAATTTGTTATAACAATCATAGATTTGTTTAATTTTCCTAATTGAGTGATAAAATTTCCTATGAGAAATTTATCTCTGAAATTTGTATCATATCATTCATTTTTTTAATTTTCATATATATAGGAGATCAATTTGAAGCACACAGATAAAGAGAAAAAAACATACCAAATGCTGCTAGGAGAAATTCAGGATAAAGATGAAGATGAACATGCTAATTTTCAGCAACAAAATCAGGCTGAAATTTCTGAAATAGAAGAACAAACATTGACTGAAGACAAATCCAAACATAAAATATGGGAACCAATTCCACACGAAATATGCCTTGAAAAGAAAAAGAAAATAGTACCCTTTGAATCACAAAAGAGTGAAGGAAACAAAGTTGACAAAGAGCCTGAAGTGGATCCAAATCTGGTAGAAGTACTTGATTTTGAGAGGATAGAAGACGATATGCTCAAAATGGAAAAGTTAAAAATGGAAAAGGACATCCTTCAAACTGCAAATGATAACCTGTAGCAGCAACTCAACAAGCTGAAAAAGGAAATGCAAGAACAACACAAAAAACAAATGCAAAGGAAAGATGAAGAAATCAAAATACTCCATGAGAGAATTGCAACATTGGCTGAGGCAAACAAGTACTCGGAAGAACAACACACACAACAGCAGCCTGCAATGAAGAAATTGAAAACTTCAAACGAAATTTTCAACATCTTACCAGAAAAATCAAGGCAAAATCTCATTGCACATTGGGCGAATACAAAAAAACAAGTAACAATCTTCTCTCTTGACTCCTGTAGTTCACTTTTGCCCACTGTTTATCATTAACTCATTTTGAATTTATAAATATCAAATATTCCAAAAATATTAATAAATTTATTATTCCAACACTAATAAAATTTTTTTCAAGGATCAGCCAGTGTGGCAAGGATCTCACCATGGAACCTATGTCTACTTAAATGACATTGACAAAATATTGAAGGGTCAAGATTTGGCAGGCATTGTAAGTTGAATTTGTAACTCATTAAAATAACATTTTAGTGTTTCATTTATATTAATTCCTTGTTTTGTTTTTTGTTTTCAACACAGGTAATAGATGCATATGCAGAACACTTGCTTGCACAAAAACAAGGAACAATATCATTCGTATTCATTTCAAGTTGCCATGTAAGTAACTACTTTGCTTAAGTGAGGAACGACACTTGTTTTGTTTTTTATCAGTGTATAACCTTTGTTTGCTTAACTGAGTAACTAGTTTCAAACATATGACACTACCTTCCCTCTTCAATTGGCCATGTTTCCTAATTCAAAGCTTGACATGTGAAACAAAAAGTCAAGCAAACCAAACCAGAATTTCTAACTCAGATTTCATAATCACTATTATATATTTTGACCTTGTTATCGTGGCGCCACAGTATGAGTAAATCCCAGACTTTGATTACAAATTCTGGGCACTTTTTTGGATTTTTGAAACTACTGTATATGATATTGAGAACTTCAACAAATATTGAGATGTGTTGAAATTGAAATAGCTTGATTATATGCTATGATGTTGCAGGACATAGTTCACTTTCATTTTGTTAATGGTGAAGCCTCATAGAGCTCTTGTTTCATGTAATTTATTAAGTAACGGACAACTTTCATTACAACTATGGAATGAAGAGAATCATGATATATATATATATATATATATATTAGTAGATGTGCACACTCACATGAGTGTACTTGAAATAAGCAGTATGGATATATAGCCTGTTACAGATCATCTATGAATATTTATAGAATGAAAGAGAAGCATAGTATAGATGTATTAGGGGATATAAAGATCCATTTCACATGGAGGAGAAAAAAGGCCTCAAGATACCAATAGATGTGTTCCCTTTATATGTAACGCCCTCAAAATAAACCCATTATATGTATATCATTGGCATGTAATATTAAAAGAAAACAATTCATTATCTCATTCATCAGAGTATTACTAAATGAAAACATTACATGTAATATCAAATTAAATGCCCTATGGGCTTACATCTTTCCAAGCCAACACTTGGACACAAATATATGAGTTCTAACTCAAATACAAATAAAGCCCTAGGCTTGAATGTTTATCAAATAAAAACAAATAACTAAAGATAGTCTTCAAAATCCAAATCTTTCCAAGCTAAGTCCTTGGAGGTAGCTTATCACCTGGACCTGAAAATGATGTTCCCATAAAGGGTGAGCCACAGCCCAGTAGAAAAATACTAAACCAAATATAAGCATTGAATAAAGCTATAGCATTCAATAGATGGTTAACCAAGATAATCAATTACATCATTTTACAGTCTCATGACACTATTGTCTAAGACACGTTTTACTTTCCAACTTTATCAATACGGAGAACCTGGCAGAACTGGTCTCTCAAACTCGGCCACTGAAGAACTCGACTGCTTAAGCTGGCAGAACTGGTCTCTCAGCTTCTCCCTAACTGCTGGAGATAAGAACTTTTCCTGGAAAGCATTCACAAAAGCCTCCCATGTACCTCCTATACGACCTTTAGTAAACTTCCACCACTGACCCGCATCCCCCTTCAACTGGAAAGATGCCAAGGTCACTTTCAACCCCTCGTCTTCGATGCCAAGCATCTCAAACGTCTTCGTTGTCTGTTCGAGCCATTCATCTGCCTTAAGCGGCTCTTTAGGATCACCCACAAATTCATCCAGATTAGACCGGAAGAACTCCCTCTTCAGAAAGGAAGGTCCTGCATCCGCAACAACATCCCGAGCTTGATTCTCAGCTCTGAGAATACCTACTGACTCCCTGAATGCCCCTGCTATCTCTCGGGCTAGAGCGCCCATAGCCTGCTGGCCTACTGGCTCGGCCACATTGGCCTGGCCAATACCCTCCTGAACTGCCGGAATCTCCTCTGGCACAGGCACCTCCTGCCTACCCGGCCTACCACGCCTACCGCGTCCTCGTCCTCGTCCTGACATCCTAATAAAGGAAACAAAGACATTAGCACATTAATAAATGTGCTGAAGCTAAACACCCACGTCCTAATGCACTGGACAACAATAATTCATTCCACGTAAGCACATAATCACATAAGCACCTACGAATTTCATTCCCGGATAATGATAGTTCCAATGCGTTACTATAGTTCCGGTTGGAAGCAGCAGTGATCAAGTGCCTTTCCAACAAGACTACTAGAAACTCAAGGGTCCAATCAACATCCTAGAAACTACATTCCATACCCACATAATCACATAAACATGTTATCACATAAGCATATAACATTACACTAAGTCTCTATCAAACGAGATGAACCCATTGTGATACTAATCACTTCCCACGTACCCAAAGTATTCAAACCCGGTACGCTCTGATACCAAGTTGTAACGCCCTCAAAATAAACCCATTATATGTATATCATTGGCATGTAATATTAAAAGAAAACAATTCATTATCTCATTCATCAGAGTATTACTAAATGAAAACATTACATGTAATATCAAATTAAATGCTCTATGGGCTTACATCTTTCCAAGCCAACACTTGGACACAAATATATGAGTTCTAACTCAAATACAAATAAAGCCCTAGGCTTGAATGTTTATCAAATAAAAACAAATAACTAAAGATAGTGTTCAAAATCCAAATCCTTCCAAGCTAAGTCCTTGGAGGTAGCTTATCACCTGGACCTGAAAATGATGTTCCCATAAAGGGTGAGCCACAGCCCAGTAGAAAAATACTAAACCAAATATAAGCATTGAATAAAGCTATAGCATTCAATAGATGGTTAATCAAGATAATCAATTACATCATTTTACAGTCTCATGACACTATTGTCTAAGACACGTTTTACTTTCCAACTTTATCAATATGGAGAACCTGGCCAAACTTACAACAGTGAACTATATATATCATATTCACATTCTTCCAATGTCAACAAACAGATGAGACTTAGGCTCAAATCAAAACACTTCATACTTCCAGTTTGATACACATTTTAGTGCTGTATCAATAAAAACACTTCAATATAAATAAGCACACATAAAAGTGATGCCAATGGAGTCCATCCCCTATCTCCTCCCAAACAAAATCCGGTTTAGAGGTCCATCCCCTATCTTCTCCTAAACCGTGGAGTACATCCTCTATCTCCTCCCACACAAAACAATGTATGTAAACACATAACATATACCACACACAATCAATACACATAATGTCTGTATTAATTCAGCAATCAAAATTGATGACTTAATCAATGATTAGTTTCAGTTATCCCTAATCCACATGCAGTGTCTACAACAAGCACGGCTATTCTCCACCGATAGCCCAAAACAGTTATTTCTAAACTGAAAATAAATATATCAACAATTCAATAGGCGAGTGATTTAAATTATCCAACTACGCCATTTAATCAATGAATTCCTCAATTCCATGAATTTAACCATATTTCCCCAATTTCCTTAAATTAATTATACAAATTAATTTATTAATACAACTAGGGTTTTTTTCAAAATTACCAAAGTACCCCCAACATATCCAAAATACTAAAACTTAGAACAAAACTTATAAGATGGAGTAGGAAATCCCTACCTCGAAGAAAATAACCCGAATGGAGAAGACAGAGATGAATACCCAAATTCCAATGTGCTCTAAATCACTAAATGTTCAGATTAAATGGAAGCCTTCGACTCACTCTATCTTTTTAATAAAGGATCTAAGGTAGAAACTCACTCTAAGTAGATCAATCCTAAGAGAGAAGGTGTGTAGAGGGAGAGAGAACTCGTAACTAGGGTTTTGGAATCTGAAAGTGTATGAAAAACTTATCTGAAACACGCTGCTGCCTATATAAACCTGACAGGCTCGCTTGAGCGAAGACTTGGTCGCTCGAGCGACTAGACACACGAAAACCTAGCTCGAGCGAAGAAAATCTCGCTCGAGCCAAGAATGCAATGCTTCAGGTCTGCAACCCTGGAGCACGCTCGAGCGACAGAATGCTCGCTCGAGCAAGGAACTCGAAAACATACACCTCGCTCGCTCGAGCGAATAAGCACTGCCCTCAGGTCTATACCAGACGCAGTCACTCGCTCGAGCGAAGCAAATCTGGATCGAGCCAGAAGACACAAAAGCAAACCTCGCTCGAGCGACCAAATACTGGCTCGAGCGACCAACCCAAAAACTGGACAGCAACACTTGGTTTACGAACCCAACCAACCTGAAACAAACCTGCCCAACACATCCTATAACTCCAAATGAGAAAATAAAGGACGACAACAACAAATATACAATGACAGAATAAACGGAACCCAAGTCCGGATACAATAATCAAATTTATCACAGTTTGGAGTCACTATACTGATAAGTTTATTTTTTATAGTGTTTTGTTTACCCTGATAAATTTATCACTGTTTCAACAAATTTATCACTGTTAACACTGATAAATTTACCAATGTTCAAACGAAAAAACCAGTAACTTTCTCTCCCTCTCTCATTCTTTTTCCCCAATTCAAGTAAACAAAACACTATAAAAAATAATAAAAAATTTACCTAATTGAAAATTAAAACACAAGCACTATTACATTGTCCAAATTGGAAATTAAAATACTGTTACAATTTGTGGATATTCCCAACTTTGAGAATGAATGTAAGAACATGCCATCCTTGGTGATTTCTGAATAATCAAAACCATTTGATACTTCAGTTAAACAGCTCAAACATCCAAAGCTAGCTTCTAAGTGACCACAAAACAGTATGCAGACTAAGAACTTGTTGCTAAACCAAATAAACATAGTAGTTGATTTAAAAAAAAAATCTTTTTAAAGCAGTTAACACAACAGATATGCAATTATGTATTCTAGAGATTTAATCTACACCTTTGTATTGTGGAAATTTTTCCTGGGAAAACTAGATAACTCCATACAATGATAAATTTATCACTGTAGAAAAGAACATTTGCTTGGATATGACAGTGATAAATTTATCAACCACTGACATAAATGTAATAAACTATCAACTCTTCCCACACAATAAGTGATAAATTTATCATTCTTCAAAATAACAAAATTCAAGAACCACATTAATGGTACATTTATCATTCTTACAAAAAAATAATCCATCAACTTGTCCAAACCAACCAGTGATAAATTTATCACTTTATAAAACACCAAAAAACAGCAACTACATTTAACCCAAATCAAATAACATAAATATGTGAAACTTAATCCTGTAAAAATATCAGCAAAAAATATAATTTCTGATCAACAAATTCCTCAATCATTCAATGCGAGTATGAAAATGATACATCTTTCAAAAAATACTCAATCATTCAATGCAAGTAACACCTCTCAACTCTCAAACAAAGTAATTCAATTAAAATCAATACAACTAAAGCAAAGCATGTTTACATGTCTTCCGATTATGAGTTCCCATCTTTCCACACCTACTGCATCTAATTCTCTTGATTTCACCCTTAGAAGGTATTCTCTCCGTTCTTGGACGTCCAGCTGGTCTCTTACAAAGAGGAGGTAAAACAACGTCATCATCAACAACTACATTTGGCTTCCACATACTAGGAACTGGATAGATAGAATGTGAATAAGAATCACAATAACTACTAACACGGTAGTAATCATCAATAAAGCAATTCAGATCCTTCTCGCTCCTCTTTATAGCACAAAAACCATGTTTGCAAGGAAAAGAATCAATTTCCCACAACCGACAAGAACAACAACGTTTCCCAATATCAACCATAACTGAATGATCCAATTGGATTTCATAAATGTCATCGCTACATTTCTTAACTATCCATGCTTTTGTATCATTAAAAGCTTCTTCCAACTTTTTCTCTGCAAAAGGACAAACAATACGATTCCACTTATTCCCAACTTCTCTCCTTCTTGAAAATTGCTCCATTAGTTTCATCCATATAGCATCAACAAGACTAGTTGAAAACAAATGGTGTTCATCCCTAATCCATGAATTAAAAGATTCCGCAGCATTTGTGCACATTTCACCATACCTCTTGCCTTGAAAATAAGCATTACACCTACACTCATTAGGCAAATCCTCAAGAAACCTCTCAACACTACGACCACAACGACCCTTAAATTCTTCAAATAGCTCATTAAACAACTCAATAGTAGGAGCATATGCACATCTACTAAAAAGAGTAAGCAAATACTCTTTTGATTCACGACTCTTCACGGACAAATAAGTCTTCAAGTTTGTCTTCAAATGCATTAGACAAAAAGAATGACAAGAAAATGGAAAGACCTCAGCTAAAGCTTTTAGCAAACCTCCATGTCGATCAGTAACAAATGCAATATCCCTCTCCAGAGTCAAAATACCTAATAACTTTGACAAGAACCAATGCCAACTGTTATAACTTTCACCATCAACAATCGCAAAACATAACGGATACAAATCTACAAACAAAATATATATATATATATATATATACAAGTTATCAGTAACAAATTAAAAAGATTACAAAAAGAAAATCAAAACACAAAGTATATAACATATAGCACCAGCCATAGATAAATTTATCACTGTATAAATATAAAAATTTAACAAAAAGTATACAACATAAATTTATCACTAATAGATTGACCATACTCAATTATCAGCACTCTCCAGTAACAAAAATGATAGAATTATCACTATTTCAATAATAATAACACATAAACACAAAATATACCTTGGTTACCATCTTTCGCCGTAGCAGCCAATAAACAACCTTTGTGTCTTCCTTTCAAAAAAGTTCCATCAAGCATCAACACAGGCCTACAATACTTGAAACCATGAATACATGCCTCAAAAGCGAAAAACAAGCATTTGAAATGTCTTCCTTTACTATCAATATCAAATTCCATATCAAAAACACTTCCCAGATTGTAAGCATTAGCGGCATCAACATACCAACGAAGATCGTCAAATGATGATGAATAGTCACCAAAAACAAGACCGCTTGCTTTTTCAACACCCATCCAAGCTCGCCGATAAGAAACTTATGTTCCATAATAGTCCTTGAAATCACAAACCACCTCACTAACCGATGTCAAAGCCTTGTTACGAATATCACTAGAAATTAGCCCACCAATCATACTTGAAGTCATCCTAGCATGGTTAATTGTACGAAAAGAAGATCCACAAGTATGAACATCATCAAATTGTTTAATAACAAAAGCTTTACTATAATTTTCCACTCTAGCATGCACGCTCCATAAACATTCCAAATCAGCCCTTCTCTTACAATGAACAATGGCACGATCCTTATCATTCTTAACAAAATCAAAATTAAAACCGGAATGAATAGAATACTTTGACAACGCATCTCGAAATTCAACAACTCCTTGAGCAAACCTTTGTCCCACTCCTTTCATACAATTAACCCACTCATCGGAGAGCAAAGGTAAGGCAAAAAATCAGTTTCACAAACAACACTACTAATACTACTACTACTACTAGCTTCATCATCACAAATCATATAACCTTCACCCAAAGAACAACACTTTACAAAAATATCAATACAATGAATATCACAAGAAAGTGCCAGTCCAACCATAACCTCCAAATCCTCTTCACTTTCTAGACCACAAGAAGAATGTCCAACCATTGAATACGATATATTCAAAGAACTACCAACTAACTCACTCCACTTTGCACACAATTTATATACTAAATCCTTGAAATTAAATCCATCATTATACTTGATAACCAATGTTACACCTATAAACTTGCACATAAGAAACAAACGATTCTCCATCACTATAAATCCTGCAACAAACAACAATTACATTTCAGAAAACAACTCAAACACCCTAAAACAAAATCAAATGTAGTGATAAAATTATCTCCTATTCCCATACTCACTCATAAATTTATCACTATTGAAAAAGTTAATCCAACATCACCCCCAAAATACGCAGTGATAAAATTATCATTGTATAAAATAACAAACCAACACCTGTGTTCAATCAACACAATTTCGTAACCAAAAAAAATAAAAATCTAAAATTCAATCAACAAATACATATCTCAAAACTTTCAATATCATGATCAAAACACAAATTCAATCGCAACAGAAACAACAGAGTAACAACAATATCACCACAAAATCAAAATCACCAACTCAAACTAAAAAGAACCAAAACATTGAAATTGAAATCAAAATCAAACATACCAGTCGACCTAACTCCACAACACCACAAATCAGAAAATGTAGCTATACACCAAACGCGAAATCGCAAATAGGAAAAATCATCAAACACGCAATCGCAAATCACAAATCGCGAAGATACACCAAGCGCGAAATCAGAAATCACGAAGCTCCACAAATCGCGCAATCAGAAATCACGAAGCTCCACAAATCGCGAAGATACAACAGCAAATCATGAAGTTCCATAGAAATCCAAATCACAAACACAATATTTTGATGGAAAATCCAAACAGAAACGCGCCAGAACAGAGGAGGGGTAAAACGGTACCAAAAAAAAAGTCTCAGGACCTGTTGCTGCACAAGATCAAAAGTCAGGACTAAGAGGGAAATAAGTGAAAAACTCAGGACCGGCTAGTAAAAAACCCAAAAAGTTAAATTAGCTAGCTATTTTGCCTAACAAGTCTCATTTGAAAAGCTCATTAGAGCAACTCCAACCACACTCTCTGCTTTTCACTAGTTAAAGTACAAAAAAAGTACACTCTTTATTTTACCTAATTACTTTAGCTATTGTGTTTTCCAACCACACTCTTTATTTTAGTTAATCATTAAAGTTAATTAATTTTTAAAACAAAAGATACTAATTACTGATATTTTATTAATGTAAATTTGCCCATACAAACATACAAAACCTGTAGAATGAGGAGAAAAAAATACAAAATATAAAATAAGTTATTCTGTAATTCATCAAACATAATTGAAAGAATATATAAAATTGTTACATACACATATACATATATAAAATATATAAAATCCCAAATCCAAGATATATATATATATATACATATTTGTTTGGAGAGCCTCTAGGGCTCTTCAATTGTAACCATCAAAAAGATAGGATGGTAAAGTAGTTAACCCAATAGCCAGCCCATTGGAGTCCAAAATTAGAGTTACATTGACTAAAATGCCTAACAAGTTTTTTTTAACTATCCTAATCATGTGCATAGCATGTGTTAGATAGTGTATCATATAAATAGTTGAGTATCACATCATTTGTAACTAACTTGGATATATTGAAATTGAATGGAATAGAGAATTTCTTTCTCTAAGTTCCTCTCTCTCTAGTTCTTGATTGACCCATCATATTTTGGTATCAGAGCATCAAGATTTAGATCCAAACCTACTGATTATCACAAACCATTACCTCAAAATTAGCTTGATCTTCGAAACCTCAATCTGAGTCAGATTCATGAATTGATCTCTGGAATCGTCATTATAGATCGAATTGAAGCCCTAATTTGATTGGCAATTTTGAAACTGGTTCATTTTTGTTTCAAATGGAATTGCAATTGAAGTTAGCTCTCGGAAACGAATGTCGCAGAACCTGAGTTCATTCAGAAACTAAGATCGATATCTAGTCCAGATTTCAATCCACCATCACGATTCATAGCTTTCAATCCATCATCACGATTCACCATCGTGATTCGAGTTGTGGGTTTGACTCTGAATTTGGCTTCGCTGATTCACTATTGATCAAGCGCTGGAACTTTCGATTCAAGTTCGCTAATTGAATCTTCGCCTGGGTTCTTCGCTGGGAGTCATCTCAAGAACCTTGGTGGGCAGATCAATTTCGATTTGACATCCATACAATCAATTTCGTGATTCAATCTAGTGCCATAGTGCGACTTCTTGGATTCAAGGCTTCAAAGCTCATTGTGACTTGCGACTGGGATGCTTTTGAGTTTGGGACCTCGATTCTTAATCTGTAATTCTGTACTCTAGTTTTACACAGGTATTTTCAATCTTTGTTTCAATTCGTGGACTGTTCAAATTCTGTATATAGATTGGATTACTGTTTGAATCAATTCTTGATATTATAGTCTTGTTGATTCTTGAATATTTGAGACTTTACATTTCTGTGAGTTGATAGTTACACTGAGTTATCCTAATCTGTGAATTGGGTTTGGCATTGAACTATTCGAAATCTGTATATCTAGACTATTTTGGGAACATATTAGGTTGTTATGGCTAATCGGGGTCGAGGTCCTAGGGGTGGTCGTGGTAGGGCTTATGTCCCGAATTTGGGTGATCATGATGGGGGTAATGGGATTCCGTATCCAAGAGATGAGATGGCCGAGATGAGACGACAAATTGCCGCGTTAACCGAGACGGTGCAACATCTCCTACCTCCTACCGGGGGTAGTGATGGTTCTGATGGAGGAACATCCCCATCCTTATCCTCTATCTTGGTTCAAGAAAGACAATGAGATCAAGGTTACCAAACGGTGCTTGGTTTCATTTTCTATCCGGAAAAAATATTTTGATGAGGCATGGTGTGATATAGTGCCTATGGATGCTTGTCACATTCTACTTGGGCGACCTTGGCAATATAACTAGCAATCTTTGCATGATGGCAAATGGAACACGTATTCTGTTGTCAAGAATGATATCCGGTTTACCTTGCCTCCAATAAAGGAAAAGGTTACTTCCAAAGATGTTTCCAAGTCATCTCCTAGTGCCACTACGTTGCTTGCTTCCAAAGAGTTTGTGGAAGAGATTTGGGATTTTGGGATTGTATTGGTGTTGGTTCCGGTTGTACACACGGGTGCTTCTAAACAAAAGGTTGAGGTGGCTACTCTTTGGAAGAGTATTCTGATGTCTTTCCCCAAGAACTTCCTCCCGATTTGCCTCCTATGCATGACATTCAACATCGTATTGATTTGGTACCTGGGTCGGCACTTCCAAACAAACCGACCTATCACATGTCTCCAAAAGAGAAAGAGGAGTTACAACGGCAAGTAGAAGAGCTTTTGACTAAAGGGTATATCCGGCCTAGCCTTAGCCCTTGTGGTGTTCCGGCGCTTTTGACACCTAAGAAGGATGGCTCTTGGCGTATGTGTGTGGATAGTCGTGCCATCAACAAGATTATAATCAAGTACTGCTTTCTAACTCCAAGATTGGATGATATGTTGGATTTCCTTGCCAAATTAAAGGTGTTTTCTAAGATTGATCTTAGAAGCGGGTATCATCAAATCTGCATCAAGCCCGATGATGACTGGAAAATGGCCTTTAAAACGCCTCATGGCCTATTTGAGTGGCTTGTGATGCCATTTAGGCTTACCAATGCTTCGAGTACTTTTATGAAAGTGATGACACAAATGTTGCAACCACTTTTGGGAGTGTGTGTCGTGGTCTACTTTGATGATATCTTGATCTATAGTTGAAGTTTGGAAGAGCATTTGTGCCACCTTTGGCAAGTCTTTGAACTTTTGAGGCGAGACAAATTCTATGGCAACGCTAAGAAGTGCACCTTTGCCATGGACCAAGTCATCTTCTTGGGATATGTTGTGTCTTCCTGTGGGGCGCTTATGGATGTGGAGAAGGTCAAAACAATTGTGGAATGACCCACTCCTTCTAGTATCCAAGAAGTACGGAGTTTTCATGGATTAGCTACTTTCTATAGGCAATTTATCCGCAACTTTAGTAGCATCGCTGCCCCTTTGACCAAGATTCTCAAGCTTCAAGCTTTTGCATGGAGCAAGGAAGCCGCCGAGGCTCCAATTTTGGCATTACTGGATTTTGCCAAGACCTTTAAACTTGATTGTGATGCATCGGGGTTGGGTATTGGAGGCATCCTTAGCCAAGAAGGGCGACCCATTGCTTTCTTTAGTGAAAAGTTAAATGGGGCTAAGCTCAAGTATTTCACTTATGACTTGGAATTTTATGCCATTATCCAAGCCATCAAGCATTGGAGCTATTATCTTGCACACAAGGAGTTTGTGCTCAACACCGATCATGAAGCTCTCAAGTACATCAATAGTCAATCCCATCTTAACAAGAGCCATGGCAAATGGGTGGCCTACTTGCAACAATTCACATTCTCTTTGCGACACAGATCGGGGTTCTTAATAAGGTGGCCAATGGGTTAAGTAGGCGCACAGCTCTCTTGATTGAAATGAAAAATGAAGTTGTGGGTTTTGATGAATTTTTCACATTCTATGCAAGTGATCCTTACTTTTCCAAGATCTTTGATGCTTTGCAACGGGGGGATAGGACGACTTATCAAAGTTACATGATAAGGGATGGTTTCCTCTTCCATGACCTCAAGTTGTGTGTTCCTACTTGCTGCTTAAGGGCACATTTGTTGGTTGAGCATCATAAGATGGGGCATTTTGGTAAGACAAGACCCTTGGGTTGCTTCAAGATGCTTATTATTGGCTGAGCATGGCCAAGGATGTGCAAAGTCATATGAAGCGTTGTCAAATTTGTCAAAGGAGCAAGCGGACTGCCACTAATGCGGGGCTATATCTACCTTTACCGGTGCCAGATGCTCCTTGGCGGTGCATTAGTGTGAACTTTGTGTATTGCCTCCCTCCTACTCAACAGCGGAGTGATTCTATCATGGTAATGGTGGACTGTTTCTCCAAGATGGCACATTTCATACCTTGCAAGAAGACCATGGATGCTACAAACATTGCTAATCTCTTTTTCAAGGAAGTTTACAAGTTGCATGGGGTGCCTACTTCTATTGTGTCCTATAGAGATGCTAAGTTCCTTGCTCACTTTTGGCGAACTTTGTGGAGGAAAATTGGCACGACCTTGAGTTTTAGTACTACATTCTATCCGCAAACCGATGGTCAAACGAAGGTAATGAACCGTAGCCTTGGCAACTTGTTACGGTGCCTTGTGGGGGGATCACCCCAAAAGTTGGGATGGCATCATTCATTTGGCTGAATTTGCTTATAATTCATCTATCAACCGCACCATAAATACTTCTCTCTTTGAAGTAGTTTGTGGGACTAGGCCTTCAAGAGCATTTATTCTTAAGTGAGGGCCCAAATTGAAAAGTCTAATGCAAAGTATAAGGCGGCCGGTGATGTACATAGGCGAAGAGTGGTGTTTGAAGTAGGGGATCTTGTGTGGGTGGTATTGAGCAAAGAGAAATATCCCCATGGCACCTACACTAAGTTGAGTGACAAGAAGGTGGGACCTTCTGAGGTGCTGAGCAAGATTAATGACAATGCTTATAAAGTCAAGCTACCGCCTCATTTAGGCATCTCCAATACCTTTAACGTCCAACACCTTGTACCCTACTTTCCGGATGCCACTTCCATTGATAATACCTCTACCTTTGTAGATTAGTTCCTTGAAAAGTTTCCATTTTGTACTTTGGTTTTTGTGTCTTTCATTCCTAGTATTGGTTGTATTTTGTTGTCTTCACTTAAGGGTAAGTCTTTTCTTAAGACAGGGAGTATGATGTAGTGTCATGTGCATAGCATGTGTTAGATAGTGTATCGTATAAATAGTTGAGTATCACATCATTTGGAACTAACTTGGGAACTAACTTGGATATATTGAAATTGAATGGAATAGAGAATTTCTTTCTCTAATATCTCTCTCTCTCTCTCTCTCTAGTTCTTGATTGACCCATCATATCTCCTTGGAGATGCTCTTAGAGTTGCTCTTATAACTTTTTTTTTGTTCAACTTCTACTTAGAGCATCTCCAACAGTATAGCCATTCTCTTTTTCCAGCCATAAAAGCGAGCTTGGAAGGGTGAAAGACGGCACCAGCAGACTTGCTCAACCATCACTAAGATGGTTGTGAGCTACAGTACCTTTCCAGGACAAGAGAGGTACTGTTTATGGGCCGTTCAATTTTTTATTTGTTTTTGCCTCTTGAATTTTGTTTTTGGCGGTAAAGTTTTTCCCTTATTTTGGTGCTAAAGTTCTATCAGTACCACCTCCCCAACAAATCCTTAGGGAAGGCGTTCCAAATCTCACAAACTCTCTTATCCTCTCTATCTTTTTCTCAAACTTTCTGCTCATGGGAGGTAATAAGTTTTGTCATTTCTGTTTGTTTATGCCATGAATAGTGGATAAGAAATTAGAGAATATGAAGACAAATGTTCAGATTGTTGCATTCTTGTTTGGTTATTTGTTGATGTTGGCAAAAATATTACACATTGCTTTGTCATTTGTGATTATAGAAGGAAATCCATGTGAATGTATATTTTCTCCTTCGCTTTGTGGCTTCCCTTGTTTGTAATCTCATCTGACAAATGGTTGCAGCAAGTTATGGCTCCATGTTCTTAATCAATAGGTCATGATTTTACCACTTGTAAAAGAGGAAATACTATGTATTTGTATTGCACACCACATGTTTGTTGTAATTTCTGTTAGAATAGAGATTATAAATTGTACCCAATTATCAGATGAGTTTCATATAGACAGAACACTTTAAATTTTTGCTCCATTGAATGAATTCCTTATGACATGAATTCCATAAATTTCATATGTTTTCTATTGGAGGATGACATAAAAAACTCTCGTGTTTGGTGCATGTGCAACCTATAATGTCCTCTGTACTCTGTATTATCACTTGAACTTTTATTTTACCGGCTTAATTAGGTGCCGAAGTTGAAGGAAAATTTAAGTTTATGTTTTGAATATGTAATCTGTAAGTAATATAGGTAAAACTATATAGGTGGGGAATTGCTTGTTGTGTTCTTCATGATGCTTCTTCTATTGAGGGGTTCAATTAATCAAATCCAGTCTTGGTAGGGCTTTAAAGTGTTGGTTGGGACCTAAAGTTTTGTTTTGGCCTTAAGTTTATATTTCAGTAGTAGAGAGATGATAGGTTAATTATGTAGCGATCCCGAATTTGACCCGGTCAGCTTACGGGGGTCGAGCTGCTCAGTCAGCTCGCTGAAACAAAAATGCAAAAAGTACTGGGAATGTTTGGTTTATGCACTCGAGCAGAGAATGTTTGGTTCCAGAAGTTTGACATATTTGCAAAAAGTACTGGGAAAGTGTATTCGACGCTCGAGCAGACCATGTTATATCAGTTCGTGAATCTGATATTTCAGATCACTTTTGTATATCTCTCTTTCTAAAAACCCTATCCTCTCCCTTCTCTCTACATTTCTCTACATAAACTAGATCAAAAACGTTGATTTCTCAAGATCTATTTGAGTTTTGCCATTGCTTCTTCATCAAAGTGGGTTATCATCTCGAGGGCTTCGTTGTGTACGGTGAAAATCAAGTGTGAAAATCAAGTTTAAGGATTGTTGATTTTGGGAGTTTCATCTCATTTCTTCTTCAAAACTTAAGGTAGGGATTTTCTTAGAGTTATATATATATATATATATATTTGCAAGACCTATATGATTTTCGAAATCATCTTTCGATAGCTTTGAAAATTGATTGTTGATTTAAGAAGTTGAGCGATTTTGAAAGTGGGTTTGTCTTTTATTTTTTTAAAATGATTTTGTGGGTTTTGATCTTCGTTGATTGAAAAAAATATGATTTTGGAAAGTTTTCTTTCAAAAAATTTGAGTTGTATAGTTTTTGTGAGAAAACCTAGATATTGGGAATTTTTAAAAGAGATTAAAAATCCATGAATGATATTGTTATATTTATTTTGTGTGTCAAAATAAATGGATGTTTGGAAAATTTCTTATTTACATTTATATAAACGATGAATTTTATGGAATATGAGAATTGTTATTCATTTTGGAAATTATTGTTCAAAACGTTGAAATAGTCTTGAAATGACTAATTGTTGAGGATACTTGAGAAGAGGGAATTGTGTTATTCCTTGGATGATGAATTGGAATAAAAATATTTATATTCATCTTGTGAAATTGGCATATCAATTCATTTGATTAAATTAAACTTTGAAAGTTGATTTGAAAACTTGCATTGAGAAAAGAATGTTGAGAAACAAGTTTTCATAGAATGGTTTTGGGGTAAATACATTGGTAAGTCTTGATAGGTGGTGTAGATGATATTGAATAAGTTGGCTTGAGAGTCCGGGGTGAAAGACCGAAAACCCTTGCGAATAGGTGTCGAGCCTTCCGGTTAATACTGGTAAAAATGACAATTTGGTAGTACTTGTATAGTCTACTTACAGACACTAACCTAGGGATTACCAAAGTCGTATTTACCATCCTTGAAATAAATTGTTAAGTTTTGAACAAATGAAATTGCATGACATCACTGAGCATGATGGTTTTCAAAAGATGAAAAATGTGATTTATTTTCAAAAAGGGCATACCATGGCATGTGCATTTCATCTCTTGAGACTTGCATGAAATGTATATACTTTGTTAAAAGTTTTCTACTTGGCTTTATGCTCACCCTACGGGATTTTTGTGTAAGAAAAAATGTGGTAATCCCACCCAACTAAGGGCGTGGAAGTATGTGTGTTAGGAGTACAATGCTCTCATTTTGCGTGACTCTGTTTTATAAGCCAAGGGCTGTATGTGTGTGGGTTTGAATAACCATTTTGTGTAACCAGGCTCAAGCCTTGGAAACTTGTAAACCCTTAGGGGTATTTATTTGTTTATTTACTTGTTGGATTACTGTATTGTTGCATGAAGAACTATTATATCACGTAATGCAAGTGTGGAGAATTATTTCTGTTTTCCTTTAAGGAGCCATGATGGTTGTGTTATCATTTGGGCATAAGAAATTGGGGTGTTACAACTTGGTATCAGAGCTACCAGGTTTGAATACTTGGAGCTCGTGGGAAGTGGTTGTTTAACCACAATGGGTTTATTTAGCATGCTTAAGAAGTGTGATGCATTTTGTGACTATGTGATAACATGCTTAGGTGACTAAATAGGTATGGGATTGAACTTTTAGGATGTTGTTTGCGTCTGTTAAATTCCTTGAGGTCTTAATAGAAGGGTACTTGATCAATACTCACTCTACTAAGAATTCTTGAATTTTCGTGGGACGAATCTCATCATAAGAGTATAATCTACATGTGTTTACATGACTAAGTGCTTATGTGGGGTGAAATTTAATTGTTATATGGTAGAGGAATATATAGAATTATTGTGATCAAATGTGTAAGGCAAGTTGCGGACACATGTGGGTTAGTGTGCTAAATTAATTCTATTGTCATTTATAGGATGTCAAGAAGAGGTCAAACCCGTGGTGGTAGAGGCGGGAGGCATGGTAGGGCTCGCCGAGGTGTGCATGAGGTACCGGTCCATGAGGTTTCGGTGCAAGAGGAAGAGTCCGGCCAAGCTAATGAGGCCGACCAAGTGGGGCAGACGGGAATCCTGGGACAAGCCGGTCAAATCGTAATGGGGGACCTAGCTCGAGAAATGGCAGGGGCTTTAAGAGAGTCTATGAACTTGTTGAGGGTGGAGAATCAAGCCCAAGAGAACACCGCGGAGTCAAGGGCGAGTTTCCTTACTAGAGAGTTCTTGCGGGCCAAACCGGATGAGTTCCATGGTGACCCCCGAGCTCAAGAAAGTAGATGAGTGGCTCAAACAAACTATGAAGACATTTGAGATGCTTCACATCGAAGATAGTGAACTAAGAGCGACTCTAGCGAGTCACTACCTTAAGGAGACGCGGGTCAATGGTGAAAATATGCCAAGGGTAGAGTGGAGCCAACATGGAAAGCTTTTGCGGTTGCTTTCCAAGATAAGTACATACCTCCCATGCTAGGTAGAGATTGGGGCAAGAGTTTAAAGACCTCAAACAACTCGACATACCCATGGCCGAGTTTGAGGCGGTCTTCTCTAGTTTATCTAGATTTGCACCAGAGTTGGTGGCAACGGAAGAGCGCCATTTCATTGAATTTGAAAAGAAATTGAAAACAAAAATTATGTTCAAGCTTGTCGGAAATATGATTCAGGAATATGACCGTCCTATGCAGACGGCGACACACGTAAAAATTTCCATACAAGCCGTGGAGGAGAGGCTTCGGAGTTCAAGGTCTAGGGGCCCAGAGTCTCAAGGAGACTATAGGCAGAACAAGAAGAGCAAGAACACCTATCCATCCCAGTCCCAACCACAACAGTCCAGATCCACTTTTCCTTTGCCTAGTGCGGGTCTGGAAAAAAGTACATCGAGTAGCTTCTTGTGTTTCAAGTGTGGCCAACCGGGTCACAAAGCCTTCTCATGCCCACAGAAGGGAGGTGAGCAGTTAATGTTACCACCACATAACCGATCTAAAAGTTAGTCTCAGTCTCAGAATAAAAGTCAAGGGCTTAATTGTTACCAGTGTGGTCAGCCGGGGCATATGAAGAGAACTTGCCCACAGTTGGGAGGCGTATCTGGCGCATCAGGGTCGAGGCAGACTCAGAGCCACCAGCAGGCTCAATCAGTCCAAGCTTCGCGAGTTAATCAGGGAGCCGCTTCGGTTCAGTCAGTACAACAAGCCTATGCTCCGAGAGGGAAGCAAGTTAATCAGGGGCCACAGGGGCGCGTGTATGCTGTTACCATGCCAGAACAGTTGACAGAATCCTCAGTTGTGAGAGGTATTTTTGTTGTGTATAATTCTTTGGCTAATGTATTGATAGACACGGGTGCGTCTCATTCATTTATATCTACTGCATTTGCCTCAGCATTGGGATTAGAGGTAGCACGGTTAGTGCCTCCACTCAGAGTAGAGTCACCAGCTGGGGATACAGTTGATTTAGACCAGGGTTGTCGTGATTGTGAAATAGAAATTGCTGGTTGTCGACTTCCGTTTGCTTTTGTGTTGCTAGATATGTCGAGTTTTGATGTCATTTTAGGCATGGACTGGTTGTGTTCTTATCAAGCTGTGATTGATTGTTACCGTCAGAAAGTTACAGTGTGCACTTTAGGTGGTGATCGTTTCTATTTTCTGGGGAATCGAGTTGATAGAGCCTTGTCGCTAATTGTTGACCCTCGTAGTAGGAGCAAACTTAGTGGCCTTCTTGTAACTCTCTTGGATAGTGAGAGTGACGGGACACGTGTTGAGTTACCAATCATAGTTTGTAAATACTCAGATGTCTTTCCAGAAGATCTTACTAGTTTACCACCTCACCGGGAGATCGAGTTCTCCATTGAATTAGTGCCTGGCACGACACTGATTTCCATGTCACCGTATAGATTTACACCCGCCGAATTACATGAGTTGAAGATTCAACTCCAAGAGTTTTTAAATAAGGGCTTCATTTGTCCTAGTACATCACCTTGGGGAGCACCGGCTCTCTTTGCGAAAAGAAGGATGGGTCATTGTGGTTGTGTATTGATTACCGCAAGTTAAATAGAGTTACAGTTAAGAACAAATATCCTTTACCCAGAATAGATGATTTGTTTGACCAACTTAGAGGGTCTCGTTGCTTCTCAAAAATAGATTTGAGGTCGGGATACCATCAGTTGAGAGTCCAGGAGGAGGACATTCAGAAGACGACCTTTTGTACTCGTTATGGCCACTATGAATTCCTTGTAATGCCTTTTGGGTTAACCAATGATCCAGCTTCCTTTATGGATTTGATGAACAGAATTTTTCGGGAATACTTGGACCACTTTATGGTCGTCTTTGTGAACGACATATTGATTTATTCAATCTCCGAGGAGGAACACGAGATTCACTTGCGGGTAGTGCTGGGTTTACTTAGTGAGCACCAATTGTATGCCAAATTTGATAAATGCGAGTTTTGGTTAATTGAGGTTAAGTTTTTGAGGCATGTAGTGTCTAAAGAGGGAGTAATTGTGGACTCCTCAAAGATAGATGTCGTACAGGATTGGGAACAACCCAAGAATATTTTTAAAATCTGGAGTTTCTTGGGATTAGTGGGGTATTATTGACGTTTTGTAAGGGACTTCTCTAAACTAGCTGCACCTTTGACTAGGTTGACTAGAAAGGGTATCAAATTTGCATGGAGCGAGGCGAGTGAAAAGTCATTCCAAGAGTTTAAGACTAGATTGACTACAGCACCCGTTTTGATAATTCCGGAAAGGGGTTTGAATTATAGTGTCTATTGTAATGTGTCCGGGGATGGACTTGGTTGTGTCTTGATGCAAGAGGGAACAGTTATGGCCTACAGTTCACGACAATTGAAAACTCATGAGAAAAATTACCCCACCCATGATCTAGAATTAGCAGCGGTGATTTTTGCTTTGAAAATTTAGAGGCATTACTTGTACGGTGAGAAGTTTGAAGTCTTCTCCGATCATAAGAGTCTAAAGTATTTGTTTTCTCAAAAAGACTTGAATTTACAACGACGGAGGTGGATGGAATTGATAGAGGATTATGACTTTGAATTACACTATCATCCAGGGAAGGCCAATGTGGTGGCCGATGCTTTGAGTCAAAAATCTGTGAGTAGTTTAGCAAGTGTGGCCATTTAGGAATGGGATATGCTAGATGTTATTGGCAAGTTTGATTTGCACTTGGGTGAGTCCGGAGAGAGTGCTATCTTGTTTACTTTGAATGCTCAACCTACCTTGGTTAGTAAGGTCATAGAGGCACAACAAGGAGACCGTGATGTGGAATCAATCTGTGTTAAGATTTCTAATGGGAAGGAAGAGAAAAGTTTGAACGTTCACTTGGATCTGAGTGTACATTACCTAGACCGTTTGTTTATACCAGAATCTTGTAGAGAGGAAATACTTCGGGAGTTCCATCACTCACGCCTTGCGGTACACCTGGGAGGCACTAAAATGTATCATGATCTTAGCCATCAGTTTTGGTGGAGGGGTATGAAATGGGATGTCGCTTTATTTGTATCGAAGTGCCTTACTTGTCAACAAGTAAAAGCCGAACACCAAAGACTAGCGGGTTTGTTACAACCCTTACCGATAGCCAAGTGGAAATGGGAACGTGTTACCATGGATTTTGTAGTTGGGCTTCCTAGAACACAACGAGGCAATGATGCCGTTTGGGTGATCGTTGATAAGTTCACTAAGTCTACCCATTTCATTCTGATGTGCACCAGCGACTTAGTTGAACGCTTGGCAACATTGTACATTAGAGAGATAGTTCGACTTCATGGAGTCCCTGTGACTATTGTGTCGGATAGGGATCCTCGTTTTACTGCCCAATTATAGCAAAGCTTTCAAGAGGCGTTGGGAACTAAGTTGACTCTTAGCACCGCTTATCATCCTCAAACGGATGGACAGTCGGAATGAACCATTCAGATTTTGGAAGGGGCCTTGGGAAAGGCACTTACCATTGATTGAGTTTGCTTACAACAATAGTTACCAAGCTAGTATTGGGATGTGACCATTTGAGGCCTTGTATGGCCAACCTTGTAGATCACCGGTTTGTTGGGCCGAAGTGGGTGATGCACCATTACTGGGTCTGGAAATTGTTAGAGAGACAACCGAGAAAGTTGTTCTCATTCGAAAGAGGTTAGCTACGGCCCAAAGCCGACAAAAGAGTTATGCCGATAAGAGGAGACGACCTTTATCTTTTGAAGTTGGTGACTATGTGTTTCTAAAAATCTCACCAAGGCGGGGTTTGATGAGATTTGGTAAGAGTGGCAAATTATCTCCAAAGTTTATTGGGCCTTTTGAGATCTTAGAGCGAATTGGGGAAGTGGCATATCGGTTAGCTTTACCGCCACGACTTTCGGGAGTTCACAACATATTTCATGTAGCCATGCTTAGGAAGTATGAACCCGACCCTTCTCATGTGCTTGATTGGGTTGACTTGGAGGTAGATGAGGACGCCTCTTATGAAGAACGACCAGTTCAAATATTAGATACCTGGGAGCAAGTGCTACAGGGAAAAACTATATTGTTGGTAAAGGTGTTGTGGAGACACCATGGGGTTGAAGAAGCGACGTGGAAACGAGAGGCGAAAGTCCACTCCAAATATCTGGATTTGTTTCAAAATGCTTAAGTTGCTTTTCTTTGTAATATTCCCTAGTGTTGAGGGAAACGTATTTAAAGTTGTTAACCACATGTTGATATGTGCATTGTTGTTTTAAGCATAAGGTTGTTGAGAATTGCATTAGTTTTTGGAAAATTTCATGTTTATGCGTATGTGGACGGTTGTTGTTAATGAGATAACTATGGTGGAAATGATCCAAAAAAAAGATTTTGGTTGAGAGTTAATATTGTGATTTTAAAATGAAATAACGTGGTTTTAATTGCTAGAAACCCCCTTTGTTTGGGTAGTTTGATTTGAAATTTCGGGGACGAAATTCTTTAAAAAGGGGAGGTTATAGCGATCCTAAATTTGACTTAGTCAGCTTACGGGGATTGAACTGCCTGGTCAGCTTGCCGAAGCAAAAATGGAAAATGCATTCGAAATTGCTTGTCCGCTCGAGCGGCCGTTTATGCACTTGAGCGAAAAATGTTTGGTTCCAGAAATTTGACCTGTCTGCAAAAAGTACTGGGAAAGTGTATTCGACGCTCGAGCAGACCATGTTATATCAGTTTGTGAATATGATATTTCATATCACTTTTGTATATCTCTCTCTCTCTAAAAACCCTTTCCTCTCTCTTCTCTCTACATTTCTCTACACAAACTAGATCAAAAACCTTGATTTCTCAAGATCTATTTGAGTTTTGAAGTTGCTTCTTCATCAAAGTGGGTTATCATCTCGAGGGCTTCGTTCTGTGCGGTGAAAATCGAGTTTAGGCATCGTTGATTTTGGGGTTTCATCTCATTTCTTCTTCAATAATTGAGGTAGGGATTTTCTTAGAGTCATATATATATTTTTGCAAGATCTACATGATTTTCGAAATCATCTTTCGATAGCTTTGAAAATTAATTGTTGATTCAAGAAGTTGAGCGATTTTGAAAGTAGATTTGTTTCTTGTTCTTTTAAAATGATCTTATGGGTTTTGATCTTCGTTGATTGAAGAAAAGATGATTTTGAAAAGTTTTTCTTTCAAAAGATTTGAGTTGTATAGTTTTGGTGAGAAAACCTAAAAATTGTAGATTTTTAAAAGAGATTGAAAATCCATGAATGATATTATTATATTTATTTTGTGTGTCAAAATAAATGGATGTTTGGAAAATTTCTTATTTATATTTATATAAATGATGAATTTCATGGAATATGAGAATTGTTGTTCATTTTGGAAATTATCGTTCAAAATGTTGAAATAGTCTTGAAATGACTAATTGTTGAGAATACTTGAGAAGAGGGAATTGTATTATTCCTTTGATGATAAATTGGAATAAAAGTATTTATATTCATCTTATGAAATTGGCATATCAATTCATTTGATTACATTAAATTTTGAAAGTTGATTTGAAAACTTACATTGAGAAAAGAATGTTGAGAAACAAGTTTTCATAGAATGGTTTTGGGGTAAGTACGTTGGTAAGTCTTGATAGGTGGTGCAGATGATATTGAATAAGTTGGCTTGAGAGTTCGGGGTAAAAGACCGAAAACCCGCGCGGATAGGTGTCGAGCCTTCCGATTAATACCGGCAAAAATGACAATTTGGTAGTACTTGTATACTCTACTTGCAGACACCGACCTAGGGACTACCAAAGTCGTATTTACCGCCCTTGAAATAAATTGTTAAGTTTTGAACAATTGAAATTGTACGACATCATTGAGCATGATGGTTTTCAAAAGATGAAAAATGTGATTTATTTTTAAAAAGGGCAGACCATGACATGTGCATTTCATCTGTTGAGACTTGTATAAAATGTATATACTTTGTTAAGAATTTCTTACTGGACTTTATGCTCATCCTATGGGATTTTTGTGTAGGAAAAGATGTGGTGATCCCACCCAACTAAGGGCGTGTAAGTATGTGTGTTGGGAATACAATGCTCTCATTTTGCGTGACTCTATTTTGTAAGCCAAGAGTTGTATGTGTGTGGGTTTGAATAACCGTTTTGTGTAACCAGGCTCAAGCCTTGGAAACTTGTAAACCCTTGGGAGTATTTATTTATTTATTTACATGTTTTTGGATTAATGTATTGTCGCATGAAGAACTATTGTATCATATAATGCAAGTGTGGAGAATTATTTCTGTTTTCCTTTAAGGAGCCATGATGGTTATGTTATCATTTGGGCATAGGAAATTGGGACATTACAAATTAGATCAAGTTTAAGGCGTAAAAAGTCATATGTCCTAGAAGGATTTGTGATTTTCTAGTTCTCTTTGTACCAATTCTTCTCCAGGTAAATAGATCAACACTATTTGAACCAATTGAGTAAGAATTTAAAATTGTGACTTATTTATTTGATGTGGAAATTAGATGTTTCTGAAGTTAAAATGTCCTCAATTTGTTTTTCTATATGCTGATAAAAAAATATTTTATTTTTTATTGCTACAGTTAGTAGATATTTTCTTACCCTTCTTAATTGCTGATGATTTATTATTTGTTATTTTTTAAAAATCTATGGTTAACATCAAATGTAGTAAGAATTAACAAAGTTTTTAAAACAAGAGCAGAATTGGACAGTTGAACTGCTAATCTCTGTGTGTGTAGTTGGACAATCTGAGGAAACAAATTCATATATTTAGACAAATTTTAATGAATAAACCTGACTGGACTTTGAAATGGGCTAAATTAATGGTAGTTGGGTGTAGTTGAACAATTTGCAGGTTGATTGCTTTTTCTATCCTAATAGGATTAGTGATGACAAGATATTTTTGTTTGATACTCCTAGCACATGTTTTTTCTTTATCAGATTTTCTATTAAGTTTAAGATATTTTTTTTCTCAATCTATTTACAAATAAAATGGGAAATAGAGATAACTTTTATTTGATACTCCTAGCACATGTTGTAACTTGTAACGACTTATTGTTTTGGCATATTTCATTGTCTTTTGGTGTGCTTTGGTGAAAATTCTGAAATTTTGGTTTTCTACTAATGTTTCACATCTGCTTCCTAGGAAACTGATAGGTTTTTGGTCAATTCGATGGAAACATAAATAAATAAATAAATTGTTCTCTACTCTGCACTGCTTTTGTCACGCCCCGAACCTGCCCCTAAAAGTTCGGGCATGACCACTTCAAAAACGAACACTTAACTCGATGTATATAAGATATGGGGCCTGAACGGAAGCATTTAATCTTATTTAACAACGTACAAAACATCCATTGAGCCATCGCTACTATGCCAGGATCACAAACAGAACATATGGGAAATAGACATACAGAGACATGCCTCGAAGAATTTAGCTATGTACAAATACATATTATAGCGATCCCGGTTTTTCCTTCATTTGTATACTGTATTCTAAACTTGGTTTCGTGGATTTGTTTTGTATCATTATCACTTCTAGCCTTTACTCTTTGTATTTGAGTCTTGGGTTGTGATGGGCAAGTTTAAAACAGGTTGGTTGCACTTTGAAAACCAAAAGGTGATGCCCAGGTTTTTGCCTTCACGCTCGAGCGGAAGTTTTAACGCTCGAGCGGGCTTTTTGTTGTTGCTTCTCCGCTCGAGCGGGAGTTTTTACGCTCGATCGTGGTTTTCCATCTCCCAGTACTTTACTCTGCAGTCCGTCCGCTCGAGCGACATTTTTTTTACGCTCGAGCGTGATCTCTTGATTTTGTCCCTCCGCTCGAGCGGAGAGTTTTACGCTCGAGCGGATACCATCGCCTGTAAAACTTCTGGAAGGGTGCAATCGACGCTCGAGCGGCTCTTTTCACGCTCGAGCGTGAGTCTGTGTCTTACGCTCGAGCGGGGTTTTTCATGCTCGAGCGTAGAGTCGACTACATCAGTCCGTGATTTCACTTTTTGGATCACTTTTTGACCTACCTTTTCTTTCTTAACCTTTAAAAACCGCCATTTGAGAGTTTCTCTCTCTACTCTCACCTTCTCTCTAAGATTTGATCTATTCCTTGTGGTCTTCTACCCTAGTTCCTTTGGAAGAAAGGTAGAGCTTCGCGAGATCTTTCTTTTAATCTGAAAAAGAGAGGATTTGGAGCACTTTGGATTTTGGGTCATCATCTCCATCTTCTCTATTTTAGTTGTTTTCTTCAAGGTAGGGATTTCCTACTCCATTTTATAAGCTTTGTTCTAAGTTTTGGTATTTTAATATGTTGGGGTTACTTAGATAATTTTGGGAAAAACTCTAGTTGTATTAATTAATTAATTTGTATAATTAATTTAAGGGAATTGGGAAATTTGGTTAAATTCATGAAATTGATGAATTCATTGATTAAATGGTGTAGTTGGATAATTTAAATCACTCACCTATTGAATTGTTGATATATTTATTTCCAGTCTAGAAATAACTGTTTTGGGCTATCGGTGGAGGATAGTCGTGATTGTTGTAGACATTGCATGTGGATTAGGAATAATTGAAACTAATCACATTGGTTAAGTCATTAATTTTGACTATTGAATTAATACTGAAAATACGTGTATTGATTGAGCATTGCATTTGCATATTGTGTGGGAGGAGATAGGGGATGTACTCCACGGTTTAGGGGAAGATAGGGGATGGACCGCTAAACCGGATTTTGTTTGGGAGGAGATAGGGGATGGACTCCATTAGCATCACTTTTATGTGTGCTTATTTATATTGAAGTGTTTATTGATACAGCACTAAAATGTGTATCAAACTGGAAGTATGAAGTGTTTTGATTTGAGCCTGAGTCTCACTTGTTTATTGACACTGGAAGAATGTGAATATGACATATATAGTTCACTGTTGTAAGTTTGGCCAGGTTCTGAGCCATATTGATAATGTTGGAAAGTAAAACGTGTCTTAGACATTAGTGCCTTGAAACTGTATAATGATGTAATTGATTATCTTGGTTAACCATCTATTGAGTGCTATTGCTTTATTCAATGTTTATATTTGGTTTAGTATATTTCTGCTGGGCTGTGGCTCACCCTTTATGGGAACATCATTTTCAGGTTCAGGTGATAAGCTACCTCCAAGGACTTAGCTTGGAAGGAATTGGAGTTGAAGACTCTGTTTAGTTTAGTTGTTATTTACTTATTTGATATTACATGTAAACATTCAAGCCTAGGGCTTTAATTGTATTTGAGTTAGAACTCATATTTTATGTCCAAGTGTTGGCTTGGAAAGATGAAAGCCCGTAGGGCATTTAAATTGATGTTACATGTAACGCGTTTATTTGGTAATACTCTGATGAATGAGATAATGAATTGTTTTCTTTGAATAAAGCATGTCAATGATAAATATATTATGGGTTTATTTTGAGGGCGTTACACATATACAGACCCAGCCCTCAAGATTGGTGTATAACAGAAACATTGGAGGGTAAAAGAATTATATACACTTTAACCTTAAGCAGACCATCAGGGTACAAAACTAAAAGCTTAACAAAACTCTGTAAAATGAGCTGCCTTCATTTTGGTGCCTGGACACTCTGAGGTTGACCAAGGAGGAATGAAAGCCATGGGTTAAGACTGACCTCCAAGTGGAGCGCCTACAGAAACAGACATAGCATAAAGTGAGCTAAGCTCAGTGAATAGTAATACATAAACAATTTAACATTTAACGTGAATGGCAATGGACATGTATAAGTGCAGAGAGCATATAGTTAACTTATCCTATAATTATTTCCAGTGTTAACTTTAAACAGAATGGTTTCAAACCCTTGAACAGAGTGGCATAAAGCCCTTATCAGAATGGCATAAAGCCCTTAACAGAATGGCATAAAGCCCTTATCAGAATGGCATAAAGCCCTTAACAGAATGGCATAAAGCCCTTATCATGTATGTATGAACTCAAGAGGTGGCTCGCACGGATTCTAGAGGTGACTCGCATGGCAGCACTTAGTTCCGTACAGCACTTTGTTTCATACTAACGGATCATACAGAATGGCCATAGGCCCGGATATCACAAATTGGCCATAGGCCTCATAAATGTTACAGAACAGCTATAAGCTTCACAACTTTCATAGAACGGCCATAGGCCTCATGACTTTCACATCTGCTTTAAGCCTAGTTCACATATGTATGATGGACTCAAGAGGTGGCTCGTACGGATTCTAGAGGTAACTCGCATGGCAGCACTTAGTTCCGTACAGCACTTTGTTCCATACTCGATAGGTTCACACATTC
This sequence comes from Camellia sinensis, assembly GCF_055761805.1. Lineage (NCBI taxonomy): Eukaryota > Viridiplantae > Streptophyta > Magnoliopsida > Ericales > Theaceae > Camellia > Camellia sinensis. The sequence goes on along the minus strand of NC_138965.1, from coordinate 171,934,423 downwards.
ACAAAGTGGCCCTTGGCCTGATGGGTTCACACATTCACATAGATTCATAACTTCACAAATTCTTTTGATGTTTCCATAGCTTCACACTGTTTCCCTGAATCAGTCATATCATGTCATAACATAGCCGAAACAGAACGGATAAATAGAAACAGGGCATTCTCAGTTCTTCAGATTACCATTATACCATAGTGTACCTACATTCCATTTTCTTGTCATGAACCAATACTGCTAACTCGCAGATAACAGAATGTTAACATTAACTATTAACAATAAACAACGTATGACCTAATGATGCGTTTAGATTTCCTCATGGTTCATTGGTTCATTGCAAATCGACATACTTGTCTTGCAATTAGCAGAACGTTCATTTTAACGATGACCCGAAGACAAAGATATCATTACATTAATAGGTCAGAACAACCAACTTCACAGTGTTAACAGTGTGTATGCAATTCTTATATGGAATCATGGGTAACTTACAAGTTGATACATTAACGATGATCATGGACCTTAACCAAAATGCAAGGTAGGTTCAGAGTCGTACCGATGTACGCCAAAATCTTTCAATGTTCACATCAAAATCGTTGTTCAAGAATGACCCTAAGTTCCTTTTTATTCATTAAGCACGACATAGTTCACTTACGGAGGATAGACTATGAATATTAACTATTAATCAGAAGCATACACATTTATTTCATCATCGTTCGTGTGCGTTAACATAGTTAACCTGCAATTAACAGAGTGTTCATGGTGACCATTATCTGTGAATAAAGCATACTACGACAGTACTACTACTCACAGTGTCGAGATGACGTCTTACTTCCTCCCAGGGTGTGTCCTGCACACGTTCAAAACTTGCTCATTAGTTCATTTTGCTTATCATTTTACTTTCTGTTGCATTCCACTTCGAAGGAATTTATACATATTAAAAGGCATCAAAGACATATTCCGACAACATTAGAGGGTTCTACCCGCAAAACGGAGCGATCCACGTTTTTCAACATGGGCCGCACGTGCGGCTGTGAGCCCCGCACGTGCGGCAAGCTCTCCCGCACGTGTGGCAAAATGCCCCGCACGTGCCTTTTAGACAGTGGCCAAGCCCCTGTTTTTCACCATTTCCCGCACGTGCGGCCATGACTCCCGCACGTGCGGCAGCACCTCCCGCACGTGCGGCCATGACCCCCGCACGTGCGGCGATTCTGCCCAAAATTGCCCGAAAATTCTTACAAAATCCCAATCTTTTGGTACATCCTCACAAGGCTCAATTTAACATTTTTAGTTGACAATCCATAGCCTAAAATTCATGTTACAAAGGCTTCAAATACATACATTAAACTAGATAAACACTAATTCTTGAATCCTTAACTATAATCAAATTTCCTTTTTTCATCAACATCACATATACCATCACATATATATATATATATATATATGGTAAGTTCTTCATGATCTTTCATGAGAAAGTAAGAAATCAAAGCTAATTTCTCCGCATACATACATAAGCAACTTAGTTCAAACTCATCCAATGGATAAAACATGATCCAATTACATCTTGGGTTCAATTATCATGGTTGTATCACCCTCAAATTCAAGAGAGGAATTATAAAAGTTAGACAAACTGACCTTGAGTTGAGATCTCCCAAAGTCTCTCTAGGTTAATCAATCTCTAGCCTTTATTGAAACTCCCTTCTCATTTCTCTCTATTCTTACTCTCTCTATCCTTCCCATGAAATGTGTTGAACTAAGTCCAAGGTTCCAAGAACATATATATATATATAAGAGCTAATAAGACAAAAGTCAATCGTTTAAACATCCGAAATTGAAATTTCCCAAAAATGCTTAATATTACCTAAAAATTATGCTGATTACATGTCTAAAATCAATTTCAGATAATTAAGCCTTGAAGGCCTCCAATTTCGATTCAAACCTTCTAATGTAACAGATACTTTTCTTGTTGAACAGATAGACATCCTTAAACATATGCTTTAAACATGGAGTTAACTTTCTTATCCCTAATTTCTCATGGAATTACACAATAAGCATCCAAAATCACAAAATAGGATCCGAAAATATAACAAAGAACATGTATGAGGGTCGGGTTATTACAGTTTTCTTAATTCTTATATATTATTCAATCATAGGTATGGATGCACAACAAGATGGTTACTTTACTAATCTTTTACAAGAAAGGCCTAACATTGATGAACATTATCTGAAGAAATCTCAATATTTGAATCAAAATACTCAAGTCTTTGCCCAGGAGTCTCAATTTACTGCTGAAATTGAATATTTGTTGAAGAAACCTCAACGTGGAGGAAACTGCACAATAGAAAAAGACAAACTCCATGTATCGGCTTGGCTTAATATTAGTTTAGATGCGGTACACGGGAATGAGCAAAAACGCTCAACCTATTGGAAAAGAGTGTGGGATTTTTTCCATGAGCACAAGAAATTTGAGTCTAATCAAAATGACAATTCCCTTATGAATCGATGGTCAACCATTTAGCTTGCCATAAATAAGTTTTGTGGGTGCTACACCCAAATTGAATCATTGCATCAAAGTGGCATAAATAAGGATGACAAGATATTGAATATTCTACATTTACAATTATTATTATTTGTAAAGCTGCTAAATATTATTTATTTATTTAATTTTCAGATTTGCAAGGCGAAAATTATGTACAAGGAACTCAAGAAATCTGCATTCCAATTCGAACACTGTTGGATTATCTTAAGGGATCAACCAAAATGGGTGGGAGAGTCTGAGAAGAAAAACCAACCAAAAAGACCAAGAACAGGGACAACCTCTTCTCCTTGTACTCCAGATTCGATAAATCTAGGGGAAGACGATGTCTTACCTAATGCTTTTGTAGATTTGGAGAGACCAACTGGTGGGAAGGCTGAAAAGAAGCGATTGAATAAATGAAAGAACAAAGAAAGTGTACATTTGAGTATTACAAAGACTTTGGAGGACATCAAGGAAGACAACAAGAAAATGATTGACAAGAAAATTGAAATAATTGACAAAGTATACGTTCAAAAACAAGTGGAACTTCGTATCATGCAAGAAAAGTATGAGGTGGAACTTTTCAAAGAGGACGAAAGAGTTATTTTGATGGATCTCAGTGGCTTGCCGGAAGTCCAACAAGAATTTTATCGTGCTCGGCAGATGGAAATAATTAAGAAAAGAAGAATGAATTAGTATTCATTCTCTCTTTGCTCCTGATGGTATTTTCTCTTTTGTCTAGTAGGCTAGAAACTTGATATATGGTATTTTGGTTCTACTTTTGTCTAGTATTGCTTTTGGATCTACTTTTGTCTAGGATAGATGTTGAACTCAGCAATGTTTTGTTAGTTGTCTAATCTGATGCTGTTTGTGCTGTGTCGTTCTGCTGCTCTTTGTAATGTGTTGCTGTCATTTTTGGGCTGTTTTTTAATCTGTTTTTGCTGCTATTTTGCTGGAGTTTTTGGGTTGTTTTGCTGTTGTTTGGGGCTATTTTTGCTGCTATTTTTGTGTTGTTTTGCTACTATTTTGCTGGTGTTTTTGCTGTTATTTTGTGTTGTTTTTGCTATTATTTTACTAGTTGTGTAGCCATTTTTTCCCCTTTCTTTAATCTCCTTTGAGGAGTTTGATTGAAGTTCTTCTACCTATTTTTTATCACTTGCCAAGGTTGAAACATTAACACCATATTTCCAAACATCATATGTGCTGTATTTTCTCTGCATTGCTAATTATTTATATATATATATATAAAGGCATATAATTAAAATGAAAACCATATAATTAAAAGGCATATAGAATTATAAAATTATACATAAATCAAAAGCATATACCGATTGCACTGAAAACTAATAACATACTACATAAAATGAAACTTCAAATTCAAAGCTTTTACGACTTATTGTGTAATTGCCACAAGTGTTCGACAAGGTTCAATTGGAGATGAGAATCTGTTTGCCTGTCTTTAATGTTACGATGACATTGAATGAATTCCATAAGTTCAATAGTTCTTTCCTGTGACACCGTTACATGGGGACTGTCATCGATTTGATCATAATTGAAGTCTTTTACTCCATTGTCATCCGGCTCATCCTCACTGATCATATTAGGTAGAATTATGCACGCCTTCATAATATATTTAAGCATTTTAGTATTCCAAAAACATGTCGATCGACGCACAATTGCAAATCGTGCTTGAAGCACTCCAAATGCACGTTCTATATCCTTTATTGTCGCCTCTTGAGCTGCAGCAAAAAGTTTTTTCTTATTTCCTTGAGGAGAAGGAATTGTGTGCACAAATGTTGACTATTGTAGATATATACCATTGGCGAGATAGTATCCCATTGTATATTCATTACCATTGAGGGTGTAATTGACTGCAAGAGCACGTCCTTGAGCAAGTTTGGAAAATACAAAAGACCTTTCTAGCATGTTGATATCATTACGAGACGCAGGTAATCCAAAAAACACATGCCAAATCCAAAGATCATATGATGCAACAGCTTCCAAAATAATTATTCGTTCATGAATGTGTCCAGTGTACATACCTTTCCATTTCCAATGCATGCAATCAATGCTCCCCAGCATCCTAGGAAATCCACGACTTTCACCAACCGCTAGCAGTTCAGCGATGTCATTGCTGTTTGGTGACCTCAAATACTCATTAGAAAAAATATCAACAATTGCTTTAACAAAATATTTTAAGCTTTCTATTGAAATGCTTTCTCCGATTCTCACATATTCGTCCATAAAATTAGCAGCTACTCCATAAGCAAGCATCCTAAGTGCAACAGTTATCTTTTGAAGAGAAGACAAACCAAGCTTTCCAGCACAATTTCTTTTTTGGAGAAAGTATGGATCGTGTGCTTCTATTGCAGCTTGAATTCGAAGAAAAAATGAACGCTTCATCTGAAACCTCCTTCGAAATAGCTCAGGAGGATATACAAGTGATTTAGCAAAATAATGGAGAAAAAGCCTTTCATGACCTTGAATATGGTCACGATGAATGACTTTACAACCTCAAATAGAACCACGACGTGAGTTTGATCCTATCTCACTATCTAGTAGTTCTTCATCCATAATAATAGCTTTGAGCATCTCTAAATCATCATCAGATTCAGAGAAGTCAGAGTCATTTACAAGCATATCGTAAAGAGAATTGGAAGCCATAGAGAGAGATATGGAAGTTTGGATGAAGTAGAAAATTGAGTTTAATGGTAAGATCAAATGAGAGGGAATGTCTTATTTATAACTAAGAAGTAAAAAAATATGACCGTTAGAAAAATACGACCGTTATAAAAATATGACCGTTTAAAAAATATGACCGTTTAAAAAATATGACCGTTTGAAAAATACGACAGTAGAAAAATGTAACTTTCACAAAAATATAATTATATTTAAAAGAAAAAAAAAATAATTTGAAAGAAGTTTTTTATTTTTATTTTTTAGATGGGAAAGAATGTAGTTAAAGTATACGAATATTTTAATAGAAGATAGCTAAAGTATATAGCGTTGTTGGATTGTATATTAAAAAAATGATTAGCTAAAATAGTAAAGTGAAATTTTGAATAGGACAATTTAAATATATGTCCAGAAGAGTATAAGCCAATCTGCATGAAAACCTGTAACAGCATATGGAAGGATCACAAGAATAAGATTAAGACTAAATATTTCAAGCCTAGAAGTTCTGATCCTAATTTGAAGGATGATGTTCCTTTACAAATTGTGCCAAGCCAGTGGGAAGAACTTGTGGAATATTGGCGTACTTCTGATGATGAGGTATACAGATAAGTTATATGTATGATATGTAAACATACAAATCATATTTATATACTTACATTTGTTGAACCTGTTATCGAAAATTGCAACTAGGAAAGCTAAAAATCGACGAGCTCACGGCATAGCTTATACCACAGGGTGCACTACTTTCGCTCAGATACGGTATGAGGTTTATGTTTTATTGTTTTATTTTTGTATATAAATAAACATTGTATATTTGCAAATTATTTGGATTCTAATTTTCATGTTTCAAAAAAATCTAGATGACCAATAAAGGGGAGTCTGCTGATAAGATGAATGTTTGGCTTATGGCACGTAGAGCAGATGACCCTGAGGTTATCCAGACCTTGGTAGTTTCCAAACACCTAACATTGTATTTAAAGTTTATGTTTTACTTTTTGTGTATCAACCATCTTAATTTGACATATATACTTGTATGTCTTATTCAATACAAGATAAGTTTAATAGTCAACTCTCCATGCTACCTGAGGATTGTCGGACTTTGGAGGCTAGGAATGCCATTTTCCATGAGTTGATAGGTCATGATGGACATGGATATTGTTGCACATATGAGAGAACTATGCCTCGGAGAGCGGTGTATAAAGATGGTGCTGGGCCATCACAGTCAACACCCCAGCCATCGACTATTGTTCAAATCACTCAGCAGGTTCGTGCGGAGCTAAGGGATGAGTTAAAGGAGGAGTTAAGGGAGGAGATGCGAGCAGAGTTCTCTACACATTTACAGCAGATGAGAGCTGAGATAATGGCCTCTGTGTCACAGGGGGCGAGTGTGGATCCCAGCAGACAGGTTTGATATAAAATAAATTGTTTGGTAGTTAAATTTTCACACAACATATATGTACATATGTATAATAAAATTCGAATATGATTAACACATTATGTATTGACTATCATATGTTACTGATTCATCGAGTGGTCACCGAGCATTTAGGGAATCTATAGGAGATGAGAATTCATATACACCACCACCAGAAGATCAGGTATAAAATGTATCTTTGCATTCTAAGCTAAGAATAACCATAAATTAACTGTACACAGCCCAAAAGGGTAGAGGCTAGGCACGAGAATCTTGAATTTAAGGTGTTGACGCCCCAAAATCACCAAAGGGCGTTGGTTTAGCACGAGAGACTTGTGGGAGAAGACGAGACTCCAATCGGGTTCCCGGTTTAGGAGTTAAAGCCAGATTTCACTCTAGGAAACTAGTTCATTAAGAAACTTGAATTCAAGGTGTTGACGTCCCAAAATCACCAAACGGGGTCGGATTAGCACGAAACTTGGCACACACGACCAGCTAGGCACGAGAGACTTGTGGGAGAAGACAGGACTCCAATCGAGTTCCCGGTTTGGGAGTTAGAGCCGGATTTCACTCTAGACAAATTAGTTCCTTAAGAAACTTCAATTCGAAGTGTTGAAGCCCCAAAATCACCAAACGAGGTCGGATTAGCACGAAACTTGGCACACACGACCGCCTAGGCACAAGAGACTTATGGGAGAAGACGGGACTCGAATCGGGTTTCCGGTTTGGGAGTTAGAGCCGGATTTAATTCTAGGCAAACTAGTTTCTTAAGAAACTTGAATTCGAGGTTTTGACGCCCTTAAATCACCAACGGGGTCGGATTAGCACGAAACTTGGCACACACGACCGCCTAGGCACGAGAGACTTGTAGGAGAAGACGGAACTCGAATCGGGTTCCCGGCTTGGGAGTTAGAGCCGAATTTCACACTAGGCAAACTAATTCCTTAAGAAACTTGAATTCGAGGTGTTGATGCCCCAAAATCACCAAACAGGGTCGGATTAGCACGAAACTTGGCACACAAGACCGCCTAGCCACGAGAGACTTATGGGAGAAGACGGAACTCGAATCAGGTTCCCGGTTTGGGAGTTAGAGTCGGATTTCACACTAGGCAAATTAATTCCTTAAGAAACTTGAATCCGAGGTGTTGACGCCCCAAAATCACCAAACAGGGTCAGATTAGCAAGAAACTTGGCACACACGACCGCCTAGGCACGAGAGACTTGTGGGAGAAGATAGGACTCGAATCGGGTTCCCAATTTGGGAGTTAGAGCCAGATTTCGGTCTAGGCAAACTACTTGCTTAAGAAATTTGAATTCAAGGTATTAACGCCCCAAAATCACCAAACGGGGTCGGTTTAGCACGAAACTTGGCACACACAACCGCCTAGGCACGAGAGACTTGTGGGAGAAGACGGGACTCGAATCGGGTTCTCGGTTGGGAGTTAGAGCCAGATTTCACTCTAGGCAAACTAGTTCCTTAAAAAACTTGAAATCGAGGTGTTGACGCCCCAAAATTACCAAACGGGGTCGAATTAGCACGAAACTTGGCACAAACGACCGCCTAGGCACAAGAGACTTGTGGGAGAAGATGAGACTCCAATCAGGTACCCGGTTTGGGAGTTAGAGCCGGATTTCACTCTAGACAAAGTAGTTCCTTAAGAAACTTCAATCCGAGGTGTTGACGCCCCAAAATCACCAAACGGGGTCAGATTAGCACGAAACTGGGCACACACGACCACCTAGGCACGAGAGACTTGTGGGAGAAGACGGGACTCCAATCGAGTTCCCGATTTGGGAGTTAGAGCCAGATTTCATTCTAAGCAAACTAGTTCCTTAAGAAACTTAAATTCGAGGTGTTGATTCCCCAAAATAGCCAAACGGGGTCGGATTAGCATGATACTTGGCACACACAATCGCCTAGGTATGAGAGACTTGTGAGAGAATACGGGACTCGAATCGGGTTGCCAGTTTGGGAGTTAGAGGCGGATGTCATTCTAGGCAAACTAGTTCATTATGAAATTTGAATTCGAGATTTTGACGCCACAAAATCACCAAACAAAGTCGGATTAGCACGAAACTTGGCACACACGACCGTCTAGGCACAAGAGACTTGTGGGAGAAAGCGGGACTCAAATCGGGTTCCCGATTTGGGGGTTAGAGCTAGATTTCACTTTAGGCAAACTAGTTCCTTAAGAAATTTGAATTCAAGATGTTGACGTCCCAAAATCACCAAACGGGGTCGGATTAGCACGAAACTTGGCACACACAACCACCTTGGCACAAGAAACTTGTGGGAGAAGATGGGACTCCAATCGAGTTCCCAGTTTGGGAGTTAGAGCCGAATTTCACTCTAGGAAAACTAGTTCCTTTAGAAACTTGAATTCGATGTGTTGACGCTCCAAAATCACCAAACAAGGTTGGATTAGAACGAAACTTAGCACACACGACTGCCTAGGCACGAGAGACTTGTGGGAGAAGACGGGACTCGAATAGGGTTCCCAGTTTGGGAGTTAGAGCCAGATTTCATTCTAAGCAAACTAGTTCCTTAAGAAACTTGAAATCAAGGTGTTGACGCCCCAAAACACCAAACGGGGTCGAATTAGCACGAAACTTGGCATACAGAACCGCCTAGGCACGAGGGACTTGTGAGAGAAGACGGGATTCTGATCGGCTTCCCGGTTTGGGAGTTAGATCCGGATTTCACTCTAGGTAAGCTAGTTCCTTAAGAAACTTCAATTCGAGGCGTTGACGCCCCAAAATCACCAAATGAAACTTGGCACACTCGACCGCCTAGGCACGAGAGACTTGTGGGAGAAGACGAGACTCCAATCGAGTTCCCGGTTTGGGGGTTAGAACCGGATTTCAGTCTAGGCAAACTAGTTCCATAAGAAATTTGAATTCGAAGTGTTGACGCCTCAAAATCACCAGACGGCGTCGGTTTAGCACGAAACTTGACACACACGACCGCCTAGGCACAAGAGATTTGTAGGAGAAGACGGGACTCCTATCGGGTTGCTGGTTTGGGAGTTAGAGTCAGATTTTACTTTCGACAAACTAGTTCGTTAAGAAACTTGAATTTGAGGTGTTGACGCCCCAAAATCATCAAACGGGGTCGGATTAAAACGAAACTTGGCAGACACGACCGCCTAGGCACCAGAGACTTGTGGGAGAAGACGGGGCTCAAATCGGGGTTCCCGATTTGGGAGTTAGAGTTGGATTTCACTCTAGGCAAACTAGTTCCTTAAGAAACTTGAATTCGAGGTGTTGACGCCCCAAAATCACCAAACAGGGTCGAATTAGCACGAAACTTGGCACACACGACCGCCTAGGCACGAGAGACTTGTGGGAGAAGACGGGACTCGAATCGGGGTTCCTGATTTGGGAGTTAAAGCCGGATTTCACTCTAGGCAAACTAGTTCCTTAAGAAACTTGAATTCGAGGTGTTGACGCCCCAAAATCATCAAACGGGGTTGGATTAACACGAAACTTGGCACACACACAACCGCCTAGGCACGAGAGACTTGTGGGAGAAGACAGGACTCGAATCGAGTTCCCGGTTTGGGAGTTAGAGCTAGATTTCGGTCTAGGCAAACTAGTTCCTTAAGAAATATAAATTCGAGGTGTTGACACCCCAAAATCACCAAACGGCGTCGGTTTTGTACGAAACTTGGCACACATTACTGCCTAGGCACGAGAGACTTGTGGGAGAAGACAAGACCCCAATCGGGTTTCTGGTTTGGGAGTTAGAGCCGGATTTCTGTCTAGCCAAAATTATTTACTTAATTATCTTTGTAATTATATAGTAGTTAATTTTTTTATATTTTTTTTGTAATTAAAATATTAACACATAATTATATTGGCATTAATTATTTTTATTTTTTTGTTTACAGATATTTCCTGAGTAGCAGTTCGCTTCTTGTGGAATGCAGGCGTGTGAAGATTGCGACTGACTTTTATTTTTGCTACCCACGGAAGAATCACGAGGAAAACTTTTGTTTTTTATTTACGTTATTTTGAATTGTGAACAACATTATGTATTTAAACATTTTATATGTATTATGCAACATTATGTAGTGGGATAATTTTGCTGATGTGTGTTGTTATGAAAGGAAGAATATTTTTATTATGGATGCATTGTTATTTTTATACTTGAACTTTTATATTATTATATAATTATCGGTTTCTTTTCAGTTATTTTTTATTCAATACAGGTAATTTCATATTTTTAATAATTTTATTACATTTTTTTTTTTTGAGACAGCACAACACCGTATCAAAAAAAATTAGAACCAGATTTTTTTTGCGACGTAAGCAATGTCGTCGCAAAAGAAATTGGCAACAGTTGAAACAAAAAACCTTTCGCGACGGTATTCTTTGTCGTCGCAAATAATCTTTTAGCGACGGCATGTCGTGTTGTCTCAAATAACCTTTTAGCGACGACAAGTATCCCGTCGCAATAAAAACACTTTCGCGACGGCATCTTTGCCGTCGCAAATAACACTTTTAGCAACGCCCTTTGTTGTGACCCCCCACTTGCCGTCGCTAAAAGTCAATTGCCATCGCAAAAAAGTTTTTGAGACGGCATTTTGAGTAAAAACCAAAATTTTTGTAGTGAAAAATATATATATATATATATATATGTGCAAGTATAGCGATTTCGTGTTTTACCCCTTGTTGTGCAGTGATCCGAACTTGGTTCCGTGGATGTTAGCAGTTGTTTATATCTTGTTTACATCCTTTCGTACCTTGTATTTGAGTTATAGGATGTGTTGGGCGTGTTCTGAACAGGTAGGTTGAGTTTTGGTCTCAAGTATAGTTGCCCAGGTTTTTGATGTTACGCTCGAGTGGATCATCCTGTGCTCGAGCGGAGTTTGGTTTTTGGTTTTCCACTCAAGCGGGCCTTCTTGCACTCGAGCGGGATTTACACACTCCCAGTATCTCGTGTCCCTGGAAAACTTCTACAGGTGTGTTTTTCACGCTCGAGCGGGTATGTTGGCGCTCGAGCGGGTAGTACTTTATCTGTGAAAGTTCTGGGAGGGGAAAATCTACGCTCGAGCAGACTGGTTTTCGCGCTCGAGCGAATGTATTTTGTTCTTGTGTCTTGGAGCTCGAGCGGGCCTTGTTGCACTCGAGCGTGTCCAGATTTGTGTGCTTAACGCTCGAGCGTTCTATTCTCCGCTCGAGCAAGAGTATCGTATATCAGTGGGCAGTTGGGCATTTTTGAATCACTTTTTACACTTTCTCTCTCTCTCTCACTTTCCCAAATCGATTTTGAGAGCTCCTCTCTCTAGAATCTCCCTTCTCTCTAGGGTTTGATCTAGCTAGAGTGTCCCACTACCTTGTTGTCTTTGCAAAAGGTGTGTTGATCGTCGAGGGCTTCGTTTTGATCCGAAAGGTTTGGAATTTGGAGCACTTTGAGTTCGGTCTCCTTCTCCATTTGAGCTCTAACTTCGAGATAGGGATATCCTGCTCCTCCTTATGAGCTTTGTCTTTAAATTTTAGCATTTTGATATGTTGGGGATTGTTGGGTAATTTTGAGAAAGTTTGGGTCTTTGTGTAATTTTACAAAAAGATGGGGTTTTATTTATATAAGCCTATATACATGTTTAACATGGAGAAATGAGATAAATGTTGGGTTGTTGATAGAAATGGAACCTTAGGTTTGTTTTGTTAATTATGGGAAATGTCCTAATTACATTGATGAATTAATTTGTGAAATTAATTTTGAGAAATGAGAAGTTGAATTGAGAATGTTGAAATTGGGATCGTATGGGATTAAAGGGTGTAGTTGGATCGTTTATTACTCACCTAGTTGAAATGTTGATATTTTATCCATTTGGTGCATTTATTTTCTGTTTAGAAATAACTGCTTTAGGCTATCGATGGAGGATAGTCTTGATTGTTGTAGACAATGCATGATGATTAGGCAAACTAAAACTAATTGATTGAGTATGCTATCGAGTATAGCGGTTGGGATAATACAATAACTTTATGTATTGATTGATTATGTATATGATCTTTATTTATATACATTGTGTGTGGGAGGAGATAGGGGATGTACTCCACGGTTTAGGGGAAGATAGGAGATGGACCTCTAAACCGGATTTTGTGTGACATTGATACAGCACTACAATGTGTATCAAGTGTGGATTATGGAAGTGTTTGAATTGATTTGATATAGCACTAAAATGTATATCGTTATCAATTGTGAAGTATAGAAGTATTTCTATGTGTTATTGATACAGCACCAAAATGTGTATCCATCATGAATTTCGAAAGTGTTTTAAAGATGAGTCTTAATCTCATTAAGTTATTTGGCTAGGTTCTAAGCCTTGTTTTCAAACTCAAAGTTGAATAAGAAATGGAAACTAAAGTGTGCTATGGGCATGACTGTCGTGAAACTGTAATATGACATACGTTGGAATATAAGTGTGGACTATCTATTGAATGCTATTATTTTAGTCATTGTTTATAGTTGGTTTAGTATATTTCTACTGGGCTGTGGCTCACCCTTTATGGGACATCATTTTCAGGTATAGGTAACATGCCACCTCCAAGAACATAGCTTGGGAGGCTAGAGGCAGACAGACTGTTTCTGTTGTTTTGTTTTCTTTTGATGTGTTACATGTATATCAAGCCAAGGGCTTTCTTTGTATAGAGTTAGTACTCTCTTTTTGTACCAAGTGTTGACTTGAAAAGTTGTAAGCCCATAGGGCATTTACTTTTGTTGTCAACATGTAATACATTTTGTAATGATTACTCTGATGGAATATATTTATGCTTTATTTTCTTATGTCTAAGCATGCTATTGTTGGATGATTTATGGGAATATTTTGAGGGCGTTACAGCAAGGATGATTGGCAGACTTCTCACCTTTTGCTGAGAGATCTTGAGATTGAAATGACTCAACCCTCTCATAAATAAGTCCTAAAACAGGAGTAGAGTGATACTTATTTGGCTTTCCCAAGTAATGTGGAAATTTTTCTGCCTTAATTTCGTCTGGAATTACAACCTATTTCAAAAGAAAAATAGAAGGTTAAGGAAAGAATTGCCAACATCAAGATCATAATTAAACCAATCTTCTGAAATTGAAACTTTATGTAATATACAACCATCAATTACACCCCAAAGCACCACCTCCAATACCAATAAAATATTCTCTTTATTAGAATCCCGTTGTTAATTAAGGTCAAACATTATCATACTGATTCGAGATGCCCAGTTAAGATATCGATTCCACTTAATAGAATCCTATCCTCCACATAACACGCTTCTTTTCATTATTTACCTATGAAACCTCAAAATCATGAGGATCTAATATGCCCGTGAGCAGTGGCAAAAGCAGATAAGTATCACACTTCCAACACAAGGCAGAGCAGATATTGTGCCTATTCAAGATTTCAAGGCAGCACTAGTATTATCAGGTCCATAACCAAGATTTCGAGGCATGACCTGTCACTCACATAAATGTTAAAGATAATGACCCTAATTTCAAAGCCCTTTTTGTTTTATTGTTATAACCATAAACAAATGGTCAGGATGGTCAGGATAATCATTTTCAGCAGTGTTTGTAGCTGGTTGACAGTAACCTGATCTATACCATAAAAGCAGGAGCCTTGAAAGTTGAAATCCACATACAGCTCAAGACAAAAGGAAGAGCATTGAAGTGAGTCTGACACCGAAATGTAGGGGGCAAATTGCTAGTAGTATGCATAGGAGAATTGCAAAAGTCATAGCCAAGTGCACCATAATTGCAGAAAGTAAAACAGGAACCCCAGACCATTAACACATCCAAAACTCAAATCTTTATCCAGAAAATATAGAACTGTCAAAACTAACCTTTTTCCCACTCTTGGGAGCATCTAAAGCCTCACAGTATATATCAATCAAATGGTGCATTGTTTCTTTCATGCGGTCCTTCTCAACAGAACTGCTGTCCCCCAATATAAGAAGCTGATCCACAAATGCCAGCCAACTATCAGCAGCGACACTCATATTGTAACTGGAATAGCAAAAAGTACTTTAAAACTTAGCAACATGGATAAAAACTTAGGTCTTTCTCGTTATGATAAATCAACAGCACAACACAGGTTTGTTCAAATAAAGAGGTCATGTCCTGGAGCAATGATAAGTTCTATGCTAACCACTCCAAGTGCAATGGCACAAGCTCTAGTCACGGGAATCAACCTCTCCACAAAAATGTGAGGGTAGGTCTACCTACCTACTACCTCTCCTAGACTCCACTATAAGCGGGAGCCTTGTGCACTGGGTACAGCCTTTCGGTTTGCTTAAAAGAGCCTGCACTAGCAACTTTAGCGGACAGAGATGGTTTACAAATAAAAAGGAGTCCATAATCTATTTCAACCTCAAACTGCTCTGAAGTAGCATATCTGAGACCAGATTATCCAGCCAAGTCACAAGTAGTTTAATTAAGGGCGACTTGATTCCTGTGCCATATGGGAACAGGATGACGTTAGCCAATATTATTACAAAGAATATATGGGGTGGAGGTGGGTTTGGGGGATAAAACATCATGTCAGTGTAGACACCCCATTTTTGACCGACCTTAAGACTCAGACGTCACCAATTAAGCGCTTAGTGATGTTGCATATCGCACTCGTTCAGAAGTTTCAGAGTCGCGGCCGTGAGCCTCGCCTCCGGACTTTCGAACCCTCTTCTGTGCCTTGCCTCGGTTTGCGAACCAGACTCGGTTTTCTCTGTTTCTTTTCCTGAAGGGAGGGAGAGGTCCTGTAGACCATCTCTTAGTGGCCGTGGGCTACATTTTGTGGCCATAGGCCATTTTGCCCATTTCGGAGCTCGGTTCCCGATTTTCGGAGCCATCAGGCCGTGTGCCTCGGTTCGGGACCGCTTAACCATCTCCGTTTGCTCTAAATTTTGGCACACATCTTATTTTCTCCCTTTCAAGGGACACTGGGGTCTAAGAAACCCACTTCATGGCCGAACGCCACTTTCGGTGCTTAACAGGCAATTTTCGGGACCCCGAACTGCGTGTTTTGGCCCCCGAGCATTCGTTTTGCATCGGTTTTCGTTCATTTTTGGCAGGTGCCTCTGTTTCATCACCGGGAAGGTCACTGGAGGGTGGGAGGCCAGCAATTGTCTTGGCAACCAGTTATATTCTATTTTCGCCCTCCGACGCCCGTTTTTCTCACTTCCGGGCCAATGTTGAACACCTTGGGGCCACTTTCTTCAATCCCAAACCACATATTTGTATTGTACACACATGGGAGGACCCTAAAAGTTTATGGCCGGCCAGAAACTCCCATTGACCCTTTTGAACCCCTCTTGAAAATGGCTTGTTCTCTCTCCTGTTTTAGAGTTTCCAAATTCAAACCACAGGGTTGTGATGAGGGGACCTGGGAGGCCACCAATATGAGGTGGCCGGCCAAAGAATCAAGTTGGCCTTTTTGACCCTTGGCCGGCCGGCTAGGGGGGTTGGCCGGCCGGCCACTTGCAACACCAAAAATGGGCCGGCCATGTTCCTCACACTATGCACTTTACAGCTGTATAGCCTTTTTCCCCAGAAAAGATCTGTATCCGGGGGATATTTTGTGGGGGAAAGCCTTGGTCCTTTTCCCCACCCTTTCCTTCCATGCTCCCCCTCCTTTTGGTCCTTATAACCAGCTGCAAGCATTGGTATTGAGGGTTAGAAAAATTGGTCTTCAAGTTTGGTATACAAAATCCCCCTCCATCTCTCTCATTTCCTTGGAAACCTCCAAGTCCTACATCACCATTTCTTCTACACCACCAACCCCCACCCTTCCATCCTCCATTCCAGAAGTTTGAAGGTGTTCTCCAAGGCCTAAGGAGCCACAAACTCAAGCCAAGAGGCAACCAAAGTCAAGCCTTCAAGGGTAAGTAGACTTTCCCCCTTTTGTGGCTCATTTTTGCACCAATTTCTTAGCCAACATGCTTACTGATTTGAGCTCCGACCAAAACTGAAAAGGTCATTTTTTTGAGCTCATTTTCTTGTTTCATTAAGGGCTCAACCCTGTTTGAGGCCCCCATATTGCACTTGCTTCAATATCTCCTTGTATGTCAATTTTCTTGCATGATTTATTAACCTAGTGTGCTTCCATTTTTGGGCGTTTTACAGAACTAAAAATAGGCTTATTTTGAGCCCCTCTTCAACATTGAAGAAGGGCTCATCAGTGTTTAGGACCTCCATGTGCCACTTCATGTTATATCCTCTCTTTGGTCCCCATTTTTGCATGCTTTGGCAGCCTATCATGCTTCTGTTTTTGGTCTTTTTACAGGCCTAGAAATAGTCTTATTTTGACCTTCTTAACATGTTTTATTAAGGGTCTTTTCTTGTTTGATGAATATTTTGCATACTTTGTGTTATAGCCTCTTTTGAGCCTCATTTTGCATTGCATTTCTAGCATGTTTGTATACTATTTTGGGGTTTTTACAGTTCTGTAAATATGCTTATTTTTTGTCCCTCTTCAATGTTGTAGAAGGGAATTTTTCAGTTTGGGCTGTGCATATACCACTTGCCTCTTTGGCCACCTTTTGGCCCATTTTCTTACATAAGAGCTTAGCCATATCCATGTTTGTTTTTAGGGATTTTACAGTCCTGAAAAAGATCATGTTTTGGGCCCCTCTTCAACTTTGTTGAAGGGCCCTAACCTGTTTGGGATCAGCAACTGTGAGTTGCTTCTTTACCTCATATTTAGGGTCATTTTTGCATACTAGTTTTGCCCTATTTATGTTTGCTGTTTGGCCATGCTCTAAACTGTAAAAATGCTTATTTCGGGGCTTCCTTGCTTCTGTCTTTTCATTCCATGTACCAATTGTGCATGCTTTGTATAGCTGTAGTTCATTCTATGTGTCTAATTTCGCATTTCGGTAGAGATTCCATGCATCGGGTGTGTTTTCGCCTCATTTCGGGGCGGTTTTCCCCCACATTTCAGTGCCGAAATTTCATTAGCATGTTTGCATATCATTTGCCATCATATTGCATTGTGTATGCCATTGCCTCGGTTTGCGTGCCTGTGTGCACACATTTCGAGGCACCTCATTTTCATCCATCGGCCTCTTATGTGAGCATGGCTGAGGCTCTCTCATGTTAGTATAAGTCCATGTTGCATTCTATATGCCATTTCCATGCCATTGCATTGCGTATGCCATTGCCTCGGTTTGCGTGCCCGTGTGCACGCATTTCGAGGCACCACATTTTCATCCATCGACCTCTTATGTGAGCGTGGCTGAGGCTCTCTCATGTTAGTATAAGTCCATGTTGCATTCTATATGCCATTTTCATGCCATTGCATTGCGTATGCCATTGCCTCGGTTTGCGTGCCCGTGTGCACGCATTTCGAGGCACCTCATTTTCATCCATCGGCCTCTTATGTGAGCGTGGCTGAGGCTCTCTCATGTTAGTGTAAGCCCATATCACATTTCCATGCCATTTGCATTGCATATGTCATTTTCTCGGTTTGCGTGCCCGTGTGCACGCATTTCGAGACATCTCATTTTCACGGCATAGTGCATACTAGGTTGTATCTTAGATCGCATTCTGTCATTTTCTCGGTTTGCGTGCCCGTGTGCACGCATTTCGAGACGTCTCATTTTCATAGCATTGTGCATGCTAGGCTGTATCTTAGTTGCATTCATGCATATCATGCATATTGCATCATGTTCGGGATAGGAGTTAGCCCGGGCACGGGAAACGAGGTACGTTTCGTACTCCGAGTGACGGAACGTGTCTCAATTCCAAGTCACCGACACTCCGAATTACCCATGATGGAGTTAGGTTTTGTTGTGTTTATACGTGCATTCATTCCATATTGAGTTGCACATTTCGACTCCTCTGCCATCATGCATCGATACGCGTGATTGGTGACACGAGGATCGAGGCATGCATATATCTGTGAAAATACATTGCTATGCCCCTTTCCTGCTCTCTGTTGCAGCAAATGAAGAATCAGCAAACTTCCGGAGTTTGGCGTGCTTTCCAAGAAAAATCACAAAACAGAGGCTAATCGGGGCATCCCAGTGGATTTCCACGCAAGGCAGCCCAGACATGCATCATCCATCAGGAGCAAGGCAATCCCTGGCTTGCACGCCAGTTTTACAGCTTTCTTAGTTAATTTGATTAATTAATTAGGAATTTGTATATTATTTGGACTGTAATATTTGGACTGTACTATTCTTTTATTCGGGACTGTGACCTTCTGCGCGGGGGCATAACTGTAATAAGTGTGCATGTGTGTGTTGTATGTCTTCCAACCCCACATCTTTCTCCCTTTTATTTACCAGCTTATGATGGTTAGATTTGCATCATTCATCTGTTTTGCATGCACCGGGCTCGGCGCATCATACTAACTGGATTTGTATTTCAATTTCCAAGTTGAATACATGTTAGCTGTAGCATTCCATATGCCATGTTTAGAATAGCCGAGCCCGCTATAGTTGCATTTTTGCATGTGTTGCATTAGGCATTTCTGTGTATTTAGGGTTCATGCATGATTTCTAATGAGTTTTTGTTTTGGCTTGGAATACCCGGTGAGCTTTATGCTTTAGCATCCTTGCATGCGTGTGAGTGAATGCCATGATAGCATGCTTACCATGAGGCAATACGCTTATGTGATATAACTGCCTGAATGCCTGTGGGTGAAGGTTGGGTTGTTTAAATTGGAACAAATCATTGACTGTAAGTTTTAAGCCCACTAGATAGTGGCAAAACCATCTTTTTTAAGCCCACCTGAGGGTGGCAAAATCTGCATTTTAAGTCTACTTGCGAGTAGCAAACCATCTTTCAAAAACAAACATGAAGTGTTTTGTTCCAATTCAAGCAATCCAGTCTATACTTGTATGTTGTGCGCATCACATAGTAACCTAGGCTGATAACCGGAATAAGAACATACAATGTTTTCAAAAATAGATATCATGGTTAGTAGAGGCCGATCTTTGATCGGGCGAGCGGGGGTGCTCACGAAGTGACCTTCCCCAATCGTACCCAAGTTCCCTAGCCGAGGCAACTTTGGTGATGACGGACACGTGGCCTTTGGCACCGAGTCAGGGTTTTCTAAATTTCCCATTAAAAAAACATTTAGGTGGCGACTCTGTATCTGGCAAAGCAGTCCATGTTTGGCACTTCTTTCAAAAAAATCTGTTTTTCTCAAAACGATTTGCCGGATTTGGACTCTTTGGTTCAGACTTAGAACCGTGACACAAATCGAGTCCGAGTTGTAGCGAGGTCCCCCGCGGGCTGGTTACAGTCAGCTTCTTGTGACCATCTCAATGAGTGACTAGGCAACAATAACTAGGTATCATTAGCAAATAACCACAGATTACAGCAGATGTTGATAGCCTGATGGTTACTGCTTCATATACAGGTAAACCTCAAAAGTTCTTACATCACGAATGCAAAATCCACTAAAATCAATCTGTAATAAATAAATAAAAATAAAAAGCTCATGTTCTAAACTTGCAGTTTCTGGAGGTCGGGAGCTATGACACCAACACACAACAAATAACTTTCTGAGTCTTTACCATAAAATTCAAAAATACCCTAGCCCAAAGAAATAACCTTACAAAATGTTGAACCATTAATTCAGTGGTCAACCAGTAACTAGACATGTAGCATGCTCATAACAACATTCAAAAGTTCAATTAATCACAAAATGAAATGATATGATACAAGCAATAGTTCAAACACAGCACAAGGGTAGGCTCAATTCATAGATATACACATTACAGCCACAATAAATGACTTTGGCCTTAAACAGAATTCCCACTATGCATAACCAAAATGTTTCAGATTAATGAACTGCATTTGCAAACCTTCGCTGAAACCTTGTTCTTCTGAATAGCTGAAAAAGCTCATGTTCTAATTCCTCAGCCGAAAGCTCACTGGGCTTTTTTGTGTTGCATGCATTTGGTGTTGAATAGATACGGCTCCAAGGATTACTCGGTTTGAAACACCTCAACAGCTGAAGAATGCAACCAAAAACATTCAGTTGTGAACAAATTTCAATTATACAATCTTAGACAATGCTCAAGCTATAAAATAAACTTCTCCGTCAATTTTTGTGCAAACATTATCTGTCATTCAAAATAAAACAACAA
The DNA here is from genome assembly GCF_055761805.1 of Camellia sinensis. NCBI lineage: Eukaryota > Viridiplantae > Streptophyta > Magnoliopsida > Ericales > Theaceae > Camellia > Camellia sinensis. The sequence continues at coordinate 171,913,736 of NC_138965.1, read as the reverse complement.
TAGATCACTTCAAAGACCAGTGACAACATATAGGCCACATTTGGTTGCAAAACAAAAGAGGCGCGATCGGATTTGTTATACATGGGACCCATTTATACCACATTTGGTTGCATAACTTGACAACGGGGTAGTGTGGCTGGATTGAACACTATATTCCACAAATGGGGGACAACTCAATCCTATTGGGGGAGTGGGGACACAGTGGGATAGGATAAAACTTACGGACAAAATTACCAAGCATACAATGATACAACCAACCATGGCCATAGGAAAAACATCAAAACTATAAAAAGGAAATTAAAGGCCGAAAGAAATGAATTTACAACAGAGAACCTAATGCATGTATGTTCCACTCAGATTTCCTGACCCCAGGGTAGATTCAAAGAAAACAAAATCTTGGAATTAAACAAGGACAAAGATTTATGCAGTACTAGTACACAGCAGATGGCTTAAGACTCTAATCTAATGATGAATATGGTTCAAAGTTTAAAGACTAGCATAGAGTTTGTAACATATATGACACAAATAAACTACAAACAAAAAAGAATTTTCAAAGCAGCCACCAAACTGCATAAACAATAAATCAAGCATTGAGCGCACTGGCAATACTAATCATTCTTGTGTGCAGTATCTAAATTATATAGTTTCTGTGAGCATAAAAATTAGATAGATTTCCTGGTCTAACTCAAGTACAATGACAATTTGAAACTGTAGAGCATTTATCAACATAAGATAAGGAAAGACAACTAATTATATCAAGTGCCACTAGTACATGACATAGTGATTGTTAAGTCACAAATTTTCCAAAAAGCCTAAGATTTTAAGAAATGAGCCCAACAATGTCTGATTCATTGTGTGTTTTTTTATGTATTTGTGTATATGCTTTCCAAAAAATTCCACATCCAAGAATCCTTCTTAATTTTAGTGTTCATACATATTTGGTGGTCGTAAAGGAAAACCTCATGGCAATATGTCAACTGAATTAAGAAAATTTAACAAGTGACATTCGAATTATATATGACCACAGTACAAAGTCAATTTTCAAAAAAAAATACATACCTAATTCCAACTATCTCCAGTGAGTTAAAAGTTTGCACATTTGAGAGTCTTGAATCTGCCTCAACCTTTATCATTGAAGACATAACCTGAATTGTTTTTTCTGGAAGCTGCAAATATTTAAGAGGAAATTTGTCAACTTAAAAACTTTAAGTAAAAAATAAAAAACAAAAAAAAAAATAGAGGCAAAAACTTAAACCTGTAATTCAAAAGTGAGAATATTGTCAATAGCAATAATACAGTGATTAACAAAATGTTTACAACAAACTCTTCCTTTTTGGAACATAAGGAAACTAATTGATTTTTCTGTAACCTGTTAGCCACAGCTCACCTCTCCTCCACCATCAACAACTCTATTGCCACTAAAGCACACTGTGAGATAAATGGTTGGTTTTCTGTTTCTCAAATTTCTTTCTAAAGATTATATAACCCTGACATCATGTTTGACAGTCACAATCATTTAATCTCAGTTCGTATATAATAATCAGGTCTATGTGAAGTGGTGCAAAATATGAAGGAATAATTTGTGTTGTGAGGGCAACAAAGATAAGGAAATCCGTGAATAGTTATGGGCCAAAACAGGGTGAGCTCAAACATAGTGGGAGCAGAGCAAGTTTGGGTAAAGATGGCAGGGGTGGCAGCATCTGGTACCCAGTCTAATTGCCATTCCTTATAATTCATTTGATTTGGGTGAAGTAAAAAACAGGGACGGAACCAGGATTTTTGCCTTTGGAGGATGGAAGACAGGGGAAAAGTATAACTATTAAGATAAGCAGAAATGATAATATTTTCATTTCATTTGTTTAAGTTCTCCATCCACAAATTGAATAACAAATAATGAATAAAAAACAGAAAATAGTAACTAAAAATTATCCATGTAACATCCTCAACCACAAAAATAAAATATCAAATTATAACTATATATTTTCAATTTTTCATAGCATCACAATTGCTGCCAGCCAATTTGGATGGTCAAGTAAGTTAGGAACTAAATCAGGTTTGACAAGGCCAGAATCTACCAGCACCACCAGAATTAAAATATGTCCACATGCCAAGATTAAAATACATTCAAAAAAATTGGCAATATATACCTTTCTATTGACAAGAAGGGTGCCCTTGACAGCACGTCCATTGTAAACCAAACGGATCTGCATCAGCAAAGGCTGCAAAAAATGCAAATGACAAGTCCAAGAACTTAATTAGAAAGATTAAAAACATTACATCATCAATAACATATTAACATACAACAAATATTAAAGACATACCGGCTCCCTGGTATGAGCTTCCGACCCTCTCAATTCCAGTGATTTCTCCTCACAATTGGCGTGATCAAGAAAACTTTAAAGTTTAAAAATGTTAGAATCCAGATGATTTAGCAAGAAAATACAGTAAATGTAACTAGCCATAAAATAGAAACAAACACAGCAGGCACAAAATGTCATATCTGCTGCATGAGATGATTTATGTGCACCATACCCATCCACACACACTACCATACATTGAAAATGCAATATATGTTTATCAAACATAAACAACAAACTTTTGATCACCATTTCATTGGATGTTATTTTAAAACATATTAACAACCTTCTCCATTGTAATCTTGTAGAGCAATAAACTGATACCTTCTTTCCATATTTGTATCTGTCATTGAGAAAGTCTTAAGAAACTGTAAATGCAGTCATGCAAATTTTTTATTTATACAATTATATATATATATATATATATTTTTATCAATGACAAAGAGAAGATTATCACAAAAGAAAAGAAAGAGACACGCAAAAGGTGCAAGGATGACAAGAAGTCCACCAAATGGGAAAGGGAAAAAACCAAAAAAATTAAAATCACACATGGTTCCCCAATCTCTACTAGTTAAAAATAAAGGAATCCCCTTAAAACTACAAGGCACTGAAGTTGAAAAAGTAGCCAAACAAAAAAATTATTGCATAAGCGCCCAATCTTTTCTAATTGATCTCAAAGACTCTAAAAGTTGCTTTCCAACCTAATAACACATTTCCAAAGAATCCAAGGCTTTGTCTTAGGACAGAAGCCCTAACAACAAGCACTCTCCACCATAGGGCCAATATCAGTAGGCAATGCAAAAATAGGTCATCAATACTCTCTACATCCCTCTTACACATGACTCCATTGCGGATATAATAGCAATTTGGTCTCCTTTTCATAAACATAATCGTTGGTATTAAGTATCTTCTGAGCCACAATCCATGCAAAAAGAACTTTCCAGATTCATCTGCACTCCAAATCATTTTATGATGATCAAAGACCAGCGCATTTGGGTCATCAATTATCTTATCAGAAAAGGACTTACATGAAAGCACTCTCAATGAATGAGAATCCATAACTTGTTGGGATTTATATCATATCTCGCCAACGCGAAAGGAAGCACACCCACGCACACACCAAAGAGAAAAATAGTCATACAGATTTACATGGTTCGGCCCAAATTGCATACATCCACCGGAGTGAGAGCTTCCACTATATGAACAAAATAAAGACTACATGTGAGATGACCAAAACACTCAAAACCTACACCACTACCTAAACTTGTGTTCAAGAGTAGTTCATTCATTGCTCACCTTGGTGCCCATCGTATTTTTTGTCTCATGCCTTACATCTTTATTTTTTCCCTCACCTCAACCTCTCAATCTCTCTTAAAGAAACCCTATAATCCACATGACTACTTATAATAGTCTACCGATGAGAATCCTAGTTCTATATAATGAGGTAACCAAATTCTACATATATTAGGTTTCCTAGTAGATTCCATACTCTACTATCCCTACCCAAATACATGTATAAACCAACCTAATAATTGTATAGGGCCCACATTTATCACATGGGTGGAGTAATCCTACCACAACTTGTCATTTGGTTGAATTGTTCAAAGAAACACTTCAAGGATAGATAACAAAGAAGCAAATTCATTAACTTCAAGATCATTAAGATTTCTGAAAAAGGGAAAACAATATCGCACCAATTATGTTACAAAGCAAACAATATACACATAAAATTAGCCTACAAAGCTTAACAGAACCTTTCCAACTAAATCATGGGTATCAAGGGAGAAAACGAATTTGTGACTCTGCCATTCAAAAAGGAAGGGGGGAAGGAGGGGAATGCATCTTAGCTTGTCCAAGAATGTGATTCTAACAAGCATCCATTTGAAGTGGTCCCTCTTTTTGACTAAATTATAACATAGTAACTTAAATAATTATAGTCCCATATGAAAATTAAACACGATAATTATTACTATATATTTATATAATCGGGGACAATGTTAACAAATAAATGGACCTCTTATCAAACCACCAGAACCTACTCTTTCAATATACACCCTTTTCCTAGCTAGGAGAAATAATGGGGATTTCTCAATCTAAAATTAGAGCGTAGAAATTAGAGATGGAACCCATTTTTAATATAGACTTTCTTGCCCCCCTAACCCATCAAGGACAAATCTCAACCTTGCTTGGATACTTCAACAGTCCACGATTATTCACTAACAAAATTGGCAGATGATGGTGTTAAGGGTTTCATTAAGAAACTTGCTATACAATTAGAGTTTCCTATCAAAGCTTTTCTCTTTGTGGCTCATGCATACATATACAACTTAGACATAAGCACACGAGTATAACTGTCGTCCAATCTAGACGTTGGAGGCTTCCCATATCTTCATATCAAAGTAAACTCTCTCTCCCACAACAAAAAATAGTAGGTATTGTCTCTAACATCATTTCTGAAACAAACAGCCAATTGATACTAAGGTTCATAACCAAGTCAAACATCATGTTCATCTAACCTTCTAAGGGGCTATTAAAAATTAGGTGATAAAAACACATTAAAATTGTTGGAATATGTCCACATCTCCTGGAGTTGCCCCATCTGTGCTGGTTATAAGGTTCTATTTTCTCTCTCCTTAATACCTACGTTTTAAGGAGAAGTGTGGGCTGAGCTTTTCAATTTGGTATTAGAGCTTGGTTAGGCCTTTGACTGGTGTGCTGTTTGTCCAGCTACCGTATGTTCTCCAGTTTTCCTCCCCTTAATACCTGGGTTTTAAGGAGAAGTGTAGCCTGGACTTTTTAATTTGGTATCAAAGCTTGGTTGGGCCTGTGATTGATGTGCCGTTCGTCCGGCTTAGTGTATGTTGTGGTCCAAGAGGGTGTGTTGGAATATATCCTACATCACCTGGAGTTGCCCCATCTGTGCTGGTTATAAAATTCCAATTTCTCTCTCCTTAATACCTAGATTTTAAGGCGAAGTGTGCCCTAGGTTTTTTAATTAAAATTGTAAAAGCTCCCATTCAATGAGATAAGGGCCAACTAAGATTTAATCTCAACTGAACAGTCCTGGCAATTCATGAAGCCGGGGCCAAATATGTCCCTACATCCATTGATCTACCCCTGTAAACCGCTAATCTAAACGAAAGTAATGCAAGCAACTTGCTTCTACCCCTATAAACCACGGCTAATCTAAATGAAAGTAATGCAAGCAACTTGCTAAAAACAAATTCAGATTCTCTTTTCATTTTTAGTGATGATAACATATGCATTGAGACATAGACCAAGGAAAAAGGGAAAAAGGCATCTTTAACAATTTGGAGAGAAAAAGTAGTTTTCCAAAAGAATTGCAAGTTGAGGACAGGTATACTTCTGGTCCTGGGCTTCATCAAGTAAAACTTGAAGATCGGACATTCAAAACATGTAGATCTAAGTTTTTTTGCCCAGGCTCTATGTGGTTTTTTGTTTGATTTTAACAGTTAGAAAAAAGAAAAATGAAGAAAATGATCTTATATACGAATTTATAAAATAAAATAAAAAAATTGTCTTATGACCGTTGCGGCCTTTACTTAACGATGGCAGCTATTATGGCCATGAATTTCAGTCACACCACCGCAATGGGTGGTGTTACGTAACAGTTGTGGCCGCTTTTTAAAACCATGATCATAATTTGACAAAATCTTAATGTACTAAAATTACATCAAATTCACAATGAGAAAGATGCACTCCAAGTTTTCACACAGCATCTTCTTGCTGCAGTAACTCATTAAAAAAAGGGAAGAAAGAAAGGGAGAAGATGAATTCTTTTTCCACATATAACAAAAATGTATGTATAATGACCAACTAAACGGTGATGCAATCAAAGCATTATTCAAACTAGTAATAAAACATATGGTCAAAATGGTAGAAAAGTTTACTTGTCAAACATTAATGCAATACTAAGTACTTAACTGAGAGAGGCACCAAAGAGGGGGAGTCACTAGATCTATTTTGGTCAAATACAAGGCTAAAAGGCTTTATGAATGAAAAGGTGGAAGCAGATGATATGCAAAATAAGATAAAGTCAAAAAAAAGTTATTCTCTATTAAACATTCATATGCACTAGAAAATATGCGCTCAGAGAAACCAGTCAAAATCATTAACCTCAAAATTTTCATCATTTATAAACTTTGCTCTGGAAAAATCTTTGGGAGTCTTCAATGCAATATCTTCTGAAATATAGCCAGTTCCGTTAGTATATATAAGAGGGTCTCCATCTTCATTATAGACAACACACCTATTTTCATCCTATAATTTAAGAAAACACTAATTATTTGGCTTGACAAATGGATTAAAGAAGAAAAGCCTAGATCTACATGGTGGTGCAAGTGAATATTAATGAAGAAATGAGACGAAAGATTATGCTCGGCAAGAAATATCTTCAATTTCTTCAATAGTGATGGAAGCAAGATCGACTTGAAGTTTTATCGTCTTTGATAAAATAAGGGAAAACCTACATTCTCAACAATGTATAGAAACCCCATATTTCAAAATAGAGAAACTCCATACTTCATAAAATGGCACTCGTATATGGATAACAAACAAGAACGTCTAGGCAGTATACCTAGCCATATATTTTGCGAGGCTAGAGACCATTTGTACATGCATGAAGAGACACCTTGCTTCATGGACTGTTCTCTTAGACAAAATGTAAGATTCTATCTCATCGCAAGGAGCAAGAGACTCCATTCTTACAAAGTAGCATTTTACAATTGATGAAGTTGGACTTTTTTTCTTCTCCTCTTTGCCTCCATCTTTAAACACTGATCAATAACAAGAGTGAGACACGTAAATCACCATGTTGGGACTCTTGATAAATTAGCAAGAAAATGCGTGGAAAAAATTATGTGTTTTCAGAGTTATTCTGGTTTCCACAGTAGAATTAATCACTTTGTTAATGTCTCAGGCAACATACCAACTGAGAAAAAAGACAGCATTTAGTTTCAAGATTGGACACTAGTGACCTGCCAAAGATATTGGTTCTGGCTTAAGAAATGCACAAAGAACAATCAGGCTGCCAAAGGCCCAATGTTAACAACTCAAAATCTGCAATCCTACAAGTTTAATGGAGGACCATGAACAAGGATCCGTTGAAGCACAAGATCTTCAAAATAAATGAGACAATTACTCCCTCCTGTAAAATTCACTTCCATATTTTTACTAAGAAGACCCATAAAATGATTTAAATTTAAAATAAATAAATAAATAAATAACAAATAAGAAGGAAAGAAAGAAAAGAAAAAACAAACCTAGGTAAATCACTCTTAGGCCCTTCTGTGAACTAGATGGTTGGTTGGATTATATGAATCAGAAAACAGTACTCTAAACGTATGATTATATGAATCATAAATTTAGACAAACACTCGCACCTAACACTCGTGCCCAAGTCCATGTAACATAGAAGGAAAAAAAACAAAGAAACAACAAAGAACGTGTTAGCTTGAATCCATAACAAATACAGTGAGTACAAATCAAACTATGGTCATCATAGCTTGAATCAATGTGTCCCAACTAATTTAGCATAGAAAATCAAGACTGATGTTTTGAAATGCTTCACATCAAGAGCATGAAAAGAAAAATCACCAAAAAATCGAAAGCGCCTCAGACCAACAAGAATTCCTTCTTCAGCAATCTTGTTGAATGCAACATCATAATTACTAGAACCAGTCACCCAATTATTACAGCTTGTGGTCTCTTCGACAAACTTCACAATCAGCACAATCTGATCTCTTAATTCCCTTTGTAGGTGAGTTCTGGTGCTGTTCAAATACAGTCCCTGAGTTATAAAGGCAATGGACGTCACAATTGAAATATTTAATAGAATAAACACTAAGATTTTGTATGAGAAATCTCAAACGATAATCTACAAATACACCACAAATAAAACACACTATATTGCCAGCCATTATTAGAAAGTAAGAAAAGTGATGCAAGTCTATCTTGTCAAACCAACAAGGATATTTCAATTGTGATGGAACAAGCAAGGATATACACACCAACCAAGGTGGAACAGTCAGAGTTAAAGTGACTAAAGAGCATTTTTTTTTTTTTAATGACAAATGAAGAGCACTTAAACTCCAGGTTTATGTTGAATATAGAAATTAGAGTACATAAAAAAAAATTATTTTTAGTATTATGTATATAATCTGTGATTGTGTCAATTACTGATTTAGGGCTGGTTTGGCATGTTATAAAGAAGGCAAAAAGTTACTAAAAAAGCAAAAAAATTATCACTATTCACAAATTAAAAAAATTAATTTACACAAAAAAAAGTAAAATCCAACTTTGCACAGGTGATGGTACTGAAGTGATGGGGAAAATTACATACATATACTGTGATGATACAAATTACAAATTAGATATATATATTCATTAAGTTGGAGGGTACTGTTGGGTTCGTGAGGGCCCACCACGGGTTCCATTTAGATAATCCGAACCATTCAATGTGTAGAATTCGTCGAGTATTATACGCCTGTAAAAAATCACGTTGATCGAATATGGATCGCTATGTAATCAAATCGATTTTTGTCAGTCATTTATTTTTCACCGTCCATTTTTTTCATACAAAATTGTTTTCATCACATAGCTATCGATATCCGATCAACGTGATTTTTTACACGCATATAGTACTCGATGAGTTCTATACATTGATCCGTTCGAATTATCAAAACGGGACCCGTAGTGGACCTCCATGGGCCCAACAGCACCCGTGAAGCCTCATGCTATATATATATATATATATATGTTCTGAAGTTATCACCATTTGCAAGGCAATCCGTACTATCCTTCAATTAGCACTGTCACTGAGTCTAGGACATAGGGGTAATAATGTAATTTTGCTATTTTATACAATATTTTAATACACATTTTTTCGTAAAAAGACAAAAAGTTATCCCAAACACACATCTTTTTTCTGTCTACTTTTTTCACCAAAAATTCAAAAAATGCACTTATTTAGAACACTCCAAACAAGCCCTTAGTATTGTTTCCTTATTTATAACGTTTTCTTATTTATATTGTTTCCTAAATTGTATCATAAATCTATTATATATACATGGCCTCTACAACATTCATGGGTAAGCCAACTAATTTTTTTCATTCTTTTTTAGTATCAAAGCTAAGTTAAGTACTTAGTGATTTTGCTTCACCGACAGGCGACAACCTTACCTTGACCGCCCACTAGACCTCAATCCATTCCATTGTCATATTTTCTTTTAGTATCACTTCATGGTGATTTCTTCCTCTATCCACTAATTTATTTCTATCCCAAATAGCTCTATCATATTTTTTTTACTTGCAATCCATTTTTTTGTGTGTGTTTCTGTTCCACTCTGTCTTTCCCTCTATTTCAACTTCAAATAGATTTCTATCTTCAAACTTATTTGAGTTTGAAGGGAACCACCTAAGCCGCCCCATCTAGCGCACAACCCAAGTCGCCCGCTTGGCGCACCACCTAAGCCGCCTCTCTGACGCACTTTCTACTAAGCCACCCCTTAGCGCATTCAGTCATCTGTTGCCATTTGTGAAGCACGGACACGGACATTGACACTGACACCAACACTGGCACAAGACACGACAATTTCCAAAAAATAAAAACACGGACATGAACACGAACACGAACACAGCGGGAGACATGACGAATTTTTTTTTATATATATATATTTTTATGTGTTATATAGATTCATATTACATTCATCGTAAATCAAAATTAACAAACACTAATATAGTAACATTAATTCAATAAATATAACCACTACATTTAAACAAATTAATAGATCATCCATTCACAAAAAAGTCAGAATAAACGATAATAAGAACTAAGACGAAAAGGGGAAAACATTCAACATCCAACAATATTTTTTACAAAAGCACTAAATAAGAGAGGTAAAAGAAGGGTAAAAAAAAAAAAGGTGAGCCCTGCCGTGTCCCGACATGGACACACGTGTCCTCGCCGTGTCCCTTATAAAAAAATCATTAAATTAAAGGGGCATGCCATTTGGCTCGAATACCATCAAAGCAGTGTTGTTAAAGGCGTGCCTAAGCGCTCGCCTAAGCGAGAAGCGAGGTAAGGAGAGCTATTGCGCTTCATAGCGTTCGAAGCGAGTCGAGGTTGAGGCAATTGAAGCGAGGCTTAGGCGATGAAGCGCAAGGCGAAACAAAGCATCGTTTCTTGCTTCTAAGATCTGGGCCCTTCATTTTCCTGATTTTATGTTATTTGTGGACATGCAGTGCACCTTAGAATTGCTTTCTACTATTTATTGAGTGTAAAACCCTAGTTTCTGGGGTATAGAAAAGAGAGAGACGAAAAGCAGAGAAAGAGAAGAGGAGAGAAACGAACCTGGTCCTGCTCTGCCTTCATCTTCGACATCATTTCTAAGGTAAGTCTTCTTCTCCTACTTTCTTCTCTCTTCCTGCTTCATCTTCTCCCTCTTCTCTTCTTTTCGTCTTTTTTTTTTTCTTCTCTTCTTCTTCTCTCTTCTTCTTCTTTCCTTTATTTCATCTCTTAGCAAAAAAAAATTTTATTCGCTTTTTTTTTTTTCTCCTTCCCTAATTCTTGTTCTATTTCTCTTCAATTTATTTTGCTGAAAATTTTTTCAATTAATTTTACTAAATTGATTTTACAATTGTATAATTATTTTGTTGTGTTAATTATATAATTATTTTGCTGAAAAATATTATACAGACTAATAACTTTTATAGCATTGTCTTACTAATTAATATGTCGTGTACTAATAAAAATTTAAAATTTAAAATATAATTCACTTTAATAATAAGATAGGTGTCACATTATTGAATAAAAAGAATAATAAAAATTATTAAAGCATTGCATTGATTTTTTATTAAAGAAGGGGAAAGAATTATTTGGGATGGTTGATTGGTTTGATGTTTTTGATGAATATTTAGTATTTAGAATGTTAGATTTGTTGGATAATTTGTGTTGTTTAAGGATATTTAGTATTTAGAATGATAAATGCATGATAGTTTTTGAAAATATTTGTATTTTTGTCTATACTATTTATTTTACAAAAAATATCTTTTGTGTTCGCCTCGATTTGATGAAGCCCTCGCCTCACCTCGCCTCGTCGCCTCGCGCTTAAGCGTTAGCAGACCTTGTCGCCTCAGTTTGCTTTTCGCCTTAAAAAACACTGCATCAAAGCATGTTTTTAGAATTAGAGAGTATAGATGAAGCTCGAATTCTTGCATTAAATAATATTTTGTTCCAAAAGAAAAAGGTAGCCAAGAGCTATAAGAAGAAGGTTAAACACATTAATTTTGATGAAAGTGATTTGGTATGGAAGACAATACTTTCAATAGGAATTAAAAGCCATAAGTTTGGCAAATGGTCACTTAATTAGGAAGGTCCATATCAAATTCATAGAGTCTTGCCTGGGAGAACATACCATTTGAGAAATCTGAATGGATATGTGCATTCTAAGAAAATTAGTGGCAGGTACTTGAAGCCTTATTATCCAACTGTGTGAGAAACACAAGACGTATAGAAAATGCTAAACAAGAGAAGCATAAAAACACTCAAATAATGAATAAAGATTTCATTTCATATAGAGTTGAGTACATGCAGCCATAAATTGGCCCAAAAATCAATACAATGTTTCAGTTGTTCCCTTACAATTAATTCTCTACTCCTAAGGGATGGGAACAACTGAATGGTAGTAGCCATGTCTTGCCTTCGATCAGCCAGCCCTTGATTGGTGATTTGCAGCTTTGTAGCAGTTCGATCCAAAGCTAGATTAACCGCTAACAACTCTTCTTCTAATTGAGCCTTCTTCTCCAAGAGCTGGGTTTGAAATTGAGAAGCAGAAGAATGTTTTCCTTTCAATTCAGACACCTCAGCATGTATATGGGAAACAAATTCCTTGTCTTTTAATACCTTCTCTTCTGCAGCCTTGGCAATTTGGCAGATGTTGACATAAAAATCTATGGTAGCTGCTGCCTGGGACAAGTGACTTGAAATAGCCATGTTGGATTGCTCAATAACCTTACAGCATTGGAGAAAACCATTCTTGATGATAGGTCTTTGTAAGGCTTCGAATGGGATCCTTGAGAATAATGCCAGCAATTCCAAACAGGTGCCCAAGTCCAATGGAGGTAAGGAAGCCTTATTGATAGTTGAAGAGCTCTCAAAAATTTCCAAAAAAGAGTCAGCCAGAATTAATGGCTCAGTTTCATTATTGGTTGTTGGAATGGTAGGAGATATATCAAAAAGGCTAGCCAGTCTAGCTTCAAAAATGTCCATCTCTTCCACTGACATTGGAGGTGTAGAAAAGTCTCTACTGAAAGGAAGAGATGGCTGTATAGGGATAGGAGAGGAAGATGAAATGTCCCTAGTGGTGTCTACAGTCCTGGCTACCAGTAAGTCAAGAGAAGAAGGGCTGGAGCTGGATAGTGATGGTGGACAAAAAATTGGTGAGCTACCAGTATCTTCTCTGGGAGTATCAACTATTACTGGAGATGAAGTGATAACTGGGATCTCCTCATGTAGGGAAGGAGCAGCCAAGATTGTAGGAAGAGTAAATTGGGCTGAGGTAAAGGTTAGATGAGGAAGATATGAAGTTAAGCTAAAGGATAGAGATACAGGATTGTTTTGCCTCAAAAAAGGTATGAAAAGTGTAGAACCAGGAAGTGAAAGAATTGTCTGGATAGGCTCTACACTTAAAGGCACTTTAGTGTTGATTTCCTTCCTCCTTTTCAAGAGTGCTTCTAATAGTCTTTGAACTTTAGATAAGACTGAAGAAATCCTTATCAAAGGAGGAGGTAGAATAGATGTTGCTGCAAAATAAGAAATATGAAGCAATGTTAAGTTTCATTACTGAAAACTTGGAAAGGGAAATTACTAGAGACACGAAAGGAAATTACCAGTTTCAGAAGTGGTAGCAATGGTTGGAGAACTGCGAAAGGCATAATGTTCAGTAATTTGTTGTCTCCTTGCAGCTTTTCTTTGGAGTGCATCAGCAGCAGCAGCTTCATCCCTTAGTACTTGTTGCTGTCTCCTTTTCTCAGACCTCTGAAATACAATGATTTCTTTGGAGTGCTCCTCTTCCCCTGCTTTGGCAGCTGCTTCATGAGTAGAGTCCCCAATAAGATCAAAGGGAAAAACTGTCATTTTCTTCATTCTTTTCAATGGTGTCTCTTTCTCTTTTTTTGTTTCTTCATCTTCCAAGTGAGTTTCAGGCGTCTCCTCTTCAGGATCCAGCAAAAGTTTTCTTTTCCTCTGTTGTTGTTGTTGCTTGCCTTTGAGGACATTCAAAGCCTGAACTCTCTGAGGAGATTCTATTTGTGAAGCTCCTGCATTAGAAAAAGAAAAGAAAAAAGAAAGCCATAAAGTAGATGAACACAGCATTATAAACATCATATAGAGAAGAGAAAGGAAAAAATGAAAATGCGTGCCTCTCTTCAAAACAGCCCTGGAGACTCTAGGAAAAGGAGAGGTAGCAAGAGTAGTCTCTGTGACAGCAGAAGCAAGAGCTAGGATAGCAGGGGTAATAAAAACTGTAATAGTGGTCTAGTCTTTTTGGGTTTGGCTTGAGTGGGCACATTTAGTCCCACTAATAGATCTTTGGGAGGTATTGCCAAGAGCACCCCCATATTGGCTGTTCACCAATTTTGAAATCTTTTGGAAGCTATGCCATGTGGGGTAAAGGGGGTGAATTGAAACTCACTCAACTCTTGTAGCAATTTGAATGTTGCTTCTTCCAATTTGTTTTTGGATACCTTCAGGTCTTTGACTGTGAGATTGGTATTGCAGTGGCTACAAAGAGAGACAGGAATTCCTTGAATAAGCCCAAATTGCCTGGCAAATTAGGAAGGGCAGTAAACTTCAGATATACAATTGTAAGCTTGAGAATTCAAAGTACCAATGAAAAGCTCCCTTGGCAACAAGATTGAGGCCCACATATCTTTGTGTAATGAATTGGAGCATTCCCTATCAGCCAAAAATGGCCTAGGCCAGGCTGGTTTCGAAGGGACAAAAGGAAGGAAGTGGAGAAATTGGGAGTTGATGAAAAAAAGAAAAATAGTAGACAAAGCTGGAGGGATATAAAGAAATCTTGGCAAATTTCTCTTCATAAGTAGTGGGTTCTTGCACCAAAAATCTCAAGCATTTGGAATGTAAACTAGTGAAATATGCAAAGATCCAAAGCTGTAATACCCATAGAGGGCCTCCTTGGTTGACATCTAGAGGCTTCTAGCAAAATTGGGAACAAGACCTATAAACATGGCCTAAAACATAAGGAGCGAAGACTATCTTCTTCTTCGAAGCAAGAGTCTTGGCAAGTGGGGCAAACTCAGGCATAATCCGTTGAGATGAAGTACAAAAAAGAAATTTGCATAACCAATATAGAATGAAGGAAAAGAACTCTCGATCACCTACAAGACCTACCTTCTTGTTCTCAAATTTTACAAAATCACTAAAGGAATAGTTCAAAGGTGGAATGGTGAAATTGACGGGAAGGTCTAGGTAATCAGGTGTAAAGGGAGCACCAAGTGATGAAAGCCCTAAGAAAAGACAAATATCAAGAACGGTAGGGGCAATCATGCCACACTGAAACTGGAAAAAATTAAAAGCCGAATTCTAGAAACAAAGAGCTACAGGAATCAAGAAAGTATCCTTAGAGATAGTGAACCTGGAAAGGCGGAGGGCATCAAGGATACAGAGCTCTTGTAGATCCAATTCTTTGGCTGGCACAACTCTGTTATGCCACTCCTCCCATTCAACCCTCAATGTAGGCCAGCAGCGGTGGGGACAGTTTAACCTCCAGCTTCCCCAATCAAAACCCCGTTCGTAGAGTAGGCAATGATCTTCTAGATGAGGATACAAAGCAAGAAGCTGAACTGAAGCTTCTCTGAAGATGGGTCCCAAGACGTATTCCTGTTGTTCTAAAAAGGCGACCATCTATGACACTCAGTTCACCGGCTCTGAGCTTGGATATCTCTTCATCGATACACCTCTTTAAAGCCAAGGATGGACTCACGCGCTCCATAACTATTACTTTTAGGGAGGAAGAAGCTATTAGCAAGAGTTTTCGAGCATGAAGCTGAGAAAAGAGTAAAGAGGAGGAGAGTGCAGTAAAAATGAAAGAGTTTGTGTTTTCGGCAAACGAGTAAGATGAAAGCGCGAAAGGAGAGGGTTTTAAACCTTTCTGTTCGAAAGATGCCCCATCTGTCTAAATGGGTAAAAAGACCCGAGATAGATTGTTTGGCTGATGTTGGAACCCGTATGAATTTAAGATTGTCCTAAAATTTGTGAGGGTCTTGAAAGTGCAACACCAAAAGTCTCTCTCAAGGTTGATTGTTTGGACGGGAGGCATATCTCAAACAATCAAATTGGCTGCGAAAATAAATATTTAGCTTCGAAAGTCAAGATTTGGCTCCAAACCCAGATGTCAAAAGATCAACTAAGGCTTTAAGAGCAAGTAACTGATTTCGAAGCACATTTCATACTTAAAAATATAAGAACACTTAGGTTTTGTCTGCTTCAAAGGGATCGGTGACTTGCTATTAGGTTTCTTGTAAAGATAAAATCCTTCGAAGTAAACTTTGAAGTGCTCTGCAGCTAGAATTTGTTTGTTTTATACTTCAACGTTGCAAAACCAGTATTTGGTCAAGTAGTGAAGAAACCCAAAAGGGCTTACTCTTTAAAAAGTACGCAGTATAATTCCTAAGGGAAGTTTCCATACTTCGAAGCTCATAGACTATTCTTCGAAGCTAATTGGTTATGCAAATTATGTTAATTATATAATTGGAATGTGAAGCTTAGGGCAGAAGTTGTCTTCTTTACAGACAAAATTCCGTTTCCACACTTTGAGAGTAAGTTTGATTGGTACGAAGTTTTTTGTGAACATAGTAGCTTCTGAGTTAGAAGCACGGTCACATCAATCATACAACCAAACATACAATTGGAACACAAACCTAGACCATGCCGAATAAAGAAAGAAAACCTAGTTTTATTGATATGTAAATAATTACATTAAAAAACCTTCTTGACTACAAATTCAATCTCATAAAAATAAGGAATAGAAAGAATAGCAATGTCATAATATTTGTCCCAACAGTGGTCAATGAATTTATGTTCCTTCTTTATTCTGTCCTCTGTCCTATCTAAGCTGGGTTGTTGTAGTTGATATGTTCTTATTTGATGAAAAAGCTGTTCAGCCTTCATTTCGAACTCCATCTCCTTCAATCCTTGTTCCATTTCGTCCATCTTTAAATCATCCCAATATGCAAAATCCTTACTCTTAAAGTCATTATATTCGTCAATAAGATTCTCTGCCTCGTACTGGGTTTGAATTCGTTTGGCCGAAATTTTATCCAAAGAATTAGTGATAGCCAAAGAAATGTGGTACCAATGGAGAAGAAGCCTGTGTTGATCCAAAAAAACCTGAAGTTCTGCTTGAGCAATGGGGTTGAGAATATGACCCCGAGTCATAATGTCACAGGCCCATCGAAAGTTCTTGAGAGAAGTCTCATCTCTAAGAACATTGAAGGACAAGTGAGAAAAGGTTGCAAGCAGAAGTTGAGCTTGATATCACTCAAATGTAGTGGGCAAATCTGGAGGTTGGTAGAAAGGAAGAAAATGATTCTCGAAGAGAGTAAGTTTCAATTCCTCCATCCAGTGAGGATTCTAAGGGAAAGGAGGCACAATAGGGTCCATCCCGAAGGAAGAGAGAAATTGGGGATTATTCACACATTCAAGCCAGTCAGAAGAGCAAAGTTTTGCCTTCTTGGCCAAGAATGACAGATTGTATCCTTGTACTTCCTCTGGACGAGGAGTTGCTCGCACTATCTTCGCGGGCATGGAAGATGTGTACCACACCACAAGTAAGTTGTCCTCCAGACTGCGTCACTGATCGATGAATACATAGGGGTAAACCACCGAGCTCCAAGCAAAATGAGGGATAGACCGAGGATCAGCGAATTCAACGAATCGGTTGTGAATTCGCTCTCTTAGTTTGGATTCATCAGGTTCTGGCCAGCTTCCCCAGCCAGTAGACCTGGAGGAAGAAGGAGCAATTGTGTCCCATGCAGAGGGTGGTGGGGCAGAGGTTCAACTGTGTCCCATGCAGAAGATGGTGAGGCAGAAGAAGAGTTTCCAAGATCCATTTTTGCAAATGCTTGATCCAAGGGTTCGTAATTGGCAAACTTTGGGTCTAAAGGTTAGTACATTGCAAAAGCTTCCATAATTTGTATAAATGGAGGCGGATAGATATAATCAATAAATGCATTGAGATTCTTTCAAGATCTGTAATCATCTTCCATAGACTCGTATGCTCGATCAATGTAGGAGAAGGTGTGATTGGCCATTGGGGATGTACCAGTCTTTTCGTCTACTCAAAGAATGGAAGTGCAAGATACAAGGATTTAATGAAGTTCACAACTTCATTATTCAAAAACGATTATGCTACCAGAATACACAGAGTACATGCACGTCTTAGAACATGGGTGGATTGCACTAGTTTACTAATATCACCAAGTATTGGATATATTTGTGCGGGGGTAATGTTGGTTACATATTTTGTATAGGCCAATCACAGCTTAACACGTGACAAGATGAGGGCAAAATGGAGAGTTAATTCAAGTCTTCATGGATCTACAGAGTACAGAATCAGCAGAAAAATACAAGATGATGTAGCCTAACGATTACTCACAAAGTTTAAATTCAAAATTAAGAGGGAAGCCTAACTGCAAGAGTGGCGTAGTGAGACTGACTGTGAGAGATCATGTTCAGCAATCATTAGAAGACATTTCGACAGTTGAAAGCCCACTTTGACGGTTATTATTGGAAAGTATAAATAGTAGAGAAGGCCCCAGAATGAAAGATCCAGACTCAAATCAAAAAACCAATTTTTTTACTACGTTTTTTCCTCCTAGTTTTTACAGTTTTTTACATTTCTACACTTCAAATCTTGTACTGCACTTCATTCCTAAGAGTAGGTTCAAATGGTTTGTTGCTATAAACCTCTACGAGACTGGGTCAGGTCATTGTAAGTTTTTCATTTTACTTAATGAAATTCTAAAATTATTCTTCACTTATTGTTATCTACTAAATTCTCCTAAAACAAGCCACCAGTAAAAGTCTCCGTCGTTTTGGTTGAGAGAACTAAAACACAATCGTCTGATAATTGGTTGGCAATTAATATTCTGTAAAGACTAATTGATCTTTGTTGGCACGCTTAAAATTACATTGTTGGTGTTTGGGAAGTGGCTATTTTAGAGACTTTTTGACTATGTTAGTAGGCTATTTTAGTTTTTGTATTTAGGAAAATAGGATGGATTTCTATTTGAGTTGGTGTATTGAAAAATGTGTTGAAATAATATTTGAAGTTAAAATGACAAATTTGTCCCTAACCTCACATTTTTCAAAATTAATTTAAAAGAGCAAAATTGTAATTTACCAATTTGTCACTATGACAGTGGTAGGCTATGCCTACACTGTCACATTGACAGCCCACTACCGGCCTATTTTTTTTTTTGTACTTTTTTTTTTTTTAACCATTGGTTTAGAGGCTTTTAGGCTTTTTTTTTTTTTTTTTTGAAGCTATTTTAGCCTTAAAATTAGGTTTCCAAACACCCCCATTATTAACCTTCGAAAGTTAAAAAAGTCAACAGTCTTAGGCCAAGTTTGGGAACACCCCAAAAAGTCAAAAAGTCAAAAAGTTACTCAAAAAATTAAAAAGTTATCACTATTCACCAAAAGTTAACAATTACGGCTGCACAACTCCCAATTCTAATTTTCTCCTACAAATCAATTTTTACAATTTTTTATTACACATTTTTCCATAAAAAGTCAAAAAGTTAACCCAAACATTCATATTTTCAACCTCAACTTTTTAGTCTAAAAAGACAAAAAGTGCACTTATTTAGTCTTCCCAAACTTGGCCTTAGATTTATTTTTATTTTTTAAAAAATTTTCGCCTCATTAGTACTCAATTAAAAATCCAAAATTAGAAAAATAAATCATTATTGGATATAAAATACTTGACTCAAACCTACATCAAATTTAAATTTTGTTAAAAAAATCACTCAAAACACCCTCCACTCCCTAGACCCA
The DNA here is from genome assembly GCF_055761805.1 of Camellia sinensis. NCBI lineage: Eukaryota > Viridiplantae > Streptophyta > Magnoliopsida > Ericales > Theaceae > Camellia > Camellia sinensis. Next base: position 171,894,281 of record NC_138965.1, on the reverse strand, counting down.
AACTAATACCAAATTGTGTTTTACTCAAATTTGTATCCAAAACAAAGGGAGACTCATCACAGTTGAGTGCATTCAATGCAAAGAAAAAATGAAAATTACAACACATGATCCAGATGCGTGCATATAAGCTTAACAGGTTTTTGAAACCTCTGTCTCGTGTCCCTGATGTCATTCACTATAGCACGAATTTCTATACAAATGCATATGTGCCCACAAACTTGCAAAGAAAAACCAGAAACCGTGGGAAATTTTTGGCAACAAATGGTCAAAACACTGAGATGCCTCCCGTTTGGAATGGCCAAAATTACCCAATCACGACAGTCTACACGTTCTTTTAAAAAATTAATTAAAATAACTACTTTTCTGTAGGGGAAAGAAATAAACCAAGACGCCCGGCCGAGTTTTTGTTAATTAAAAAATTAATATGAGATGTCTTCTTGGCCTAAGACCGAGCTACACCAAGACGCCCGGCCGAGTTTTTCTTTTTTTTTTTATACAACGGAAAATAAAAACAACTACTTTTCAAACACCATCTTATATAATATATATTATATATATATGCTGCATGCATATATGTATCACAGCATAAGATGCTAAAATATACCCAATTTCTCACCATACGCATTAACGGCTCCGTTTGATTAAAAATTTAAAAAAAAAAAATGAAGTAATATATACATATATATATATATATATTCCTATGTGAATTTAATGAGAATAAAAAATTTGCAGAAAAAAATAAGAAAAATTCTATAACAAATAATCTTTCTTTTTATTTTTATATTTTTTGCAATAAACTAAAAATTTGATTACCAAACTATCAAGAGTGAATGTTCAAAAAAAAAAATTATCAAGAGTTGTACAAAAATATGTATTTGGCAAGAGTTTTTTTTTTTTAGCTATTTAAATTAAAATTTACAAAAACATAAAATAAATTAAAATAATTAATAAAATAAAATATCACATCAAATTCATAATAATTTTATTTTTTCTCTCACAAATATCACATCTAATTATAAAAAAATCAATCTTCTCAAATATAAAAATTTTAAATTACTAAAATAACATACCGTAACTTCTAAACACCAAGATAACTTTCTCGCGACTTCCGCACCACAGCTTCGGGGGGGGGGGATACAGTATATATCTATGTGTATATATATATATATATATATTTTTTCCATTTCCTTTTCCATCATTTTCATCCTAATCTCCTAACCAAACTTTAGACAAGAAATTCCAGGCGGGACCACGTCAAATTCATTTTCCCAGAAAACAAACAGAGCTAAAATGTATAAAAACCAGTTCAGAAAACCCAAAAGTAAGCAAAACTCCAATCATCATAACAAAGAAATTCCGGGCGGGATCACATCAAATTAAACTTATTTTCCGAGAAAACAAACAGAGCTAAACTGTATAAAAAAGAGTTCAGAAAACCCAAAAGTAAGCAAAACTCCAATCCAACAGACAGTACTTAAAAATTTAAAAAAAAAAAATTTTACTTGGTGAATTCACTGGACTATAGCAATCACCTGAGCTCCGTTTATGAGGTGATTGATAAATGCCTTGTTGAGTAGGAGCTCTAGCGTAGTTCTTGGCTAAATGCATTATGAAACCACTCAAAGTTTTGTAAATTTTGTGTGTGGAAATTTTTCTGAGGATCTCAAGAGACACTTCTTCGCCGAGCAATTCAAGCTGTTTTCGGACCGAAGTATCTGGAGGCGATTGACATTGTTCGATACAGATTTTCTGGAGCATCGATTGGACGGATGGGGGGAGACGGACTTCAGAGAAAGGTTCAACCATAGTTGGTTTCTGTTTGTTTCCAGGGAAAAAATAAAACAAGGAGTTGAGATTTCAGAGGATTTGGAAGGAGATTGAATTGAAGAACAAATTCGAAACTCTGGCTAGAGAGATGAGAGGGAGGGCTGATTGGGAGAGCTAGTTTTTCAACGACAGAGAAAAGTGGTGAACAGGATTAATGATTGTTGCACGAGAAAATTTTGGAGTTGAGATTTTCTCACTTGGCTTCTGTTTGGATTCTGGAATTGAAATTCCGGTTCTTACAATGGGTGATTGTGGGTGATTGTGAGATGAAGAAGTGGTGTGTATTTATAGTCCTCAAGTGAGGGTTTTAAATTCGAATGATTAAAATTATTTTTGTTTTATTTTCTGTTAAATTAATGATTCAAATTTATATCCGTCCGTTTGACCATACAAAAATTTTAACAAAAAAAAATTTCAAAAAAAATTAGTTGGGGGTGACGGTGATAATGATGGTGCTGAGGTAATATTCGTAAAATTTTAATAAAAACGAAAAATTTATCTTTTTGAAAGTGTAAAATATTTCTTGCCTAGGTTTGTTTCTATTAACTATAAAAAAAAAAAAATTCAATTGACTTTTGTTTTGCATTATATTAAACATTTTTAATATTATTTTTGTCCCAACAAACGAAATGCAAAAAAAATTATGGGATAATCACTGAGAGGTCCAATTGCTGGATAGCCTTGAATAATTTTTTTTCGCGAAATGAGTGGGAGCTCTAATTAGAGCCATCACTAATGATATGGCAGTGGCCCACTGCCACAGTATGTGTTGTGTGTTTTTTTTTTTTTTTTTCCCTCATTAGTGGTGGGTTTAGAACCACCAAATTAGAGGTCTCTAGCATGATTGTTTTGTCCTTACGTCTTTGCCTCTCCTTTTGAGAATGACCAACTTTTAGAGAAGCTCTAGTGAGATGGCACCATATTTGTTTTTTTAAAAAAAAAATGGAAAAATGACAAATCAGGAAGAAAAAAAAAAAGACAATTTAATACTCATTTAGAACTCCTCTTTTAGACGTCTAAACCATTTTTGATTTTGAAATGATCATTCGGTATTAATAATAATATAAAAAAAAATTATCAAAATAACAGGGGGAAGGACATTTTTTAATTTATGTAAATTTTGATTTATTTTTAATTTATTTGTATTAGTTTATATTTAAATATGATATGAATAATGTAAATAGTCTAATTATATTTTTTATTTTTTAATTTATAATACCAATTCATAAGATAGGCTGATAATTATTTCAAAAACCATTCAGACCGGCATTACTCTTATACTCAATTTTCATAGTAGATTAGTTTTTTTTTATTATTTCTTAAATAATATTTTAAGGCCTTGTTTGGTTTATGAAATTTAAAAAAATTCAAATATATTGATTTGTGATTATGATTCAATTTTAAACAATTAATAGCAATCTTGATTAAACAATCAATAACAAATTGGCACAACAATTTAATGTGAAAAAAATCACAATTAGACTCCTTTAATTGTGATAAAAAAATTACGAGTCAAGACCACAAAACAATCTATTAAAATGACATAAAGAAATTACACACAGTAACCCTCAATTACTTATCGAATCCACTCCTGAAGTGAAACAAACTCGATGTGTCTCTTCTACTACCGTCTTCACCTCGAAATTGCTTTGTCCAACATTAAGTCCACAACGCCGATATTGAATCCACAATGATGAGTCACTCCAGAATCTACCAAAGTTTTAGGTTCAAATTCCTCGGAATTCACCAATGAACACCATTCTCCTTTTGTGAATGAAATAACAAAAATAACCTCTGATATTTGTCAATATGTAGTTCGTTAATTAATCAATCAATTTCTATACATCAATGAAACTCATAGTATAAACATCCTCAAATATAAAACACTTTGTATTTTACTCATCTCTAAAATCTAGACGAGTTAAACTTTACAAATCACAAAAATACACTTTTATATTAAATAGAGCCATAAAAATCGCTCGAACAGTGTGACTAAAGGTGGTGCTCACTTATAGGCCAACCGCTCAAGCAGTAAAAATTGTCTCCAGAAAATTCAAAACGCATGCAGAGACACTAGATGAATTACTTCACCGCTCAAATGTACAAAAAATCGCTCAAGCGGTTAATCAACTCTGACTTCTTTCTTGGTTTCAGTCCCTGTACTTAGTCAATGAAGTGTCAAACAAGGAATACTCAAGTCAAGATACGGAATATTAGCACAAAATCCTCTATATAGGCACAACTTGGATTGCATTCGCATCTAAACTATCATAACTTACAAAGCGAATATACAATTGAAATGAGTTTTGTCAAATGAGATTGCCAATAAAAAAGACCTAATAGTTTAGTTTTACAAAAAAAAATTTAAGAGCTCAAAACTTAAAATTTGTTTAGTTTACAATTTTTTTTAAACTGCTTTCAATCACCCTTTTTTTTTTTTTAATCGCATATCCCCTTCTCTTTTTTTTAACTAATATAGCTAATAAAGACAGAATATATCAAAATAGGTAATAAGATAAAATATTACATTCAACCATAATCATTTTTTATTTTTTCTTGCATAACCATCCAATCAATAAAAAAATATATATATTTCCAAACACAACTATTTTAATTAGTCTAAAATAGTCAAATAACCAATTAAAATAGCCAACTTCCTAAATAATGCCAAAATTTCTAATTACAAAATTATTTCATAATATACAACCAAACAAAATTTAAAAATTTAAAAACTTTTTTCAAAACTCGGCTCATGTGGCACGTGGTTTGTTCCACCACAAGGAAAGGTTATAAATAGAGTATAGTGTACTTTTTTTTTCATTGCAACACTCAACGAAACACAGCTACCGTTGTATGTGACATATTCCATGACAAAGACGGTTAAAATGACTATAATATTTTTTTTCTATTGTGACATTCACTTTTTTCCATTATAATGGCCCCGTTTGGTGTAGTTGTTAAAATAGATTACAGATTATAGATTATGACTTTATCAGAAGCTGTTAATCTGTTTGGTATAACTGTTGGATTATAGATTTAAGTTACTGAGTAGTGTTTGTTAAATAAGCTGTGAAGTAGTTTTTTCAATTAGTTTTTATTTTTTATTATTCACTACTTGTTTATATTTCTCATAAAAAATAATAATAATATTTTATATTCCATTTGGGTCTTTTTCTATTTTTAAAAAAATAAAAAATAAAAAAAATTAAGAGTATAACCGTAAATTAACATGTTCACAGCAGAAACTGATAATCAGAAGCAAGGGGTGAGCAACTTCTCAGAATCAATTTTTTTGACTTAAAATAAGTTGTTAGAATCAGAAACTATTTGAAATAAGTTTAACCAAACAATCCAAAATAACTTTTCAAAAGCCATAAGTCATAAATTGACTCAAAAAAACCCAAACAAACACCACCCATACCCATCCAACAAAAAGTTAAGAGAGTGCTGATGCTGCATGATCTATTACAAAGAAGGATTTTAAAAAGGATATAATATATTATCTTTTTTCATTATGATACCTACTTCTTCCCACTATAACTTCTAGCAAAATATTAAATTTATTATTACACATCCAATAAGACCAAACCAAATATTAAATTTATTACACATCCAATAAGACCAAACTACACATAAGAAATATCTTGAAGGGGCCAGCATTGTCTCCAACCCAAGATCCAAGACGGATTGGAGTGTGACGTTAGGCTCTTCGGGTCCTATCATGAGTATTGTTTTGATAATATGAACCATTTGATGTATAGAAATCATCAAGTATGTTATTTCTATAAAAAATCACTTTGATCGGATATCGATTACTACTTGATCAAATTAAATTTCTATCAACAATAAATATAATTTTCAAAATAAATTATTGACAAAAATCTGATCCAATCAAATAACTATCAATATCTGATTAATGTATTTTTTTACAAAAATAAAGTATTCAACAAATTTTATATATTAAACAATTTAAATTATCGAAAAAAAATCTATAGTAAATCATATAGACCCAATCATTTTGCTTAGTTAGAGTTTTTTAAAAACACTTTTAAAAAAAATTTACTTTCTTATTTTTCGTATTTTTTTTATTTTTACTATTTTTTTAATATTTTAAGCATTTTTTTTTAATTTTTAGACACACCTAACGCAAATAAACTTAAAAAGTATAATTTTTATGAAAAAATCTTTTAAAAATTAAATAAATACCAAAAATACTAAAAAAATATATAAATTCATTACATTTTCGTATTTTTATATATTTATTAATTTTTTAAAATATGTTTTAATAAATTTTTTATTTTTTAGATACATCTAAATAAGGTGTATCTGAAAAATAAAAAAAAATACTTAAAATTTTAAAAATATTTATTAAAAACAAAAAAATATAAAAAATAAAAATTTAATAAAAAAACTCAAACAAAACCCAATGAATAATATCGTCCAATAACAAAGTAAACTTAAAGCAAACCTGTCCCATCTTGAAACTATTTCAATCACAATTTCAAAAGTGGGAGGGAATCGTGCTTTTTTGTTCCTTTGAATAAATCGAAGCCGTTGATGCATTACTTAAACCATAAGGACCCTGCAACCACGGGATCTTTTATTACTTTTTGCCTGCTAAAGACTTCCCCCCACTGACAATTAAAGGCTTGGGCTCTGTTTGATTGTGTTTTCAAATTACATTTTAACATTATTACTCGTGCTTCATGTTTGGATAGTACTTTTAAAATACAATTCAATCATATAATTTAAACTACGATTTGAAAATCCGTTTGACAGCCTATGATTCATTTCTCAACTTTCAACGTTTCAGCCTTTTTTCTCTTCCTTTCTGAAAAGCTTTCATCTCCATGTCTCTTTGAAAATTTTCGTGTGAACTAATCTACTCATCTTCCTTTGTCCGTGTAAACGATCAGACTGAAGATTCGTCACGGGTAATTTTCACATAGAACTCAGACCATTTTTTAAATGGTGAAAAAACAGAACAGATAGGTAACAGATAGCAAAACTGAGTGCGGAGGACGAAGGGGTGATTGAACCAAATGACCGGCCAGTTGACCGGCCGAATGACCGGCCGGTTGTCCCTGGAGGTTCAGAAGGTGCAAAACAATTTTTTTTTTCTTTTCTTATCTTATATTTATTTATTCTTTTTTCCTTACAGTCGTATACTGATTACTTTGTTTGCAGGTTTTGACTTCGCCTTTGCTTTCCTTCATTGTAGCTGTGTTGAACAGACAACTAGAGTAGGAGTGGTAGGTGTATTGCGAAGTGAAATTACATGATTAACCTTATTCATTTTGTTGTCATTCAAATCAAGAGGGGTAAATTGGTAATTTATACACAAATTTCAATCCCCCCAATTATATGACCCGTTCATGGGTAAGTACAATAATGCATATGAAGAAGTGATTCTTTTATTAAATTAATAAAATATAATAAATGAAAAAAATTGATAATGTTTAGTAACGTTTACGTTTTGATTTGTATTTAAAAATATTAAACACACTGATTTATGTTAATTTTGATTAATACGTATTCTGAAAAGTTGTTGACTTCAAATAGAAAATTTATTTTGAAAAAAAAATTATTCAAAAAAATTATTGAAAAAAAATTAATTGAAGAAAAAATTAATTTTTAATTTCAGTATTTTAAAAATTATTTGGTTATTATTGTTGATAAAAAAAAATATGGATATCGATATCTGAGCTGTGTGTTTGATTATAAATTATTAGTTGAATTAAGTTTTGAAAACTATTTTCAAAACACATCACTAAACAAATTTTTACCTTTCACATGTCACATCAAACTTTCAAAACTTAATTCAAAATACATCTTTAAAACACAATTCAACACTCTATATAAAAACCATAACCAAACAAATTTTCTACACTCGAATCATAATTCTACAACTCACAAACTCAAAATACAACTCATACTCTCAAATCACATTTACAAAACACAACCAAACGCAGGCTTGGTTTGTCATGTTTAAAAAAAGTCAAAAAGTTAAAAAAGTACTATCTTATTTAAGTTATATCATTTTATTTAAATCATATTACCTCTCTAACACATTATTTCAAATCCAATCCACACCTAACTCATATTTTATAAAAAGTCAAAAAGTGCACTTATTTAGATCATTCCAAACAAAACTTTAGGTTGCATTTGGTAGAGTTTTGTAAGTATGATTTGAGAGTATGAGTTGTATTTTGAGTTTGTGAGTTGTGAAATTATGATTTGAGTGTATAAAATTTGTTTGGTTATGGTTTTTGAATAGAGTGTTGAATTGAGTGTGGAATTGAGTTTTGAAAGTTTGATTTGACATGTGAAATAAAAAAATTTGTTTGGTTATGAGTTTTGGAAAGAATTTTCAAAACTTAATTCAAATTATTATAACTCATAACAAAACACACTACTTTCACGCTATTGAAAATTCTGATCAACACTCATAACCAAACTTTTTTTAAAATTCAATTAAAAAAAATTATTATTAACAGAAAATAACATTAATCAATTTTTTAATTGAAAATATTACAAAGAAAATAATTTTTTTCAAAATAAATATTCAAAAAACTTAAATAAAAAATATTTAAATAATCTAAAAAATTAATAAGTAAAAAATTTAAATAAATATTCAAAAAAAATTTAAACCGTAAAAATTTTAAAAATTTAAATATTCAAAAATTTTAAATAATTTAAAATGTTAATATTTTAAATTTAAAAACAACTGTACACTCAAATCGTAACCAAACACATAAAACAACACTTAATTAAGAAATTGTTTTTAAAACTCATAACCAAACACATAACTCGAAACTCCATACTACTTTCACAATTTTACACTCAAATTGTAACCAAATCCATAACAAAAAAAATTAAAATATTTAAAAATATTTTTATAAAATTGAATTTGAATTTATTTTTATAAAATATTTTAAAATTTAAAAAATTAAAATCGTAATATTTAGAAATTAAAATATTTAAAAATATTCAAAAAATTTAAAAAATTAAAAAATCGTAACATATTTAAATATTAAAATATTTAAAATCTTAACAAAATTAAAATATTTTTAAAATATTAAAATATTTAAAATATTGATTTGAATTGAGTTTTGAAAAGAGATTTGAATTATGTGTTTGGTTATGAGTTTTGAAAAGTAATAATTATGTTTTGAATTGAGTTTTGAGAAATTAGTGTAAAATTATGATTTGAAAGCTCCAAACAAACAATACACTCAAATCAATGGGTAGAATTATATTTTGAAAGACTTACCAAACGGAGCTTTACTTTCTCGGGAAATGATTCAACTTTGTTTGGCAGTATTTGATTTATTGATTTAGATATAAATTTAAAAATAAAAAATAAAAAATATAAGTAAAATATAAATAAAAAATATTTTTTTTTTATTTTTTTAAATCTTTATTCAAATTTATAAACTAAACCAAACATAAAAATAAATTTAGAAAGCCAAGTTAATTAGAAAGTTAAAAAATTAAACATCAGGAAGTTAAAAGATATTTTATTATGGAGTATTTTGGAAATTTTGGTAAAAAAACAGTTTTCTTTTACAAAAAAAAAATTACAAAAAAGCCAAAAAAATCAAGTTTTTTTAATAAAAAAAATCAAAAAATTAACTTTTTACTAACTTTTCCAGACACCGAGTCTTGATAAAAAAAAGTTTAAAAGTATTATACATCTTATATTACATTCATATTTATACATATGTATAAAAAAGCATATCAATATATATTCTAAGAACACATGTTATCAAACCCTTCTCTAATTTCTTTACATTTTGTATTTTTTTAATAAAAAATTTAAACACATTATCGAATAATTTTTTACTTTATATTTTATCCTAGAGAAATGCTAACTTACTATTGTTGTTGGTGTTGAAAATGTATAAAAGTGTATTAAAATATGTAAAAAAATTAAAATATATAAAAAATTCTAATTAATGTTCAAAATATATATAAAAATATATTGACATATATAAAAAAAATTAAAATATATAAAAAATATATTAAGAATATAATTTTTTTGTTAAATTTAATATTTTTTATTGACAACATTTAAGATTGCCATCATTCACCTCGCAGAAAAGAATAGATGTGTGAAAATATAAACCAACTGTGAGGATATATTTTCTGAATACCAACACGTGGCATGGTGACGCCGACGTGTCAGCCGAGGTGCCACGTGTCCTGGTAGTTACGCCGAGGTGATCTCGGAGTTGCCGATGTTATCTCCAAAGATATCGGAATCCGAGATAGGCGGATAGGGGACAAGAGTCCTAAGACGAAGAGGGGACTTAACCTAGATAAGGATAAAGCTCTTAGGGAGTTTATCCTTATCTCTTAAAGAGTCCAAAGTAAACATTGATATGAAGTTCATAGAAGTCATACTTCTAGTGGGACTTGGATTGAGTATATTATAAAAGAGAGGCACCCCCGTGGGTCTAAGGTATGCAATTTATGTTTTGAGTATTCAGTTTAGCACTTGATTATCATTGAGAGATATACTGACTTGATCGTCGGAGTGCCCCCGGGTGGAAGAACCACCGCCGGAGCTTTTTCTTCCTGTTACAGGTTGCTAAAGCCATCTATTCTGTCTGTGCTCTCCAGCTGATCACTAAACGGGCAGTGTGGTCAGATTTTCACCCACACAATTTGGCGCCGTCTGTGGGAACGAAGAAAGAATAGATGGCCAGTAACGGACAGCAGGAAAATATTGGGGATGACGCTCCCACTGGGAGTGGTAGACCAATTGACCTTGACATTGAAGGAGACAACCACAATGCAGAAGCCCGTGACCAGGGTCACAGAGAGAACGACGTCATCCCGGAAGGTGACACGTCAAAAAGAACAAACCAAGGAAAATACTACAATGAAGATAACCTCCAGGTATGGAGGGACAGGTGCCTACGGAGGGATGAGGAAGTAAAAGAATTGGCGAACAAGTTGGCAGACCTTCAGTCAGTCGTCAACTTCATGATGCAAAATAATGTTATGCAGCCACCATACCCGCTGCAAGATACGTCGATGCCAGCAACCAACACCCAAAAAGGGCGGAAGAAAAACAATCCCCGAGGTCCCTCAGCATACCAGGAGCGGAAGGCATTCTCACCAGCCTTCCAGGGAAGTCGGACGGGAAAAGCCGAGGCAAGAAGAGTCCCGAAGGACGCACCACATGAAGAATCTAGAGCCCAAAGAACATCGACATGTTCAGGGGCAGGTACTCCACTTTGACGAAACCCATGAATAAAGATCCAAACGGACCCACCACGAGGCCGAAAGCAGTGTACCAAAAAGACTAAAATCCAAAGACAGCCGAGCTCCAGGGAGGAGCAAAGAAGACCTGAGGGACTACCTCAAAAGGAGGCAACAGAATGCTGAAGCCGAGGTAAACTCCCCAGTAAAACCGAAGACAGCCTTTTCGATGAACCACCCAAAAGATTCAGTATGCCGAGGTTTCAAATCTATGATGGTAAGTCAGATCCAAACTTTCATGTTGGGCTATACCTGAATTCAATGGCATTATATAGCGGAAACGAGCCGTTGCTCTGCAAAGTATTCCCCTCATCCTTTGGGGAAATTGCATCTGATTGGTTCCATAAGTTACCAAAAGGAAGCATAAAGACATGGGAAGGCCTGGCCGAGATGTTTGTGGCCAGGTTCGTGACCAACAAGCTGCAACCCCTGAGGGTTGATGCTTTGATGGCTCTAAGAATCACCAAGGAAGAAGGCCTTAGGGCCTATGCGAAGAGGTACTACGAGGTGTTCAACCGAATACCCGAATGCAACCAGGAAGTAGCAGTCGTGTCTTTCAAGAACGGCCTGAAAGATGACTGCCCACTACGGAAGTCTTTGGCAAAAACATTGCCAAAAAGCATGGAAGAACTCATGGCAAGAATTGAGAAATACGCCAGGGCCGAAGAAGATACATCGGGAAACAAAGAGGTAAAGCAAGAAAAGGGAAACGGCTCGCCAAAGCGAGGCCGAGTCAACAATGGGCCGACCAAACAAGAAACAGAATTAAGAAATAAACAAGCGGTAACGACGGTATTCCGGATCCCAATCCATAAAGTCTTAGATCAGATTCGAAATCAACCTTATTTCAGGGCTCCGGCAAGAGCACCAGGGGAATTCATGGGAAGGAACGTTGGTAGACGTTGTGCCTACCACAATGAAGAAGGGCACCCAACTCAAGGCTGCAGAGCCTTGAAAGCACACTTGGAGGACCTGGTAAGACAAGGCCTTCTGAGGGACCTGGTCGATGAGGCCAGGACAAGGGAAGAACAGGCAAGGTTGCCTCAACCACCAGCAGCACCGCCTCCCCCAGCACAACTACCACAAGCAGGAGGACCGAGGGTGGTTAATGTGATCCACTCAAGGGTCAACGAAAACGAAGTCAGAGGAGAAACCCAGAGGGTAAGACATTTGCAGCAAATCTACCAAGTCGGGGAGAAGAGACATCGGCTAGAAGAATACCAAGACCCGATGATAGCCTTTACTGAAGCCGACCTGGAATGGGTCCAACATCCGCATAATGATGCCTTGGTAGTATCCCTCCAGGTTGGGGAATGCCAAGTGAAACGCATCCTAATAGATCAAGGCAGCTCCTGTGACATCATGTATGTCAGATGTTACAAAGAGCTGGGCCTTCACCCTGATGACTTAGAACAATCCAGCGGCCCGATGGTCGGCTTTAATGGAACGCCGACATGGCCACTGGGCGCAACAAGCTTGGAGGTACAAGCCGGCACTAAGAAGATCCGGACGGAATTTCTGGTAATTGACACACCATCACCATACAACATCATTTTGGGAAGGCCGTGGTTGCATGCAATGGGGGCAGTTCCCTCAACGTTGCATCAACTACTGCGGTTTCCAACAGAGCATGGAATTGAAGAAGTCAGAGGGGATCAACTACAAGCAAAAAATTGCTCCATGGCAGCAATAAAGTCCACCTGCAGTATACGGGAGCCAAAGAAAGCAGAAGTTGAAGATGAGGACATGGAAGTCCTAGAAGACGTCGAGAAGGAACCAGCCGAAAAGAGCGAAGAGGCGCTAAAAAAAGTTTACGTCCAAGAGGACGACGAAGAGCGTTTCTTTCTTCTCGGCTCAGGATTAAGTAGAGAAGAAGAGAAAGAACTGGAAGATTTTTTAAGGGCAAACATAGAGGTGTTCGCCTGGACACCTTATGAAATGCCAGGCATCGACCCCGAGGTCACTTGCCACAGACTGAATGTCGACAGATCGGCAAAACCTGTGATTCAACGAGCCAGAAGACCGATGTTGATGCACGTCGAAGCAGTAGAGGAAGAGGTAGACAGACTCCTGGAGGCCAGGGCCATCCAAGAAGTCCAGTACCCAACGTGGCTGTCCAACACAGTAGTAGTAAAAAAGAAGAATGACAAATGGAGGGTTTGTGTAGACTTTACCAGCCTCAACAAAGCCTGTCCCAAAGACAGCTTTCCCCTACCAAAGATCGACCAACTGGTAGATGCTACTTCAGGACATGAAAGGATGAGTTTTCTAGATGCATACAAAGGGTACCACCAGATTGCCATGTACCCTCCAGACGAGGAGAAGACCGCGTTCATCACCCCTAAAGGCTTGTACTGTTACAAGGTAATGCCTTTTGGGTTGAAAAACGCAGGAGCAACCTATCAGAGGTTAGTAACAAAGATGTTTAAGCACCTAATTGGTAAAACAGTAGAAGTTTACATCGATGACATGGTCGTAAAGACTAAGGAATCAAAGGGTCATCTTGCCGACCTAAAAGAGGTCTTCGACATACTCAAAAGATATCGGCTCCGACTCAACGCCTCGAAGTGCGCCTTCGGAGTTGGATCGGGCAAATTTTTAGGGTATCTGGTAACAAGAAAGGGCATTGAGGCCATCCCAGACCAAATCAAGGCCATCCTAGAACTACAGAGCCCGACATCGGCAAAGCAAGTTCAAATGCTTACTGGAAGGGCCGCAGCCCTAAACAGATTCATCAGCAGAAGCTCAGATAAGTGCAGACCCTTCTTTAACCTGGTGAAAAAGGCCACAGAGTTCCTATAGACAGAAGAATGTGAAGATGCCTTAACCGACCTAAAAAAGTACTTGACCTCAACTCCGGTTCTTTCTAACCCAGTTCCAGGAGAGGAGTTGTTTTTGTACTTAGCAGTCTCAAAACACGCAGTCAGTGCAGTACTAATCCGAGAGGAAAAATGGGAGCAAAAGGCTGTCTATTATGTAAGTAAAACTCTGGCCGACACAGAAACAAGATACCTACCACTGGAAAAATTAATGCTGGCCTTAGTAATGGCTTCAAAGAAATTGAGCCATTACTTTCAGGCACACAAGATTGTGGTCCTAACAGAACACCCACTGAAGTCCTTGTTGCAACAAGGAGACTTAACAGGAAGGATAGCAAAATGGGCAGTAACCCTGGGCCAGTTTGACCTGGAGTTTAGGCCGAGAATAGCAATAAAGGGCCAAGTTTTGGCCGACTTCGTCGCAGAACTCACACCTGAAGCCATCGCACATCGGGCTCCGTCGAGCCAAGATGAGCATTATCCCAACAAGCAAAAAGAATCCCAGCCAAAGAATAAAAAGTAAGAGAAAGAGAAGCTCAGACCCTGCAGCATCTACATCGGCGATTCATTCAGACTATTTGTCGATGGAAGTTCAAACCGCCAGGGAGCAGGGGCAGGAGTACTGCTAATATCTCCAGATGGAGAAATAGTAGAACAGTCCATTCGTTTGGGATTCAAAGCCTCAAACAATGAAGCAGAATATGAAGCATTAATCGCAGGGCTAAAGCTGGCAACAGCAGCAGAAACATATGAGGTAATTGTTTTTTGTGATTCACAACTCATTGTTAACCAGTCAACAGGAGAATTTGCAGCCAGGGACGAAAGAATGTCGGCATATGCAAAAGAAGTCATTAGACTGGCAGCCCTATTTCAGAACTGCAGATTACTACAATTTACAAGTTGAAGTTAAGCCGAGATTATTCCTTAATTCACTTGTTGAAATTTGTAGCAATTTACAAGTTGGAATTAAGCTGATTCCTTATCTTCACTTGTTGAAATTTGTAGCAATTTATAAGTCGAAGTTAAGCCGAGATTATTCCTTAATTCACTTGTTGAAATTTGTAGCAATTTACAAGTTGGAATTAAGCTGATTCCTTATCTTCACTTGTTGAAATTTGTAGCAATCTACAAGTTGAAGTTAAGCCGAGATTATTCCTTAATTCACTTGTTAAAATTTGTAGCAATTTACAAGTTGGAATTAAGCTGATTCCTTATCTTCACTTGTTGAAATTTGCAGCAATTTACAAGTTGAAGTTAAGCCGAGGTTATTGCTTAAGTTCTCATAGCAATATGTGGGTTGCTTAACCCTAAGGAAAATACTTAACACTTGTTGAAATTTGTAGCAATTTACAAGTTTATGTTAAACCGACATATGATCACCCGCTGAGGTATACAGAAATTTACAAGTTGAAATAAAGGCTAAGTATATTGTTTACTACTTATTGAAATTTGTAGCAATTTACAAGTAGGATAGATCGAGATTACTGTTTGAAACTTACTTGAGAAGAAACTTGCAAAGTTTACATTCAAAAATATACGTTTTATACTTGTTAAAATGCCAGGAAAAAGTTTGCAGGTCAGTATCTTGCCGAAGTAAAAGTTTTGTAGTTATACCCGAGGTATGAAACCTCGAGAAGATTGCACAAAGGAAGCAACATGAAGAAGCATGCAAAAAAATTTTTCTAAGTACAAGACTATGCAGAAGTAGTCAACAGAACATCACAAGATTAAAACATCCAAAGGAAGAACAGTTGCAGTTACATATTGAAAAAGCCACGTCGGCCATAAGAAGGAGTTTTGCATTATCCAGAAATTAAAAGAGTACAAAATGCAAAAAACAGAAAAAGAAGGAAAAAGGTACAAAAGACATTTTTTCAAGATTCTTCAGTATTAGCCGCTGCTAGGACTGGGACTTCGGACGATTCTGGTGGAACCTCCTCGGCAACCCTTTCTGCTTCAATCTCAGCATCAATCTCAGCCAGCGTATTATCCACATTTCTTTCGGCCAAAAGAAGGTCGGATGATAGTTGCCCGATGGCAATCTCCTTAGGTGCCTCCCCAACCTCATCACCCTCCTCATCCAGGGTTAGATCCATGACTTGCTCAGCAGGAGGAAGGGACTTGGCTTCAACAGCATCCTTGGGTCTCCTCACCAAGGCTTCATCTTCATTTTTTTCTCCATCCTCATCCTCGACATCGGCCTCAGTCTCTGATTCGTTTTCAACCTGACTTGGAGGAGGAAATGGTAAGGGGATGGCATCAGCATTCCGAAGGGGCGAGTCAACAGGGAGATCAAGCTTCTTTATCAAGGACATCCAACCAAGGGAAAATCCCCTGTTGCATGCCTGCCTGACTTGAAGCTTATAATCTTCTGCGACGTCGGCCATACCTTGGGCATAGGCCTTTTCATCGGCCTCTTTGACTTCGGCCTCCTTGGTGGCCGGAGCTTGCTGGAGTTCTTTCTCCGCTTGGGCCCTCTTAGCCTCGGCCTCTCTTTTCTCAGCTTCAGCAACTTTTTTAACGGCCTCAACGGATTCGGCCTTCTCAAGAGCTAAAGTTTGGGCTTTAGTGGCAGTCTCGGCCTGATCCTCCAGTTTTTTCATTTTTGATTCAAGAGACTTTATCTCCCTCTTCAGAGAGGACGCCTCCCTCTTCATATCAACCAATCTTTGACGATTTTCAAAGGATTGCATTGAAAATGAATGGGCGTGTTGGATAGCCTGAAAGAAAACAGAAGTGTCAGAAAATTTTCTCAGTAAGAAACAGAAGGAAAAAACACAAATGCAAACAGAAATGCTTACCTGAACAGAATGTTAGAGCATGAGAGCATAATTCTCATACTCACTAAGCTTAGCATTTCGTTCCAAATCATTTGGAAGCAAAAGAGCAGTGCTGAGGGCGACACCAACGTTAATATCGTCGGCACTTTCACTGGCCATGATAGGCCTATCCTCTAGAGTTAGTTCAGGAGCCCATGGAACATCGGGCTTCTTTGACGCCGAGGTCGTCGCAGACGATGACCTTGGCCTCTTTGATTGTGTAGACCCTGAGGGTTGGCCCTCAGCTGACCTCTTGGTGGAAGCAGAGGTTGATTTTCTGCTTTCTGCCAGCTTAGAAATAGGCAAAGCATCCTCAGCTTCGGCATCTGTAGCCTTGGCCTTGGGCTGAGCCTTTTTAACTCTCTTTGGCTTTGGTGGGAGCATTGATTGCGTTGGCGCAGCTTCAGCGTCAGTTGGAAGGTCGGCGAGAAGGTCTTGAACGACAGGCCTTGGACGAACCATCTCGGCAGTCTTTACAAGCCTTCGTCGACATTTACGTTCTGGAATTGGAAGTAAGTAGGGGGCCGAAGTTGATGGAAGATCGGCTGGGTCAGATGTGGACTCTTGATCTGTTCGGGATGTAGAAGCAGTTAAAGTTGTAGCCGTGGGTGGAGAAAGGCTCTTCTTCCTTTTTCTTGGGACGTCGGGTAAAGTGGATTTATATGTAGGGATGAAGTTTAGTAACAGTGGGGCTTTTCGTTTATGGATTGGAAGGTTAAGGAGTGTTTTCAGATCTGTTCCTGGGAAGAAGGATTGACGAAAATTTTTCGGTGGCTGATGAAGATCTGTAGGACAAAGAAACAGACGTCAGAAACAAAAAGTATTAAAGACTTAAAAAAAAAAAAAAAAAAAACAACTAAGTGTTGACTCAGGGCTCTTACTCTTGCCCTCTGTAATTGTTCGAGAAAGAGGGTAGAGGTGGACATCTTCATCTGGGCTAAATTCCCAATTTCCAGAAGCAATGACAAAATCATCTCCAGCCCTCTTGTTGGAGTCTGGGAGGTCGGCTACAATTTTGTACTGAGTAGATCTCGGCTTAAGGTAATAGACAAAACCCCTATCCTTCAGGTCGAGAGGGCACATGGTATAACAATATTGAAGGTCGGCTAGGGTGATTCTGAGGTTTTCCTGCCTAGCTAGGGCTATGATACCGTTAATCACCCTATAGGAATTGATAGTAAGTTGCATGGGGTTCAGCTTGTAGAAATGAAGAACTTCGCGAAACAGGGGATCAAGTGGAAGCCGAAGTCCACATTCGGTGAAAGCTACTATAGGAAAAGGCATTGTATGATCTGTGGGCATGATAGTGTCGCTATCCCCAGCTAGCTTAAGGTGAACATCGACTGGGATAGAGAATTCCTGCCTAAAGTATTCTAGTTTTGTTGGGGTATTTACCCTATGCCTCCACATACCCATCACGTCAACTTAACAAAAGAAGAATGTGTTTCAGAAGATGGGCGTTTAGAGAAGGGTTGCAAGAACCTCGGCAAAGAACTGGGAATGGACTGATAAGGCTTGTTTCAGTTTTTCCTAAAAAATTGAAGGTTCTACACACAAATCCCAAGCTAAGGAACTATAAAGAACAAAATCGAAGGCACAGATCTGGGACAGATACGAAAAACAGAAAATAGAGACATAGTTTCAGAATCAAGAACAGTGGCAAGAAAAATGGTAAAATAGTACAAAAGTTCAAGATATAGCCACAATCCAGGATACAAGTAAATCCAAGGCTTCGAACAAAAGCAACAATGACAACAGACAGACGAAAGCTCATGAAAAAATTTTTTTAGAGTGAAAGGAAAGAATCTTACCAGAACAAATGAAGCCGAGGCAATGTTCGCCGAACCTAGAAATCGGTCGCAACAGTGGAGAAAGCTTCGCAAGAATGGGAGATTAAGAACAGTTCCAGAAGGGAGATCGAAGCAATGGCAGATCCGAAGAGGAAAGAGCTTTCAGAGAGAGAAAGAGCAAGAAGTCAGAATGAAAAAGTGAAGGAAAAATAGAGGCAAAGAAGAGTTTTGTCAAAAATTTGATACGGCGGCAAAATTAGGGCAATTATTACGCCTAGAGCAACGCACGCGTTAGACGGCGCAGACGAATGACAGACAGCTTTCAGGCGCGTCACCGACACGCTCCAATGAAGACAAAACACGTGAAGGGAACAGTTAGATATGCATGACAGCTCATGCGTGTAAAAAAGTACGATTGAAACCTTGTTCTCCGAAGAGAACACATCGGCTGAAAGTGGATTATCTCGGCTAAAAATTTTTTTTGAGTCATTACTCAGAAAAGGAATATCGAAATATCGGTATAGGTTCCATCACCTCAGAGCGCCGAGGTAATAGAACCTAGGGGCAGTTGTGAGGATATATTTTCTGAATACCAACACGTGGCATGGTGACGCCGACGTGTCAGCCGAGGTGCCACGTGTCCTGGTAGTTACGCCGAGGTGATCTCGGAGTTGCAGAGGTTATCTCCAAAGATATCGGAATCCGAGATAGGCGGATAGGGGACAAGAGTCCTAAGACGAAGAGGGGACTTAACCTAGATAAGGATAAAGCTCTTAGGGAGTTTATCCTTATCTCTTAAAGAGTCCAAAGTAAACATTGATATGAAGTTCATAGAAGTCATACTTCTAGTGAGACTTGGATTGAGTATATTATAAAAAAGAGGCACTCCCGTGGGTCTAAGGTATGCAATTTATGTTTTGAGTATTCAGTTTAGCACTTGATTATCTTTGAGAGATATACTGACTTGATCGTCGGAGTGCCACCGGGTGGAAGAACCACCGCCGGAGCTTTTTCTTTCTGTTACAGGTTGCTAAAGCTATCTATTCTGCCTGTGCTCTCCAGCTGATCACTAAACGGGCAGTGTGGTCAGATTTTCACCCACACACCAACCAAACGCCCCTCCCCTCTTTCACTGTCACAAACGTGTAGGTTTCGTTTTAGAAGTTAGTTATTTTAATAAGTTTTTTTTTTTTTGTTATTTTAGTAGACTAAAATATTTATATTTAGAAAAGTAATTAAGTTTTTCTGTAGTTAGATATGATTTTTGTAGAAGAAAAAATAAAATAATTATATATTTGATATAATATTTTATTTTATTAACTATTTTAATCTATTTTATCTTTTAAGAATTTTAGCTAAAAAAAAAACTTTACCAAACCTTTTGAGAAGATGATTATAATCAATTTTTTGGTGAAAAGCTACTTATAAGCAACTTTTTTGTGAGAGAAAAAGTGAGTTATAATCTGAGAAATGAATTATAACCCACTTCCCAAAATAGGCTTATCAAACTTTACCAAACCAAAACTGAACACACTCTCACTTCACTCACTCACTGTCATTGCACTCCCTAACACGTATTAAGCACTCGTTTGGAAAGAACGGTTAAGTTGGATTTGGTGTTATTTTAGTCAAAAAATAAAATAAATTTTTTAATCTAATAAAATAAAATATCGCATTTAATTTATAATCATTTTATTTTTTTCTCACAAAAGTCAAAAAAATTAAAAAATCTATCTCAAATCAAGCTTTTTAATCCAAAATTAAAATAGTCAAAAAATTAAAAAACTAAAAAACTAATCCACTCTCCAAACGAACTCTAAAACTATTTCTACAAAAAAACACATATTTAAAACTGAACACTCACACTCTCACTATCTTTACACATACAAAAATAAGAAATAGGATTTTACTATTCATATACCTAAAAGTTAAACTTATTTTTTTAATTTAATAATGTACAAAAAAATTAATTAATTGATAATTAAAAAATAATTAAATATTCAATTAATCATTTTCGTGACACATCACTACATTTAAAAACTAAGTCTAGAAAATAAACTTTTATATCATTTTTCTAAGAAATATATATACATACATATATACAGTATAAACGACTTGATTTGGTCAGGATTGAAAGAAAATTTAGCACTAATCAATTTTTTCAATTTTATTAATTGATAAATCGCAACAGACCGCAAGATACAATTATATGTTTTACCAATTTTGTGCAGAGAAAGAATTCTCAAATGATTTTAAAAAGTTTTATAAAAATTTATAAAATCTCATTGAAAGTAAATGAAGAAAAATGATAAAAAATGTTCTATAAATACTTCAATTTTAAATATTTTTTTAACAAAACTTAAATTATTAATCACTTATGTTCTAATGCTTAAACAATTAAAATAAAAAATATTTAGATAGAATACTATGATCAGTTTAATTTGTATTGGTTTAAAATTGAAACAGATCATATATATAAAAAAACATAACGAATCTTGAGATTCTGATTAGTCTTGAATTGTCATTTTAATTATATCAATTTTATTTACACTCCTATATATAGATTAGAAGTGGCAAAGTCAACGCATTGTTGGCAAACAATGATATATAGATTAGATGTAGGCAAAGTCAATTCAAACCCCTAAAAGTTACATACACCATTTAAAATCTCTTTTAACCGAAATTGAAACGCGTTGTTGGCAAACAATGAGTCGAAAAGAAAATTATTGGCAAACCAAAGATTAGAACTTTTCGCTCAATACATTACGGTCATGTTTGTTTGGATGGACATAAGCTTAGGATTAGACTAATAGTCCAATAAAATTATTAATTCGATATTTAGTTAAACAATTGAAGTACAGATTAGTTATTTTAAACTTGACTATTAGTTAAGATAGGATACATAATCTAACGGATTGGTAGTCCTAGGACTATTAGTCATGGGAATACTAATCCAGTCCGTCCAAACAAACATGGCCTACAGGTATATTTAATGGGACGTACTGAATAAGGAAGAATTAAAATTTATCAGATTTGAATTTTGAGATTGTGAATCCTTCGAACTATTTAGTTGAATTAGATATGTATTATGTATTTGTTTTCTCATGAGATTAAATGTTTAGAAATGATTATTTTTAGTGAATCAAATATTTGGCTGGACGGACTGGATAAGATAAATGAGCAAAAGATTATTTTACCCTTTTTCAATTGTTTATTAAGTAATAACAATATTAAACATATCTTTAATATTTTAATTATTTTTAGGTAGATTAACTAAAATTTATTTTATTTTATTTTTTACACAATTAAATAAATTTATTTTTAAAAAATTAAATAAATAAAATATCAATAAAAATATATGTTATTTTTAATTAAAATTCTAAATAATTTTTTTAAAAAAATTATAATAATTAAACAATGAAATTAAATAAAACATCTATTAAAATTTAAATAATGAAATTAAATAAAATATAAACAAAATTTTAAAATAAAACATCAATAAAATATCTATAAAAAATTATTTTTAAAAATTAAATAAATAAAACATCAATAAAAAGTTAAATAAAATTATTTTATTTTTAAATTGAGACATTTAAATTTTATTGAATTTTACTAAATATAATACATAATTAAATAGTAGATGGTCAAAATTGTCATTTTACCATCTAATCCCAACAGTAAATGGCCCTCCAAAATTGTCCCACACCCCCCTCCCCGGATAGTATAATCCCCCAAACTCCATGTCCAGTGGATTAAAAAAAAAAACAAATGCCGAATTGGATGCTTTCCTCGGATTACAATCCACACAATAAATAATCCCCTTTTATCTCTTCAATCAAACACACCCTAAGATTATATGCAAACAAGGTAAATCTTACTCCACATAATTTTTTCCAGTCAAAAGTCAAACAAATAGTGACACTTGCATACTCAGAAAAAATACTAAAAAATATTCAAAATTTGAAATATGCATATGAGATTCATTTGGGTATTAGTTCACATTACACCAAAGTTTGAATCTACAGTCACACACTTTACTTTTTGAATGCATCTGGCTTATTTTTTTTCCTGGGTACAAAACATTTTTGACCAAAAAAAAATTAAAATAATAATAATAAAATAGTAATTAGAGATATGTAAGCATGAAGAAAGAGTTGCATCGCACATAACTTGCACAGTGCTTCCCACAACTAGCAGTGGATTCAGGGAAGAAAAGACTTTCCCCGCATTGGTACTGAAAAGATTGACCCCATTCGCCATGCTTAATTACTCTTGTGGTTTGTGGAGGAACAAACTTGTGTCTACATAGAGAACTAACAATGTTGTAGTTGTCACAAACAGGCAATGCTAGCATTGTCTGTGAATGGCCTCGCGCAGAGCTACCTTTCACTATAAAGTATGGTTGGCGAGTCCCATGGATTCGGCAACTTCTGGATTCGGCAACTTCTCTAGAGGAAAAAGAATCAGCTTGTTCCTACTCATTGCACAGAACATGCATTAGTAGATTGTAAATAGTAGATATTCACGAATCCAAGTTTCAGTAAAAAAAAAAAAGAAAAAATAGTAGATATTACCAGGCGTTGTTCAGGGTCACAATGAACACAACCGTAAGAACCAAACTGTGTTTGCGGATACACTATGTGTAGTCTATTGTCTTGGCTTACATACACAGCTGAACAGTTCAAGGCATCGCATCCACTGGTTAGCCAGTAAGTCCGATAAGCTTTCACTAGAGAAGGTTCAAAGTCAAAAGCTACCTATCTTGATGTGGTGTATCTTCTTAATGTACTCTTTCTTTGTCTGCATCTTGTTGCATGTCCGCTATCGTGAATTCCATTCATGTGGGGGATTATTGGAAAAATAGCTTTGGAATAGTTTTGGAAAAATCCTTATTTTTTGTTAACTTTGAGCATTGATTAAGGTGGGACCCGAGCGTTATTTTTAACTTTTTTTATTGGATTCATGTTTAATGTCGCGCAGTGAATAAAACCGTGTATTTGGTTGCTCAAAACTATTTCCAGATGAATGAGAATTGAACGCGCATTTTCGGGTTCGTGAAAATGTATTTTGGTGGGTTTACTATACATTTGTGAAATGTGCTTGTCCACATTAGAAAGGCTTGAGGAATTGTTTGGGTTTATAAACCTTAGCATTGGATACTTGGGATGAGCCCCAAGGGGTACCCAAGTTTGTGGAAGGGTGAGGTTAGACCCAAAACTAAAACCACACACGCGCGCCGCCGCCATCCGTCCGGTCAGGCAGGCTGGGCCTAGGCTTGGGCGCGGGTGTGTGGTGTGAGGTTGGGTTGGGCTTGTCCGGCCTAATATTTATCTTTTTGGGCAAAAAACATTTGTAATTTATTTTTTATTTTGGTTTCAAAATTCAAAATAAATTGGTCCAATTTTTTTTTCTTCACCCAAACAGGTCCCAACTATTTTACCCTTCACGGAACAGGTTCAAAAGGTTCAAAACAGGTTCATACCTGTTCATTTCAAACTGAATCTGTTTGGACAGATTCATTTCTGTTTGATGCCTATTCAATCTGTCTGAACAAGTTTTTACCTGTTCGGAATAGCCATCTTTTCTTCTATAAAAAGCCTTCAATTCTAACATTCTTCAATCAGATTTTTCTATCATAAATTCATCTTCCCTCTCTGTGTTTCTCTATTTTTTTTCTGCATTTATTTTTAGGAAAATAAAGAGAAAGAGTTACAATATTTTTTGATTCGTCAGACTTGATTTTATAGTGTTGTAAAATCAAATGTTAACCGTTGTATCCTGGGAAGTAGATGCCATTTTAACTCGAAGCACCGGAGCGAGGGCGAAATCTACTTTAAGGAGATTGTGTCCAACACAAGCCTCGACATTATTTTCTGTAAGCATTTAATTCAAAAAATAATTTATATAATTATTTTCTGAATTATTTTATTTTATTGTGTATTTATTTTATACATTTAATTTATACACATATACCTTTGTGGGTTCTAACAAAAAGATCCAACAAAAAGTTAAGAGAGTGCCAATGGGGCATGTTTCACCACAAAAAAATGATTCTAAAAAGGCTATAGTATATATATTTTTTCATTATGATACCCATTTCTTACCATTGTAACATCTGACAAAATATTAAATTTATCATTACACATTCAACAAGACCAAACCAAACATAAAAAATAGTTTGAAAGGGTGAGGCTTGTCTCCCAACGGGTTCTGTTTCAATAATTCAAACCATCTAGTGTGTAGAATTCGTCAAGTATTTTAAAAAATTATATTGATCAGATATCGATAACTATTTGATCGAATTAGATTTCTATCAACGATATAATTTTTAAAATAAATTATTGACAAAAATCTGATCCGATCAAGTAGCTATCGATATCCAATAATATTATTTTTTACAAAAATAAAATATTTGACAAACTTTACATGTTTAACGATTTAAATTATTAAAACAAAACCTATCATAAATCATACCAAGCTAACAACACTGTCTAATTCATAAAGTCAACTTAAAACAAGCCTGCCCCTATCTTCAAGCTATTTCAATCACAATTTCAACCTTTAATATTCATGCATCAATCACCTTATTTTTTTTTATAAAACTCCAAAATCAAAAACAGGAGGGAATCGTGCTTTGTTGTTTCTTTGAATCCGTAAATCAAAGCCGTTGATGCATTACTTACAGCATAAGGACCCTGCAACCACCGTCGGATATTTATTACTTTTTGCCTGCAATCATTTCAAACAAAGACTTCCCAATTGAAATTGACTTTGTTTGGTGATATTTGACTTATAAATGTAGATATAAATTTTAAATAGGAAAAATAAAAAAAATAAGTAAAATATAATTTTTTAAAATTATTTTTTAATTTTATTTTTTATCAAATTCATAAAACAAACCTGACCTAAAAATAAAGGGAGACTTATTTATAAGTGCTTTTTCAGACACTTATGTTAGGGTAAGTCCTGTGTAATTTTTTATAGAGTCTCAAGTCTTATTTAGATAGGAATCACTACAACAAAAACAAGCTACGACAACGTTTTTTTTATGGCATTTTTATTAAAACGCCATCATTGATCAATTAAAAATTAAAAACTACAGTGCTATGTTAATTAAATTTCAAAACAGTGCTGTTGTGGGTGCATATCTGATGCCGTTACATATCCTATCTCACTCTTGCTCGAATTCACTCTCACCCTCGCTCGAAGTCTCTCTCAGTCTCAGTCTCAGTCTCACTTTCGCTCTCGCTCAAATTCTCTCTCACTCTCGGTCTCATTCTCACTCTCTGTACTCATCCCTTCATTAGATCTATGATGTTTGTTGAAGATTTGAAGGTTGATTCTTGAAGATTCGAAGGTTGATTCTCCAGATTTGCAGTCGTCTCTCAGTCTCGCTCTCGCTCTTGCTCTCATTCTCTGTCTTAGTCTCACTGTCGCTCTTGCTCAAATTCTTTCTCTCTCAGTCTTACTCTCACTCTCTGTACTCATCTCTTCATCAGATCTATGAAGTTTGTCGAAGATTTGAAGGTTGATTCTTGAAGATTCGAAGGTTGATTCTCTATATTTGCAGTTTCTCTCGCTCTCGCTCGAATTCTCTCTGTCGCAGTCTCACTCTCACTCTTGCTCGAATTCTCTCTCTCACTCTCTGTACTCATCTCTTCATCAGATTCGAAGGTTGATTCTTGAAGATTCGAAGGTTGATTCTCCAGATTTGCAGTTGTCTCTTTCGATTTTGTGAGTTTCAATTTGTTTTGGTTTTTTATTTTTAATAGATTTTTTACATTCTAACTCAGATTTGGCTTCTCACTTCTGATTTTCTGTTTTTATTAGATCTCATCGTTCATCAATTGGTCGATTAATCTACATGAAACCTATTTGAGATTTGGCTTCTCAAATCTGTAAGTTTTTATTAGATCTCTCTCTCTCTCTCTCTCTTCTTTGTGTATACAGTTATATATATATATATATATATGCTGTTAGAATTGCAATATTACTTGGGATTTGCTCTTTATTTTCAATCATAAAAAGAAGGGAGCTATTTGAATCTGTATTGTAAAAACTAATGGCAGAGTGGAAAATTTGAGACCTTAGTTTAGAATTTAATTTTGAATATAGATTTGAGAATTTCTTGATTTGGTAAATATTGGAGTAAAATTCAATTTGGTGTAAATTTATGTCAAGGAGTTTAGGGTGTTCTGAGTGGGGTTTTTTTTTTTTTTTAAAAAAAAAAATTTCAAATTATTATTCAAGTTTATTTTATTTTAGTTTATTTTAGTTTATTTTTGGTTTCAAAGGAATCAGAAGTGATTGAAGTTTTTCTAATTGGAATGGTGTTGGGTTCATCATTGATTTGAAATATATGAATAATATGCTCTGGCTTCATCACTGTTGCCACTCCGATTGTTAAGGACAATCTTTGATACTTTAATTCTGAATAATTTGAGTGCTATCTTTCTCTTTATTCTCTATATGGGAGTTCTTCTTAGTGGGGAGAATTGATGAAGATCGATAAGGCAGCAATAATTGGGAGTTTGAGTTATTTAGGAGTTTAAATCTGTTCATGAGTTATTTTGAGTGTATCTATTTATTTTTATTCGTTAGCCTTATATATACATAGTGTTGGTGTATGAATTTTATTAGATTGTGGCATAATTGAAGCTTAAAGCTTAAGTGGAACCTACTTTTATGTTGCTGCCAAGAGAATCGCATGTGTCAGAGCGAGTTTGTAAACCAAGGATTGTTTCAATCCTCTTACAGCATAGTTTCGAAACCAAGAATTATTTTTTGATGATTGCAGTTGGCATTGTGATTATATATCTGTCATGCTAGATGTTAATGGACTATTTTATTCTTTAAGTTCTTTAAGTATAAGATTCAATTACGGTATTCAAAAACTTGGTTAGGGTATTCAAAAACTTGAACTTAAATTTGGTTAGGGTATTCAAAAACTTGAACTTAAATTAGAATTTGTATAAAAAGAATACACTTATCAGTGGTTATTTCCCACTACTAATAAATCTTCCAATTTGAACTTCTCAAATCACAAGCAAAATACTATTGAATAAATTATTTTCAATGTAAGTAACTAAACAATCTTCAAATTTGAGTTTATGTTTGGTTTCTATAGTATTAGACTTTTTCTTTTTTGTTTGAGGATTGTTTTTTGATCTTGAATATTACTCAAGTGGAATGTGAGTTGGGTGTGCAAAAATTGGAATCAACAAATTAGGTGTTCAAGATCTAAGAATTGGGTATTCAAAATCTTGATTCATTACTGATAAACATATATGAAACCTCAAAAAAAAAAAAAAAACATCAGGGTATTGAGTGTACATGCTCTGCCTCCCATGCGAGCCATGGATGGATTTGTATCATTACTAGTGATTATTGGATATTGATCGTGTGTAGACACCCCATTTTTGACCGACCTTAAGACTCAGATGTCACCGATTGAGCGCTTGGTGATGTTGCATAATGTGCTTGTTCAGAAGTTTCAGAGTCACGGCCGTGAGCCTTACCTCCGGACTTCCGAACCCTCTTCTGTGCCTTGTCTCGGTTTGCGAACCAGACTCGGTTTTCTCTGTTTCTTTTCCTGAGGGGAGGGAGAGGTCCCATAGACCATCTCTCAATGTCCGTAGGCTACATTTGGTGGCCGTAGGCCATTTTGCCCATTTCGGAGTCCGGTTTCCGGTTTTCGGAGCCGTCAGGCCGTGTGCCTCGGTTCGGGACCGCTTAACCATCTCCTATTGCTCTGATTTTTGGCATACTTATTATTTTCTCCCTTTTGAGGGACACTGGGGTCTGAGAAACCCACTTCGTGGCCGAATGCCATTTTCGGTGCTTAACAGCCCATTTTCGGAATCCCGAACTGCGTGTTTTGGCTCCCGAACATTCGTTTTGCAACGGTTTTCGTTCATTTTTGGCAGGTACCTCTGTTTTATCACAAGGAAGGTCACTGAAGGGTGGGAGGCCAGCAATTGTTGCAGCAACCAATTATCTCTCCTCCGGAGCCTCCCGACGCCCGTTTTTCCAACTTCCGGGCTAATGTTGAACACCCTAGGGTTAGTGTTGCCAACTTTCAACCACATATCTGTGATCTACACACCTGGGAGGCCCCTAAAAGTTGGTGGCCGGCCATTAAGGTTACCTGACCCTTTTGACCCCTTTCTTCCGGGCTAATGTTGAACCCCTTGGACCTTTTTTCTTGAACTTTGAACCACATATCTGTGATGTACACGCATGAGAGGCCACTAAAAGTTCATGGCCGGCCAGTAATTCAACTTGACCCTTTTGACCCCCTCTTTTCGAGCCAATGTTGAACCCCTTGGACCCACTTTCTTGGAATTTCAACCACATGGTTGTGATCTACACACATAGGAGTACCTCCCCAGTAGCTGGCCGGCCAGAAAATCTCATTGAACCTTTTGACCCCTAGCCGGCCGGCTAGGGGGTGTGGCCGGCCGGCCACCTCCAACAAAAGTAATGGGTCGGCCTGCTTCCTTGCACTGTGCACTTTACAGCTGTGGGGCAATATCCCCCAGATATTATCTGTATCCGGGGGATATTTTGTGGGGGAGTTTTACCCTCCTTTTCCCCCACCTTTACACCCCTTCTTTGGCCTATATAGCAAGCAAACCTTGTTCTTTGTTGGGGTTAGAAAAACTCTCCTTCAAGCTTCCATAGCCAAGTCCATCTTCTTCCTTCTCAATTCTTCAAAAAACCCTAAGCCCCTAACCATCATTCCTTCTACACCACCAAGCTCTACCACCACCATCTCATTTCCAGCAACAAGGAAGGATTCTTGAAGGCTAAAGAAGCTGCAAATCCATCCAAGAAGCAACAAAAGTTTGAATCTTCAAGGGTAAGTAACACTTTTACCCTTTTGACCCTTTTTCTTGATCTATTTCTAAGCCCCACTTCTTTTTGGTTTCAAGCTCCGGCCCTAACTGAAAAGGGTCATCTTTTGAGCTCACCTTCACTTTTCATTAAGGGCTCAACCCTGTTTGAGCCCTCCATAACACACTTGCTTCATTGATCCTCTTGTATGTCATAGTTTTGCATGCTATTTTTGACCCATGACCAATTTATTTTCGAGCATGTTGTAAACTGATATTGGGCTTATTTTGAGCCCCTCTTCAACATTGGAGAAGGGCTCAACATTGTTTGGTGTCTCCATGTGTCACTTGTAGTTATATCCCTTATTTGGCCCCATTTTTGCATAAATTGGCAACCCTCTTTGCTTCTGTTTTTGGACCTTGGTCCGAACTGAAAGTGGTCTTATTGTGGCCTATACTTCATGTTTCATTCACACTTTTTTTCTGTTTGGTGAATATTTTGTATACTTCATGTTATAGCCATTTTTGAGCCTAATTTTGCATCACATTTCTATCATGTTTGTATACTGATTTGAGGGCTGCCATATACTGTAAATATTCATATTTTTAGTCCTTCTTCAGTGTTGTAGAAGGAAATTTTTCAGTTTGGGTTTTGCTTATACCACTTGCTTCATTACCCCTTTTTTGGCCCCTATTCTTGCATGCTATTTTTCCCTTACCTATACTTGCTGTTTGGCCATGTTTATAACTGTGAAAGTGCATCTTTTGGGACTGTCTAGATTCTGTCTTTGCATTACATGTCCATATTGTGCATGTTTGGCATAGCTATAGGCCATTTCGGGTGCCTAAATTCGCATTTCGGGACATTTCCTTGCATTTCATGTCATTTCGCTTCATTTCGGGACTGTGTTCCCCCATATTTTAGTGCTGAAATTCCATTGGCATGCTTGCATATCACTTTTTCCATGTTTCATCGCATTTTGCATCGCCTCGGTTTGCGTGCCCGTGTGCACGCATCTCGAGGCACTCCTTTTTTATCCGCCGGCATCCTATGTGAGTGTGGCTGAGGCTCACTCATGTTGGTATAAGCCCATTTGTCATTTCCATGCCATTTCATAGCATTTTACCATTGCCTCGGTTTGCGTGCCCGTGTGTACGCATTTCGAGGCACTCCATTTTTTATCCGCCGGCATCCTATGTGAGTGTGGCTGAGGCTCACTCATGTTGGTATAAGCCCATTTGTCATTTCCATGCCATTACATCGCATTTTGCATCGCCTCAGTTTGCGTGCCCGTGTGCACGCATCTCGAGGCACTCCTTTTTTATCCGCCGGCATCCTATGTGAGTGTGGCTGAGGCTCACTCATGTTGGTATAAGCCCATTTGTCATTTCCATGTCATTTCATCACATTCCGCCATTGCCTCGGTTTGCGTGCCCGTGTGCACGCACTTCGAGGCATCTCATTTTCATGTCATTCGCATTGTTCATATCATCGCCTCGGTTTGCGTGCCCGCGTGCACGTATTTCGAGACACATATCATCGCCTCGGTTTGCGTGCCCGCGTGCACGTATTTCGAGACACATATCATCGCCTCGGTTTGCGTGCCCGCGTGTATGCATTTCGAGACACATATCATCGCCTCGATTTGCGTGCCCGCGTGCACGCATTTCGAGACACGTCATTTTCTCGGTTTGCGTGCCTGAGTGCACGCACTTCGAGGCACCTTATTTTCGTAGCATTGTGCATACTAGGTTGTATCTTAGATTGCATTCTTGCATTTTCTCGGTTTGCGTGCCCGTGTGCACGCACTTTGAGGCATCTCATTTTCATAGCATTGAGTATGTTAGGATTGCATCTTAGTTGCATTTCATGCATATCATGCATATCGCATTGTGTCCGGAATAGGAGTTGGTCCGGGCACGGGAAACGAGGTACATTTCGTACTCCGAGTGACGGAATGTGTCTCAATTCCCCAGTCACCGATACTCCGGATTATCCATGATGGAGTTAGGTTTTAGCTGTAGTTTCATGTGCATTCATTCTATATTGAGTTGTGCATTTCGACTCCTCTGCCATCATGCCTTGGTATGCGTGATTGGTGGTACAAGGATCGAGACATGCATATATCTGTGCAAATACATTGCTATGCCCCTTTCCTGCTCTCTGTTGCAGCAAAATGAAGAATCAGCAACCTTTTGGGGCTTGGCACGCATTTCAAGACAGGTGTAAACAGAGGCTAATTGGGGCATTCCGGTGGATTTCCGCGCAAGGCAACCCGGACATGCATCATCCATCAGAAGCAAGGCAGTCCCTGGCTTGCACGCCAGTTTTACTTGCTTTCTTAGTTAATTCATTAATTAATTAGGATTCTGTAATATTTTGGACTGTAATATTCTTTTATTTGGGGACTGTAATATTTGGACTGTATATTTATTCGGACCCTCTGAGCGAGGGCAATGCTGTAATAAGTGTGGGTGAGTGTGATGTATGTCTTCCAACCCCACGTCTTTCTTCCCTTTTATTTATCCGCTTATGATGGTTAGATTAGGGCATGTTTAAATTAGCATACAGTATGACAGCATGTTCGCACCATTCATCTGTATTGCATGCACCGGGCTTGGCGCATCATACTAACTGCATTGTAATTTCAATTCCAAATTGAATACATGTTAGCTGTAGCATTCCATATGCCATGTTTAGAATAGCCAAGCCTGCTATAGTTGCATTTTGCATGTGTTGCATTAGGCATTTCTATATAATTAGGATCATGCATGATTTCTAATGAAGTTTCTATTTTGGCTTGGAGTACTCGGTAAGCTTTATGTTTTAGCATCCTTGCATGCGTGTGAGTGAATGCCATGATAGCATGTTTACCATGAGGCTATGTGCTTATCTGATATAACTGCCTGAATGCCTGTGGGTGAAGGTTGGGTTATCTGAATTGGAATAAATCATCAAATGTTTCAAGCCTACCTGCGGGTAGCAAACCATTTTCAAAAACAAGCATGAAATGTTTTGTTCCAATTTGGGCGACCCAGTCTATACTCGTATGCTGCGAGCATCACATAGTAAACTAGGCTAATAACCGGAATAAGAACTCACAATGTTTTCAAAAATTGATATCATGGTTAGTAGAGGCCGGTCTATGACCGGGCGAGCGGGGGTGCTCACGAAGTGACCTTCCCCAATTGTACCCAAGTTCCCGAGCCGAGGCAACTTTGGTGATGACGGACACGTGGCCTTTTGGCACCGAGTCAGGGTTTCCTAAATTTTCCAAAATAAAATATTTAGGTGGCGACTCTGTATCTGACAAAGCAGTCCATGTTTGGCACTTCTTTAAAAAAAAAATCTGTTTTCTAAAAGCGATTTGCCAGACTTGGACTCTTTGGTTCAGACTTAGAACCGTGACTGACAAAAAGTCGAGTCCGAACTGTAGCGAGGTCCCCCGCGGGCTTGTTACATCGTGCTTTAACAGTCGTTTTCATTGTATGAATTTGATCACTCTTTTGGTTGTGTTTATTGTTAATTTAGTCCATGAGGATGATGCAGATGCTACAGCGGACACCTCCAACCAGGAAATGCACAGTACTGCACCTTTTCTCAGAAGTGAAGCCACCAGTTCCTCGTTGCTCCCTGAAAATAGACAGTTCAATCTTGAAGTCTCATCTTTAAATATTCCAGTTGATCAAATGAAAACGATTCAAAACATTAACACATTAATTTCTGAGGTAGCATGTGTTCCATCTTTATATAGATTTCAGTTCACTTGTTTCTTGCAGGATGAACCTTTTTTATTTCATTTTTGTAAGGTTTTGATATCTATATTTTTCCCTTTTTCATATTTGATATTTTTAATTTCCTGGTGAAATAATTGAAGTAATATTATTGAGTATACTTTTAGAATTACCGAGTTTTGGACTTTGTGTTTGCAGTTAGCATTGGAGAAGGAAGAGTTGATGCAAGCATTGCTTGCTGAATCATCTGAAAGTTCCACGCCGAAGGTAATGTTGGTCTTAATATATAAACGGAGTGTCTCTGGTTCAACTGTGGCAGTATTGAAATGTTAGAACCGATTTGGGTTAAGGATGGTAGTGTTGAAATGTTAATAGTCTGTGGGTGTTTGTTTTATGTTCATTGTAGGAACACCTTGTTGCATATTATTCTGAGGACCAGGATCCACCATTAAATAAGCCTCACTGAAAGACCAATATTATTAAAACTGAGATACTTCAGTGAAGGTTTACAACCCTTGATATAAAATAATAATCCTATTCCTAACAAGACATAGAATAATGAACAAAAGTACCAACAATTACAAATTTCTATTAGATTCAAACTGAGATACTATAAAGTATAAGAAAAGTGTCAAAAAAAAAAAGAAAGAAAACTCCTAAATTAAGTCATAACTAAATTAAAACTTTCTAGAAAGGGGAACAAATGTGAATTTGGGAGCCAAAATAAGAGACTTTGGTGGCTTAGGTCACGGTGAAGCAGTGAATTTTTGTTGTTGGGCTGTTTCAGATCGAACATGGGTGGTTCTGGCCCAAATTTGCAACTTTGACTGGATGCCTAAACTAACTAACACCGCATGTTCTACATCATATTTAGAATCAAAAGACATGGTGTAACATTTCACTTAATGTAATTTATAGTTATGAAATACATTGTTGAAATCTGTGATTTCATTATTTTTGGGGTTAACATACAGTAAGATTTTAAGCTGGAGATTTCTGTGCATTTGATTAATCAATGTGATGCAGTTAAATGAAATCTTAGATGTCAATATTGGTGCTAATCGGCATACACTTGCAAATTCTGAACACCTTGGAGACAAGCCGACAACTCAGGTGGAAGTTTGGGTTGATGTGACCAATTGTGAGAAGCAGCTTTTGGAACTGCTTGATGTAGTGAATTGCTATTTAGAGTATTGTGTATTGTTGTTAGATTTGCTACTAGTTGTTAATTTGTATTGATGCTTAAAGCTGTTAATTTGTATTGATGCTTAAAGCTGTTAATTTTTATTGGTACTTTGGATTGAATAGTATGTCATCTTTGCTTCATTGGTGTGTGTTGTTGCAAAAGCAACTGATGGGAACTGAGTTGGTCTGTTTTTTCAGTTTTATATGATAACACACACCCAAAAAAAATAAAAAAATAAAAAATTGGCGTTTTTGGTAAAAACGCCATTAAATGACGTCATTATGACGTCATCTGTTACTAACGGAAGTTCCAACAATGTCAAAGATTTTGCGGCGTTTTCAAAAACGCCGTCTAATATTTTTAGCGACGTTTTTCAAAAGTTGCAAAGCTATTGCGGTGGCCAGATCAGCGACGAAAATATTAAACGTCGCTGTAACATTTGGTGGCGTTTTTGAGGCTTTTGGAGGCGTTTTTGAAACGTCTCTAAAACTCTAATTTCCTGTAGTAAATGTATTTCACAAGATCCTACATAAATGTAATGTGACGTGACACTTACATAAACGTAACGTAACGTGACACCTACATAAACGTAACGTAATGTGTCACGTTACGTTTCGAAAACTTAATGAGTTTTTATTTTTTTAAATTGAATGTGAAAATGTTATTGGTTTATGTTGGTGTCACGTTACGTTTCATATAAATATGATCTATGTAGGAAATTGAATGTTGTCATAGATCATAGGTGTCACGTTACGTTTATGTAGGTACCACGTTACGTTACGTTTATGTAGATATGATCTATGGCAACATTCAATTTCCTATAGGTGTCACATTACGTTTATGTAGGTGTCACGTTATGTACATGTGTCACGTTACGTTTATGTAGGTGTCACGTTACGTACAGGTGTCACGTTACGTTTATGTAGGTGTTACGTTATGTTACGTTTATATAGATATGATCTATGTTAACATTTAATTTCCTATATATGGTTTTACTATTATTTATGATATTAACAACTAATATTGAGGGTCAATGTGTCAACAAACTTCCCACAAGACTTATGGAAACATAAGTTTTTTAGTAGGACCATATATATCATAAGTCTCCCCAATATGACTTATAAATAATTTTCTCAAAAATAAATTTAGAAAGACAAGTTAATTAGAAAGTTAAAAAATTAAACATGAGGAAGTTAAAAGATATTTTATTATGGGTCTTGATAAAGAAACTTAAAAATGTCACATATTTTTAGGATATTCAGTTCATAAATTTAAGGGTAAATTACAAATACATCTCTTAAGCTTAGATTAAAATATAAATTGCTCTATGTAGTTCTGAAAATTGCATTCCACCCCCCTGAGATTTCTAATTTCATAATAAATTGTCCATTTTATTAATAAATCATCAAGTCAATTAACAGTTTTTAATGATGTTATAAATATGTTTCAATTAATAATTTAGGTAATTTTATTATTGTATAGGAGAACAATTATAAATTTCTTTTTTTTAGTTAATTCTGTTAAATAAATTTTTTTAACAAGGGGATATTTGTAATTTTTCAAACTACAGGAGACAATTTGTATTTTAAGCAAATCTCAAGGAATGTATTTGTAATTTACAGTAAATTTGAATTGTAATTTTATAAGGCGACAGATCCAGGCACTTAATCAATTTGTCTAAAAGGACAAATTCAATTAAAATGATCAATATACCCTTCTTATATATTTGTTTTTATCTGTTAAAATTATTTGTTGAAAAAATAATTTATATTACTTTCCTAAGAAATATATATATATATATATATATATACAATATAAATGACTCGATTCGGTCAAGATTGAAGGAGAATTTAACATTAAATCAAAATTTTCAATTTTATTAATTGATAAATCGCAACCGACCGCAAGATACAACTATGTTTTATTTGTCTTAAGATTTTAAAAAGTTTTATAAAATCTCATTGAAAGTAAATGAAGAAAAATGATAAAAGTTGTTCTATAAATACTTCAATTTTAAATATTTTTTAACAAAACTTAAATTATTAATTGCTTATGTTCTAATACTTAAAAATTAAAATGAAAAGTATTTAGATAGAATATTTCGGTTAGTTTAGCTTGTATGGGTGTAAAACTGAAACAGACCATAAATTATAAAAAAACAGAAGGAATCTTGAAATTTTGGTTAGTCTTGAATTGTCAATTTGATTACATCAATTTTATTTACACTGCTATATATAGATTAGAAGTGGCAAAGTCAATCCAAACCCCTAAAGTTGTCCAATACACCATTTAAAATCTCTTTTAACCCCGAAGTTTAAACGCGTTGTTGGCAAATAATGAGTCAAAAAGGAAATTATTGGCAATCCAAAGATTACAACTTTTCACTTAATCCATTAAGGATGTGCTTGATTGAACGGATTGAAAAAGGAGAATTAGAATCCATCGAATTTGAATTCTAAAACTGTGAATCTCCCAAACTATTTGGTTAGATTGGATGTGTATCCTGGGTTTGTTTTTTCATGGGATTAGATATCTAGAAAAGATTATTTTTAGTGAATCCAATATTTGGTTAAACGGACTCGATGTGATAAATGAGCAAAAGACTATTTTACATTTTTTCAATTGTTTATTAAGTAATAGCAATATTAAACATATCTTTAATATTTTAATTATTTTTGGCTAGATTAAATAAAAATTTATTTTATTTTATTTTTTTACACAATTAAATAAATTAATTTTTTAAAAATAAAACAAATAAAATATCAATAAAAATGTATATTATTTTTTTAATTAAAATTTTAAATAAATTTGTTTTTAAAAATAATAATAATTAAACAATGAAATTAAATAAAACATCTATTAAAATTTAAATAATGAAATTAAATAACATATAAACAAAATTTTAAAATAAAACATCAATAAAATATCTATCAAAATTATTTTAAAAAAATTAAATAAATAAAACATCAATAAAAAGTTAAATAAAATAATTTTATTTTTAAATTGAGACATTTAAATTTTATTAAAATTTACTAAATATAATACGTAATCAAATAGTAGAGGGTCCAAATGGTCATTTTACCATCTAATCCTAACAGTAAATAGTCTCTCCAAAATTGTCCCACACCCTCCCCCCTCTCCCAGAATAATATAATCCCCTATATGAGGGATAAGGAGTCCAGCCGGACTCCATGTCCGGCAAACTAAAAAAAAAACCAAATACCGGATTGAATGTTTCTCCCGAATTACAATCCACACAATAAATAATCCCCCCTTATCTCCCAATCAAACACACCCTAAGAGCGTGTTTGATTGGGGGGATTGGAGGGGGGACTATCCACTATTTGGATTATAATCCAAATAGTATTCCTTATCTGCCGTTTGATTTTTTTTTAGTCCGCCGGACATGGAGTCCGCGGACTCCATGTCCCCCATATGGGGGACTATTGTGTCCTGGGGGGAGGATAGAATGTGGGGGACTATTCACTGTTGGGATTAGATGCGAAAATGACCATTTTGACCATCTACTATTTAATTATGTATTATACTTAATAAAATTCAATAAAATTGAAATGTCTCAATTTAAAAATAAAATAATTTTATTTAACTTTTTATTGATGTTTTATTTATTTAAATTTTTAAAATAATTTTTTATAGATATTTTATTGATGTTTTATTTTAAAATTTTGTTTATAATTTATTTAATTTCATTATTTAAATTTTAAT
Source organism: Camellia sinensis (assembly GCF_055761805.1). NCBI lineage: Eukaryota > Viridiplantae > Streptophyta > Magnoliopsida > Ericales > Theaceae > Camellia > Camellia sinensis. The sequence goes on along the minus strand of NC_138965.1, from coordinate 171,856,274 downwards.
ATGTGTTTTATTTAAAATTTATTTAAAATTTTAATTAAAAAAATAATATAAATTTTTTATACAGGTTATACAGTATTTTATTAAATCAAATTTAGTGGTTATTTATTTATTTAATTGTGTAAAAAAATAAATTTATTTAATTGTGTAAATAAACAAACACAGTAAAGTTTTGCATGTAAAAAAAATAATGATTTGTTATACAGTAATGATTTAAAACAAATTTTATTGATATTTTATTTATTTATTTAATTTAATTTAAAAAAACGAATTTATTTAATTAAAAATAATTAAAATATTAAAGATATGTTTAATATTGCTATTACTTAGTAAACAATTGAAAAAGGGTAAAATAGTCTTTTGTTCATTTATCCTATCCAGTCCGTTCAACCAAACGTTGAATTCACTGAAAATAGTCCTATCCAGACATCTAATCCTATGAAAAAACAAACACAGGATACATATCCAATCCGACCAAATAGTCCGGGAGATTCACAGTCCCAGGACTCAAGTCTGATGGATTCTAATCCTCCATTTTCCAGTCCGTCCAATCAAACACACCCTAAGATTCTTATATGCAACAAGGTAGATCTTACACCACATAATTTTTTCCAGTCAAAAGTGGAACGAATGGTGACAGAGTAACTCTTGCCTACCCAAAAAAAATATTTAAAATTTGAAATATGTAAACTAGATCCATTTGGGTATTAGTTCACACCCCCATCAAAGTTTGAATCTACAGTCATACACTTTTACTTTTTGAATGCATCTGGCTTATTTTTTTCTTGGGTACAAAACATTTTTGACCCAAAAAAATTAAAATAATAAAAAAAATAGTAACTTGCATGAGTTGCATCAAACATAACTTGCCTAAGCATAACTTGCATAGCGTTTCCCACTACTGGCAGTGGATTCAGGGAAGAAAAGACTTTCCCTGCATTAGTATTGAACAGATTGACCCCATTCGCCGTGCTTAATTACTCTTGTGGTTTGTGGAGGAACAAGCTCGTGTCTACATAGAGAACTAACAATGTTGTAGTTGTCACAAATAGGCAATGCCAGCATTGTCTGCGAATGGCCTCGTGCAGAGCTACCTTTCATTGTAAAGTATGGTTGGCGAGTCCCATAGATTCGGCAACTTCTCTAGAGGAAAAGAATCTGCTTGTTCCTACTCATTGCACAGAACATGCATCAGTAGACTGTAAATAGTAGATATTCACGAATCCAAGTTTCAGTAAAAAAAGGAAAAAAAAAAAGCTGCCTCTCGTCTGAATTAGAGGATTTGAAAACAGGCTTAATCAATAGCTAGAACGACAATAATCACAACAACAAAATGCTTAGGCACTCATTGGTTAACTTGGAAATGAAAATGGTCCACATTCATCGTTGTCGTTGTTTAAAATACGAACACCATAGAGGCCACTTGATACTTAAGATTAAACCTCCATTCCGAACATACATTCAAAAGAGAGCACGACAAATTTGCCTCTTAGAAGTCTTCATTACCACCGTCTTTCAAGACCGACTGTCCCTCTGTATCTGAGAACCTAATATATGCGTCTGTGGTGCATGCGGCATGCACATTTCTCTTTGTTATACATTCTGTACATCTACGGTTATTTTTTGTTTAACAAAATGGCCATCATGCTCATGATCAATAAAGTGTTCTCCATGGTAGTTTTCAATAGATAGACCTATCATTAATGCTAACAAATATAGTATTTATCTACTATTGAAAAAAAAAAAACAAAAAAAACAGAATTTGCTGGTAGCAACATATTCATACTTGCAGACGATGTAGCAGATACATCAAGAAAAGATGCACAAATACCTGTGGATGACTCAGCATGGTCATTACGCAATTCAAAGCACTATTAACAATTTTTAACAAGTAGACTCTTTCATCAAAACAGGAAATCCCAAAAACTAAAAAATAAAATAATTGGTGATATATATTCTCACCAAATAGAAAAGCAGCAGGATTCGAGCAATTGGATATCGCCACAGAAATCGTGTGGCCCTGACAGCCCCAGAATCTAGAAGTTTTGCTCCATTCTGCAACTGCATCAGACAAGTTTAACAGAATGAGAAAAGAAACATGGGAAAGTCTACAATGTGCACCTTATAAAAGGGCATATGATATGCACTTATTCTATGGCCCATATCGTGCCACATCATAAACAATGACCTGCTAAACCGGTCATGTAACAGGTTACAGAAAGAATCATAACATTCATTGTAATATCATAACAATATTACAATGAATCATAACAATGTCATAATATTCACCAAAGTGTCATAACAAAGACACTATAAATCATAACAATATGATAACAACTCATAACAAATATAGTTATTTGTAATTAATTATCATAACATTTGAATCGTAACATTTTTTATTATGATTCACCATGGCAAATCATAACTTTTGGTGGTACAAATCATAACTTTTGGTGGTACAAATCATAACTTTTAGTGACGATTCATAACCATAACACATTGAGTATAACTTTTTTTCCCACAATCATAACGACATTAACAAACTATCATAACTTTTATCAATGAATCATAACATGGCATGTTGATTATAATTTTGTCCCAAAAATCATAACAACATTAACAAAACGTCATAACTTTTAAATTTTCAAACACAATTGATTGTGTAATCAATTGGTATACCATATTGGAGTGAATGGAAAATCATAATTGATTGCAAAATCGATTGGATTGAAAGACCACAATTGATTATATAATCGATTAGTGGCTAGAGTTTTGAACTTTCACAATTGATTGTACAATCCATTAGAATATAAGGGAGATTGAAATATGACAATTGATTGGACAATTGATTGTAGGGATCCTTGATATAATAAACCTAATTGATTCAGTAATCAATTAGTTTTCATAAGCCACACTAAACCAATTAATTCCCAACTTATTCATAGTTCCCAATGAATTAGTAAAGCCTAATCATTAATATCAATTTAGTCAATATTCGAATAGTAATTGATCGGTTTATCGGTTGCCATTTATATGTAATTTTGTTCTTGTGTTTTCATTACCTCAAACATTATCACTAACAAAAACGCATGACACTCCAACTACGTTTCTCGTTTTTAATTCTCTCTCTCTCACTCTCACTCTTTCTTTCGTTGTCATTATTAGTGAATTAAACAGCAATGTTATTGTTACTAACTTCAATTAATCATGCCCTTTGATCCACTGAAACACAACCATCATCATCGACTTAGCCCATTATAATAGCATTGTTGCCACTACTAGTGTCATGTTGTCATTATGTCCAAATGATGACGTCGGATATAAATGACTTTGACACACACTACAAGACTTTTCACTTTTGGCGACTAAATTTTTAGTCGCCAAAAGTCAATTTTTGTATACAAAAAATAAATAACTATAACTGTCAAAGTACACACAAACCAACTATTGTCCAAATAAAAATAATAATTTCATACAAAATATAGAATCATACAAAAAGTAAAGCCTTCCATATACTAAAAATACATTTACTACCATGTGAAATGACTATTTGGCATGGTACAAATTACCACGTAATCTGTACCACGACAAAAGGTGATGTATGTACCAAGACAAAAGTACATCTATGTACCACGACAAAAAATCATATATATGTACGACGACAAAAAGTGATCCATGTACCATGCCTGTAATTATCTATTGGCTGCCAAAAGTTTTTTGTATCAGTAATAGTGAACTGCACAAACGCCGGGGATAACAAAAGTATTACATTAGTTCTATACAAAAGTGAAATTTCTTCTCCATACACCAAAATATTACTCTGAAAGTCCACGCAACAAAGTCATCTATAAAAAACAAAAAAAAACAAAAAAACGTTAGAATTGGACCCAAAAATGCCCAACTTCATGAATGAATTTGGGAACAAGTTACAAATAACATATCAAAGAAGCAACCTTCCATGATGAATCAATTATCAGTCTTTCTAAAGTCTTTTGTTATAAGGAACATTGTTAAATGCAGAACAATCATTACTAAATCTGTCATTACTAACATAAAGCTAATGTAACAATCTTTTATTTGTATGCAACATGTATCCAAATTCTATGGCTAAACCAATATCAAAGCCCGATGTGAATAGAAACTATTCTTTTTACCAACTTCCTCATTAATTGTTTACAAAGAACACTTGAATCATTAGATTGGATATAAAACTATCCCTACTTATTAATGTTTGTCAGTGCCATTTCATTGAAGATATTAGAACATGTGAGAAAAATAATAACCAAAATAAAGTTCAATCACAAAAGGAAATATGTAGAAATGTATGTTCAATCACAAAAGCAACCTTCCATGATGAATCAATTATCAGTTTTGGGCATATTCGGCTCTAACTCCCAACCAACGGATCCGAATTACATTTCGTTAGTTGTCACAAGTCCTATTTGTCATGGAGAAGCTACCCATGAGAGTCACACGGTGGTTCAGGGGCTGTTTTGAATTTTCGCCCCCAAACTGATAATCTACTAGAATAATCTACTAGAATAACAACTTCCCAAATGCCCACATCAATACTTCCCCTGTTAAAGCAGCCCTCTAAATGCAGTAATGTGCAGAAATATGAAGGAACATTTTGAGAACAAAAGGCACCAAAGCTTTTCTTACCAATTTTTTGGTTGAAAAACAATATCAGTCCCCGTCTTCCATCCCCGTCTCAAATTCAATATCTATCACACGATCAAGTCTTGATTGAAATTCACTCTCTATCACATGATCAAGTCTTGATCTATGTGATAGAGAAGATTTGAGAAGGGCTAAGGTATAAAGGATCCATGGCAATAACAGAGTCATTTCTTGCCCAAAAGGAGCCCTACTACATATTGCCAATAGGCCTTCATTCCTTTACCAACCATCCAGTCAAACCCCTTGCCAAAAAAAAAAAAAAAAAAAAAAAGAAGCGCAGAGAACAGACTGTATGGTTCTTGGGCACTTCCAACTATATACATGTTGAGTAGGATTGTAAGAACATCCACACACCAGCCTCTTCCAATTTTAGTCAAATTATAATTAAAAAAAATATTTTACTATTTTAACTAGTTACCTCTTTACTCTCTATTCTAACTTAATTTTATTAAAATATTATTTTCTTATTGCGTTTGTTATTCTTTTTTTATTATTATTAAATTGATGAGTAAGCAACCAAACAATTCTTAAAAAATACCAAAAAAAAAAAATATTTTGACTGGCTGGACATCCGGTAACACTAATCTCCGTGTTGTAGCGATGAACAGTACCTCACTTGTTGTAGTAAAGTACTGTAGCAATCATAAATTAGCAAGATATTCTAGCAAGACTGATGGACATCCATTTTTGATGAATAATATCACTAGTTTAACTAAAAAACAATTTAACTAATTTGATGTGAATAACAAAGCTATTAAACCCATTCTTTAATAATGTAATGCTGCTGAATAATCGAACTATGAAATATTCATAAAATTAAGAAAAAGTAGCACAATTACATAGCATACCAATTTTTTTTTATCACTTGACAAAAGAACTGAATTTCATGTGTATTTATTAATGATGTGCTATTAATGTTGACCACACTACCTTCTATATAGTGGATATGTAGCATCACTCAAAAATTGCGGCAACCACAAAACGATAGAACACCATAGAATAGAAACCTTAAAAGATATACACTTGACCAAAGGAAAGCATGTGACCAACAAACACAATGAATATAATTAAATTGCAAAACAACACAAGCCATTCCATACCAAACTTTAAATAATAAATAAAGAAAAGAAAAATAAAAAAAAGAAAATCCACTCGATGGCAACAAACTCAAGACACTAAATATGAAGCAATGCCATATTTACAGTATGAGATGAGAAAGTGGCATCGGTGAAGTATGAGGTTGTATATGGTACTAGAAAGAGCAGTTAAAAAATCTAGATTGAATAAGGCCTACAAGAGAGGTTAACAGAAAAAAGAAAAAAGAGAAAAAAAGAAAAAACAAAACAACAAAAACGCAATCTTGGCAAAATGCTCGGACTGTTCAACTTGTCTACTTTCCTTTGATTTTCTTTTTCAAACTGTGCTGTTTCTTCACCTTACAGGAGCTTAATAGATCGAAAGGGGGTTGCAGTAATGCTAGTTAGGCTTGCTTCTCTGTCCCTCATTCCTCTCTTGGAATTGTGGAGCTGTGAATAAACGATCAACTTAATTTAGAAGGGAATGAACTCAAAAGAAAGGGAATCTCAAAGAATATACTTTGAAATATGCATAAACATACCAAGTCCATTAGCGTCTGAGGTCCTCATGATTCTAAGCCTCTTGACCGTGCTCAGAAACATCCTAGACAATTACAAACAGAAGGCTTAGTGTTGTGTAAGCACAAAACAGAATCAACTAGATAAATCATCAGCACTAGGAAGTGGAGATTCAAAAATTATTATCTGTATCTTTTGATGTTTCTTTTCTCCACTGTTTTGTGGGTTATCTTGTAATGGGAAGTTGTTTGAAACACTTGTGATGTGTTTAGATCTTGGTCACAGAGAGGAATTTGTAGAGGAAAAAGAAGGGAAATGTTTCTCTCCACAAATTCCTCCCCAAATCTAAGATCCAAACAGTCTTAGGAGGTCCGGTAACTATGTGGTATGTTAATTGCTGCCATAGCAGCAGCAAGTGGAGGTCTATTTCAGCTGCAGGGTCAAGAACTCACATGATTGCTCCATAAATATTCTCACCCAAGAAGCACAAGCACCTCTACGAAGGTGCTGTGTCCATGTCAGACATTGATACTCACAGGACACTTCTCGACAGTTGTCAAACACTTAAGGTGTGCAGCCACATGGTACACTTTGCCTCTTTATCTCTCCTGCTTATCAGGCAACAGTTTCTCAAGGATACTTCTGTTAATTTTCTTATGTAAAATACGAAGTTTTTCATTATCTCCTTCCTATGATTATATAACTATCTAGTTTTGAGCTTAAGATGCGCTGTCAAACACTTAAGGTGTGCAGCCACATGGTACACCTTGCCTCTTTATCTCCCCTGCTTATCAGGCAACAGTTTCTCAAGAATACTTCTGTTAATTTTCTTATATAAAATACGAAGTTTTTCATTATCTCCTTCCTGTGATTATATAACTATCTAGTTTTGAGCTTAAGATGCATACCCCCAAGGAACATCTCCCACAAGCATCCAATCTCCCTCTTTATCTTCATAAGTAAGCACAAACTCAGACGATCCATCCAGAAGTTTAGAGGGTTTTTTTGCTTGTTCCTTCTCTCCACCTGATCACAATTATACAAACACATTAAGTATCATATAACAACAATAAAATATAAATGACCAGTCCTTTAATAAACACGTACACAATGCAACATGCCCATAGCAACCATTACTCATGGCTAATCAAAGAAATTGATCAATCGGGGCATGAAATTAATGGTCAAGCCGGCTTGCACATAATTAAATCACATTTTGGTTAACATCTATCATCCCAGTTGAAACCAAGCGAACTAAAGCAGGGTCTAGGAATAACAAGATGTACACAGCCTTATCCCCATTTTCTAGAGAGGCTGTTTTCTGTGACTTGAACACGTGCCACAAGGATGCTAACAGCAAGCCTTTACTGTTGAAGAAAACTTACCAACAGAACCAATGGTTGTGGTTGTTCCGAAGAACATCTCCTCTAGGGCTTGAGCTAAAGTCTCATAGCAAGCATGAGCATTCAAATCCACTTTTCTTCCAATTGGCAATCCATCCACATTCACTTTCACAATGCTCAAAAGTTGATAGTTATCCAAAACACCATCTATAAAAACAAAAATAAAAATGTCAATAGTTGTCAATTGTGCCGCATTTTCTCTTACAAAGTCATAGTTGTCATACCAAGTAATCTGACTATGAAGATTCCTTGAACCAATACAACATTCTCATAAATCTTATAAATACCCAAAATTGGATAACTCTTACAACACTTCACCTTTCTTGGCTCAAAGGTTTTAAGTATTTTGTGTTCAATCTCTCTTGATATTGTGGTCATGTTGTCTATGTTCTTCAAGTTCTCTCTTTGCAGCAAAAACCATAGCTAATCCTTCTCACGATATGAGTTGCGCAATCCTTCTACTATATATACAAACGTGAAAGGGGCACTTTGAAGAATGGGAAGCAAGAATCGATACAGGAAATGGGGGTTAACAAAAAGGGATTTCGAAGAAGGGAATCAAAACAACTATCAAAGCAAACAAACATAAAAAACCTAAACCTAATATTTTCCTATTTTTATAAACAAACCCAGTGAGTTCACAAACGTGAACTCACAGTTTCAAAGAAAGGGATTACGGTCTAGGGTTTCATAGAATGGACATGGAGAAAGGGGGACAGAAAAAAGTTGCAGAGAGAGAGAGAGAGAGAGACATACCTTCAGGCGAAGTCGAGGGTGGGTCATCTTCGCAGGGATGGCCTTCGAGGGATGGTCTTCGAGGGGGAAGAGGAGGGTCTGCGTCCTGTCTCAAAAACAGAGGGGTTTGGGAAAAAAACTGAAAAAATTTGAAAAAAAAAGGTAACCGGTTGAAGGGGTTGTCAATATTCCTAATCAAATTATTCAGTGGCTGAGATTCATTTGTAAAAATCTAATGGCTTAAAATAAATGTGTATATGATGTGCACATCTTATTGAGATGCACATCTTAACAGCTCCCAAGAAACATAGGTGGCAAAACTGTAACGAAAGAAAAAAGCAGTGCTGACCTGCATTAATATAATGTGCTTGTTTAATTTTGTATCCAAACAATCACTTATGCTTATTTAATTCTAGTTATGTTTTGGGTTGAGTTTTGTTAATTAGAGTTAATGTATGTGGAGGAAATTTGTCCAGATGTTTTATTGGTACTTGGGTTGATATAATTTCATATATTAAACTTGTAAGGGAAGCTAAAAAGTTAATAGAAAATTTTGCTGAAGAGGCTGTTAAAAATGACCCCTCTTCTCCCCTGTTTTGCTCCTCTTCTTCCCTATTTTTTGCAGGAAAAATCAGATCTGGTTTTGTGTGTTTTTAGATTGATTTCTTTGTAGTTTAAACACACAATTGCTTCCAAAACACCCAACATAAAGTGATATCAAAGCCTAGTTCGAAGTGGAAGCATAGATTTGAAAAAGAGGGCTGAAAATATAAGGTGTGTGAAGAAGAAAAGTGGGTTTTGAAGAAAAGTGGGTTTTGCAGAAAAATCTCTATGGCTAACACAAGCAACCAAAGTATAGGTATCTGACAACCATCTATGCTCATTTTTGCTGGAGAAAATTATGATTATTGGTGTGTGAGGATGAAAACCTTATTTCAGTCCCAACGTTTATGGAACTTGGTACAAAATGGGTATGATGAACCCGATTCAACAACTACATTAACTTCAGTACAAGAGCAGCAACTAGAGGAAACCAGAAAAAAGGATGCTAAAGCACTCTTCTTCATCCAACAAGCACTCTCTGATGAGTTGTTTCCAAGAATCATTGAAGCTAAGAAATCAAAGGAAGCATGAGACATTTTACAACAAGAATTTCAAGGAGACAAGAAGGCAAGAATCATCAAACTCCAAACACTTAGAAGGGAGTTAGAATATTTGAAGATGAAAAAATCTAAAACTTTAACTGATTATTTTTCTAAACTGATGGAGATTGTCAATCAAATGAAATCATATGGTGAAAGAGTTGAACAAAAGAGAATTGTCGAGAAAATTCTGGTTAGCTTACCAGAAAAATATAACATAATGGTGGGAATAATTGAAGAAACAAAGGATATCTCTGAAATGAGTGTCCAAGAATTGATGGGTTCTTTGAAAGCTCATGAACAAAGGTTGTTAAAACAATCAGAGAAGCGTTTGGAGAGTGCATTCCAATCAAAAGTTAATTTGAATTCTAAAAGCCATGGAAAATCATCAAGTAATGAACAAACAAGAGGGGAATCATCAAGAGGTGGTAGACAAGGAAGAGGAAGAGGTAGAGGAAGAAATTCATCAAGGGGAAGAGGTAGAAGAGACATTCATAGAAGTTCAAGTGTGGAAGAAAATACAAGAATGTGCAGAATTTGTGAAAGAGGAAATCATCTAGAGAAGGATTGTTGGTTCCAAGGGAAACCACAATGTTATAAATGCAAGAATTTTGGCCACCTCCAAAAGGATTGCAAAGTTAAGAGCAATCAACAAGCTAGGGTGTGTTTGGTCTGTGTTTGTAGAGTAGTTTTTGAGATAAAAAGTACGAAAACTTGTTTGGTTTGCCTTTTTTCAGAAATGGTTTTGGAAAATTATTTTGGAGAGAAAGTTTTAAAAAAAGTGATTGATTTGATGTGTATGAGAGAGAGAGAGTGATTTTGGAAAGTAGGTAACCAAACAAAATTTTGAGATTTTTTTTTGAAAAAATTTGTTTGGTTTGATTACTTTTGAAAATTTGTTTGTAGAGAATTTTTTCCAAAAATTTTTTTGAGAAACAAACCAAACAAGGCACTAATTTTTTAGAGGAGAAAGATGGAGAAGGAAACTTATTTTATGCATGTCAAGCAGCCTCAGAACACAAAAATGATGTTTAGTACCTTGATAGTAGGTGTAACAATCATATGACGGGTGATAAGTCTATTTTCTTGGACACGGACACTTCAATTTGCTCTCAAGTTAAAATGGGAAATGGAGTGTTAGTAAATACAAAAAAAAAAAAAGGAACCATAAGAGTTGAAACAAAGAAGGGGAGTAAGTTTATTCATGATATGCTGCTTGTTCCAGACTTGGAGCAAAATTTGCTAAGTGTTGGACAACTTGTGGAACATGGATATGTAGTCCATTTTGAAGCTGCATCATTCATGACAGAAATACAAAGCAAGTGGTGGCAAAAATTCAAATGGAGAAAAATCGAAGCTTCCCGCTCACATTCAACTATGCTAGAAATGTTGCTTTGAAAGCTCATATGAATAATGAGTCATGGTTGTGGCATAGAAGACTTGGGCATTTGAATTTTCATAGTCTCAAAGTGCTTCACCAAAAGAATATGGTCCAAGGACTTCCAAGTATTGAGGAAATACATGATGTTTGTGAGGGGTGTGCACTTGGGAAGCATCATCGGTAACCTTTTCCTAAGGAGTTGCTTGAAGAGCCAAAGAAATGTTAGAGTTAGTTCAGACAGATGTTTGCGGGCCTATGAGAACTCCCTCCCATGCCCAAAACAAGTACTTTATTCTCTTTATTGATGACTATGCAAGGATGACATGGGTGTATTTCATGAGGGAAAGATCTGAAGTGTTCACTATTTTCAAGAGGTTCAAGAGCATAGTGGAAAAGCAAAGTGGGCACTACATAAAGACTTTGAGAAGTAATAATGGCAAAGAATACAACTCTAAAGAGTTTGATAAATTTTGTGAAAATGAAGGTGTAGAAAGGCAACTAACAGTAGGTTATATTCCACAACAAAATGGAGTATTTGAAAAAAAGAATCAAATGGTGATGGAAATTGCCAAATCTATGATGCATGAAAAGGGATATCAAAGAGTTTTTGGGTTGAAGCTGTTTACACAACAGTGTACTTGATAAATAGGTGTCCTACCAAAGCCATTTGGAACGAAACTCCCATAGAAGCTTGGAGTGGGAGAAAGCCACCAGTAAAACATCTCAAAGTATTTGGATGTGTTTGCTATGCTCAAGTTCCAAAGGAAAAAAGAAGCAAATTAGATGAAACAAGTGAGAAATGTATCTTTGTGGGATATAGCAGCAAATCCTAAGGGTTATCAATTGTATAGCTTAAAGAAAAATCAGATAATAATCAGCCGGGATGTGTTATTTGTTGAGAATGCTTCGTGGAATTGGGAAGAAGGTAAAATTGAGAAGCAATATGTCCTAGTTAATGAGGAGCAAGAAAATTCAACATATGAAGATGAAAATAATGAAGATTCACATCAATCCTCACCAAGGGCAAGTTTATCATCATCTTCCAGCTCTTCTCCAAGTTCAAGCTCAAATTTTAATTCATCCTCACCTAGCTCAACTCCAAAAAAATTGAGGAGTTTGAGTGATGTGTATGCTAGATTCAATTTTTGTGTAGCGAAACATAGAAGTTTTGAAGAAGCAATTAAAGAGGAAGCTTGGAAGAAAGCAATGGAAGAAGAAATTGAAATCATTGAGAAGAACAACACATGGGAATTGGTTGAAAGACCACAAGGCAAGGAAATCATTGGGGTGAAATGGATTTATAAAGTAAAGTTGAATTCGGATGGTTCATTCCAAAGAAACAAGGCAAGGCCAGTCGCAAAAGGGTACACACAACAGTCTGGAATCGATTTTCAAGAAACATTTGCACCGGTTGCACGACTTGACACCATTCGAGCTCTCATTGCTTTAGCAGCCCAAAAAGGTTGGTCATTGTATCAACTTGATGTTAAATTTGCGTTTTTAAATGAAGAATTGAAAGAGGAAGTGTATATTGAACAACCCGAAGGGTTTTTAATGAAAAGAGATGAAGTCAAGGTGTATAACATGAAGAAAGCATTGCATGGGCTAAAGCAAGCTCCAAGAGCATGGTATCGTCAAATTGATTTCTATTTCACCAACAAGGGTTTCAAGAAGAGCAAGAGTGAGCCAACCTTATATGTGAAAAATCAAGGTATGTCAACTCTTATTGTTGCCTTGTATGTTGATGATTTGTTATTTTCCGGTAATGATGAGATAATGATTGAAGAATTTAGAAATGACATGATGAGAAGATATGAAATGAGTGACGTGGGTTTGTTAAATCATTTTCTTGGAATTGAAATCTATCAAGTTGAAGATGGAGTATTTATTTCTCAAAAGAAATATGTTGAAAATATTTTAATAAAATTTGGCATGAGTGGTTGTAAGCCCATGGCCACACCACTAGTTGTGAATGAAAAACTTGTTTAGAAACTAAAAAATAATACAAAATATAAAACTCAAACAATGACAAGGTAAAATGTAATTAAAAATGAAGGAATAGATCATATTTCAACATGTTTAAGAATATGTAGAAAACATGAAGTACATTGACAAGTTCTATTCAATAAGAGAAGAGAGAAACATACTTAAGTGTTTTCATGTCAATGTCTTCTTCCCAAGATGATGATGCTCGACGAGAAACTCTGCTCATTTCTGCTTCTACCTGCACAATTAAGCAATAAAATTATATGCATAAGACATTTTAGATCGTGTAAGATTCTATCCCACCATCTTACAATGAATGGTATCACTCTCCCCACATGGTAGGGCAGGTTTGACTAAGCATCGATAGGGACATACCTGAGCTTCTTGAAGACACTTCATCTCCTTCTCCAATTGAAATTCTGCTGCAGCTTTTTTGCTAGCCATGGCTTCCAACTGTGTTTGCTTGTAATACTAAAACATACATATGATTAGTCAAACAGTGAGTCATCATAGGTTAACAATGATAAATAATGATTGAGGCTTTTTAGCTTTTTAGCTTAAAGTCAAAAAGTCACTAAAAAAATAAAAAAAGTTAATAATCTATACCAAAAAGTCAAAGTTTTCTTTTTCTCTTTAGTTTTTGCACATCTTTTCGTAAAAAACTAAAAAGTCATTCCAAATATACTAGTTTTTTTTTTTATTTTATTTAATATTTTAGTCAAAAAGTCAAAAAATCACTAAAATAACATATTCCCAAACGAGACCTAAATGACATTAACTTTGAGTTTGACATACCAACAATCAGTTAGTTCACGGCACCTGCTCAATTTTTATTTTTTAAAAAATGAATCTTAAAAATCTAAATCAAACAAGCTGGTTAAAAACGTCATTACTCTTATACTCAATTTTCATTGTAAATTAGCTTCATTTTTTTTTATTAAATGAAATAATATTTTAAGGCCTCGTTTGGTTTATGAAAATTAAAAAAAATCCCGATATATTAATTTGTGATTATGGTTTAATTTTAAATAATGAATAGCAATCTCAATCAAATAATCAATAACAAATCAACACAACAATTTAACGTGAAAAAAAAATCACAATTGGACTCCTTTAATTGTGATAAAAAATCACAGGCCAAGATCACAAAACAATCTATTAATCACATGGTTTGATTTTGATAATGTCTAAAATATTATCAGATAAATTGTGATTTTTTAATATAAATATTTTATATTCTTCGACACAAAATATTATCTATTAAAATATATGTTGTATGATGTATTTGTTATAAATATTATTTAAAGAGATTTTCACAATGCATATAAATATTTTAATAAAGAAATCACTGTGTATTAAATCACTGTGCTTTTTACTAGAAATGTTTTGAAAAATCAACTCTCACGATTTCTCGAAAGCAACCTTTTTGTCATTAATTTCAAATGGTTGCCTAGCATGTTCTCTGCGTAAATCCGAGCTGCAATTTGAAGCGTCTCCAAAGTTAGAGAAGGAGCGTGCCTTCCCAACGGATATATTTTTTGGTATAAATAGAATTGTTTTGGTTGAAGAAAAATGTCACGACCCAAACCTGACCTATAGGTTTAGTGTAGTAACTGACCAGTAATCTGAGATTACTAAAGGCCTTCTTAACAGTAAACGGTAATAGGGCTAGTGGAAGCAAATAATAATAAAATAAGTCGTCCAATGAGCTATGGGACTTACATGGGACAAAATAACTTTACATACTATATATAGATATTCACATGGTCTATCTCAAACATATGAACAAAACATTTACATAACCTTGCGAATTGAGCCCAATAACAAAATTAAACAAAACAAAAATTTTTAAACCAAGACTTCATAAAATTAGATCATAATTGCAAAAGGGTGAATTCGAAACCACCCAAAAGCCTGAACACTTGACAGTTTGGAACCTCATAGTGAGGCACGAAAGCTGTCTTGACAAAATGGGGTTCAGGTTGACGTTGCTAAGTCTTGTCCTATGCTTGATCACCTACATACATATATAAACTGTGAGCTAGAGCCTAGTGAATAATCTCAAAGTAAATAGGTTAAATGAATGAGATTCATAACTTATAAAATCCAAACAGTGTTCTTAACATGATCAAAGAATTGTTCGGATACTTGTACCTAAAATGATCGTACCGCCTGGGCCACCGTACGAGCAGCCAGCCTTTCCTAGCACCAAATTATATTATGTTTTAACGTCGTTAGAGCGGCCAGGACCACCGCATGAGCGGCCAAGGCCACCGCACGTGCAGCCAGTTAGTTCATGAATCTAAGATCATACAACAACACATCCATGACAAAACGAAGCATTTATCATATATATATATATAAGTAGAATTCATAAGGTTCGTCAAATCATTCAGAGTTACTTACATTTCGTGGTATAACCCAATAGTACTAAATAGAATATTAACAAAACGATCACAATGGATCGAGGACATAGGCATAACGATCATAATAGATTGACATATACATAACGATCTCAATTGATTGACTTAGACATAACGACCACTATGGATCGACATATAATCATAACGGAAATTTCCGAACATTCAAGAATGTGTTCATGGGTGTCACATTCGATAAGCACAAAGGGAATCTCATTCATTCTTATCCAATTTGATTTTTGGAAACATATCGTATCGTACACAATTTAGAGTAACGGTTCCTAAGTTCTTAATCAAAACTTATCGTATCAAATGTTTCATAACAAAACATAGGTTTCACAAAATATCGGATGAAATAATCATTTTCAAGTAATTCATATACAAAAATATCTTTATAAAAACATTACTCACAGTGTTTGGTCGGATAACACTTGTAACACCTCCAAATAACCTAACACAAAATAGGTACATCAACCAACATCCATTAAGGAATAAAGATAAATCTCCAACCTTTACATCATTAATCAATAAAGTTTGTACAAAAGTTCCACATGCGAATTATACATTCAAGGATACAAAATACATGAATCTATAGTATGTAGAACATCAAATCCAAAAATAATAAAATGCCCTCATGGGCTTACAATTTCCAAGGCTCAAGCCTAGTTACACAAAAATGGTTTCACGAACCTATACATTTATAGCCCTTGGCTAGCAAAATAAATCATAATAAAAATAGAGTCATTTACTCTTCACAAAATGTGTCCACACCCTCAACTCGGCGGGATCACCATATCTTTTCCTGCACCAAAATCCCATAGGGGTGAGCATAAAACTCAGTAGAGAATCCTTAACAAAGTGTATACATTTATGCAAGATTTCCAATATTAAATTCAAATGCCATGAAATGCCAATTAAAATAGGATTTCATTTACATGCCTTTAAGAAAATCACCATGTTCTAGCTTTGCTTGAAATCTCAACAATTTCTGAAATTTACAATTTTATTCAATGGGGCAGTAAATACGACTCAGGTAATCCCTAGGTTGGTGTCTGCAAGTAGGCTTAACTAGCACTACCCAAAACCCCACTTTATCGGTTGCTAATCGGAAGAGAAGTGGTACCTCTTTCACGTGTGTTTTCAGTCTTTCATCCCGGACACTAAGGCCAACTTAATCCATTTCATCTATACCTCCTATCTGGACTTACCAACGTATTTACCCCAAAACATTTCGATCATTCCCATTTCAAAATATTCTTTTCTCAATGTAAATTTTCCAAACTCAATCCAAAATGTATAATTATTAATTGAAAGATAATGTATGCAATAATTAACAATGCTTCATAACAATTCTCATCTTTAAGTATCTCAACAACAACACAAAGTCAACCAAAATTTCCATTTTTCCTCCCTTCAACACTAATTTACAAAATGCCACATGTTTAATTAAGTCTAACAACGCGTAGCAACCTTTCCAAATCACAATTCCCATAATTCATGGAACTCAACATTGTGCCAATTCATAACTACATGTGTACATGCATTTAATAATAATTTCAAGTATGGTCTCCAAAACCCCCATACATCAAGAAGTTATCATCTTTGCAACAACAATATAAAATTCTCACTCACTCTTTCATTTAATTCATGAAAAATCCATAAATCCCCACATTTTTCCAAAACCCCAAATTTCTTGGTTTTTCACAAAACCCCCAACATTTCCTCATCTCTTTACAAACCTCACAAAATACATCAATCTCAACCCATGTGGTTCAACATTTCAAGAAAATCTTTTTTTTTTTTTAAAAAAGAACAAAAGATGGATTTCTTCTATAATACCATCAATTTCTTGAGCCAGCAACCCATTTTCAAAATAAACAAAGGAGAGCTCTCAAAATCAACCAAAAACTTGCAAAAACATATATATAACTCTAAGTAATTCCCTACCTCAAGTTTGAAGGAGAAAGAGAGATGAAACCCTAGAAATCGATGGTGCAAAAATCCAGTCTCCATCGTACACAATGTAGCCTTTGAGGAGCTCTTCAACTTTGATGAAGGAACTTGGGTTGAAGATACAATGGATCTAAGGAGATCAAGAGTTTGAAGAGTTTTGGTATATGGAATGTAGAGAGAAGGGAGAGTAGTGTATTTTTAGTGAGAGAGTGATATAAGAAAAGTGTTACACACAGCCCAAAAAGAGAAGAAAAATAGAGCTTCACGGACTCAGGCCTGTCTACATATGCGGAGCGTGCCTCCCGCATGAGTGGCACCTTCCGCACCTTCCCCTCCGCACCTGCATATAATGCAGTGTGCAATCTTCTAAGCTCTCACTTCCTTGCACGTGCGGCCTCATCCCCTGTACGTGCGGCCCAAGGCCCTCATGTGTGGCCCTGATCCACTAGCCCAATTTTTTTTTTTCCGGTTAGACTCCCAACACTCCGGACTCGATCGTACACCCTCCGAAACAAGAGATATTCTGCACCGGAATAAACACGAACAAAACCTTGTGGAAAACTCCCAAACACAATAAACCCAACGATTTACAGGTCCTAAGTTAAACCGACGCCCCAACGAGACAATTCCAAGGTTAAACAAGGGAAAAAGAATGAATAGGACACCCGGTCATTACAACCTCCCCACCATAGGAAATTTCGCCCCCGAAATTTGAATAAACTACTCAAAAGAAAAGTTTCTAGCAATCACAACTATGCCATTTCAATTCCAAACCATGAAATGAATTCTCAACCCATATTTACCATTCTCGTCATGATTATTACACTAACATTGACCATTCAAGATAAACACATGCATGGAGCTTTTAATAAATTTAGTAACAACTCACAACAACTTCATGCTTGAAACAACAATGTACATTGTAATGCGTACTTAACAATTTCAATACATTTCTCTACAACACTAGGAAATAATACTAATGAAAAACACTTAGGCATGTTCAAATAAATTCGGATACTTGGAGTGAACTTTCGCTTCCCGCTCCCATGTCGTTTCTTCAACCCCATGGTGTCTCCACAACACCTTCACTAACGGTATCGTTTTACCCCGTAATACTTGCTCTCGGGTATCTAGTATTTGAACCGGTCATTCTTCATAAGAGGCATTCTCATCTACCTCCAAATCAACCCAATCAAGCACGTGAGAAGGCTCGGGTTCATACTTCCTAAGCATAGACACATGGAACACATTGTGAACCCCTGAAAGTTGTGGCAGTAAAGCCAACCGATACGCCACTTCCCCAATCCTCTCCAATATCTCGAAAGGCCCAATGAACCTCGGAGACAACTTACCACTCTTACGGAACCTCATCAAACCCCACCTAGGTGAGATCTTGAGGAAAACATGGTCACCCACTTCGAAAGACAAAGGTCGTTTTCTCTTATCGACATAACTTTTCTGTCAGGTTTGGGCATAGTGTAGACACCCCATTTTTGACCGTCTTCAAGACTTGGATATGCTTGCAGGTACATTCAATGACAAGTTTGATTGCTCGTCAAGTACTCGAATTTTGCGGTGGAATGTCATAGGTTTGAGCTTTTCAAACCACGTGTCCTTTTTGCTCCATTTTTTTGGACCATGTGTTGGTCCTTTCAGCATGATTTTTGTGGTGCATTGCTGGCCTTTTTTTGGCATTACCGGCCATCAATTTAGCCCTGCCGGCCATTGATGAGGCCTGCCAGCCATCAATGAGGCACTATCGGCCACCACTGATGGCCGGCCGGCCGGCCACCATGTTTCAACAGATATTATTTCAGATCTTTTGAGCCAGTTGTGGCTCACTGAGCCATCCTCCATATACATGTATGGAAGGATGGAGGCAAGTTTAAGCTTGTCAAGCAAACTTTTGCTTGCATTGCTTATATGAGGGGAGGCCCCTCTCCCTATCCTAAGGTTCAGAAAATTTAGAGACAAAATCTCTCTCTCTCTCTCTAGAATTCTCACACTCTCTCTCTCTATTGTGCTCAATAGTGCCTTAAAGTGTGTTTTCTTCACAATTTTGCAAAGGAACACCTAGTCAAACACTATTACCTTGGAGCTGAGGTTTTTTGAAGGGTTGTTTGGAACTCAAAAGGCTGGTTTTGGCTCAGAGGAAGACCTGCCTTGTTGCTGTGCTTCAAGGGTGAGCATGTTCCCCTTTTAAGCTTATTTTTATATATCATGTTAGCCACCTTTGCATGCTATTTTAGGCTTGGTTGTTAACTACAAAACGCTCTAATTTTAAGTGTTAAAAATGTTAGTTTGAGTCCTTGTTGGAGTTAGGGGTGGTCTACACTCTTTCTTTGCTTATTTGTTAAGCTTTTAAGCCATCCTTTGAAGCTTTTGTAATAGCCTTTGCATGGCCTTTATACCACTGAAACTCAGAGGAATTTCAGTGGTGGAAAGGTGGTTTTGAGGTCCAAAATGGGAGGGGGTGGTCCCCTCTCCTCTTGTCTTGCTTGCTTGTGTTGTTGGCCTACCAAATGAGCATGTGTTTCTATCCTCTTGAGGCTTAGTTTGAGCATGTTTTTGTGACTTTTTGGACATTCTTTAACTCTATTTTTGGGTGTTTGGGTCACCTCTTGCTTTCTTTTGGTATTTGTAGTGCAATCATGTTTGTTGGCCTAACATGCTTCATGCTTTAGTTCATCATTCTAGCATGTGTTAGCTTTGCTCCAACACATTTTTGCCACTGATTTAACATGCTTGAGGTCTGTTTTAAGTGGTCTTGGTCAGATATGCTTAACTTTGTATAGCTATAGTATAGTTAGGCTTCATTAGCTTTGTGTTTGAGGTCCCTAACATGCTTTGAATGTGATGATTGCATGCCTTAACCTCATTTCTCACATGATTTCAGTGTATATAGAATGGTCACACTCTTACATGTTCCACTCTTTCAATGCTTTTGAGAGATGTGCCTTACGCCTTGTTTGTGAGCCAATACGTATGCATGCTTGTCTAAGCTTTTGGACTATCATTTCAGCATGTTTTAGCCTTTGATTTGGCATGGTTAAGCTCTGTCTAGAGCTGGTTTGGTTGTTTGGGCTATGTATTGCATACTTTTTGTGTAGTGCTCTTTACTAGCCTTGTGCTTTAGGTCTTCTAGGATGCCTTACTTGTGATGTTTATGTGATATGGCATCATTTAACACATAATTTCAGAGCATATAGCCTTGTTATACTCTCATGTTTATCACTCTTTCAATGCTTTTGAGAGTTGAGCACTATGCCTTGTTTGTGAGCCAATGCATGAACATCATTCTCTTGCCTTTCATGCTATCATTTCAGATCATTTTGGCCATTGTTTTGGCATGCATGAGGTCTGTTTGGGGTTGGTTTAGTCCATTGAACATTATATTGCATGGTCCTAGTGTTGTATCCTTCATTAGTTTTAATGCTTAAGTCTCTTAACATGTTGTGCATGCATTGTTCGCATGTTAGAGTCTTGCATTTCATGCCAAGATGAGTGTGTTATTTGCATTGCATCGTGTTCAACTTGATGTTATGTTGAACACAGGGTGAATTGGCCCACTTCATACTCAAAGTGATGAAAGTGAGCCAATCCCCTTTGTCTCCATTGCCTTTGATCACTTATGATAAGGCTGTGGTCTTAGTGTCTTGTTTATTGTGCATTCATCGAATTTGTGCAAGTTGGATCTTTGGCCATCATGCATTGAGATGCTTGATTGATGGTCTTGGATCCATTGGTGCCTCTCCCTTGATGTTTTGAGGTGATATGGAGTGGCAAAGTACGTACATACCCTTGGGAGACCCTCTATTTTCCTCTAGTTTGTGCTCTATTGCAGAATGGTGGTGCAGCACACCAATGGCCGACAGTGCCTTTCAGATGGCTGGCACTGCTTCATCATTGACTAGCAGTGCACATCATTGGCCGGCAGGTGGCCGGCAGAAGCTTCTCATGGCCGGTAGGCCACTGGTGGATTCCTCAAAGTTGGTTTGGTAAGGTGGAGTAGAAAGTTCCTAAAGACATCCTGCAAACAGAGCCTCTCAAGAGTAAACCGGAAGGTGTTTCGAGGCGGCAACCGAGAGCATGCATCCTTCATTGTTCAAGGCAGAAGCTGAGGCAGCCTAGTTTACATATCTTACATGCTTAGTAAGATGCCATGATTAGTTAATTTGTTAATTAATTAAAGTATTGTAATAATTAGTAATTGGTTTGCTAGTTATTCGATTTGGTTGTGTAATAATTAGTCTAATTAGATTATTAGATTAGTTGATTAGCTTAGCTTAGATTAGCTTAGCTTATTCGGACCCTCCGTTGAGAGGGCAAATGTTGTAATAAGTGTGCGTGTGTGTGCATGTCTTCCAACCCCATTTCTTTCTCCATTTTACTTATCAACTTTCGATGGTTAGTTTTAGGGCATGTTTTGATTAGCATCCTTATGCTTGCATGCGTGCATCATTCATTTGTCTTGCATGCACCGGGCTCGGCGCATCATAAAAACTGCATCATATTTCAATACCTATTTGAATACGTGTATCAATTGTTGCATTCACATGCCATCTTAGATAGCCGAGCCTACTCAGTTGCATTTTTGCATGTGTTGCATTAGGCATTTGTTAACATAACTAGGATCATGCATGATTTCTAACTAGTTTTCTATTTTGGCTTGGAGTACTCGGTGAGTCTTTAAGCTTTAGCATACTTGCATGAGTGTGAGTGTTGCCATGATAGCATGCTTGCCATGAGGCTACTTGCTTAATTGCTAAACTGTTTGAATGCCTGTGGATGAAGGCTTCATTACTTGAATTGGAACAATTCATCAAAATGTGAGTTTTAAGCCCACTTGGAGTGGTAAATCATCATGTTTTAAGCCCACCTTGTTTGGTGGCAAATCCGCATTTCTAAGCCCACTCGAGGGTGGCAAATTCAAACCATTTTCGAAAACAAACATTGAATTGTTTTATTCCAATTTAGGTGATCTAGTCTATATTTGTATGTTGTGCGCATCACATAGTAAATTAGCTAAATAACCGGAACAAGAACACATGTGTTTATAAAACAACATATCATGCTTAGTAGAGGCCGATCCTTTGATCGGGCGAGCGGGGGTGCTCATTTCAGGACCTTCCACTCTCGTACCCAAGTTCCTGAGCCGAGGCAACTTTGGTGATGACGGACACGTGGCCTTAGGCATGAGTCAAGGTTTCCTAAATTTTCCAAAATAAAATAGTTAGGTGGCGACTTTGAAATCTGGCAAAGTAGTTCATATTTGGCGCTTTTTGACTAAAATCGATTTTTCAAAACGATTTTCCAGATTTAGACCCTTTGGTGATTTATCAGTCTTATATTGCACTTTGTGAGATTAGATTCAGAACCGTGACAGGAGTCCGAACTGTAGTAGCTAGAACCTAATTTATGCCCTCTCCGAAAAGGGGGGACGCACAGAGAGAGTTCGGGCGGTCTACACATAGCTAACCTCTTCCGAATGAGAACAACTTTCTCGGTTGTCTCCCTAACAATTTTTGGACCCAACAACGGTGCATCCCCCACCTCGGCCCAACAAACTGGTGATCTACAAGGTCGGCCATACAAGGCCTCAAACAGTGCCATCTCGATGCTAGCTTGATAACTATTTTTATAGGCAAACTCAATCAACGGTAAATGCCTCTTCCAAGACCTTTTGAAATAAAGGACACAAGCTCTAAGCATATCCTCCAAAATCTGGATAGCACGCTTCAATTGCCCATTGGTTTGAGGGTGGTAATCAGTGCTAAAGGTCAACTTAGTTCCCAATGCCTCTTGAAGGCTTTGCCACAATCGGGCAGTAAAACGAGGATCTCTATCTGATACGATGGTTACAGGAACTCCGTGAAGTCGAACTATCTCTCTAATGTACAACTTGGCCAAGTGCTCAACTGAGTCACCGGTACGCATCGGGATGAAATGTGTAGACTTAGTGAACCTATCAACAATCACCCAAATGGCATCATTGCCCTGCTGTGTTCTAGGAAGCCCAACTACGAAATCCATGGTAACGTGCTTTCATTTCCACTCGGCTATCGGTAAGGGTTGTAACAAACCCGCTGGTCTTTGGTGTTCGGCCTACATATGTTGACAAGTAAGGCACTTCGACACAAAGGATGCGACATCCCACTTCATACCCTTCCACCAAAACTGACCACTAAGATCACGATACATTTTGGTGCCTCCCGGATGTACCGTAAGTCGTGAGTGATGGAACTCCTGAAGCACTTCTTCTCTATAAGATTCTGGTACAAACAAACGGTCTAGGATTCGTACACTCTGGTCCGAGTGGATGTTCAAACCCTTCTCTTCCTTCCCGTTGGAGATTCTATCATGAATTGACTCTACTTCATAGTCTCCTTGTTGTACCTCTATAACTTTATTAATCAAGGTAGGTCGAGTACTCAAAGTAAACAAAGTTGCACCATCTTCGGACTCACCCAAGTGCAATTCAAACTTGCCGATGTCATCTAACATAACCCATTCCTGAATGGCCACACTCGCCAAACTACTCACAGATTTCCAACTTAAGGCGTCGGCCACTACAATGGCCTTCCCCAGATGATAGTGTAACTCAAAGTCATAATCCTTCACAAATTCCATCCACCTCCATTGGCGTAAATTCAAGTCTTTTTAGAAGAACAAATACTTTAGACTCTTATGATCGGAGAAAACCTCAAACTTCTTGACATACAAGTAATGCCTCCAAATTTTTAAGGCAAACACTACTGCTGCTAATTCCAAGTTGTGGGTAGGGTAATTCTTCTCATGAGTTTTCAGTTGCCGTAAATCGTAAGCTACCACCTTTCCTTCTTGCATCAAGACACAACCAAGCCCATCCCAAGATGCATCATAATAAACGGTGTAACCCAAACCTCTTTCCAGAATTATCAACACCGGTGCGGTAGTCAATCTAGTCTTAAGCTCTTGGAACGACTTCTCACAAGTCTTACTCCACACAAACTTAACCCCCTTTTCTAGTCAATCTAGTCAAAGGCGCGACTAGTCTAGAAAAGTCCCTTACAAAATGCTGATAATACCTCGCCAATCCTAAGAAACTCTGGATCTCAAAAACATTTTTGGGTTGTTCCTAATCCTGAACAGCGTCTATTTTTGAAGAAAACCTTGGTTGCTCGTGTGGTGGCCTGGCCGCTCTAGTAGCACCAAAGCAGAATACAATTTGGTGCTAGGAAAGGCTGGCTGCTTGTGCAGTGGCCCAGGCCGCACGAGCGGTCTGGGTACAATGTAAGTCAAAATTTTTGTTTCAATTTGGAACTCCCTCTTAGCAAACACTAACTTCAATTTCATGGAAGTCAATCCCCAAAACTCTTAAAAATACCTTGAATTTCCCATCTCTAACTTCAAACAAAATCATAACTTTAAACCAAAACTCATGTTGTCAATCACAAGATCACAATCTTGAATTTAAGAAGAAAACCAAGAATTTTGCATGTGGTGAGTTCCAAGTTCAAAATCCATGGAGATTTCCTCCTCAAATTTCAAAACTCATGCAAGAAGTAAGTGATTGAACAAGAGTATTGCCATATGTGTCAAAATCTCAAGCTATTTCTTCCAATTTTTCTCTTTAAGGTTCTTAACATCAACTTATACCACACAACTTCTAAAATCAACCAAGATGCTATGATTTCATAGTAATACAACTTAGATTCATGAAATTAGAGGAAGATTCTTACCTTAGATGGTTGTATTGATGAAGATTTGCTCAAATCCCCCCCCCCTTTTTTTTTCTTTTTTCTTTCTTCTTCCTCTTGAGTTCTCTAAGGTCTCTCTCTCTCTCTCTCTCTCTCTCTCTCTCTCTCTCTCTCTCTGATTTTCTTCTTTCGTTGAGTCTAAGTTGTCTAAGTTAAGCTCCTATATATATAAATATATATATATATATATAATATCTAATTAAATCTAATTAATTCATTCCGAATCAAATTTTTACCAAACTTCTCATTAAGTCCTAAAAATCATGCTGATCACAAATATGTACTCAGTTTGGTTTCTGACGCCTTTAAGACCTTCAATTTTCAGTTTAAAGTTGTAATTTCAACAGGTTTTTCTAAAATCCACAGATATAAATTCAAATCCTTCTAATTCACATGCAATTTCACATCAAACACATAATCAATTAGCACATAACAATGCAATAAGATGATTATTTCATCAAATACATGTCCTGGTCGTAACAAAAAATATGAAGTGAAGAAGAAAAAAATTTGCTATATTGAATTATTTCCAAACATTGTATTGTACTTCATTGAGTTATATTTTATGTGAAAAAATTTGTTGAGAGTTTAAGCAAAATTGTAAAACGGTTTTATATTCCTTACTCTTATTATTCTTGTAAAAGAGAAAATTTTTGTGAGTGATTTTTGGGAAAAAAATCATTTAGATTAGGTGTAACTAGGCATTGGATTCTAAACTAGTTGGAGTGTTCGAGTGTGGTCACTTGTTGTAAATGTTCACTAGCACCCATGAAACTAGTGGTGTATTACTATTTGAAGAATAGTGGAGAAATTCCTGAGAAGGATACTTGGAGAGTGGACATAGGCCCGATGTGCCAAACCATTATAAATCAATATGTTTGATTTTCTGTCCTTGTCTCTTTCACTTTTATATGGATTATTATTGTTCTATTTTTTTATTTATTAAAATTTGAATATTTGATTATTATATTTAATATTGTGAAATTATTTTTAATAACCCAATTCACTCCTCTTGGGTTGCCTACTTGAGATAACACAATCTACTAAGAAGATAAAAAAGAATTACACACAAGAACCCTCAATTTCCTATTGAATCCACGCCCAAATTGAACCAAACTCAATGTGCCTCTTCCACTACCGTCTTCACCTCGAAATTACTTTGTCTAACATTGAATCCACAACGTTGATGTCCAATCAACGATGATGAGCCACTACAAACACCATTCTTTTTTGTGAATCAAATAACAAAAACAACCCTTGATGTTTGTTAGTATGTAGTTCGTTGATCAATCGATCACCATCTATACATAAAGGAAACTCATATATAAACATCTAATATAGAACATTTTGTATTTGACTCCTCTCTGAAAATTTAGATGAGTTAAACTCTAAAATCACAAATAACACACTTTATACTAAATAGAGCTGTGAAGACCGTTCAAGCAGTGTGACTAAAGGCAGTGCTCACGTATAGGCCAACCGCTCGAGCACAACATCCACCACTTGAACAGTAAAACTTCTTTCTCAGAAGTTCAAAACGCGGACAAAGATACTAGATGAATCACTTTATTGCTTGAACGCACAAAAAAACTCTCAAGCGGTTAATCAACTTTGACTTTTTTCTTGGCTTCGATCCCCATACTTAGTCAGGGAAGTGGTAAACAAGGACTGCTTAAGTCAAGATATGGATTATCAGCACAAACTCCTCTATACATGCACAACTTGGGTTGGATTCGCATCTAAACTCTCATAATTCACAGATACAATAGAACGAATAAAAATACAACTAAAAAGAGTTTTGTCCAACGAGATTGTCAATAATAAAGACCCAATAGTTTAGTTTTGAAAATAATTTTTAAGAGCTCAAAACTTAAAACTTGTTTATTTCAAAACTGCTTTCAATCACTTTTTTTTTAATCTCTTCTTCTATTTCTCTATTTTTTTTTTAATAAAACAACCAATAAAGACAAAATATAGTAAAATGGTCAATATGATAAACTATTACATTCAACTTAGAATCATTTTATTTTTCTCATACAACTATTAAATCAGCTACAATAACATAAATAAATAAATAAAAAATAAAAACAATTCTGTTCAAAGACTCAATGGTTTGGTGGAGAGAACAACCTTCTGATGACCACGCAAAGTCTTGATAAAAACAAACGTTCGAAAGTCTTGTTGTACCATGCAGTAATTTATTATTTAATTTATTTTTTTGCTATCAATTATTAAAATGATTATAAAAATTAAAAATAAATTATAAATATCAGAAACGGACAATAAAGTAGTTGTCAAACTATTGGACTTACCGGGAAGATAGCCAATTGGTCAACTTTTACAGACAAAGATATTTATTTGTTTATATTAGATAACTTGTTTACCTGGCCAATAGATTTTGAACGGGTTCTAATCAGTTAAATTTTGATAATTTAAATTTTTATAATATATATAATTTTATTAATTCAAATTGAGTAATAAGTCATTTTAACTTAATTTAAAAATTTACAGGGTTAAATTGTGTTTAACTTTAACTTATTTAGATAATAAGTCATTTTAAATTGAATTTTTAATTAGCAGAACACAAATTAAACTCAAGTGACTTAGTTCTTTTAACAATCTTAAGTTAAAACAATCGAAACTAATCCAGTGATATAAAGATATAAAAATAAATGAAGTAGAACATACATTTCAATATAAACGACGTAACAATATCATTTTTGTTTCATTCACATGACTAACAGATTTCTAATGAAAAGAGAG
This sequence comes from Camellia sinensis, assembly GCF_055761805.1. Classification (NCBI taxonomy): domain Eukaryota; kingdom Viridiplantae; phylum Streptophyta; class Magnoliopsida; order Ericales; family Theaceae; genus Camellia; species Camellia sinensis. The sequence continues at coordinate 171,828,480 of NC_138965.1, read as the reverse complement.
TTAAAGTATTATGGATTTATTTAATTGAGCGGATTATAGCATATGATTGAAATTATTAATTTATGAGACTTACATTTTCATTGTTTAATTACAAATTTTATTATTTGGATAAATCTTTATTACAATTAATAACGCAAAACATACATATAATTGAAATTATATATTTGTATATTTATTGCAAAACAAATGTGGTAAAAACAGAATTGTGTATCTCACTAATTTAACTAAATAAACCAATCATACACTAATCTTATGAATTTTTAGTTCACTCACTATTAATTTTGCTAATCATACATCCCTAATTAAAATTTAAAAAAGCTTATGCCAAACATCTATAAAATTTGTTTTATTTTTTTCTTTTTCCGAAGGGGGAATTACATCCCAATGGGAAAAAAAAAAAAAAAAAAATTACACAAACATGAAGCCCCATCACAAAATCACTTACATCTTATATATTTTTATAATTTATTTTATCTGTCCCACTGTTTTGGAATCCCCTGCTCTTCAAATTTAAAAGATGTCAATGTACTTTACCTTGGATAAAAATAAGGGGATTTTAAATGTCAGAGGAAGTCTAAAAAATATTTACAAATTCAAGAGATAGTTTATAATTTCATTTTGGGAAAATTATACAAAAAACCCCAGGGTTTAGCGTCTTTTTCAAATTAAACCCCAAGTTTCAAATTGTGACAATTTATACCCCATCATTTCACCCGTGTTGCAATCCGATCCCCCCATTCATCTTCGTCTCTATTAGTTAACGAAACCAAAATTGCCCTAATCTTCACGATTTAGGACAAAAGACACCCCTCCATTGCGATTTATAGCTCCATGCAACTCGCCTAGTGATTCAACCTGCGATTGAAGCCACGGATCGAAGGAAGACAACAATTTCATAGTTGGTTTTCCCAAAAGTTTTGGACTCTGAGACAGAGGTAAGAAATGGGTTCGTTTTTTGTTGTTTTACATGGGTTTTCTCATTTTTTTTTCCTCCATTGTTGACCTTCTATTTGTCTCCGTTGTTGACCTTCTTTTTCTCTCCAATGTTGACTCTGTTTTTGTCTGCATTATTGACCTTCTTTTTCTCTCCATAGTCGTGCGAACTGTTTTCTATTCCATCAAAGTAAAAGACAAAAATGAGTGAAGGTAATAGCTGGGGTGGGAACAATTGGGATGAGTTGACTTGTTGCAGCTGTGGGTTAAGAGCGAAGATCAGAACTTTGTGGACTCATGCTAATCTTGCTAGGAGGTTTTTGGGTTGTCCTAATTATGGAGTAAGTGTATACAATTTTCTAGGAAAGTCAATTAGCAATTTTTCAGTATTTACAGAAAATTGAGAATAAAGTAATATGTTCAATTTGAAAAAGATAGTAACTGTATGGAAGATTCACCCAAAAACAATTGCTCATTTGTTTATGTTTTATTGCAATTACAGAAAAATAGGTCTTATGGTTTCTTTTCCTGGTACGATCCACCCACATGTGCTCGTGGTAGACAAGTGTTGCCAAAGTTGGTGGATAAGGTTGCAGCACTAGAAGAATATGTCAATGAGGTTGCACAATTAAAGGATGTTGTTCAACGTTATTGTGCATGACAGAAGTGGCTTGTCATTGCCTTGATTGCTACATTGCTTGAATGAACTATTTGTACTCCAAAATAGTGTTTAGGCATGCTATGTAATTGATAATATGTGTTTTGGCTGGGTACATTACTTCCACAATGTGTTTTGTAATTGCAATGCTTTTGTTGAACAATGGCAATGTCAGTGTTTGGTTTGAAATGGTGAAATGGTTTGTTATCAATTGCAATTGCAATGCTTTTGTTTTGTAATGGGGAAATGCTTAGTGCATTACTTTTGTTTTGTAATGGTCAAATGTAAATAAAATGTTAGGTTTGAAATGATTTGTAAAATGTTTTTGTTTTGTAATTGCAATGCTTTTGTTATCAATTGGTGAAATGGTTTTGTTTTGTAATGGTGAAATGGCTTTGTAATGGTTTGGCCCTAGCTTCAGCATGCTATCTCTACATTCATGTACAATGATAATAACCATACAAGCATGGTTAAAATTGATAACCATACAAGTATATGAAACCTGGTTTGACATAAGCATAACAGTCACAGCAAAACAAGCATAAGAACCTGTTATTTTCATGAATAAACTTAGAACATAATTCAAGCCAACCAAACATTGGGGTTTCAACCATTTAACCATTGAAGGATAATAACCATACAAGCATTGTTCAAGGTTTCATAACACACATGTACAGTATAATTGTTCAAAAAGCCTATTTTAATTACAAAAGTGGTGAGTAAGGTAAGATAAACCATGAACATTCCAAAAGCCCCATGAATATTGCAAAAACCCTATTTTAATTACAAAAGTGTTCAAAACCACTTGTTCACACTACACTGGCTGCCCATTGCTTACTTGTTACCAATGTCTGTTGCTACTGATCTTGTCATTTTCCTTGGTTGCCCATCAGTTGCTTTTTCAACACCACTTACTGCTGCTGGCCTCTTCCTAGATTGACAACCATCAGCTTGGGCTTGGCTGCTCCTTTCTTCCCCAAATGATGCAACTATCCTAAAGCTGATGAATGTCTGCAAAAGAAGTTTGTAATTAGTAACATGTATTATTTATTACTAACATAATGTTTATTTACTTTCATTCAATGGAATACTTACACTACTATTGGATTTCCCAGAAGGCCCTCTTGTCTTTTCTTTCACTGGACCCTTGCAAGTCCTTTGATTGTGACCATAGCAACCACATTTAGAGCATTTTAGGGTAGACTACCTCCTCTGTAACTTTTATGGATTCTTAGGTTCATTTGGGTCCCTAACTCTATGTCTGGAAGGCCTACCAGTTGCTCTTTTAAGCTTATGAGGTAGAAGAGGAACACAACCTATTTTAGGCCACAGATCTGGCCCATTTATTGGATTAATCAATGCCTCATAAGTCCTCAAAAAAGTTTCCTTCTTGAAATATGCATGAACATAATCTTCAACCCTCTCTTTTTGAAAAAATATAGCAGTTACGCTATGGGGACAAGGGATTCCAGTGAAGTCCCATTTGAAGCATGTGCATGTCTTATTCTCTAAGTTCACTACATATCTATCCCCTCCATGTCTGACTTCAAACTCAGCACCTCCTACCCATGTAAGTATCCATACTCTGGACTTCAGCTTCCTCTTTTCAACTTTGCATTGTATCTTTCCACAAATGGGCCCTTTATACTTCAGCATTGTAGACGTGCCCTTGGGCCTCATGCTACAGTTTGAACTCAATTTGGGTGGGTTCTTAATCTGATCTCACAATGTGCAATGTGAGATTGATAAATCACCAAAGAGTCCAAATCCGGCAAATCGTTTTGGAAAACAGATTTTTTTAAAGAAGTGCCAAACATGGAATGCTTTGCCAGATACAGAGTCGCCAACTAAATATTTTATTTTGGGAGAATTTAGGAAACCCTGACTCGTTTGCTTAAGGCCACGTGTCCGTCATCACCAAAGTTGCCTCGGGTCGGGAACTTGGGTACGATTGGGGAAGGTCAGCTATGAGCACCCCCTCTCGCCCGATCTGAAGATCGGCCTCTACTAACCATGATATCTAGTTTTGAAAACACATACGTTCTTATTCCGGTTAATTAGCCTAGAATTACTATGTGATGCGCGCAACAAAACAAGTATAGACTAGATCGCCTAATTTGGAACAAAGCATCGCATATCCATTTGTTTGAAAATGATTTGAAATTTGCTACTCGCGAGTAGGCTAAAACACGGATTTCAATGAGTTGTTCCAACTCAAACAATCCAGCCTTCACCCATAGGCATTCAGGCAGTAATATCATGTAAGCATATAGCTGCATGGTAGGCATGCTGTCATGTTAACATTTATATTCATGCGAGATGCTAAAGCATAAATACTTACATCGTACTCCGTGCAAAAACAATGAACTAGTCAGTAATCATGCATGATCCTAGTTTAAAAATGGCTAATGCATCGCATACAAAATGTCATTAGAATAGGCTCGGCTAATCTAAGGATGACATGTGAAATACAACAATTTTGATGCACGTATTCAAGTTTGGAATTCAAAATACTATGAAGTTAGCATGATGCGCCGAGCCTGGTGCATGCAAGACTGATGAATGATGCACGCATGCACAGCATAAGGTATGCTAAATTAAACATGCCCTAACACTAACCATCAAAGCAGGTAAGTAAAAGGGAGAAAGAAGTGGGGGTTGGAAGACATGCACACACGCACCCACACTTATTACAAATTTGCCCTCGCTCGGAGGGACCAAAAGAATAATACAATTTAATTAACCTACAAGCTAATTAAATATTACAGACAATTAACTAGTTAAGCAAATTAACTAAGCTAATTAAGCAGTAAAAATCAGCCTCGGGAAGAGGGTCCAATGCATGCACGCTCGGTTTCGCTCGGAAATCCGCCACCATGCACAAGTTGCCTCTGTTTTCCCTGCTCTACTCCTCTGAAAATGGCACAATTCCCAAGGAACACTCTCTGGACATTGTGGAACACCACCGGGCAAGGGGAATGGTCACCGGCCACGGCAGGGTGGTCATCGACCATCCATAAATGGTCGATCGACACTTGGTGTAGTCGACCGGCCAAAGCTTCCTGCAGAATCTATTTTGACAGCAGCAGAGGGCAAAATAAGGCATGGCAATGCATTTCAAGCAATGTTTGCACCAACCACACTCCTTATCATATTCATGACTCAAAGGGGCATGGTACTCGATTCCCGGACCACCAATCGCGCATTTCAATGCGTGATGGCCCAAGAACCAAGTATGCATTTTCAATGTGGGATGAAATGCACATAAACAAACAATGAGCTCAACCTCTATCATACTCAATTCAAGAGGCAAAGCATGCATGCCAATGCCATGCAACCTAGGCATGTGAGCTAGTATGCAACATGACAATGCAAGCAAACACACAAGGCATGAAGCATCAATGCTAGCCAACAAACATACAAGATGTAATACGGATGTTGAAGCACACAAACAAGCATGTGATGGGCCAAGTATGTAACAACATACAAGGCTAATGAACATGCAAGACATGATGCAATCAAAGCATGAAAAGTGTAAGACATGTAACAACATGTAAAGAGTGGGAGTGGGCTTAGACTAATTTGGGCAGCTCTCAACTAGGCCCGAAACAGTGGCCAAAAGCCATAGAAATGAGGGCCAAAACACATACAAACATGCATGCATACAAGGTCCAACACTTAGGCATATAGAGACAACTTTTAAGCACACTTAAAAGAGGAACATCATGGGCATATGGCATGCATTATAAACTCTGAAATCGTGTTATAAAATGATGCCTAATCAATCTAAACAAGGCAATGAAAGCATGCAAGCAAAGTCCGAGGTCTAAGGCTCACCAAAGAGGTATTGAACTACCCTTAACAAAACCAAACATGGCATGAATTGAATGACCAAAATCAGAGTTTTAGCATGCTAAAACAAAGCCAAAAACACAACGACGTGACATCCTGGAGGCCTACACATGATGGCATACGCAATGGCACATTCATGGAGCATTAAACATGAACTCTTTAAGGCTTTGAAGGAACACCAAATGCAAGCATACAAGCATGCTAAATGGATTGAAATGGCATGACAAGTGGTTCCAAACCACTGAAACAAAGCAAGGATGACATGCTAGAGGGGTCAATGCTCAAGGCATACAAGGGAAATTACATGGTAGCTATACAAAGCAAAGCATGGATGACCCAAATAACCAAAAATAGACCTTTAACATGCTAACACATGCATAAAAGCTTCACAAAGCTAGGCCTAAATCATGCTAGGACAGGCTCAAAGCACAAAGCATGTTAAGGCTAAAACATGGCATTACAAGACAAGTATGCAAGGCGAGCATGGTGTGTCTAAACCAAGTAAAAAAAGATGTAAAACACGGTAAAATACTACCAAATACCTATTGAAACATGGCCAACATGGTCTCAAAAATGTTGCTCACACATGAGGCTTAAACAGCACATATTGAAGACAACAAGGAGAGGGGGTGGCCCTCTCCTTCTTGGGATCTTAAACCACCATCCTCACCATTGAAATCCCTCAAGATTTTAGTGGTGAGGAGGCCCAAACAAGGTGGTCCCGGAGCTCACCAAAATAGCACAAAAATAGGGCCTAACAAGGCCTAAGAGGGGTCAAACAACCCCAAAGCTAAAAGCAACCTTAAACAACTATTTTAAGTAGGTAAAAATAAGACTTTTATATGTTATACACTAAGCTTAAAACAACAAGCAAGGTAGGCAAAAAGACTATGCAAAGATGGGATAAAAGGGGCAAGAATCTCACCCTTGAAGACCTTCTTCACAAGGATCACTCCAGCAGCTTTCTTAACTCCAAACCAGCTCAAAAACTTCGGGGACAACCCCCCAATGCATCAGCAACCAAGGTAAGGTGTAATGGTAGGTGTTTGTGTGCAATAGTAAGGACAAACACACACTTAACTTATAAGGGAGGGAGGTATAGAGATAGAATAGACACACACTTCTAACCCTAAAAAAACCAGACCTTTGGAGCCTTTTTTTCTAACCCTAGAGGAGGGAGGAGAGGCCTCTTCTTTATAGAAGATCACTCTTGCAAAGCTTACAAAACAAGCTTGGCAAGAGTGAAATCCCTCCATACACGTGTATGGAGGGAGGAAAAGGTGTATGCCAGCTAGCACAGCTGGCATAAAAATATCTGCAAAAGCAGATGCACAGTGATTAGCCAGCCAAAAATGCTATTTTGACAAAATAAATGGCCGACCAACCATCTAGAGTGCCGACCGGCCAAACATCTGGCCGATGGAAACAAAACACTGGCCGGTGGCCTCAAGCCATGGCCGGTGATGTGTGGGGATGGCCCACAAGCCATTCCCTGCCCCTCCAAGGCAAAACACAAGTGTTTGGTGCAAAACCAAACACAAAACAGTGGAGTCGAGAGATTCTGAGGCAAGGCGCGTGGCCGAGACCTCCGGGAACTCAAGACGAACACAAACGTGGATGATCACCGAGTGTTCAAACGGTAACGTCCAAATCTTGAGGACGGTCAAAAATGGGGTGTCTACAGTTGCCCCTCTTTGACAGAACTCGAAAGTTATAAGAATGACGGGAGTGAATGTCAAAGCCCAGAGACGACCCATTTTTGACAAGGCCAAAGACTTAGACAAAGTATGCAAGACAAGCAAAGATATGCGTCCGAAGGCAGGGGCAAGATGCAACTGATAATGCAAGAAGCCGAACATAACTTATGATCATGCAAAGAAAGCTGTAACGAAGCGTAACATGCGATAGTTTTAAGCAATCAAACACAAATTCAACTGCATTACAACGCAGAAAGGATGTAAGAGAATTAAGTAATTCTCGATACGTCTCACTCAGAGAATACAATACCTGCCCGATTCAGCTGGTTGCACTAGCCTCAAATGAACCGTACATACAATATCGTGCCTGAAAGAGAAAAAGAACTCAACAGGTGCAATATTGTTAGCAATCATGCATGACAATGAGAAATGAATGCAAAATGCTAATATAATATATACAAAGCTATGTATAAACAATGCAAATGATATGCAATGCATTCGAAACAATGCAAATGATATGCAATGCATTTGAAACATGATCAAATCATAAGCAGGTCAAAACCACACAAATGTCATAGAGATGATGGAGATGCAAAGTCCGTCTACCATAGAAAAGGCGCCGTAACCCTCAAACCACAATATCAACAGTGTGGAATAGGTGCGTACACATGCAGAACTATGAGTAATGTCGACGGACACAAGAACAAGTAATTGGGTGGGATGACAAAAGTGGGGAATGACCCGCTAATGAAAGAACATGATCCTAAATGCTGGACACAACAAATTACACTACAATGTAATATACATAATGGATACGGCGTGCGGGCCAAGCCAAATCTTGCCTAGGAAAGGCATGTACACAAACAAACCGCATCTAACACAGAAACGGTGCCGCAACCCTCAAACCACAATACCAGCAGTGGAATAGGTGTGTACACATGCAGAACCGTGCTTTAACGTGAAAAGTATGGGCACATACTAGACCAAGCTCAACATGGAAAGGCGCAAGCCATAGATGGATGTGATGCAGTGGATGCATGCAAGCTACAATGCAATATATACAATATGTAATGGATAGACGTAAATGCAATATTTACAGTAAGATGCATGACATATGGATTATTTATAATGTAATGCATGACATATGCATTATTTATAATGTAATGCATGACATATGCACTATTTATTTTTGTTTTGTTTTTTTGAAATGCATGAAAAGTGCATGGTGATGCGTGTTTTTTGTTTGTTTTTTTTTTGTTTGTTTTTTTTTTTGATTTTTTGAAAATGCATGACAATGCAAATGAAAGGGAAAATGCATGACAATGCATGTTTTTTTTTTTTTTTTTTTTTTTTTCCTGAAGTGCATGACAAATGTATGAAAGGGAAAATGCATGACAATGCATGATTGTTTTTTTTTTTTTTTGATTTTGTTTTGAAAGTGAAAATGGCGCATGTTGATGCATGATGATGCAAATGTGTGACAATGCACGTCTTTTGATATGCATGACAATGCATATGATCTTGAATGCGTGACCACGCATGTCGCTCGAAATGCTTGTGAGCTCGAATGCGCGACGACGCGCATCGCTTGAAATGCATGATAATGCATGTGAACTCGAATGTGCGACGACGCGAGTTGCTTGAAATGCATGACAATGCATGTGAACTCAAATACGCGACAACACGTGTCGCTTAAGATGCATGACAATGCAACTGAACTCGAATACGCGACAACGCATGTCGCTTGACAATGCAACTTACCAAAAGTCGTTCGGGCACGACGAACATCGAAGGACTTGCACCTTCAGAGGATTTAAGGTCTCCTAGACCAAATGCTGGGGAAGAATGCATAACGATGCAAATTGTGTGCGTTACAACGCGTGTAGACGCGCATAACGATGCGAGGGATTATGTGTGCTACAACGCATGCAGCCATGCAAGCACCGAAGGTTTTACACCTTCAGAGGATTTAAGGTCTCCTAGACCAGGCGTATTTAAGGTCTCGCCAGACCGGAACTGGGTGCATAATAATGCAAGTCGTGCACGTATAACTTAACGCGCGCTCACGTCAAAGCGTTGTAAAACAACGCATGTGGGATAACTTTCGAATCTTGGAAGAGACAAAAGGATACAAAAAGGATACACCGCACCCGTATTCAAGTGCTACGCATAGAAGACACGGTCTGAGGTCAAAATGGAGACCGGTGGAGCTTCGAAAATGCACTTTCTTGCACTATCTTGAGCAATGAAGGCCCCAAACCACACATCTGACCCAAACAGGGTGTAGGAGGCTCACCGGCCACTGGAGGAGATCACCGGCTGTCTATCGGCCATCAAAAACTTCCATCGGCCATCTATTTGGCCGACCGGCCAACAGTGTGGCCAACCGGCCAAACATGCCTGAATTGGGGCAGTTTGGTCTTTCAGCCACGGGTCTTATAAAATAGGGGTTTAAACCCTATTTTCTTCATTTCTTGTTGCTCGAAATCTCCTCCTCTTTCCCTCTAGACTTTTTTTCCTCCTTTATTTCCCTGTTTTCCTCGGTTTTAGCTCTCGTTTCGTCGTCCGATTTGCGAATACCTTCGCATTTCGAACGTTTTGAACCGAACGAATCTTCGTTTCGGTGTCTCTTTTTCGATTTCTGCCACTCGGGGCTTGTTTCCCTCGAGTTCATCTCGATCTCTATACCTTTTCCACATTCCGGCTTTTTCGGCCATTTTCCGCCCTCTCGGGGTTGACTTTTTGGTTGACCTTTCGTATTCTCACCCAGTTTCCACATTCTTGGCCATTTTCACATTCTCTTCGAGATGGCAGATGATATTCCAGGCGGTGGGGCTCCCCCGGAGGTAGATATGGACCCAGAGGCCGAGCTCTTGCCTCTTAGTGTCCGTCCATTCGATCCAGCGACCTACAGGCTGGCGATTCACGAGCTGCCTCCTGATGGTCTTCGCCAGTTCAGGAGCTTCGACAGGAGGGTGCCAGCGGAGCTGCTTCTGCGTGAGCCCGAGACACACTTTTCACATGGTGCTTTCGAGATATATTCTTTCCCCGGTTTTATTTTCTGCAAAGTAAAATACTCAACTGCCATAGTCGATTCTGCCTTTAACTGTCTGACCCGGATACACCGGTATATCATATGCTGTAGTTGACTGTGAACACGCTTGCACTGATATCTGTTTGCATTGGAACACGCGTACACACACTGTACTTGCTTTGAACCACTCAAACACACTAACACATCATATGTTGTAGTTCACTACGAGCACACCGGCATTCGATGTCTGTTTCAATCTGAACACATGCACGCATGCTATGTCTGTACTGAACCATTCAAACATACTGACACATCATATATTGTAGTTCACTGTGAGCACACCGGCACCCGATGTCTGTTTGAATCTGAACACGTGCACACACGCTATATCTATACTGAATATTCTTCAAAACCGTATATTGAATATTGCATCGCAACTGTTGTTTTTGAATACAGGGGGATTCCCATACCTGCCGGGGGTATGGGAATGTCATGGCCCGTGGATGGTATATGGAGCTACCGGACGCGGTCCGCCATATTATTGATCAGACCGATTTTGGCACCTTCTACAGGGGACTTTCCAAACTTACCGCGAGCAGGCCTCTCCTTGTCGCTCTGGTGGAGAGGTGGCACCACCGACTCCTTCCACTTCTCTGCCACGGGAGACATGACGATGACTCCCTATGACTTCTCGATGCTCACCGGCATCGGGGTAGGGGGTGATCCGATCCCCTTTGACACAGACATGGATGAGTGAGAGGCGGCTCAGATGTACTTGCTTGGCGACCTACCGTCTCTTGCTCGGGCAGGGTTCGTTCGATACTCGTGGTTCGAGGACCACTTTCAGATTCAGCCGGCTCTAGTGGAGGAGGCGCCGATGACTCAGGAGGAGGTGGAGCAGTACGCGCGCGGCTTCCTTATGTTCTTACTGGGGATGACCATCTTCACCGACCGGGCAAACACTGTGCCCCTCTGTTTGTTGAGCGCTCTGGTGGACGTGACCAGGATCCTGCGCTATGACTGGGGTAGGGCAGCCTTGGCCACACTCTATGGGTACATGAGCTCATCCTCTCGATGCAACGGGCAGTTGCTCGGAGGCTACTGGCGAGCTTGGGAGGTACATCTTCTTCCTCTTTTTTACATTTCTGCTCTACATTACCTGTATTCTATATACTGCACACACTGCTATCTGCCTCACGCTGGTCGTATACTGCACACACGGTACACATATAATCTGCTTTACAATGACTGTACACTGTACACACTGTACATTCTGCACAATCTACTACACAACACACGGTTCTACCATTTCTGCTTTATTCTGCATTCTGCTTTATCTGATAAGCGTCCTAATATTTGCCCTGCAGTTGTGGGTCTACGCCTACTTCCCGAGGCTTGCGCCAGTGCTTGATGTGGAGACTCCTCTCGGCGTTCCATTCTCCTGACGTTTCGACGTGAGGTGTGTGCAGAGACCTCGAGAGACGTTCATATTCTTCCGCCGCTACTTCGACACCATCATCGCCTCAGAGGTATGTTCAACTTTAGAGTTTGTTTCAAGCTTTGCTTTGCATTGACCTTTCGATAACAGTAGATAACCAATTGTGTGTCATTTACAGATCACCTGGCAGCCTTGGGCTCCATTGCCAGCCGCAGTTCGGGAGCGGTATGCCGGTGCTGAGGAGACCGCCAGGTTCAAGATTCTGCTAGAGGGCCCATTCTGTCGGGCTTGGTACCTGGGTGAGTGCTTCTTGCGCCAGACCCTGGGTTTACCGGAGCAGATAGTTCCAGGTCCGGCCCCTGTCCATATGAGGGACACCGAGAGGTATACCCTGGAGGAGATGGCCGATTACACGATTGGCTGGGATACTGAGGGCTTCAAGGGCGAGGGCGACTACACAAAGTACGTCCAGACCTACATCATGCGGCCTTTGAGCAGTGGCCGTCGAGTTGAGAGAGAGAGGCCAGCAGCGCCGGCGGCTAGGGCAGGAGTGGGAGCAGGAGCGGCGAGAGTGGCTCAGGTCAGCGACAGGAGTGGGGCACGGAGAGGACGGGGAGCTAGTTGGCCAGCATTGCCCACGATGATGACATGCCGAGGGCAGGGTGGGGAGACCTATCAGATCCCCTTCGCTCTCCCTCCGGCTAATCACGAGTTAGTCGGGTTCTACGACTTGCCCCCGGTATGTACTATTGCATTTTGCATCTTGCATTGTCATTTCGTTTCGTTTTTCTTGATATTTCGCAGAATACTGATACTTTTAACACTTTTGCAGGCTTCTTCCGAGTGCACTCGTCAGTCCCTGGAGTTGAACGCCTCCATGATGGGGATGCTACAGCGGAGCTTCGACCTGCTGGCCATTTACAGTATTCCGGTATGCTCTTCTGACCACAGTCTCAAACCATACATAAACTGTTTCACATAATCTGATGCATCGCACTGTCAACACAATACTCGATACACGGCCCTCACGGCATCTGATACACTGTAGCCCACAGACTGTTCACAGCATTACTCACGGCATTCATACACTGCACTTAGTCACTGCATTTTGTACTGATACACTGCTCACAGTATTCATACACTGTATTCACACACTGCATTCTGTACTGATACACTGCTCACAGTATTCATACACTGTATTCACACACTGCATTCTGTACTGATACACTGCTCACAGTATTCATACTCTGTTTTGCATAGCATACTGATGCGTCTGCCATTTGTGCTTTTCAGCCTCTATTCCAGATGTCGGCCGCAGGAGGTGTTCCAGCTGGACCTTCTGTTTCCGCTCGAGGAGGAGGGCGAGGTGGCACAGTATTCCCCTGCACCAAAGTGGGGTGCACTCATGTCGGGAGTAGCTCTCGGGCACCGATCCCAGATGATGATAAGTCGGAGGCCGAGGCAGAGACGGAGGCAGAGTCGTCTGAGGAGGAGACCGGAGACGACTCGGGCTTAGACGACGGTGTTGATGAAGATGCTCCTGGACCTTCGTCTAGGAAGAGGATGAGGACAGACCCATAGGCCTGAGATGGTCGATGCTGATCCAGATTTTTGCTGCTTTTCTTTTTTTGTTTTACTTTTTTCTTTTTTGCTGGTAGCTTGGGTACCTTGTACTGCCACAAGCAGGTTCTTTTTTCTTCGAAACTTTGTACTTGAAAAGATGATGAAATGAAACAAGCTTTTTGTCTAAAAAAGTGTTACATTTGTGTATTTCCTACATTGCATTGTATTGCATCGCATCATATTACACAACAATGTAAATGAGATTAATCTTTGTTCGAAAATCAAACACTTGTATTGTAATAACCAGGTAGTGAACTAGCTAATGACAAAACAACTCGCACAACCCACTGCTCATTCTGAACATACAGCCCATAACACAACGCTCAGTTTATTCTGCACACAGCGGATCCACACAGCTCATACAACACACCGCTTATTCTGAACACATAGCCCATTCTGAACTCATAGCCCACATCAGCATATTGCTCATTCTTAATACACGGTTCATTCTGAACTCTGCAGAAGTTGAAACACACTCAGATGCTCCAAAGTTTCTTGTTTTGCAATCCGGAACCCAAAAGCTTCAGATAGGTCCAGGTTTTTCTGTTCACACTTATCGGGGTGGGCCCTGCAATCGTTGAAAGAACCAATCTTACTTTTCACAAATGTGGAGAGTGGCACAGCACCCTGAGCACAAAGCGATTTGAGGAAAGGATTTTCAACCGGGTATTGAGCCTACGACTGAACACAGCGAAAAGGACTCAACAGAGAAAACAAAAAGGCACTCAACCTAAACAAATCAAGTAACACTCAAGACGACTCAAGGCAAGAATCGAGGCAGTCAAAACAAAAGACACGACACACAGACGTGTTATAAAAGACAAGAAACCTCTTAGTTTGCAAGGAGCTAGTTTCTTCGGGTATTATTCCCACCCTTTCTTATTTGTGATTCTCACATCACTCGGTCCTCAGGCTCGGTTTTTCTCTCAAAACCCCTTTTTGCTCACTTTTCTCTTGACTCACACCTCTCTATTCTTCACGCTCTCATTTTTCATTCCTCTCCAGATATGGTCGGTGAATAAACAAGAGGTCGTGGGTTCATGCCCAACACTGTTAGCTCGCAGCTATTTCCTCCGGTGACATGTAGTCGATGTTCTTAATAAGGGAGTGGAGTATCTTGATCCATTCCGTTTCGTGCTTCGCACTTGGCTTGATACCTTGTTACTCGGATGTTGAGAGAGCTTTCAACCCTTTGTTGACAGCTTCAACTGTGCCCTTTTCTGGCAGGGAGAGTGCCCTTCTTGGCAAGTATGGTGCCCTTTCTGGCAAATGCACTAACAACGGGGGAAAGACAGGAAGCCTGACTCAACTGTGCCCCTAGTTCATTATTTTGACCATTTTTTGTTTTTGGCTTTCTACTAAAACAATTTTGACTAAGATGAGAGTTAGATTAACATGCTTGTTCAATTTTTGATTTGAAATCATGCAAGTTAGGCTATGAGCACTGGAATTTTTCCTTTTTTGGGTCCAAGAAAATGGTCCAGTTTTAGAGAAATGAAACAATTTTCGAGAAAATAGTCAACCTCAGTAAAAATTTCTCAAAAATCATTTGGCAAACAGCCAATGCTCAATGAGCATGAAACTTACTCTCGAGACGTACAACCTCGGATCGGAGGCAATGAAAAATTACCCCTTGTTCCAAAGGGCACAGCACGGCAACGGAAAGTTTCCCCTGGTTTGGATGGCGACTCATGGCAATGGAAAGTTGCCCCTTGTCTGGATAACGCCGCAGCATACTGTAACCAGTCCTTGTTAGTGATGATCACAACCGAACTCTCGGATAAAGAGAAGACAAAGATGGTCAAAACCAATATATGGACACAGTCACTTTGAAAGTGCATGGGGCTGGACTTCAGGATGAATTTGCCTACGTATCCCAAACATGGGAATCAAGTCTTACGTAGTTCCGGTCGTGTCACAACCGAACTATCGGATTCAGAAAAGGCAAGGATGATCAAAACCATTATATGGACACACTTGATTTGGAAGTGTTTGTGGCTGGACTTCAGGATGAAGTTGCCTACATATCCCAGACATGGGAATCAAGTCTTACGTAGTTCCGGTAAGGTACACTCGGGTATTAACCTCTCCTTTTGCGCTCTAACTTTTGCCCAGGCCGCCCTTCTGGGTTTTCAACCTTGCGAGTTGTGTTTTTCTTTTCTTTAATTCTTTTTGTTTTTTTCTTTTCTTTTTCATCTTTTTTGTATTTTTCTCTTGCTCTAACTTTTGTCTGGGTCGCCCTTTTGGGTTTTCGGCCCAGCGAGCCTCTCAAGGGTAAAAGTGTAACAGGTTCATGCCAAATGGTTTTAGGATCTCGAAGCCATCCGTATCCAGGAGGGTGGTTGTTGTATTGACTTGCAGAAGGATCCGTCTTCGACTCTTCGAGCACATCAGACATTTTTGCCCCTAGTTCGAGGGGCGCTTCTGATTTAGCTTTGCAAGCTTCTTCTGATGAGGTCTGATCTTCTTGATTTGACTTTCTTGGCCTTTTGTTCGAGGGTTGCTTCAAATTTGGCCATGCAGGCCTCATGTTGTAGTTGATCGTTGAACATTCTGAACTAAGGTCCAAGGTTTGAAAGCAAGGGCTCAAGTCTTGAGGCTGAGAGCGATCCTAAGCTGCACAATCTCAAAAGCGATTCCACACAGGTCTTCGTAGGACTGCGCAGAATATTTTGTTTTTGAAATTTTTTTAAGAAAGCGACAAATCGCTCGCACTGAAGATAGTGCAGAACCAATCTGGATCAAGCCAGGGTTCTTCTCAGTACTCACGTTAACAAACATGATTTCAATCAGTAAGGGCTTAGCACGCCTCTCTTTCTCTCAAATGATCAAAATTTTGCAAATCTCGAGGAATTCCTTTTTCTTCGTTTTCATCACCATAGTGTTAAAATTTTTTTGAAAAACTTAGGTCAATGTAATGAATTCGAGGTGCAGAAGAGTAAGTGAAATGCTCTGCCGTTTCATTTAAATGCTCTGGCACAACTAGCTCAAAGTAGCAATAAGCACAAAAATATGATAGCCGCAGCTATTTCATTCAGATTTCCTGGTTACAACCGGCTCCATAGCAGAGACAGACTCAAAAGAAAACAAAAGAGTAATTACAAAACAAAACGGTGTTTGAGGCAACTACCCCGGAATCACCTGACATTCTATACAATGGGACTGACTCGACAGAACAAGACAGACCCTTAAGCAAAAAGACTGACTCAAGACAATGAGACAGACCCCAAAACAAAACAAAGAACTGACTCGACACCTAAGCCATAAATTACAAAACTGCATTTGCAAATGCTCCCAACAGTGCGTGCCAAACGCCACATCTGAAATACACCAGGCGCCGCCCGCAGGTGGTCCAACCCCTGATCACATACTTGCAGTATCCTCGAAGTCCAACAACTCAGTGGTAACAGACTTTGCTGAGGTGGGTGGGAGGATGACCTCATTGTCGATCAAATCTTGCACTTCGTGGCGAAGGCGGAAACAACCGTCAATGTTGTGACCGGTTTGCTGATGGTATGCGTAGTACAAGGCAGCATCATATGTGAGAGGGAGATTCTTCGGAAGAGGTCGAGGTTCGAGGGGTTTAAGGTGCCCATTTTTAGCCAGAATTTGAAATGCCCTAGACAAAGGCATGTAGAGGGCATGAAAGACTCTACATCCTCGAGGCAGATACTTCGAAGTCTGAGGGTTCTTGCTAGACGTACTAGCGAAAGGGTCGGCAGGCACTGCCTTGGCTTTCTGATCTTTTCCTGGTGCAGGTTGGGAGTAGAAGGGACTGTTCTGGCATAACGGGGCTTATCCCGATTTTCTGCCTGGCTTGATCTATCCTCGGCTGGAGTGGGGAAAGCATCATCCGCAGCTTTAGTCATGACTGCGAATACTTGCTGCTTATTCATCCCCCCGGCTTTCAAAGCCTCGACTGCCCACATCAGTTGCTCAACGGGATCAGCATATGTTCCCACTTTATTATTACCTTTAGCCTCAGCCTGATCGAGGGTTTGGGTTGCTACATCAGAGCGAAACCTGGTTGTCGTTGACACGTCATTGTTGTAGCTTGAAACAACCTCAGGTTGGTTGAGCTCGATCACAATTCGCCCCAGTAGCGGGGGCTCCTGCGGCATGAAGTTCCCGGCATGTGGTGCAGCTGGTGGCGAAGCCGACATTCTGTAAGCGAGATCCACCATAGACCTCTGGAGGTCACTAATCATTCCCATCAACTCAAACGTGGTGGGCTCATGAATTTGAAACATCTAGGGTTCCCAGATCAGGTGCGCGGCAGGTGACCTGGGCAGATGTGGTATTTTGACATTGGGTTCATCCCGCAAGATGGTTCCTTGGTCCAACGTGGCTGCCATAACCACAATCTCCTCCGAATTTTGTGCCATCATAAGTCTGTTGAACTTGAATGGTGACTGACGCAATCGGTCGATTGATGGATCAGATATCTGTCTTGCCTCAGCAAGGGAGAACACTGGTTATTCTATACTAAAATCTTTGAACTGAAAGAGAAAACACGCAGCATTTCAGCCCAAACGGAACAGACACAGGCATAGCTGAAAAACTGTACTCTACTACTGATTACTGTTCCCCAAAATCACTGCCCCAAAACTGAGTCTGATACTCGCAGATATAACTGATTCCCCAAAATACTGATACTGATGCCCTCAGGCCTGGTACTTAAACTTGCGAACTGATATGTGCGTTCCTGTAGAGATACACTCTAAAAGAACATAGCAAGTAAATGAGAACAAAAACACCCCTATGTTGGGGTAGGGTTTCCCTGTCCTATTTTGTCAGGAGCTAGGGTTTCACTACGCACGCAACGGTTTCAAACAACCTAAAATCGGGTAAGCAACCTGTCCTAGTTTGGGATGGTCACTACGGATTCCGAATATGCACTAGGTCGAATGGTCAAAAAGGGCGCCCCGATAAAACTGAGATTTGTGCTCCCATACTGGCAGAGCCCATAACCGGTTAGCCTTATGGCATGCTTTGACAAAGCAAGCCTCTAGGAAACCATTCAGGAATAACAGATGGAAAACACGGTGTCCTAGGCACACCAATGCACAGGCAATGCAAAGAAGCACATAAGTGTACTCAAAACAGGATATCATGCGTTTGAGTCAAGTTCTCTAAACTCCCCAGCAGAGTCGCCAGAAACTATAGACACGCCCTTGGGCCTCATGCTACAGTTTGGACTCGATTTGTGTCGGTTCTTAATCTGATCTCACAATGTGGAATGTGAGATTGATAAATCACCAAAGAGTCCAAATCCGGAAAATAGTTTTGGAAAACAGATTTTTGTAAAGAAGTGCCAAACGTGGATTGCTTTGCCAGATACAAAGTCGCCACCTAAATATTTTATTTTGAGGGAATTTAGGAAACCCTGACTTGTTTGCCTAAGGCTACATGTCCGTCATCACCAAAGTTGCCTCGGCTCAGGAACTTGGGTACGATTGGGGAAGGTCAGCTATGAGCACCCCCTCTTGCCCGATCCGAAGATCGGCCTCTACTAACCATGATATCTAGTTTTGAAAACACATGCGTTCTTATTCCGGTTAATTAGCCTAGAATTACTATGCTATGCGCGCAGCAAAACAAGTATAGATTAGATCGCCTAATTTGGAACAAAGTATCTCATATCCGTTTGTTTGAAAATGATTTCAAATTTACTACTCGCGAGTAGGCTAAAACACGGATTTCAATGAGTTGTTCTAACTTAAACAATCCAACCTTCACCCACAGGCATTCAGGCAGTAATATCATGTAAGTATATAGCCGCATGGTAGGCATGCTGTCATGTTAACATTCACATTCATGCGAGATGCTAAAGCATAAATACTTATATCGTACTCCATACCAAAACAATGAACTAGTTAGTAATCATGCATGATCCTAGTTTAAAAATGGCTAATGCATTGCATACAAAATGTCATTAGAATAGGCTCGGCTAATCTAGGGATGACATGTGAAATACAACAATTTTGATGCACGTGTTCAAGTTTGGAATTCGAAATACTATGCAGTTAGCATGATGCGCCGAGCCTAGTGCATGCAAGACTGATGAATGATGCACTCATGCACAGCATAAGGTATGCTAAATTAAATGTGCCTTAACACTAACCATCAAAGCAGGTAAGTAAAAGGGAGAAAGAAGTGGAGGTTGGAAGACATGCACACACGCACCCACACTTATTACAAATTCGCCCTCGCTCGGAGGGACCAAAAGAATAATACAATTTAATTAACCTACAAGCTAATTAAATATTACAGACAATTAACTAGTTAAGCAAATTAACTAAGCTAATTAAGCAGTAAAAATCAGCCTCGGGAAGAGGGTCCAATGCATGCACGCTCGGTTTCGCTCGGAAATTCGCTACCATGCACAAGTTGCCTCTGTTTTCCCTACTATGCTCCTCTGAAAATGGCACAATTCCCAAGGAACACTCTTTAGACATTGTGGAACACCACCTGCCAAGGGGAATGGTCACCGGCCATGGCAGGGTGGTCATCGACCATCCATGGAGCCATCGGCCATCCATAAATGGTCGATCGGCACTTGGTGTAATCGACTGGCCAAAGCTTCCTGCAGAATCTGTTTTGACAGCAGCAGAGGGCAAAACAAGGAATGGCAATGCATTTCAAGCAATGTTTGCACTAACCACACTCCTTATCATATTCATGACTCAAAAGGGCATGGTACTTGATTCCCGGACCACTAATCGCACATTTCAATGCGTGATGGCCCAAGAACCAAGTATGCATTTTCAATGTGGGATGAAATGCACACAAACAAACAATGAGCTCAACCTCTATCATACTCAATTCAAGAGGCAAAGCATGCATGCCAATGCCATGAAACCTAGGTATGTGAGCTAGTATGCAACATGACAATGCAAGCAAACACACAAGGCATGAAGCATCAATGCTAGCCAACAAACATACAAGATGTAATACGGATGTTGAAGCACACAAACAAGCATGTGATGGGCCAAGTATGCAACAACATACAAGGCTAATGGACATGCAAGACATGATGCAATCAAAGCATGAAAAGTGTAAGACATGTAACAATATGTAAAGAGTGGGAGTGGGCTTAGACTAATTTGGGCAGCTCTCAATTAGGCCCAAAACAGTGGCCAAAAGTCATAGAAATGAGGGCCAAAACACATACAAACATGCATGCATACAAGGTCCAACACTTAGGCATATATAGACAACTTTTAAGCACACTTAAAAGAGGAACATCATGGGCATATGGCATGCATTATAAACTCTGAAATCATGTTATAAAATGATGCCTAATCAATCTAAACAAGGCAATGAAAGCATGCAAGCAAAGCCCGAGGTCTAAGGCTCACCAAAGAGGTATTGAACTACCCTTAATAAAACCAAACATGGCATGAATTGAATGACCAAAATCAGAGTTTTAGCATGCTAAAACAAAGCCAAAAACACAACGACGTGGCATCCTAGAGGCCTACACATGATGGCATACGCAATGGCACATTCATGGAGCATTAAACATGAACTCTTTAAGGCTTTGAAGGAACACCAAATGCAAGCATACAAGGATGCTAAATGGACTGAAATGGCATGACAAGTGGTTCCAAACCACTGAAACAAAGCAAGGATGGCATGCTAGAGGGCTCAATGCTGAAGGCATACAAGGGGAATTACATGGTAGCTATACAAAGCAAAGCATGGATGACCCAAATGACCAAAAAAAGACCTTTAACATGCTAACACACGCATAAAAGCTTCACAAAGCTAGGCCTAAATCATGCTAGAACAAGGCTCAAAGCACAAAGCTTGTTAAGGCTAAAACATGGCATTACAAGACAAGTATGCAAGGCAAGCATGGTGTATCTAAACCAAGTAAAAACAGAGGTAAAACATGGTAAAATACTACCAAATACCTACTGAAACATGGCCAACATGGTCTCAAAAATGTTGCTCACACATGAGGCTTAAATGGCACATATTGAAGACAACAAGGAGAGGGGGTGTCCCTCTCCTTCTTGGGACCTTAAACCACCATCCTCACCATTGAAATCCCTCAAGATTTCAGTGGTGAGGAGGCCCAAACAAGGTGGTCTTGGAGCTCACCAAAATAGCACAAAAATAGGGCCTAACAAGGTCTAAGAGGGGTCAAACAACCCTAAAGCTAAAAGCAACCTTAAACAACTATTTTAAGTAGGTAAAAATAAGACTTTTATATGTTATACACTAAGCTTAAAACAGCAAGCAAGGTAGGCAAAAAGACTATGCAAAGATAGGGTAAAAAGGGCAAGAATCTCACCCTTGAAGACCTTCTTCACAAGGATCACTCCAGCAGCTTTCTTAGCTCCAAACCAGCTCAAAAACTTCAAGGACAACCCCCCAATGCCTCAGGTAAGGTGTAATGGTAGGTGTTTGTGTGCAATAGTAAGGACAAACACACACTTAACTTACAAGGGAGGGAAGTATAGAGATAGAATAGACACATACTTCTAACCATAAAAAAACCAGACCTCTGGAGCCTTTTTTTCTAACCCTAGAGGAGGGAGGAGAGGCCTCCTCTTTATAGAAGATCACTCTTGCAAAGCTTACAAAACAAGCTTGGCAAGAGTGAAATCCCTCCATACACGTGTATGGAGGGAGGAAAAGGTGTATGCCAGCTAGCACAGCTGGCATAAAAATATCTGCAAAAGCAGATGCACAGTGATCGGCTAGCCAAAAATGCTATTTGACAAAATAAATGGCCGACCGACCATCTAGAGTGCCGACCGGCCAAACATCTGGCCGATGGAAACAAAACACTGGCCGGTGGCCTCAAGCCATGGCCAATAATGTGTGGGGATGGCCCATAAGCCATTCTCTGCCCCTCCAAGGCAAAACACAAGTGTTTGGTGCAAAACCAAACACAAAACAGTCGAGTCGAGAGATCTTGAGGCAAGGCGCGCCGAGACCTCCGGGAACTCAAGATGAACACAAACGTGGATGATTACCGAGTGTTCAAATGGTGACGTCCAAGTCTTGAGGATGGTCAAAAATGGGGTGTCTACAAGCATGCTGTCTCTATATTCATGTATCCTCACCATCAAAGCCCTCCTAATCATCTCCATCATGGTAAGGATGTGTTTGTCCCTAGCTTGTATCACCCATGTGTTAAAGCATTCAGAGATGTTATTGAGTAGCCTATTGGATTTGGTTCTTGGACTAAACAACATTCCTAGTTTGAATTCTATGTTTTGCATATCAAACTCAGGCCTAAATTCAGGGTACTTAGGCCTGTTGTTATTATCCTCATCAACAGAGCCTATAGGGGTAACTAGTTCTTCCTCAAATGAATCTGCATCATTCACTTCACACTCATGGCCTTCTTTAAGCCTTTCTTCATTGACATCTCTCTCAACATTACTATCAAACAAGATGTCATCAAGAATAGGATCATCATCATCACTACTATTTGAGCAATCCTTGTCTGATGGGTCATCATTGCTATCACTGTCAGTGTCTGAGTCCTCTTGACAGTAATCATTGTTGTAATTTCCATCATTTTCCACATCTTTCATAGACATATCAATAAGGAATAAAACAGGATGAGCAACAACTACGTAATGTGGCTTATGATGCTTAATAAACAGCTCTAAGGTATTTGTATTTTCCAACAAAGAATACTGTGGATAAGTGGTTTGGAAATACTCTTCAGATCCTGGGAGACGCTAGTGATCCTCAGCTAATCACCTGAAAAGATACAAACACTCTGGTCAGGGGTGCCAGAATTAGCACTCCGACGGACAAGTCAGTTCAGACACTCAGGATAGCTTGTTTACTAAGTTAAGTGAAGTGATTCTTACATACCTTTCTCAATCCATTGTTCCTGTATTTATACCTGTTCATTTTGATCCTCGGGGCCAGGGCCTACTTTTTAATCATTGTCCTTTCTCTTATTCGGCTCCAAGGATCTACACTTATTCGGTACATATATTATATTCGGCTACCCATTCTCGTAGGATACAGCCGATTAATATCAGTCTTCTAAGGTACGCACCTTCTGATTGTGCCATTATTCGGCTCCTACAATTGCCCCCCGAACTCCCCATTGACGGTAGTTAATCGACGTGTTTGGTCTTGCATTGGAAAAGTCAAAATAGGTCAGGCGGCTTCGCGTACCCCAATACAGATGTCAGAATGTGCACACCTTTTCGGTCATCATTACACTTTCCCGCCTCATTCGTGCGTCTCGCATTTATTGCGATTTGAAATTTCAGTCCTTTCGAGTGCACATTTCGTCGAGTATTCGAGACTCTTGGAGCGCTAGCTGGTATCCCTTCTCTGACTCGCATTTTCTGCAACTCTTCTCCGTCTACCCTCGTCTCCCTTAGTCCTCGTAAGTCTTCTTCTCTTTTCTTTGCAATCCTACTTTCTGTTTGTTATTTTAATTTTGGAGAACCCTTGATTCCATGCGAAAATGGCTAAACACTTGAAAGACCTCCTTTCTGAAGGTTGTGTTTCCGGATTCCAACGACACTTTTCCATCCCTGACGATGTTCATCTGTCTCTAGTGTCGGACAATACTCTGGATGTGGAGAGAGAGGATCGAAATTCAATCGTCTTTCCTCTCCTATCCATTGTAGAGGGCGAGGTCCATTTTCCCCTACATACATTCCTTAGGGCCGTCCTCCGCCATTGGGGTCTGATTCCTTCTCAGCCCAACGTGAACTTTTTTTGAATCGTAATGGGGATCATAGAGTTGAACCGGTGCCTCAAGATCGATCTTGGCATTCCGGCCATTCGGCACTGCTATGCTTTAGCCAAATCTTCTGGTCGGCTTGGGCGGTACTTTCTTTGGGCCAAGGATACTGACCATCATTTGGTAACCATGCTTGCCAGTTCTGGTAAGCGTGTGGACGACGTAATGGTCAATGTCCAAGGGAACTGGGAATTTGGCGAAGGCGAGGGTTGCCTAGACTCTATTCCCAGATGGAGGGGTGAACCAGGTTGCCGTGTGTCTCCTTGCGTTTATTGAACTTTTCTTTCACTCGACCTTCTTTCCATGTTTAACCCTTTGTCTTTGCAGGCAGTAAATTGAAGAAGATTCTGGTTTCTACTGATGATGCAGTCCTTGCGCAGATTGCGACTACACTCGGATACTTTGGCTGTCCAAATGTACAGAAGCAAGGGAGAGCGGCCCACATACTTCTTCGATACGAGCCTACTTATACTACTTTTTCGGCCACTGACAACATTCTGATTCCATCCGGCGATCAACACCTTGCAGCTCTTATCTTCCCTAGCTTCAAGAGCCTTAGGCAAGTTGGTCTCGAAGCTTCTGATTCGGGATAAGACGTGGAGTCGGTGGTAGAGGTAGTCGCCGAACCAGCCAGAGAGTTCGCTGTGGAGGCCGAAGAGGTTGACGAGGCCCTAAACTCGGCGTTTGAGGCAGCCAGACTTAGTAAGCCTACCTCACCGTCCACTTCGGATCGGGCGGAGTTTTCTTCTGGAGATATTTTTGGAAGTTTGGGAGACCTATCCGGCGATTTTTTTGAAGGTATGGCTGGGGAAAACCTCACGCAGATGGCTCGAAAGAAAAATGCCAAGCGAATGGCCGCCCAAAAAAAGGCCAAGGTTGCCCGTTCTGGACCTGCCTTGATTGAGTCTTTCGAGCCCGTTATTCAAGAGTCGGCTCAGATTGTTGCGGCTGAAACGGCGAAAGAGGTTGAACAACCGGTCATTGAAGAACGGTTGATTCTGGAAGAGCGGGGCAAGAAGCGTAGCGCCGAGGGATGGGCCAGTTCGGAAGATAGTCCTGTTGATAAAAGGCCTCGTTTACAAAAGTTGGACGTGGTTGTTCCTTTTATTGTTCAGCCAAAGATCAGAGACACGCCGATTTCCTCTGACGCATCCATCATTACTGACCCAGCGGTAGCTTTAAGCCTGGCGGCTTCAGTCTCCCTACCAGCTGATAAGCCATCCTTTCATGTCGTATCAGATTTGGTGGCCGTAGCCCTATCTGCGCAGTCGGCCCTCTTGGTAGGTGAACTTGACTTGTTTTGATTTTGGTTGTCTATGGCATCTAACAATCCCAACTCGTTTTGCAGACGGTCGGTAGGATCGCCGACTTGGGCCGTCGCCTACACGATGCCCTTGAGAGGATTGACCGTTTGTAGTTAGAAGTGGGCGATCAAAAGAGCAGGGCTGAGTTTGAGATGATGAGAGCCGCAATGGAGACTGTGCGAGCCGAAGCCGAAGTAGAAGGGGGCTGGACTACCGATCATCTCCGTTCTGATGCCGAAGATAGGGCAAACGCGAGCAAAGAATCGCTTAGGCTAGCCGAGGAGGCGCTTAACAACGTGGAGACTGAGTTAGCAGAGTTGAAGGCGGCCAAGGAAAAGGCAGAATCTGAGGCTTCTGCCGCATTCGAAGCAGGAAAAGGCGCCGGCTTCAAGGAATACGTAGATGAAGTCCCCAAGTTTGAGAATCGGGGATTCAAACATGGGTGGCTTAAGGCCCTTGATGCCGTTGGGGTTACATTGGCCTTGCCAATTCCTTGTGAGCAGGTGGACGTTTAGCCACTTGAGTCTGACCCCAAGGATTGATCTAGGAGTCATTCGAATTTTATGAAATGCTTTCCCTTTTGATGTATGTTTTTGTTTTAAGGACTTTTGTTGGTTCCGAGTAGTTTTCATGTATAAATTGGTTACTGTCTGCGCTCAATTTATTAATGAAAATTACCTTGTCATTTCACTACTACTTATGTGCAGTTTGTGATGTTATGTTGGTGAAGAATTTTTGCCTTTCACTACTTTAGATAAAATGATTACTTTGTTGAGCTTTCTACGATTGAATATCTTGGCAATATTGACTTATCATTCGTATGCCGAATAGTTCGTGGGTATTACGCTGGTGAACCGATTCATGGGCCGGCTGGGGCACTTAATCCGAATAGATTGATTAATCTGCCCTTGCCCCAGGCGGTGCATGATCATTCGGGCGCTGAATGAGACGAACTCAGGAGTTTTGAAGTCGATTCATGGGCCGGCTGGATCACTTAAGTCGAATATATTCGATCACTTAAGCCGAATATATTTATAAATCTATCTGCTCTTGCCCCAGGTGGTGCATGATCACTCAGGAGTTTTGAAGTCGATTCATGCGCCAGCTGGAGCACTTGAGCCGAATATATTTGATCACTTAAGCCGAATATATTGATAAATCTATCTGCCCTTGCCCCAGGTGGTGCATGATCACTCAGGAGTTTTGAAGTCAATTCATGGGCCGGCTGGAGCACTTGAGCTGAATATATTGATAAACTTAATCCAAATAGATTGATTAATCTGCCCTTGCCCCAGGCGGTGCATGATCATTCGGGCGCCGGATGAGACGAACTCAGGAGTTTTGAAGTCGATTCATGGGCCGGCTGGAGCACTTGAGCCGAATATATTTGATCACTTAAGCCAAATATATTTGATCACTTAAGCTGAATATATTGATAAATCTATCTGCCCTTGCCCCAGGCGGTGCATGATCACTCAGGAGTTTTGAAGTCGATTCATGGGCCGGCTGGAGCACTTGAGCTGAATATATTTGATCACTTAAGCCGAATATATTTGATCACTTAAGCTGAATATATTGATAAATCTATTTGCCCTTGCCCCAGGCGGTGCATGATCACTCAGGAGTTTTGAAGTCGATTCATGGGCCGGCTGGAGCACTTGAGCCGAATATATTGATAAATCTATCTGCCCTTGCCCCAGGCGGGTCGATCCAGTTGGCACCGGGCGATTGAGGTTTTCACAATTAATGAGATTGCCTCGAGGGTGCTGCCTCTGTAAAGGATAAATAATTAAAGGTACAACTTTTATGAGCACAGTAAGCAACTGACTCCAGCTTTTGAAGGTATCGTGTGAATGTCAAACAGACTCTTCTTTAACAGTAGAGGGCAAGCGAGGATGCTAGTTGAGCTGGGTGGAGACATGAATCGAGGTGGTGACCCTTCGCGCACAGGGAGTAAGAGTTCCAGGGATCGAGAGAGGCATTAGTCTCCTCGACGTCGAAGCAGGTCGCCCAGGCGGGAAAAGCAGTCGCAGGGCAGATCTCCTCAACCTCGAGTCGAGAGGGGATCTGACGCGAATTCGTGCCCATTAAGCTTTGCGGTATTTGTGGGGAATAGACCCATGACAGAGGTGGACTCGATCGTTCGAGACCCAAATGTAGCAGTCGAGTTTGCTCGACAAATTTTTCCTCATAAAGTTCAGCAATCGATGGTAGGTCGACAGGACTACGAAGTATTTCGTGAAGGCATTCACGGGGCGGTGAAGGGGCTTTACACTGCCTATGAAATCGACATGCGGCTGCGCGCTGCTCGCCGAGAAATAGAGAAGAAGGAGGAACGTATTCGAAGTTTGGAGGCTCGCGCGGAGGCGGCTGAGCGCGGGTTAAGGAAGACCAAGGCGGCTCAGGCACAACCCGCCGGGCAAGGAAATCCAATCGTGGAAGAAAGGGTTACCAGTCGGCTCATCAATACCGGGTTCACCGATCGTAAGACGGCGAGTATGTTTACAATAGAGACCACGAAGAGGAGGGCCTATGAAAAAAGTTTTCATGAAGGCCGAAAATTTGGAATCGAAAAGACCAAGGAGAAACTTGTCGAGGAAGTTTGCTGATATGAAAATCGTGGATTTAGGCACGGTTGGATCAAGGCATCTTAAGCCGCGGAAGCTCTTCGAGCGTCGGGCATTGATTCGCAATCGCCACTCTACCATAGTAAACATTTTCCGTTTTCTGCTTTTGAAGTCGAGAAGAGTGAGGATGAGGGTGACGCCGTATAAATATACCTATTGTAAGGTTGAAATGCAGATCACGTTCAAAATTATGTAATTTATTGTTTGTTTGATTGAATAGAAACGTTCTATTATAAACATTTCGTTGCAGTTCGTATTCGGCATGTACGTGTTTCGTTTTATTGTATACATGTTTGAATGAATGTATAAACGTTGATCGGTCCGAGTATCTGTTAAGTGTCCAGTGATACGAGGCTTATAGGCAGGGTCGACCCATACGTGATAGCTGCTTCTTCCTGAATGAGGCCATTGTAACTTGAGGAAGCCGAAAACCAGTGAGTAGAGTGGCTGCGGCAAATTTGACTCGGCTCGGGGCCTAGATTTTTGGCCAGTGCATGTGCTTCAAAAAGTCATTTGGATAACTAGGCCGTGGCAAATGTCAACCGACGTTTGTCTCATGGAGTTTAGCGTTAATGAAATCGCCTTGGGATTGGGGCCTCGAGATCGCTACAAGTATTGAAAATAAAAGGAGTGGGCGCTTTGCGCAGATAAACAATCACTTATTATGTGAGGTGAGATAAGTGGGGATGTTAGTTAGAGAGGCTCGGAGTTCAGCCGAGCTTGGTGTTGCAATGGAGCGCGGCAGAGGACCCATCTGTATGGGAGGTAGGGCGTCCAAAAGTTGGCATGAGTCTTCAAGTCGTCGAAGCAGATCACCTCGAAAGGAAAGGCAACGATCGTTGGATTTATCCTTCCTTGTCCTGGATCT
The DNA here is from genome assembly GCF_055761805.1 of Camellia sinensis. Taxonomy (NCBI): domain Eukaryota; kingdom Viridiplantae; phylum Streptophyta; class Magnoliopsida; order Ericales; family Theaceae; genus Camellia; species Camellia sinensis. The sequence continues at coordinate 171,799,708 of NC_138965.1, read as the reverse complement.
TTGCCTTGATATTGTCAATGGTATTAGGGGAAGTTTGGCAATGCGCAAGTCATGGGCTTGGGCACAGTTGGCTCAAGGCATTGCAAACCATGGAGGACTTCCGGGTGATGGGAGTTGATTCAGCGCTGCCGCTTTACCAATGCGTCTTTTCCCCTTTTTAGCTTTTGAGGTTGAAAATGGGTATTGTAATGCTCAAATGCGGGTTGCGTTTATGTAACAACTGTTTGATCAAATAAAAAGTTTTATTTCAAACATTTGCGTCTTATTCTGAATTTTTTATATGCTTAGTTAAGCACCTTATTTCGGATGTTGGCGTGTTTTGTTTTGTTCGTGCCGAAGGGTACTCCAAATACGGAGACTTAATCGGCCCTAAGGTGTCATGCACCAAAGGGGGCTCCAAATCGGGAGACTTAATCGGCCCTAAGGTGTCATGCACCAAAAGGGGCTCTGAATCCGGAGACTTAATGTGGCCAATCGTGATATCCACGAAGGGCGCTCTGAATCCGGAGTCTTAATCGGATCTAAGGTGTCATGCACCAAAGGGGGCTCCGAATCCGAAGACTTAATCGGCCCTAAGGTGTCATGCACCAAAGGGGGCTCCGAATCCAGAGACTTTATGTGGCCAATTGTGGTATCCACGAAGGGCGCTTCGAATCCGGAGTCTTAATCGGCCCTAAGGTGTCATGCACCAAAGGGGGCTCCAAATTGGAAGACTTAATGTGGCCAATCGTGATATCCACGAAGGGCGCTCCGAATCCGGAGTCTTAATCGGCCCTAAGGTGTCATGCACCAAAGGGGCTTCGAATCCGGAGGCTTAATCGGCCCTAAGGTGTCATGCACCAAAGGGGGCTCCGAATCCGGAGACTTAATCGGCCCTAAGGTGTCATGCACCAAAGGGGGCTCCGAATCCGGAGAGTTAATGTGGCCAATCGTGATATCCACGAAGGGCGTTCCGAATTCGGAGACTTAATCGGCCCTAAGGTGTTATGCACCAAATGGGGGACTTTTAATCGTCGACATGACGAGCGCTACAATGGGGTTTGAGAAATGAATTGAGTGACGAAGAAAAATGGTTTGCATTGCAGAAGTAATATATATACAAGTATCAAAGCCCACAAGTCAGGTCAGTGATAGGGTTTTCATGAAATCTCTGCTTGTGTTGATTGCGGGGAGCCATGGATTTCTTCAATGCCATGGGCTGTCGAGAAGCGCACAAGCTGATGATAAGTGCTTGGAACGGCCTTCATAATATGTAACCTGGTTCGCCCCATGATGACATTATACGACGAATGGAGCTTTACGACCAGGAATTCTACTTCGACCGTTCTGGAGCCCGCTCGAACAGGTAGTATGATCTTCCCTAACGGGTACTCAGGATTCGTATTAAAGCCGAACAATGGGTGAGGCACCGGAGACAGATCTGACTCGTTGAAGTCGAGTTTGATGAAAGTTTTGTAATACATAACCTCTGAAGTACTCCCTGGGTCTATGAGAATGCGTTCAATGGTGAACCAATTTACACGTAATTTGATGACCAACGGATTGATGTGGGAGGCTGTTGTGCCGTTAAGATCGAAGTCATTGAAAGTAATTGTCGGAGCTTCTCTGGGCCATTCGGACGGAATACGTTGCTTTTGGGGGATTGGATGCGATTGAATTGTGTGCACGGTTGGGGATGCAAGCAGGCTGCAGATTATATGGATCACGCCAAGTGGAGGTGAGTCCTGCTTTAAGGCTAATGCCTTGATTGGCTTTCCCTTTCTCATGTACTGTTGCAGTCGGCCGTCTTGCACCAGTTCTTCCAGGCGATCCTTTAATGCGTAACAATTCTTGGTTTCGTGGCCGTGATCTTTGTGATACTTGCACCGCCTATCCCTTCTTCGCATGTTGGGTGGTCCCACCATCTTTGACGGCCATTTGAAGAATGGAAGGTGTTGGACTTTGGTCATTATTGCAGTGATTGGTTCTGACAACTCTGTGTACTTCTTGTCGGCACGCCTCAAACGCCTGCTATCGACTTGCAGTTATTCATTCGTTCGGTGGGAGCATTGATCGCTTGATCGGCGAGAGTCCCACCTTTTGTCTCGTTTAGCGCGTTGCCGTGGCTCAGGGCTCAGAGGTGGCACGAAACTTATTGGTTGAGCAATTTTAAGGAGGGCCATTTTGTTGGACATTTGTTTGGCTTTTATTCTCAAGGCATCATCTTCCACTTTGCAATACTCTTCAACTTTTTTCATCAACGCCCAGATTGTTTTGGGGGGTCTTCTGGTCAGGGAACTACGAAGAGCACTGTCAGGATGTAGTCCCATTTTGAAGGCGGTGATGGCCATGGAGTCATTGCAAGCGTCGTTGAGAAGGTTGAAGCACTCCCAGTAGCGTGTCGAATACGCTCTGAGCGTTTCTCCTGACTGGATCTGCATAGCCTAGAGAGAGTCGGCCTGTTTCGGCTGTACCTCGTTGGTGATGAACCTGGCCCTGAAGGATTTCTGTAATTGATGGAAGCTTTTGATCGAAGCCGGCTCTAGCTTGTAATACCACCTGACAGCTAATGGCCCCAGGCTGCTGGGGAATATTCGGCACATGAGGGCTTCGTTGTCTGCATGCAATGTCATGGCCTTCTTGTAGTGACGGATATGATCAGTGGGGTCTGATTTTCCATCGTAAAGAGTGAAAGACAGAGCTTTGAACTTCTTGGGCAGGGCCGCCCTTGCAATCCGTCAGACAAAAGGATCGTGCTGGTCCACTTCGTCTGAACTGCTTCTTCTGCGCTTGTTCCTTGTATGTAGACTCTTTTCAGAGGAGTTGAAAGTTTCGGATCGTCCCTGCTTGTTGAGCTCCATGGGTAATGAGTTGGAGTCGCTATCGGTATCCTTTGGTTGGGCTCGAGGTCGTTGTCCACCTGCACTCGGAGGTCGTTCGGGATCTTGGCACACGGCTTCTCTGGATTTTGCTACTTCCAGGGCCAAATCTTGATGGAGACATTCATTTTCAGCGATCATGTTCTCCAGCCTTTGTTCATTTTGCTTTGCTTGTTTCATGATCGCTTGCATTGTCTCTTGCGCTGAAGTCGTTGGTGAGTCGAAGTTCAAGGCGCGTCTTGCAGCGATGGTTTCCTTTCCGAGCATATTTGCTAGAGTGAGGTCATCTCTCTGTGCGGTCTCGTCAGTGGCTATCGGAGGATCTTCAGTCACGCCTGCCATGGATGTATTTGAGTATTCCCACAGACGACGCCAATTGCGGAGAAGTGGTTTGGAAATACTCTTCAGATCCTGGGAGACGCTAGTGATCCTCAGCTAGTCACCTGAAAAGATACAAACACTCCGGTCGGGGGTGCCGGAATTAGCACTCCGACGGACAAGTCAGTTCAGACACTCAAGATAGCTTGTTTACTAAGTTAAGTGAAGTGATTCTTACATACCTTTCTCAATCCCTTGTTCCTGTATTTATACCTGTTCCTTTTGATCCTCGGGGCTAGGGCCTACTTTTTAATCATTGTCATTTCTCTTATTCGGCTCTAAGGATCTACACTTATTCGGCACATATATTATATTCGGCTTCCCATTCTTGTAGGATACAGCCGATTAATATCAGTCTTCTAAGGTACGCACCTTCTGATTGTGCCATTATTTGGCTCCCACAAATACATTTCTCTAATATCATCATCATTAGCTAATACTCTTAACCCTAAGACCAAATTTTTGTTGGGAATCCTATAGAAAATATGCTCGTAATTAAAAACACCCAACTCCTTCAACATGCAGCGAATCTCTAGGACATATAATTTATCAACATCAACTGCATCAAATACATCCATATTACCCCCAACATAACTCCTTTCACCATTCTCAATAAAATAGCCACTGTGCTGTATCAGAACTTTAACAAAAGTTGCCATTACTGCATCCATACATAAACAAAGCAATAATGACAATAACTATGGGTCCACATACAAAACAAAGCATATTAAAAAAAAAAAACCCTTATATAAAGCAACTTGGCCCACAATTCTCCATTTATGGAGACAAAATATGACAAAAAAGCAGACACAGAAGACCCTACAAAAATAATGCAGACCTTGGGACCACAATATATTCAGTGATATAGAGGCATGCATACAGTCGGAGACAAAAGCAATGTCACAAAGCAATAAACAATAAGTGTGCACTGACAATGGAGAGAAAAACAATGTCATAAACAAATAATAAAAAAAGAAGGTCAACAATGGAGACAAACAGAAGGTCAACAATGGAGAAAAAATAAAGGGAAAACCCGTATAAAACAACCAAAAACGAACCCATTTCTTACCTCTATCTCAGAGTCCAAAGCTTTTTGGAAAATCAACTACGAAATTGCTGTCTTCTTTCGATGTGTGGCTACAATCGCGGGTTGAATCACCAGGTGGGTTGCATGGAGCTGTAAATCGCAATGGAGGGGTGTCTTTTTCCCTAAATCGTGAAGATTAGGGCAATTTTGGTGCCCAAATTAGTCTTCCGTTAACTAATAGAGACGGAGATAGACGGAGGGATCGGATTGCAACAGGGGTGGAATGGAGTACAAATTGTCACAATTTGAAACCTGGGGTTTAATTTGAAAAAGGCGCTAAACCCTTGGGTTTTTTTTTTTTTTTTTTTTGTGTAACTTTCCCTTTCACTTTTTAATATTTTTAAAATTTACCATTAATTTAAAAATGTTTTTTCAAACATCGACTGATTTCAAATTAAGGATATTTATTCATAAATCTATTTTCACCTACTTATATTTCACTTAATTCAAACTAGTTTCTTATGTTTCAATAAGATTCATAGATGACATAGTTATCAAAATATCCCTAATAATAATAGGGTGAAATGCACATTAATATTCACATTAACAATGTGAATATTTCATGATGTGAACATTTATATTGTTAACGGGAACATTCACACTATAAAATTTATTTAATATGAATATTCACATCACTAAGTTGCTAAGGGTTTCAAAAAATATTTGTAAAGGTACAATTTTTAATGAAATATCTTAAATATGAGAATTAAGATTTTATGGATCAAATTGCAAAATAATAAGACTTTAAAATATAATAATATCTTATAGACTAATTAAAATACAAAAATTTTAAAAAAATTCTAATAAATTCCCCTTTTAATTACCCCATAAGGTAAAATGGTTTGAGGACCACATGCCAATAGGCCCTTGTTACCCCCACCAGCCCATCACAAACTGCTTTGATAATTTTTATTGAGGTAAATTATAGATGAAAGTACAGGTTTCCAAAAATAATTACAAATTCTTGGAAAAAAACATATATTTAATAATAATATTTTTAAAATTTATCATTTATTCATAATTATTTTTTAAAGCCGCCCCTACAGTGAAATTTCCCCTAAATTGAACTCCTTAAATATAGTTAAATTTCACCAATTTATTGTATGCACACTTTACATAGATCCCAATTATGGGGATTTGACCAAAAACGCTAGAATATGCAAGATTAAGAAAATAATTTACCTACTAAAACTAACATTGTTAAACTTTTCATTATTACAGAGATTAATATAATTATGCCAACTTTTATTGTATTTTTTCAAAATTTCAAAAAAGTCGATAATTTATCCATTTTACTTTTAAGCATGCATTTCTTCGGAGAAACAGATCTTCCATAGATGATGCATCCACATTTATTTTTTTAAACTCGTCCTGTTTGCGTTTCTGCACTTCAACATTGTGTTCCAAACAAAAAAACAAAAAGAACATAAATATATAGAAAGGAGCTGTCTCTAATGCAGAACCAGGTTCACTAGGTTTACATTTATTAATCTAACAAAACAAAATGTTACTTATTAAAAAAATGTTATACAAACTAATATGTTATAATTGCATCAAACATAACAATATATATATATATATATATATATGTATGTATGTATATATCACACTTGCTTCACAACATAGATATTCAAAGGCTCCGTTTGATTTAATTTTAAAATTATGATTTGAATGTGGAGTTGTGATTAAGTGTGAAATTGTGAGTCAATTTTGAAAAGAGAAAATTTGTTTGGTTATGAATTTTGAAAAGAGCTAAAAAGTGTTTTGAAAAGAGTTTTTGAATTTTGAAATGAGTTTTGAGTTTTGAAAATAATTTTGATTTGTATTTTACGTTTTGAGTTGTATTTTGAAATTTTTTGGATTTATTTTTTTAAAATATTAAAAAAATGTTTAAGAAAATTTTATTTTTTATTTTGTAAATATTTTAATTTTAATATTTTAAACTCAAAACACAGCTACACACTCAAATCGTAACCAAATACATAACTTAAAATTCAATTCAAAAATTATTTTCAAAACTCATAACCAAATACATAAATCAAAACTCCACACTATTTCAAAACTCTTCACGAGAATCATAACCAAACACATAACAAAAAAAATTAAAAATATATTTATAAAATAAAAAAAAATTAAAATAAAGATTATATATTTAAAATATTTTTTTAATATTTAAAAAATATATTTAAAATATTAAAAAAATACAACGCACAAATATATGAAATATAATACACATTAAAATAAATATTTAAAATATAAAATATTTACCTAAAAAATAAAATTAAGAAATTTTTTAAATATTTAAAAATAATAAATTCAAAAAATTTCAAAATACAACTGAAAGTGTGGGTGCTGCAATGGTGGATGGTTTGCCGGTTATGCCTTCTACTATCTCGCTGATAGTGGGAGAGGACACAGTTGTACTACCCATCCTAGAGTCGGCCATACCTTAACATCTCTCTCATGAAAATTCAAAATTTAAAATATAATTCAAAATTCTTTTTAAATTCATAATCAAATAAATTTTTTTGTTTTTAAAACTCATAACTCAAAATATGACTCTAAATTTAAATTATGATTTTAAAAAATAAAATAAAAAAATATTTTTTAAATTAAAAAAAAAGAGTTTTCAAATTATTTAATTTTGAATTTTAAAAAAATAAATTTAATTTGAATTTTGAGTCATGTATTTAGTCATGTATTTCAAAACTCTTTTTAAAACTTATAATTAAACACTTAAAATTCAATTCAAAAATTATTTTTAAAACTTATAACTAAACACATGACTCTAATTATTAGTTTTAAAAAGAGTTTTGAAATTTTTTTATTAGAATCATAATTCTGAAAGAGAACCAACGGCAAGCTACATTTACACGCATTTGAACTTGCTTAGACATTGCTAGGTAGCTCAAAATTTTGTGGCTCAAATGGCTCAAATCACTCAACACGACGTCGTTTTGACAGATTTTGAGTGTAAAACGACACCGTTTTGACAGATTTGAGTCATTTGAGCCACAAAATTTTGAGCTACCAAACATTTTCCCATGATCATATTAGTCGATGACATTCATATGCACTACAAACTTAGATTATATAATACGTTTCATATCATGAAACTCTATAAACACAACTGGTATAGTCTTCTAATTCAACACCTCACGTAAAATTGATGGCTAACAAACTATGGGATTTTCTATTTTTTCACTCTACTTGATGACATGAAGCTTAAAGAGCGCCGAACCTGCAACTTTCCAAGCAAAGCCGCATTTCTTGACATCTCGATTCCTCTTTGCATAATCATAAGTTATGTTATAAATCGTGAGGGCCTCATTGTATATATCCTCACTGTTCCTTGGACTTTTCTTCAACCGCCGCAGCTCCGTATAACAACTGAAATTCAAACATGTTAAATCAATAAACTGCTGGATATAAATTGAGTATAAAAAATGATATATTGATCATCACCTGTTTATATCTCTTGGACACTGCATTTGCGGCATCGTTCTTTAATTCGTCGTCTAAGTTCATAGCCTCACTCATCTCACGTCTGTACTCACAATACCTCTCATGCCACAACTTCATGTAGGGTGTGGGGATTTCAACATCGAAACAAGGCAATTTCCAGACTTCCACATCTAGAGAGCACAATGAACATATGTGTCATTCCGTGCAAGCTATGTTTTTATCTGCCCACCACATAATGGGCTCTTTGGTGCAGCAGCTTATACGAGCTCCTTCATGCTAGTCATTTTTTACTTACTATCTATCTATCCAAATTAATTTATTATTGGTAGTGTTTTATGGTATGCCACATTAGCGCTAGAGATGGGGGGAAATAAAATAGAGGATTCCTTGTAGTTTCAAGAGCCTTCAATGGTTCTCTAAATGTAGAGCTAAAAAAGAGGGAGCTAAATTAACTACGCATTCAGAAAGCCCATTGAAACAGTAAAAAGTTAAATTAGCTAGCTATTTTGCCTAACAAGTGTCATTTGAAAAGCCCATTAGAGTTGCTCTTATAACTTTTTTTTTGGTTCAACTTCTACTTATACCATCTCCAACAGTATAGCCATTCTCTCTTTTCAGCCATAGAAGCGAGCTTGGAAGGGTGAAAGACAGCATCAGCAGACTCGCTCAAGCATCGCTAAGATAGTTGTGAGTTACAGTACCTCACCAGGACAAGCAAGGTACTGTTCATGGGCCTTTCAATTTTTTATTTGTTTTTGCCTCTTGAATTTTGTTTTTGACGGTAAAGTTTTTCCCTTATTTTGGTGCTAAAGTTCTATCAGTACCTCCTCCCCAACAAATCCATAGGGAAGGCATTCTAAATCTCACAAACTCTCTCATCCTCTCTATATTTTTCTCAAACTTTCTGCTCAAGGGAGGTAATAAGTTTTGTCATTTCTGTTTGTTTATGCCATGAATAGTGGATAAGAAATTGGAGAATATGAAAGTAAATGTTTAGATTGTTGCATTCTTGTTTGGTAATTTATTGATGTTGGCAAAAATATTACACATTATTTTGTCATTTGTGATTATAGAAGGAAATCCATGTGAATGTATATTTTCTCCTTCGCTTTGTGGCCTCCCTTGTTTGTAATCTCATCTCACAAATGGTTGTAGCAAGTCATGGCTCCATGTTCTTAATCAATAGGTCATGATTTTACCACTTGTAAAAGAGGAAATATTATGTATTTATATTACACACCACATGTTTGTTGTAATTTATGTTAGAATAGAGATTGTAAATTGTACCTAATTATTTTATCCCATCAGATGAGTTTCATATAGATAGAACACTTTAAATTTTTGCTCCATTGAATGAATTTCATATGACATGAATTCCATAAATTTTACATGTTTTCTATTGGAGGATGACATGAAAAACTCTTGTGTTTGGTGTATGTGCAACCTATAATGTCCTTTGTACTTTGCATTATCACTTGAACTTTTATTTTACCTGCTTAATTAGGTGCTGAAGTTGAAGGAAAATTTAAGTTTATGTTTTGAATATGTAATATGTAAGTAATATAGGTAAAACTATAAAGGTGGGAAATTGCTTGCTGTGTTCTTCATGATGCTTCTTCTCTTGAGCGGTTTAGTTAATCAAATCCAGTCTTGGTAGGGCTTTAAAGTGTTGGTTGGGACCTAAAGTTTTGTTTTGACCTTAAGTTTATATTTTCAGTAGTAGAGAGATGATAGGTTAATTAGATCAAGTTTAAAGTGTAAAAAGCCATATGTTCAGGAAGGATTTGTGATTTTCTAGTTCTCTTTGTACCAATTCTTCTCCAGGTTAATAGATTAGCACTATTTGTACCAATTGAGTAAGAATTTAAAATTGTGACTTATTTATTTGATGTGGAAATTAAATGTTTCTGAAGTTAAAATGCCCTCAATTTGTTCTTCTATATGCTGATAAAAAAAAAATTATTTTTTATCACTATAGTTAGTTGATATTTTCTTACCTTTCTTAACTGCTGATGATTTATGATTTATTATTTTTTAAAAATCTGTGGTTAACAGCAAATGTAGTAAGAATTAACAAATTTTTTAAAACAAGAGTAGAGTTGGATAGTTGAACTGCTAATCTCTTGTTGGAACAATCTTCTGTGTACAATAAATAAATGAACAAATCAAACTAAATAAAAATAAATTACGTACCGAATTTATTTTACCGAACCGAAAGAATAATAAAAAGATCAAGTCGAGTGTGTGACACTCTGTCCTTAAGATAGATTCGCCCCGCTACGGTGCTTACGGTTATGTGGCGTGTATCTTCCAGGATACAATGATCTTCACAAATTGTAGTAGCACTCCAAACAATTTGTTCGGCGAACTATAACCTGTGTTCTATACTCTCTTTATTTTTTTCCTAAAAATTATATGAAGAATAATACAACTAAAGAGCAAAATTAGATAGCAAAAATGAATTTCTCAGACTGTTTTTCCAACCCACAACACTATTGGGAATGTTGGTATTTATAGCCAAAAAAGACAGCCCCGAACAGGTGCTATTTGACACTGAACAGGTGCAAACTATTTCAACAGATACAGTTTTGAATTCAAATAGATCTGAACAATGTTTGAATCTGTAACTGCTGGCAGTTAAATCTGTAAACTGCTGGCAGTTTTTCAGTAATTAAAAACCTGTTAAACAGTTGGAATTTAAATGGAATTTGGAGGTATTTTGGATAAATAATTTTGAATTCAAATATATTTTGGAATTCAAATAATTTCCTGCAATAATTTTTTGGAAAAAATTCAAATGAATTTTGTCCAAAAAATTAACCCGAACCACACCCACACCCGCGTATGGCACGGCTCGGCCGGACAGACGGGGGGCGACGGCGCGCGTGTATGGTGGTTTGGGCTAAGGTTCACTTTGTCCATAACTCCTCCCTTCTACAAACTTGGGGTGCCCCTTGGGCCCAACACAAGTGTTACAATCTAGAGCTTATATACTCAACAAAGCTCTCTTAAAGTTTCAATGCGGGACAACTCATTTCAAAGAAATCCACATTTACTTCTTTAATTGTCTATTCCACGAACCCAAAAACGATGTCAACTTCCCATTTACTCATAAATGGTTTTGACAAACCGTCTTCACCATGTAACTTACCACGCGGCAAGGAACACGTCACTTCTTCGGACCCGCCCAAAAGACATTTGGGGCCCACTCAATTTTGGGCTCAAAGTTGGCCCAAAATAAGCCTTATAAACCAAATTTTCCAACAATCCCCCACATGAATGGAATTTGACGGAGAAAAAATGCAACAACATGATCTAATTACAAAGAGTACAAAAATTGGAAATATTCTGCAAAGGATAGGTAGCTTTTGGCTTTGAACCTTCCCTTATGAGACACTATCGGATTTACCAGCTAACCAGTGAATATGATGTCTTGAACTGTTCAGCCGTTTGTGTAAATCAAGACAATAGAACTCACACAGTATATCACTAGACACAGTTTAGTTCTCCCTATTGTGTCCATTTTGGTCCTGAACAACCTGGTCTTTCATGAGTGCTCTAAAGACTTGTAGCCCTTCACAAATCTCATAGAACCGGCCCAGTTCACACTCACATAGGTGATTCTTATGAAGAGTATCCTGCCATACTTCACTAGGTTTACCTAGATATAAGAATCATTAAATTTTATTTAACCTAAAACGCTGCAGACATCACTTATTTCATCATAGAAATGGGTAGGAGTTGGACTCCCCAGTGATCCTTCTGAGTCATACACAACTCGGTTGTCCCTTTGAACCTTGATCTTAGGATCTCCAGTCAACTAGGTTGGGTTGCCGTTGTGGTAACTCTTAGTTAATAGGCTTAAGTCCCATTCCCCTCGATGAATTCTCAACTAACTCTCTTGCTAACCCTTTGGTTAGTGGATCCACTATAACGCCCAAAAATAATTTAACATGAACTACTCATATTAATAGACATTCACTACACAATGACAATAATCCTTCCTTCTTCACATATATATCAAATGGGTTTAACACAAAAGTTTCACATGTGGTATACATTCACAGCATAAAAAAAAAAAAAAAAAACTTGAATTTATAGCATGTGAAGCATCTAATCTCAAAAACAATAAAAACGCCCTTAAAGGCTTATATCTTCCAAGGCATTAGCCTGGCTACACAAAAATGGTCTCTCGGACCCATACACGTTAGCCCTTGGCTTTACAAAAATTACAACAAAATAGGAGAGTTATTTATTCTTCACAAAAATATCCACGCCCTCAGTTCGGCGGGATCACCACATCTTTACCTGCACAAAAATCCCATAGGGGTGAGCATAAAACCCAGTAGAGAAATCCCTAACAAAGTATATACATTTATGTATGATGTCCACCATTAAATTAAAATGCGAATGCAATGCAATGCTTCTTCAAAATAATATCATATCATGCCTTCCTTGAAAATCACCATGCTTTCATTAACATGTTTTTGCAATCTTATCAATTCTCAAAACTTCAAATTTTAAAACAACAAGGGGCGGTAAATACGACACTAGTAATCCCTAGGTTGGTGTCTGCAAGTAGACTCTACTAGTACTACCAAAACTGTCATTTTTACCGGTATTAACCGGAAGGCTCGACACTTATCCGCGCAGTTTTCTGGTCTTTCACCATGGACACTTAGGCCAACTTATCAAATTCATCTACACCCCCTAACTGGACTTACCACCATATTTACCCCATACACATTTCCATAGTTCTTGTCACAACGTTATCTTCTTTCATGAAATAAATATCTTCAATTGAAATTCACAATGCAAAAATAATAATAATTGAATGAATATGCAATGCAAGGATTTTCCATACTTCATAGCATTACTCCATTTTCAACTATCTCTACAACAATATCAATTAGCCACATTTTCATTTCTTCTTCACCATATTACCTCACAATAGAACCATTCCATCAATCTATGGCACTAACCATTTCTCGTCATGCTCAATTCACAACAAGTTAGTCTCTTCAAGACTACATGTGATGTCTTTCACACATCAACTCCAATGTTTACAATTTCCACTAACCAAGATACACAACTATTAGCTATTTCACAACAACACACTTTCAAGTGTTTAGCAATCATGTTAAAATCACATTTCATTTCTCATACATCATGTAAATTGCCATTTTGCTAAACATGTAATGAAAGTCCACCTTCTTAATACAAAACAACAAGATGCTTCTAAGCATGTTCACAGCTTTCAAAATCCCCAAAATTTCTAGGGTTTTTATGTCAAAAGAAAAACAAACGTCTCCATCTTTTGAAAATATTTTCTTTCATGGCATCACCTCTTCTATTATGTGAGTTAAAATTCTCAAGAAAATAGTTTTAGAAGGAGAGAGAGATCAAACCCACCTTTGAAACCGTAGCATTTATAAGACAAGACCAACTTCCAATATCATTAATGAAACCCTTAAAATCAACCAAATCAAACATAAATATATATATAACTCAAGGAAATTTCCCTACCTTAAAGTTTGATGATGAAAGAGATGGAAACCCTAGCTTTTAGATGGAGGATTCTTCAATGTTCCACAACCCCAAGAGGAACCCCAACTAGAATCTTCAATATTGGTGAGAAATGTTGATGATCTAGACCCAAAATTTACAAGAATCAAGGTGTTCTAGGGCCTTGGTAAGAGTTTCTAGAGAGAAGGGGGAGTAAAAGTGTTTTTAAAGAGAGAGGAGCATGAAAGAAATGAGATACAATCAGCCCAAAGAGAGAAAGAAAAAAAGAGCCCCGAACTGCCCAGATTACTGTATGTGCGGTGCCCAACCTCGCATGTGCGCAGTGCCCTTTCCGTACGTGCGGCCCTTATCCCCGCACATACGGTGGCCCTGCCGCACCTTAGCCCACACCTGCCTTTTAGGCAGTGTGCAACTCTCCCAACTCCTCATCCCTCGCACGTGCGGCATTCATCCCACACGTGCGGCCTAGGGCCCCGCACGTGTAGCCTTGGCCTTGGCCCCAGTAGCCCAGAATTCTCCGCTTCGCTCCCGGGCACTCCGAACCGGACCCCACACCTCTCCAGAACACACGTTATTCAACATCAAACACAACAAGAATAAGGACTCTAATTTCAAGAATTATTCCCAGATGTTTTAGACTCAATGAGAGCCAAAAAGGTCGAAGTGAAGAGGAGAGGAAAAGAAGGAAATAAAGACCCGGTCGTGACATCCGCTATGTTGTCTTTAGACTTCACATATTCAATAGAAATAATTCCATTAGAGAGTAGTTGTCTCACAGTGTTATGTCGACGACGAATGTGTCGTGACTTACCGTTATACATATGACTCTGTGCTCTACCTATTACTGATTGACTATCACAATGTATGCATATAGCAGGCACCGGTTTTGGCCATATTGGAATATCTTCAAGGAAGTGGCGAAGCCATTCTGCTTCTTCTCTAGCTTTGTTTAAAGCTATGAATTTTGATTCCATAGTAAACCTAGCCATGCAAGTCTGTTTGGAAGATTTCCAAGATACAGCTGCCTCACCAAGAGTAAAGACATACCCACTGGTGGGCTTTGAGTCTCTTGTATCCGATATCCAGTTTGCATCACAGTAACCTTCAAGTACTGCTGGATATCTAGTATAATTCAGTCCAATGTTACGAGTAAATCAGAGATATCTTAGAACCCTTATAATTGCTTTCCAATGTTCTACTCCCAGATTACTCGTATATCTACTTAATTTACTTACTGCATAAGCTATATACGGGTGAGTGCAGTTCATCAAGTATATTAAGCTTCCAATAATTTGGGCATAATCTAATTGAGAAATATTTTCCTATACATTCTTAGAAAGATACAAATTAACATCTAAAGGTGTTGTAGCAAGATGATCATCATCTTTGCTGAATTGGTCAAGTATTTTCTCAATGTAATGAGATTGTGACAAAACATACTCTTCTGATATTTTGGTAATTTTCATACCAAGAATTACATCAGCAATGCCCATGTCCTTCATGTCAAAATGTTTATTCAACATTTTCTTGGTAGTTTTAATCATTTCATTATTACTATCCATGATGAGCATATCATCCACATAAAGACATACAATGACATAACCTTTGTCCGTGTTTTTAATATAAACACATTTGTCACACTCATTAATTTTAAAACCATTTGACATCATTGCCTTGACAAATTTCTCATGCCATTGCTTTGACGCTTGTTTTAAACCATATAATGATTTAACCAATTTACACACTTTCTTTTCTTTTCCTAGAACAGAAAAGCGTTCTGGTTGTTCCATGTAAATTTCTTCATTTAACTCACCATTTAAGAAAGTGATTTTTATATCCATTTGATGAATTTCTAGATTGTACAAAGACGCAATAGCAATTAGTATTCTAATAGATGTTATTCTAGTAACTGGTGAGTATGTGTCAAAATAATCAAGACCTTCTTTTTGTCTAAATCCTTTGACCACAAGTCTTGCCTTGTATTTGTCAATTGATCCATCCGCTTTCATTTTTCTTTTGAAAATCCATTTGTACCCAAGAGGTTTACAACCTGGTGGCAAATCCACCAATTCCCAAGTGTGATTTTGCAAGATGGATTCAACTTCACTATTGACAACTTCTTTCCATAAAGGAGCCTTAGGACTGGACATAGCCTCTTTAAAAGTTAAAGGCTCATTTTCTAACAAAAATGTTAGAAAAATTGAATCAAAAGATTTTGAGGTTCTAGCACGTTTACTACGCCTAAGTTCCTTTTCCTCACTTTGATCTAACTCTTGCTCTTGATCATTACTAGTAATAGCATCAAAAGATCTTTTATTAGTACTAGTCTCTTGTCTAGTCTTATTTGGAAATACATGTTCAAAGAATGATGCATTCCGAGACTCAATAATTGTATTTACATGTATTTCGGAATGCTCTGATTTATGAATCAAAAACCGATATGCACTACTATTCTTGGAATAATCAATGAAAATGCAATCAATAGTTTTAGGACCTATCTTAGTCTTTTTAGGACTAGGAATAGCCACTTTCACCAAACACCCCCACACTTTTAAGTATTTGTAGGATGGTACTCTCCCATGCCACAATTCATAAGGTGTTTGATCCACTTTCTTCTGGGGTACTTTATTGAGTATATAATTAGCAAAAAGTATTGCTTCTCCCCACAAGTTCTGTGGTAATCCAGAACTTATTAACATGGCATTCATCATTTCTTTTGAAGTCCTATTTTTCCTTTCAGCAATTCCATTTTGCTGAGATGAATAAGGAGCGATGGTTTGATGAATTATTCCATGTTCTTTATAAAACTCACAAAATGGTGATTCATATTCACCACCTCTATCACTTCTAAGTTTCTTGATTTTCTTACCAAGTTGATTTTCAACTTCATTCTTATATTGAATGAAAGTTTCCAAAGTTTCATCCTTGGTTTGAATTAAATAAACATAACTATATCTAGTATAGTCATCTATAAAAGTGATAAAATACTTTTTCTCACCTCTTGTTTGAATTGATTTAAAATCACAAATGTCACTATGAATTAATTCAAGTGGTTCCGAACTTCTTTCAATTGAATGGAAAGGAGTTTTGGATAATTTTGCCTCAACGCAAATTTCACATTTATGTTTTGAATCAATGTCAAATTTAGGTAAACATTCCATATTACTTAATCTTCGCAATGATCCATAATTAACATGTCCTAATCTACCATGCCATAAATTTGAAAACTTAAGCAAGTAAGAAGAAGATGTATTTTTATTAATAACTGAGGGTACAACGGTCATTACATTCATCTTGAAAAGGCCATCAGACAGGTAGCCTTTTCCTACATACATCCCATTCTTAGTAAGTACAAATTTATCACTCTCAAACACCAGCCTAAACCCATTCTTACTCAACAAAGATCCAGAAACAAGATTCTTGCGAATGTCCGGTACATGTAGCACATTGTTGAGAGTGAGTTCCTTTCCAGATGTCATCTTCAGAACAATCTTCCCTTGTCCTTCAACTTTGGAAGTTGAGGAGTTGCCCACAAAAAGTTGTTCATTGTTGTCCACTGTAGAATAAGATGTGAACATCTTTTCGTTGGAGCAGATATGACGAGTAGCACTAGTGTCCACCCACCATTCTTTAGGATTTCCAACAAGATTTGCCTCGGAAATAACTGCAGAAAGATTGATATCATCTACACCATTGGAATTTTATCCATTTTGGTCATATTGGCTTTAGCAACCTTCTTACTTGATCTTCCTTTGCCTCTGCATTTGCAACAGCAATCTTTGGCCCGATGTCCTTCTTTGTTACAAATGTAACACATGCCATTAAACTTGTACTTCTTAGTTTCCCCTCCTTTAGATAGCATTTTCTTCTGCCATCTTTTAAAAACAGTTCCTAAGAACTTCTCTAGTTTTTCACCATGATTGACTGGTACAGTCCCAACAAAAGGAGAGGTAGGCGCAATGGCAATCACCATACTAGTATTGGTTAGAACATAGTTTAACCAATTTCAGTAGCCATGAATTCTAAATTATAAAACAAAATTATAAATAGAATTTATACTACACAGAAAATTAATCCAAATTCACATAATTAAATTCTGTAAAAATAAAAGAAACAAGAATGTAACTTTTAATTTTCAATTAAGTTGGAAATAAAATAAAATTTTATTCAACCAAATTAATTCCACACAGAAAATTAAATTTCTGTAACACTTCAATAATTAAAAAACTAAATTATTTTTAATTGATGAACACTCAGAAATAAATTAAGAAAACCAAAATTAATTTCTAACAAAATTCCACAAATAAATATTATGTATTGTTAATGACACCAGTATATTACTACTAGTTGTCAAAAAAATCAGACAGTGGGGGTGTTTGTTTCAGCTTTTCAAAGTTGACTATGGCTTTTAGCTTTGAAAAAGTTATTTTGGACTGTTTGGTTAAACTTATTTCAAACAGCTTCTGATTCTAACAGCTTATTTTAACTCAAAAAAGTTGATTCTGAGAAGCTGCTCACCCCTTGCTTCTGATTATTAGCTTCTGCTGTGGACATGTTAATTTATGGTTTTACTCTTAGATTTTTTTATTTTTTTATTTTTTTTAAAAATAGAAAAAGATCCAAATGGATTATAGATTATTATTATTATTTTTTATGAGAAATGTAGACAAACAAAAAATAAAAATTAATTGAAAAAACTATTTCACAGCTTATTTAACAAACACTACTCAGCAACTTAAATCTATAATCCAACAGTTACACCAAACAGATTAATAATTTCTGATTAAAGTCATAACCTATAATCTGTTAAGTTATAATCTATAAACTGTTTTAACAGTTACACCAAACGGGGCCAGTATATTACTACTATCTGTCAAATAACATATAACCACTATTTGTTTTTCCAACCAGAATATTAATTTGAAAAATCACAGAAAATAATTTCTGTAAAAGAAGAAAGAGAAAGGGAAACAAACGAAAAATTCTGTAAACAGAATAATTCGAATCTATCTTAAGATTGTTAGAACAATCTTCTGTTTACAATAAATAAATGTAACAAATCAAACTAAATAACAATAAATTACGTACCGAATTTATTTTACCGAACCGAAAGAATAATAAAAAGATCAAGTCGAGTGTGTGACACTCTGTCCTTAAGACAGATTCGCCCCACTACGGTGCTTATGGTTGTAGCGTCTATCTCCCTGGATACAATGATCTTCACAAATTGTAGTAGCACTCCAAACAATTTGTTCGGCGAACTAGAACTTGTGTTCTATACTCTCTTTATTTTTTCCCTAAAAATTATATGAAGAATAATGCAACTAAAGAGCAAAATTGGATAGCAAAAATGAATTTCTCAGACTATTTTTCCAACCCACAATAGGACACTGTTTGAAACTATAACTGCTGGCAGTTAAATCTGTAAACTGCTGGCAGTTTTTCAGCAGTTAAAAACTTGTTAAACAGTTGGAATTTAAATGGAATTCGAAGGTATTTTGGATAAATAATTTTGAATTCAAATATATTTTGGAATTCAAATAATTTCCTATAAGAATTTTTGGAAAAAATTCAAATGAATTTTGTCCAAAAAATTAATACAAGAACCGACCCACAACCCACACCCATGCCCGCGCACGGCACGGCTCGGCAGCGCGCGTATGCGGTGGTTTGGGCTAAGGTTCACCTTGTCCATAACTCCTTCCTTCTACAAACTTGGGGTGCCTCTTGGGGCCCAACCCAAGTGTTGCAATCTAGAGCTTATATACTCAACAAAGCTCTCTTAAAGTTTCAATATGGGACAACCCATTTCAAAGAAACCCACATTTACTTCTTTAATTGTCCATTCCACGAACCCGAAAATGACGTCAACTTCCCATTCACTCATAAATAGTTTTGACGAACCGCCTTCACCGTGTGACTTACCACGCGGCAAGGAACACGTCACTTCTTCGGACCCACCCCAAAAGATGTTTAAGGTCCACTCAATTTTGGGCTCAAAGTTGGCCCAAAATAAGCCTTATAAACCAAATTTTTGAACATCTCTGTGTGTGTAGTTGGACAATCTGAGGAAACAAATTCATATATTTACACAAATTTTAATGAATAAACCTGATTGGACTTTGAAATGGGCTAAATTAATGGTAGTTGGGCGTAGTTGAACAATTTGCAGGTTGATTGCTTTTTCTGTCCTAATAGGATTAGTGATGACAAGATATTTTTGTTTGATACTCCTAGCACATGTTTTTTCTTTATCAGATTTTCTATTAAGTTTAAGATATTCTTTTTTTCTCAATCTATTTATAAATAAAATGAAAAATAGAGATAAATTTTGTTTGATACTCCTAGCACATGTTGTAACTTGTAAAGACTTACTGTTTTGGCATGTTTCATTGTCTTTGGTGTGCTTTGGTGATAATTCTGAAATTTTGGTTTTCTACTGATGTTTCACGTTTGCTTCCTAGGAAATTGATAGGTTTTTGGTCAATTCAATGGAAACCTAAATAAATAAATAAATTGTTCTCTGCTCTACACTGCTTTCTTAATTCTTATATATTATTCAATCATAGGTATGGATTCACAACAAGATGGTTACTTTACCAATATTTTACAAGAAAGGCCCAACATTGATGAACATTATCTGATGGAATCTCAATATTTGAATCAAAATACTCAAGTCTTTGCCCAGGAGTCTCAATTTACTGCAGAAATTGAATCTTTGTCGAAGAAACCTCAACGTGGAGGAAACTTCACAATGGAAGAAAACAAACTCGTTGTATCGGCTCGGCTTAATATTAGTTTAGATGCGGTACACAAGTGTGACAACCCTCACCTCTGATTAGCGTTAAATTGTGTTTAAGCATGATAAGTAATTGATTATGATGAAATCCTAAATTGATTACATGAGTGTGTTGTCTTAAATGCATTTCTATCTATTTGTTACTGAATGATCTGTTCATGTTTTGATTTTGAACTGTGAATTGAAAGCCTTATTAGCGACCGATTCAGAAATTGTTTAGTGTTATATGTTAATTAGGAATTATATGATTTTATGGTAGGTTTAATTAAAATTCAATTTGGAACGATTAAATTAGAATAAATAATGCTAGATCAATTGAATATAGGTTATTTACATAATTGCCCTTGAGTGGGCTCCCTCAAAAACTATTGTTTAGTCTTAATTCACATTTGATACATCATCTTTTCCATCTTCTAGACCAAAACGTGTGAGAGACAGAATTGGAAGAAAAAAATTGATTCAACAAAAGATTGGCTTGAACTTAGAAGAAATTGAAGAAGGCTTGAGAGAATAGGCTTCTACACTTGGAATTCAAGACTTAAGGCAGGAAATTCATTCTCTTAATTGTGAATTTAAGTTGTTACATGCTTAGTTCATGGAGAATTGGTGATTAGAGTCAAGAATTAGCCTAAAGTGTTGTATTGAGTAGCAATGTTTGCATGCATGTCCATACCATTGAATCTTGAGATCATTTTCATGTGAATTTCCACATGCATGTCCATATTATGGTTAAACTCTAGAAATTCACCATGTTTTTGAGCTCAATCTTGCATTTGGTCATGCTTTGAAGCATTAGAATTCATAAGAACTCATGCATGTTATGTTCTTGCATTGTTCTTCAAGTTTTAGTTGAAATTGTGTTCAATTGACATATTTTTGGGCTTTGATTTTATAAAATGATCCTCAAAACATGTCGTATTATGAGTTTCCAAGTGTTTTCCAGAAAATTGGCCCAAAAGATTGAGTTTTGGCATGTTTGATTCTTGGTTTGAGCTTTGGAAGCAAATTTGGAAAACCCAGATTTTGGCTTCCATGCTCGAGTGACCACCTTTGTGTTCAGAGCTCCGCTCGAGCGACGGAATGCTGGCTCGAGCGTAGATTGCAAGCTCTCAGATTTCTGCGTGTGCAGACGCACGCTTGAGCGACGAGACCTACGCTCGAGCGAAGAACTGTGTCTCACGCTCAAGCGAGCATCGAGTGGAGAATTTTAGCAACTAGTACTTTTTGCATTTTTACAGACTGCTCGAGCGAGGGAGTCTACGCTCAAGCGACCTTTCTGTTTTGGTAAGCTCGCTCGAGCGGAGAAAGCTACGCTCGAGCGGAGAAAGCTACGCTCGAGCGAGACCCCTGTTTTTAGCAAATTTTGAAAAGTGTTTTAAAGTATATTTTTGCATCCTCATTCCATCCTAGGCATTCCTAGGCCATGTTTAAGGCATCTTAATGAGGATAATGTTATAGAATCACACCAGGTCAAGTTAAGGGGCTAAGTTATTAATCCCAAGTGTGTAACTTAGTGTGTGTTCGTTCTGTAACTGTGTAGGGTTGGCACCCGAGGACGCTGATTAGCCTGCCTATAGCCCAATAATCTGTGAGTAACAATGTTGTAAAGATATGTTCAATTATAATTATTTTCTGAATGATCGACTATACTGCTCTCTGAAGGAAAATTGTTTACTGAATGAATGTTTGTCCTATTTTATAAACTGTACTCCTGGCATCCATAGCAACTTACTGTTACTGTTACTGTACTGTTACTATTACTGCTACTGTTACAGAGATCTTTGTTAGTTCCAATGTTTGGAACCAATACTGTATACTATTTCGATGGCCATCAACTGACTGTTCGGTCTATTAAGACCTACTGTACTGTTTTGCTACCGGATGTACCACATATGACTGCTATGATTTCTAATTGACTGATATGGCATGAAATATGAGCCACTGATTGAATAACTGATCTACTGATGCAAATGACTGTTTTAATCACTGAAAGGACATTCGTTCTTAACCCATTTACACAATTGTTATTCATTGCGCTTTAGCTCACAGTTTATATATGTATGTAGGTGGCCAGGCACCGGACCGAAGCTAGAAGCGTCAAGTTAAGCTCACATTTTGTCAAGCCAACCATTGTGCCTCACTTCGAGGTTCCGAGTCCGTTCAAGCCAAGGCTATTTTGGGGTGTTTCAAATTCACCCTTTTGTCTTTGTTATGTAATGAATGTTTAAGACTTTTGACTGTACAGTTATGGTAAAGGGATTGGATCCCTAACCTGTATGTTATGGTTATGAATGTGGGCTAGCCCATAAAAGTCTTTTTCCATTCAGATTTTCACAGCTCATTGGACGTCTTTTACTTACTGTTTGGTTTCCGCCAGACCCTTACGCTGTATTATCATCATTATTGTTAAGCAGGCCTTTAGTAATCACGGATTACTGGCCGGTTACGATGCTAAACCCTTAGGGGCGGGTTTGGGTTGTGACAACGGGAATGAGCAAAAACACTCTACCTATTGGAAAAAAGTGTGGGATTTTTTTCCATAAGCACAAGAAATTTGAGTCTAATCAAAATGAGAATTCTCTTATGAATCGATGGTTAACCATTCAGCTTGCCATGAATAAGTTTTGTGGGTGCTACGCTCAAATTGAATAATTGCATCAAAGTGGCATAAATGAGGATGACAAGGTATTGAATATTGTACATTTGCAATTATTATTATTTGTAAAGTTGCTAAATATTATTTATTTATTTAATTTTCAGATTTGCAAGGCGAAAATTATGTACAAGGAACTTAAGAAATCTACATTCCAATTCGAACACTATTGGATTATGTTAAGGGATCAACCAAAATGGGTGGTAGAGTTTGAGAAGAAAAAGCAACCAAAAAGACTAGGAAAAGGGACAACCTTTTCTCCTTGTACTCCGGAGTCGATAAATCTAGGGGAAGACGATGTCTCACCTAATGTTTTTATAGATTTGGAGAGACCAACCGGTAGGAAGGCTGAAAAGGAGCGATTGAATAAATGAAAGAACAAAGAAAGCGTACATTTGAGTATTACAAAGACTTTGGAGGACATTAAGGAAGACAAAAAGAAAATGATTGACAAGAAAATTGAAATGATTGACAAAGTATACATTCAAAAACAAATGGAACTTCGTATCATGCAAGAAAAACATGAGGTGGAACTTGAAAAGCATGAAATGGAACTTTTCAAAGAGGACGAAAAAGTTATTTTGATGGATCTCAGTGGCTTGCCGGAAGTCCAACAAGAATTTTATCGTGCTCGACAGATGGAAATCATTAAGAAAAGAAGAATGAGTTAGTATTCATTCTCTTTTTGCTCCTAATGATATTTTGGCTTTTGTCTAGTAGGCTAGAAACTTGATATATGGTATTTTGGTTCTGCTTTTGTCTAGTAATTCTTTTGGTTCTACTTTTGTGTAGGATAGATGTTGAACTTAGCAATGTTTTGGTACACAATGTTAGTTGTCTAATCTGATGTTGTTTGTGTTGTGTTGTTCTGCTGCTCTTTGTGCTGTGTTGTTGCCTTTTTTGGGCTATTTTTTAATCTGTTTTTGCTGCTGTTTTTGGGCTGTTTTTGCTATTGTTTTTGGACTATTTTTGTTGCTTTGAAGTTAGCAATGTTTTGGTACACAATGTTAGTTGTCTAATCTGATGTTGTTTGTACTGTGTTGTTCTGCTGCTCTTTGTGCTGTGTTGCTACCATTTTGGGCTGTTTTTTAATCTGTTTTTGCTACTGTTTTGCTGGTGTTTTTGGGTTGTTTTTGCTGTTGTTTTTGGACTATTTTTGTTGCTGTTTTGGGATTATTTTTGCTGCTATTTTTGTGTTGTTTTGCTGCAATTTTGTTGGTTTTTGTTGTAATTTTGTGCTATTTTTGCTGCTATTTTGTGCTATTTTTGCTACTATTTTACTAGTTGCGTAACCATTTTTTCCCCTTTCTTTAATCTCCTTTGAGGAGTTTGATTGAAGTTCTTCTACCTATTTTTTATCACTTGCCAAGGTTGAAACATTAACACCATATTTTCAAACATCATATGTGCTGTATAGATTATCCAAACATCATGTGCTTTATTTTCTCTGCATTGCTAATTATTTATATATACACATATAAAGGCATATAATTAAAATGAAAACCATATAATTAAAAGGCATATAGAATTATAAAATTACACATAAATCAAAAGCATATACCGATTACACTCAAAACTAATAACATACTACATAAAATGAAATTTCAAATTCAAAGCTTTTACGACTCGCTGTGTAATTGCCACAAGTGTTCGACAAGGTCCAATTGGAGATGAGAATGTGTTTACCTGTCTCTAGTGTTATGATGACATTGAATGAATTCCATAAGTTCAGTAGTTCTCTCCTGTAACACCGTTACATGGGGACTGTCATCGATTTGATCATAATTGAAGTCTTTTACTCCATTGTCATCCCGCTCATCCTCAACGATCATATTATGTAGAATTATGCATGCCTTCATAATATATTTAAGCATTTTAGTATTCCAAAAACATGCCGATCGACGCACAATTGCAAATCATGCTTGAAACACTCTAAATGCACGTTCTACATCCTTTCTTGTCGCCTCTTGAGCTGTAGCAAAAATTTTTTTCTTATTTCCTTGAGGAGAAGGAATTGTTTTCACAAATGTTGACCATTGTGGATATATACCATCGGCGAGATAGTATCCCATTGTATATTCATTACCATTGATGGTGTAATTGACTGCAGGAGCACGCCCTTGAGCAAGTTTAGTAAATACAAAAGACCTTTCTAGCATGTTGATATCATTATGGGACCCAGGCAATCCAAAAAATGCATGCCAAATCTAACGATCATATGATGCAACAACTTCCAAAATAATTGTTGGTTCATGAGTGTGTCTAGTATACATACCTTTCAATGTAGTTGGACAATTTTTTCATTTTCAATGCATACAATCAATGCTCCCAAGCATCCCAAGAAATCCATGACTTTCACCAACCGCTAGCAGTTTAGTGATGTCATTGCTATTTGGTGACCTCAAATAATCATTAGAAAAAATATCAACAACTGCTTTAATAAAAAAATTTTAAGCTTTCTATTGCAGTGGTTTGTAGCGGCTACTCCATAAGCAAGCATCCTAAGTGCAACAGTTATTTTCTGAAGAGAAGACAAACCAAGCTTTTTAGCACAATTTCTTTTTTGGAGAAAGTATGGATCGTGCGCTTCTACTGCAGCTTGAATTCGAAGAAAAACTGAACGCTTCATTCGAAACCTCCTTCGAAATAGCTCAGGGGGATATACAGGCGATTTAGAAAAATAGTTGAGAAAAAGCCTCTGATGACCTTGAATATGGTCATGATGAATGACTTTACAACCTCAAATAGAAGCACGACGTGAGCTTGATCCTATCTCACTATCTAGTAGTTCTTCATCCATGGTAACAACTTTGAGCATCTCCAAATCATCATCAGATTCAGAGAAGTCAGAGTCATTTAAAAGCATATCATAAAGAGAATTGGAAGCCATAGAGAGAGATATGAAACTTTGGAAGAAGTAGAAATATAGCGACCCCGGTCTTCTCCCATTTGATTATTGTATCCGGACTTAGGTTCCGTAGATTCTGTCATTGTATAACGGTTGTTGTTGTCCCTTATTTCTCATTTGGAATTATAGGATGTGTTGGGCAGGTTTGTTTCAGGTTGGTTGGGTTTAGAAATCAAGTGTTGCTGTCCAGTATTTTGGATCTTTGCTCGAGCGAGGAGTTTGTCGCTCGAGCGAGCTGTTGTTTTTGGTTCTTCGCTCGAGCCGGGGTTTGGTAGCTCGAGCGAGAGGTTGTGTCTGATTTGGACCTGTAGCTGTGCATTCTTGGCTCGAGCGAGCTTTTCTTCGCTCGAGCGAGTTAGTTCATCCTTCGCTCGAGCTATAGTTCCTTCGCTCGAGCGTGTGTCTGGGTTCAGACCTGAGGGTTTGAGTTCTTCGCTCGATCGAGTTTTCTTTCGCTCGAGCGAGCTTTTGGGTTGCTGGCTCGAGCAAGGCTTCCTTTGCTCGAGCGTAGTTTCTTGTGTCTGGTCGCTCGAGCGACCAAGTCTTCGCTCGAGCGAGCCTGTCCAGTTTATATACACAACAGCGGGATTTGATCAGTCTTTTTCATTTTCTTTTGATTCCAAACCCTAGGTCCGACTTCTCTCTCTCCCTACTCACCTTCTTTCTTAGATTTGATCCACTTAGGGTGTGTTTCTACCCTAGATCCTTCATTAGAAAGATAGAGGACGGCTTGGGCTTCATTCTAATCTGAACATTTGGTGATTTGGAGCACATTGGAATTTGGGCATTTATCTCTATCTTCTCCATTCGGGCTATTTTCTTTGAGGTAGGGATTTCCTACTCCATTTTATAGGTTTTGTTCTAAGTTTTGGTATTTTGATATGTTGGGAAGACTTGGGTAAATTTTGGGAAAAACCCTTGTTGTATTATTGAATTAATTTGTATAAGTAATTCATGGAATTGGGGAATTTATTGATTAAATGGCATAATTGGGTAGTTGGTATCATTTGTCTATTGAATTGTTAACATGGTTATTTTCAGTTTAGAAATAACTGTTTTGGGCTATCGGTGAAGGATAGTCGTGATTGTTGTAGACATTGCATGTGGATTAGGAATAACTGAAACTAATCACATTGGTTAAATCATTAATTTTGACTATGGTATTGATACAGAAAATACGTGTATTGATTGAGCATTGCATTTGCATGCATTGTTTTGTGTGTGGGAGGAGATAGGGGATGTACTCCACGGTTTAGGGGAAGATAGGGGATGGACCTCTAAACCGGATTTTGTTTGGGAGGAGATAGGGGATGGACTCCATTAGCATCACTTTTATGTGTGCTTATTTATATAGAAGTGTTTTATTGATACAGCACTAAAATGTGTATCAATCTGGAAGTATGAAGTGTTTGATATGAGCTTGAGTCTCATTTGTTGTTGATAATGGAAGGATGTGAATATGATATATGTGATTCACTGTTGTAAGTTTGGCCAGGTTCTGAGCCATATGGATAAAATTGGAAAGTAAAACGTATCTTTGGCAATAGTGTCATGAGACTGTAAAATGAAGTAATTGATTATTTTGGTTGACCATCTGTTGAATGCTATTGCTTTATTCATTGCTTATATGTGGTTTAGTATATCTCTACTGGGCTGTGGCTCACCCTTTATGGGAACATCATTTTCAGGTTCAGGCGATAAACTACCTCCAAGGACTTAGCTTGGGAGGGTTGGCATCTGGATTGAAGAAGATTATCTTTAGTTAATAGTTGATATTTATTTGTGCATGTAAACATTCAAGCCTAGGGCTTTTCTTGTATTGAGATTAGAACTCATATTTTTGAATCCAAGTGTTGGCTTGGAAAGATGTAAGCCTGTAGGGCATTTTATTCGATGTTACATGTAATGCTTTGTTTAGTAATACTCTGATGAATGAATTAATTAATTATCTTCTTTAAATAATGCATGTTTATGATATATATAATGGGTTAATTTTGAGGGCGTTACAACTTGGTATCAGAGCGTACCGGGTTTGAATACTTTGGGTACGTGGGAAGTGATTAGTATCACATTGGGTTCGTCTCGTTTGATAGAGACTTAGTGTAATGTTACATGCTTATGTGATAACATGTTTATGTGATTATGTGGGTATGGAATGTAGTTTCTAGGATGTTGATTGGACCCTTGAGTTTCTAGTAGTCTTGTTGGAAAGGCACTTGATCACTGCTACTTCCAACCGGAACTATAGTAACGCATTGGGACTATCATTATCCGGGAATGAAATTCGTAGGTGCTTATGTGATTGTGTGCTTACGTGGAATGAATTATTGTTGTCCATTGCATTAGGACGCGAGTGTTTAGCTTCGGCACATTTATTAATGTGCTAATGTCTTTGTTTCCTTTATTAGGATGTCAGGACGAGGACGAGGACGCGGTAGGTGTGGTAGGCCGGGCAGGCAGGAGGTGCCTGTGCCAGAGGAGATTCCGGCAGTTGAAGAGGGAATTGGCCAGGCCAATGTGGTCGAGCCAGTAGGCCAGCAGGCTATGGGCGCTCTAGCCCGAGAGATAGCAGGGGCATTCAGGGAGTCAGTAGGCATTCTCAGAGCTGAGAATCAAGCTCAGGCTGGTATTGCGGATGCAGGACCTTCCTTTCTGAAGAGGGAGTTCTTCCGATCTAACCCGGATGAATTTGTGGGTGATCCTAAAGAGCCGCTTAAGGCAGATGAATGGCTCGAACAGACAACGAAGACGTTTGAGATGCTTGGCATCGAAGACGAGGGGTTGAAAGTGACCTTGGCATCTTTCCAGTTGAAGGGGGATGCAGGTCAGTGGTGGAAGTTTATTAAGGGGCGTATAGGAGGTACATGGGAGGCTTTTGTGAATGCTTTCCAGGAGAAATTCTTATCTCCAGCAGTCAGGGAGAAGCTGCGAGACCAGTTTTGTCAGCTTAAGCAGGCGAGTTCTTCAGTGGCCGAATTTGAGGCTGCATTTACTAGTTTGTCCAGATTTGCACCTGAGTTGGTGGCGTCTGAGGAACGCCGTTGTATTGAGTTTGAGAAGAAGTTGAGGCGTGGCCTCAAGCTGAGAGTTAGGGGAACTATGATTCGGGAGTATGGGCGTATGGTTGATGCTGCAGCCCACATGGAAATCATGATGCAGGAGGAGGAGGAAGGGCAGAAGGGCTCCAAGAGGAGTCAGGATGGTCAGAATGATGGTAGGAGACAGAAGGGTTTTAATCCCCAGCAGTCTCAGGGTAGCTTTTCTAGATCGACTTTTCCTGTACCGAGTGTTAGTTCGGGGAAAGGCAGTCAGGGAGACATTACCTGCTTCAAGTGTGGCCAGCTGGGCCACAAGTCTCCAGTTTGTCCTCAGAGGGGAGGAGTTCAGAGAGCAGCATCTTCTTCGGGTCGATCTTAGAGCCAGGGTCAGGGTAGAGGTCAGCCACTCTCGTGTTATCAGTGTGGTCAGCCAGGGCATATGAAGAGGTATTGCCCACAGTTGGGTGGCACACCTGGTGCATCTGGTTTGAGGCCGATTCAGGGTCAGCAGCCAGCTCAGTCGGGTCAGGCCTCGAGGGCCAATCAGGGGGCTTCATCGTCTCAGTCGGTGCAGCAATCTTATGCTCCTAGGGTTGAGCAGGTTGATCAGAGGTCGTCTGGGCGCGTGTATGCTGTTACCGCGCAGGATCTTGTGCCGGCACCATCAGTTGTGAGAGGTACCTTTTTGTTTTGCAACTCGGTTGCTAATGTTTTGATTGATACGGGTGCATCTCATTCCTTTGTGTCTGCTGCATTTGCATCTGTTTTGGAGTTGGAGTTAGCACAGTTAGCATCTCCTATTTGTGTAGTGTCACCTCTTGGGGGTGAATTGATCTTGAAACAAGGTGTTAGGGGTTGTGCTATAGAGGTTGATTATCATAGAATCCCATTTTCCTTTGTAGTTATGCCTATGAGAGGTTTCGATGTTATTTTGGGTATGGACTGGTTATCGTCATACCGGGCAGTTATTGATTGCTACCGCCAGAGGGTCACTTGTTGTACCGTGAGCGGAGAGTATTTTCACTTTCTGGGGGACCGGGTTGGTGATGTGTTGCCACCGGGGTATGTTCCGCGAGGACGGAGTGAGCTTAGTGGTCTACTTGCTAACCTTTCGATTAGTGAGGATGTTGAGACTCAGATTGTGTTGCCAAGGGTGGTTTGTGAGTACTCGGACGTCTTTCTCGAGGATCTTGTTGGTTTGCCACCGCATCGAGAGATTGAGTTCTCTATTGACCTGGTGCCCGGCACGGCGCCGATTTCTATGGCACCTTATCGTTTTGCCCCAGCCGAGTTAGTTGAGTTGAAGATTCAGCTCCAGGAGTTGCTAGACAAGGGTTTTATACGTCCTAGTGTTTCGCCGTGGGGGGCACCGGCCCTCTTTGTTAAAAAGAAAGGTGGTGCTTTGAGACTTTGTATAGATTACCGGAAGTTGAATCGGGCTACGGTCAAGAATAAGTACCCTATGCCCCGTATAGATGACCTGTTTGACCAATTGAAGGGTTCCCGTTGTTTCTCTAAAATAGACTTGAGATCGGGTTACCACCAGTTGAGGGTCAGGGAAGAGGATATTCCGAAGACGGCATTCCGTACGCGGTATGGCCATTATGAGTTTCTGGTGATGCCATTTGGACTCACCAATGCACCGGCAGTCTTTATGGACTTGATGAACCGGATCTTCCGAGAATTCTTGGATCGGTTTGTAGTCAATTTTGTGGACGACATCCTTATCTATTCGCCTTCTGAGGAGGAGCATGAGTCACACTTGAGGGTGGTGCTTGAGTTACTTAGAGCATCTAGGCTGTATGCCAAGTTTGGGAAGTGTGAGTTCTGGCTGAGGGAAGTCAAATTCTTAGGCCATGTAGTATCCGGTGAAGGAGTGTCTGTTGATACCTCCAAGGTAGAGGCAGTGCAGGATTGGGCACAGCCTAAGAGTGTATTTGAGATCCGCAGTTTTCTGGGATTAGCTGGGTATTACCGTCGGTTTGTGAAAGATTTCTCCAGATTAGCATCACCGTTGACTAGACTGACTCGAAAGGGAGTCAAATTTGTATGGAGTGAGACTTGTGAAAAGTCGTTTCAGGAGTTGAAAGTTAGACTGACTACCGCTCCAGTATTGATTATTCCAGAGAGAGGGTTGGGTTATACGGTCTATTGTGACGCCTCACGAGAGGGTCTGGGTTGTGTGTTAATGCAAGAGGGGAAAGTAGTTGCCTATGGCTCACGTCAGTTGAAAATTCACGAGCAGAATTACCCTACTCATGATCTAGAGTTAGCAGCTGTGATATTTGCCTTGAAGATTTGGAGGCATTATCTTTATGGTGAGAGGTTCGAGGTGTTCTCGGATCATAAGAGTTTGAAGTATTTGTTTACACAGAAAGACTTGAACTTGAGGCAGAGGAGGTGGATGGAGTTCATAGAGGATTATGACTTTGAGTTGCATTATCATCCGGGAAAGGCCAATGTGGTGGCCGATGCCCTTAGCAGGAAACCTGTTGGCGACATAGCTAGTATAGCCATTCGAGAATGGGAGATGTTGGGTGCACTTGGGGAGTTTGATTTATTTCTGGGCGAATCCGTTGAGGCTGCGGCCTTGTTTTCTGTTGTTGTTCAGCCTACGCTTGTGACTCAAGTGTTTGAGGCTCAGAGAGGTGACCTTGAGGTAGAATCTCTCCGTGAGAAGATTTCCGGTGGAAAGGTTGAGAAAGGTTTGACGGTGTATCCCGACCTCAGTGTGAGATACCGAGACCGTCTGTTTGTGCCGAAGTCTTGCCGAGAGGAAGTACTCCGAGAGTTCCACCATTCACGCCTTGCGGTGCATCCGGGAGGCACTAAGATGTATCGGGATTTGGGTCGCCAGTTTTGGTGGCAGGGTATGAAGAGAGATGTGGCAGCTTTCGTATCTAAGTGCCTTACTTGCCAGCAAGTGAAGGCCGAGCATCAGAGGCCAGCGGGTTTGTTGCAACCCTTGCCTATTGCCGAGTGGAAGTGGGAGCATGCCACTATGGACTTCGTTGTAGGTCTTCCGAGGACTCAGCGGGGTAGTGATGCTATTTGGGTGGTTGTAGATCGGTTGACCAAGTCGGCACACTTTATTCCTATGCACATGAGAGATTCGGTAGATCATCTTGCCGACTTGTATATTCGGGACATAGTGAGATTGCATGGGGTCCCAGTAACGATCGTCTCAGATAGAGATCCTCGTTTTACTGCCAGGTTGTGGCAGAGTTTGCAGAGTGCCTTAGGCACTAAGTTGACCTTTAGCACGGCTTATCATCCTTAGAGTGACGGACAGTCCGAGCGTACTATTCAGATACTTGAGGATATGCTTCGGGGTTGTGTTCTAGACTTTAGTGGGTCGTGGGAGAGGCACTTGCCGTTGGTAGAGTTTGCCTACAACAACAGTTTCCAGTCTAGTATCGGTATGGCACCATTTGAGGCCTTGTATGGCCGACCGTGTAGATCTCCTGTTTGTTGGGCTGAGGTGGGTGATGCACCTCTGTTGGGTCCAGAGTTGGTGAGAGAAACAACGGAGAAAGTTGAGCTTATCCGTAAGAGGCTTGTTACAGCACAGAGTCGTCAGAAATCGTATGCCGACCGTAGGAGGAGACCTTTGGTGTTTGAGGTGGGTGATCATGTTTTTCTGAAGATATCACCTAGACGGGGTTTGATGAGGTTTGGGAAGAGTGGGAAGTTGTCCCCTCGGTTTATTGGTCCGTTTGAGATCCTTGAGAGGATTGGCGAGGCTGCTTATCGTTTAGCTTTGCCTCCGCAGTTGTCTGGAGTACATGACGTGTTTCATGTGAGTATGCTTCGGAAGTATGAGCCGGATCCATCACATGTGTTGGATTGGACCGATTTAGTGGTTGATGTGGATGTCTCGTATGAGGAGAGACCGGTTCGGGTATTGGATAGGCGGGATCAAGTTTTGCGAGGCAAGACCATCCCTTTGGTAAACGTTTTGTGGAAACATCATGGAGTGGAGGAAGCCACTTGGGAGCGTGAATTGGAAGTCCGCGAAAAATACCCGGACATGTTTATTCATTTGTAATCTTGTATTTAGAGTTTGCAATATTGTTGAACTTAAGGGCTTTACATATATCTTAAGTTGTAAAACGTTGAGTATGTTTTGGTGAATGGGTGTATCTTGAAACTTGCTTCATTATAGAAGTTTAGTATAGTATTGCATATGTTGATTACATTGCTTAGTGTGTTATATATATCATGCAATTGAATATGATATGGGGATTGTTAACATTGAAAGGAATAATGCATAATAATGATACAGGTTGAGATATATGTTGTGTTATATATTCAATATGAGATGCCTCTTGATAAAGAGATGAAATGACCAGTTTTGGGTCAAGATGTTTACTAATGAATTCTTAAAAAAGGGGAATCTGTTTTCAAAAACTTATGCTTAATTTCGGGGACGAAATTCTTTGAAGGGGGGAGGTTATAGCGACCCCGGTCTTCTCCCATTTGATTATTGTATACGGACTTAGGTTCCGTAGATTCTGTCATTGTATAACGGTTGTTGTTGTCCCTTATTTCTCATTTGGAATTATAGGATGTGTTGGGCAGGTTTGTTTCAGGTTGGTTGGGTTTAGAAATCAAGTGTTGCTGTCCAGTATTTTGGATCTTCGCTCGAGCAAGGAGTTTGTCGCTCGAGCGAGCTGTTGTTTTTGGTTCTTCGCTCGAGCCGGGGTTTGGTAGCTCGAGCGAGAGGTTGTGTCTGATTTGGACCTGTAGCTGTGCATTCTTGGCTCGAGCGAGCTTTTCTTCGCTCGAGCGAGTTAGTTCATCCTTCGCTCGAGCTATAGTTCCTTCGCTCGAGCGTGTGTCTGGGTTCAGACCTGAGGGTTTGAGTTCTTCGCTCGATCGAGTTTTCTTTCGCTCGAGCGAGCTTTTGGGTTGCTGGCTCGAGCAAGGCTTCCTTTGCTCGAGCGTAGTTTCTTGTGTCTGGTCGCTCGAGCGACCAAGTCTTCGCTCGAGCGAGCCTGTCCAGTTTATATACACAGCAGCGGGATTTGATCAGTCTTTTTCATTTTCTTTTGATTCCAAACCCTAGGTCCGACTTCTCTCTCTCCCTACTCACCTTCTTTCTTAGATTTGATCCACTTAGGGTGTGTTTCTACCCTAGATCCTTCATTAGAAAGATAGAGGACGGCTTGGGCTTCATTCTAATCTGAACATTTGGTGATTTGGAGCACATTGGAATTTGGGCATTTATCTCTATCTTCTCCATTCGGGCTATTTTCTTTGAGGTAGGGATTTCCTACTCCATTTTATAGGTTTTGTTCTAAGTTTTGGTATTTTGATATGTTGGGAAGACTTGGGTAAATTTTGGGAAAAACCCTTGTTGTATTATTGAATTAATTTGTATAAGTAATTCATGGAATTGGGGAATTTATTGATTAAATGGCATAATTGGGTAGTTGGTATCATTTGTCTATTGAATTGTTAACATGGTTATTTTCAGTTTAGAAATAACTGTTTTGGGCTATCGGTGAAGGATAGTCGTGATTGTTGTAGACATTGCATGTGGATTACGAATAACTGAAACTAATCACATTGGTTAAATCATTAATTTTGACTATGGTATTGATACAGAAAATACGTGTATTGATTGAGCATTGCATTTGCATGCATTGTTTTGTGTGTGGGAGGAGATAGGGGATGTACTCCACGGTTTAGGGGAAGATAGGGGATGGACCTCTAAACCGGATTTTGTTTGGGAGGAGATAGGGGATGGACTCCATTAGCATCACTTTTATGTGTGCTTATTTATATAGAAGTGTTTTATTGATACAGCACTAAAATGTGTATCAATCTGGAAGTATGAAGTGTTTGATATGAGCTTGAGTCTCATTTGTTGTTGATAATGGAAGGATGTGAATATGATATATGTGATTCACTGTTGTAAGTTTGGCCAGGTTCTGAGCCATATGGATAAAATTGGAAAGTAAAACGTATCTTTGGCAATAGTGTCATGAGACTGTAAAATGAAGTAATTGATTATTTTGGTTGACCATCTGTTGAATGCTATTGCTTTATTCATTGCTTATATGTGGTTTAGTATATCTCTACTGGGCTGTGGCTCACCCTTTATGGGAACATCATTTTCAGGTTCAGGCGATAAACTACCTCCAAGGACTTAGCTTGGGAGGGTTGGCATCTGGATTGAAGAAGATTATCTTTAGTTAATAGTTGATATTTATTTGTGCATGTAAACATTCAAGCCTAGGGCTTTTCTTGTATTGAGATTAGAACTCATATTTTTGAATCCAAGTGTTGGCTTGGAAAGATGTAAGCCTGTAGGGCATTTTATTCGATGTTACATGTAATGCTTTATTTAGTAATACTCTGATGAATGAATTAATTAATTATCTTCTTTAAATAATGCATGTTTATGATATATATAATGGGTTAATTTTGAGGGCGTTACAACTTGGTATCAGAGCGTACCGGGTTTGAATACTTTGGGTACGTGGGAAGTGATTAGTATCACATTGGGTTCGTCTCGTTTGATAGAGACTTAGTGTAATGTTACATGCTTATGTGATAACATGTTTATGTGATTATGTGGGTATGGAATGTAGTTTCTAGGATGTTGATTGGACCCTTGAGTTTCTAGTAGTCTTGTTGGAAAGGCACTTGATCACTGCTACTTCCAACCGGAACTATAGTAACGCATTGGGACTATCATTATCCGGGAATGAAATTCGTAGGTGCTTATGTGATTGTGTGCTTACGTGGAATGAATTATTGTTGTCCATTGCATTAGGACGCGAGTGTTTAGCTTCGGCACATTTATTAATGTGCTAATGTCTTTGTTTCCTTTATTAGGATGTCAGGACGAGGACGAGGACGCGGTAGGTGTGGTAGGCCGGGCAGGCAGGAGGTGCCTGTGCCAGAGGAGATTCCGGCAGTTGAAGAGGGAATTGGCCAGGCCAATGTGGTCGAGCCAGTAGGCCAGCAGGCTATGGGCGCTCTAGCCCGAGAGATAGCAGGGGCATTCAGGGAGTCAGTAGGCATTCTCAGAGCTGAGAATCAAGCTCAGGCTGGTATTGCGGATGCAGGACCTTCCTTTCTGAAGAGGGAGTTCTTCCGATCTAACCCGGATGAATTTGTGGGTGATCCTAAAGAGCCGCTTAAGGCAGATGAATGGCTCGAACAGACAATGAAGACGTTTGAGATGCTTGGCATCGAAGACGAGGGGTTGAAAGTGACCTTGGCATCTTTCCAGTTGAAGGGGGATGCAGGTCAGTGGTGGAAGTTTATTAAGGGGCGTATAGGAGGTACATGGGAGGCTTTTGTGAATGCTTTCCAGGAGAAATTCTTATCTCCAGCAGTCAGGGAGAAGCTGCGAGACCAGTTTTGTCAGCTTAAGCAGGCGAGTTCTTCAGTGGCCGAATTTGAGGCTGCATTTACTAGTTTGTCCAGATTTGCACCTGAGTTGGTGGCGTCTGAGGAACGCCGTTGTATTGAGTTTGAGAAGAAGTTGAGGCGTGGCCTCAAGCTGAGAGTTGGGGGAACTATGATTCGGGAGTATGGGCGTATGGTTGATGCTGCAGCCCACATGGAAATCATGATGCAGGAGGAGGAGGAAGGGCAGAAGGGCTCCAAGAGGAGTCAGGATGGTCAGAATGATGGTAGGAGACAGAAGGGTTTTAATCCCCAGCAGTCTCAGGGTAGCTTTTCTAGATCGACTTTTCCTGTACCGAGTGTTAGTTCGGGGAAAGGCAGTCAGGGAGACATTACCTGCTTCAAGTGTGGCCAGCTGGGCCACAAGTCTCCAGTTTGTCCTCAGAGGGGAGGAGTTCAGAGAGCAGCATCTTCTTCGGGTCGATCTTAGAGCCAGGGTCAGGGTAGAGGTCAGCCACTCTCGTGTTATCAGTGTGGTCAGCCAGGGCATATGAAGAGGTATTGCCCACAGTTGGGTGGCACACCTGGTGCATCTGGTTTGAGGCCGATTCAGGGTCAGCAGCCAGCTCAGTCGGGTCAGGCCTCGAGGGCCAATCAGGGGGCTTCATCGTCTCAGTCGGTGCAGCAATCTTATGCTCCTAGGGTTGAGCAGGTTGATCAGAGGTCGTCTGGGCGCGTGTATGCTGTTACCGCGCAGGATCTTGTGCCGGCACCATCAGTTGTGAGAGGTACCTTTTTGTTTTGCAACTCGGTTGCTAATGTTTTGATTGATACGGGTGCATCTCATTCCTTTGTGTCTGCTGCATTTGCATCTGTTTTGGAGTTGGAGTTAGCACAGTTAGCATCTCCTATTTGTGTAGTGTCACCTCTTGGGGGTGAATTGATCTTGAAACAAGGTGTTAGGGGTTGTGCTATAGAGGTTGATTATCATAGAATCCCATTTTCCTTTGTAGTTATGCCTATGAGAGGTTTCGATGTTATTTTGGGTATGGACTGGTTATCGTCATACCGGGCAGTTATTGATTGCTACCGCCAGAGGGTCACTTGTTGTACCGTGAGCGGAGAGTATTTTCACTTTCTGGGGGACCGGGTTGGTGATGTGTTGCCACCGGGGTATGTTCCGCGAGGACGGAGTGAGCTTAGTGGTCTACTTGCTAACCTTTCGATTAGTGAGGATGTTGAGACTCAGATTGTGTTGCCAAGGGTGGTTTGTGAGTACTCGGACGTCTTTCTCGAGGATCTTGTTGGTTTGCCACCGCATCGAGAGATTGAGTTCTCTATTGACCTGGTACCCGGCACGGCGCCGATTTCTATGGCACCTTATCGTTTTGCCCCAGCCGAGTTAGTTGAGTTGAATATTCAGCTCCAGGAGTTGCTAGACAAGGGTTTTATACGTCCTAGTGTTTCGCCGTGGGGGGCACCGGCCCTCTTTGTTAAAAAGAAAGGTGGTGCTTTGAGACTTTGTATAGATTACCGGAAGTTGAATCGGGCTACGGTCAAGAATAAGTACCCTATGCCCCGTATAGATGACCTGTTTGACCAATTGAAGGGTTCCCGTTGTTTCTCTAAAATAGACTTGAGATCGGGTTACCACCAGTTGAGGGTCAGGGAAGAGGATATTCCGAAGACGGCATTCCGTACGCGGTATGGCCATTATGAGTTTCTGGTGATGCCATTTGGACTCACCAATGCACCGGCAGTCTTTATGGACTTGATGAACCGGATCTTCCGGGAATTCTTGGATCGGTTTGTAGTCGTTTTTGTGGACGACATCCTTATCTATTCGCCTTCTGAGGAGGAGCATGAGTCACACTTGAGGGTGGTGCTTGAGTTACTTAGAGCATCTAGGCTGTATGCCAAGTTTGGGAAGTGTGAGTTCTGGCTGAGGGAAGTCAAATTCTTAGGCCATGTAGTATCCGGTGAAGGAGTGTCTGTTGATACCTCCAAGGTAGAGGCAGTGCAGGATTGGGCACAGCCTAAGAGTGTATTTGAGATCCGCAGTTTTCTGGGATTAGCTGGGTATTACCGTCGGTTTGTGAAAGATTTCTCCAGATTAGCATCACCGTTGACTAGACTGACTCGAAAGGGAGTCAAATTTGTATGGAGTGAGACTTGTGAAAAGTCGTTTCAGGAGTTGAAAGTTAGACTGACTACCGCTCCAGTATTGATTATTCCAGAGAGAGGGTTGGGTTATACGGTCTATTGTGACGCCTCACGAGAGGGTCTGGGTTGTGTGTTAATGCAAGAGGGGAAAGTAGTTGCCTATGGCTCACGTCAGTTGAAAATTCACGAGCAGAATTACCCTACTCATGATCTAGAGTTAGCAGCTGTGATATTTGCCTTGAAGATTTGGAGGCATTATCTTTATGGTGAGAGGTTCGAGGTGTTCTCGGATCATAAGAGTTTGAAGTATTTGTTTACACAGAAAGACTTGAACTTGAGGCAGAGGAGGTGGATGGAGTTCATAGAGGATTATGACTTTGAGTTGCAGTATCATCCGGGAAAGGCCAATGTGGTGGCCGATGCCCTTAGCAGGAAACCTGTTGGCGACATAGCTAGTATAGCCATTCGAGAATGGGAGATGTTGGGTGCACTTGGGGAGTTTGATTTATTTCTGGGCGAATCCGTTGAGGCTGCGGCCTTGTTTTCTGTTGTTGTTCAGCCTACGCTTGTGACTCAAGTGTTTGAGGCTCAGAGAGGTGACCTTGAGGTAGAATCTCTCCGTGAGAAGATTTCCGGTGGAAAGGTTGAGAAAGGTTTGACGGTGTATCCCGACCTCAGTGTGAGATACCGAGACCGTCTGTTTGTGCCGAAGTCTTGCCGAGAGGAAGTACTCCGAGAGTTCCACCATTCACGCCTTGCGGTGCATCCGGGAGGCACTAAGATGTATCGGGATTTGGGTCGCCAGTTTTGGTGGCAGGGTATGAAGAGAGATGTGGCAGCTTTCGTATCTAAGTGCCTTACTTGCCAGCAAGTGAAGGCCGAGCATCAGAGGCCAGCGGGTTTGTTGCAACCCTTGCCTATTGCCGAGTGGAAGTGGGAGCATGTCACTATGGACTTCGTTGTAGGTCTTCCGAGGACTCAGCGGGGTAGTGATGCTATTTGGGTGGTTGTAGATCGGTTGACCAAGTCGGCACACTTTATTCCTATGCGCATGAGAGATTCGGTAGATCATCTTGCCGACTTGTATATTCGGGACATAGTGAGATTGCATGGGGTCCCAGTAACGATCGTCTCAGATAGAGATCCTCGTTTTACTGCCAGGTTGTGGCAGAGTTTGCAGAGTGCCTTAGGCACTAAGTTGACCTTTAGCACGGCTTATCATCCTCAGACTGACGGACAGTCCGAGCGTACTATTCAGATACTTGAGGATATGCTTCGGGGTTGTGTTCTAGACTTTAGTGGGTCGTGGGAGAGGCACTTGCCGTTGGTAGAGTTTGCCTACAACAACAGTTTCCAGTCTAGTATCGGTATGGCACCATTTGAGGCCTTGTATGGCCGACCGTGTAGATCTCCTGTTTGTTGGGCTGAGGTGGGTGATGCACCTCTGTTGGGTCCAGAGTTGGTGAGAGAAACGACGGAGAAAGTTGTGCTTATCCGTAAGAGGCTTGTTACAGCACAGAGTCGTCAGAAATCGTATGCCGACCGTAGGAGGAGACCTTTGGTGTTTGAGGTGGGTGATCATGTTTTTCTGAAGATATCACCTAGACGGGGTTTGATGAGGTTTGGGAAGAGTGGGAAGTTGTCCCCTCGGTTTATTGGTCCGTT
Organism: Camellia sinensis; assembly: GCF_055761805.1. Lineage (NCBI taxonomy): Eukaryota > Viridiplantae > Streptophyta > Magnoliopsida > Ericales > Theaceae > Camellia > Camellia sinensis. The sequence goes on along the minus strand of NC_138965.1, from coordinate 171,759,803 downwards.
TGAGATCCTTGAGAGGATTGGCGAGGCTGCTTATCGTTTAGCTTTGCCTCCGCAGTTGTCTGGAGTACATGACGTGTTTCATGTGAGTATGCTTCGGAAGTATGAGCCGGATCCATCACATGTGTTGGATTGGACCGATTTAGTGGTTGATGTGGATGTCTCGTATGAGGAGAGACCGGTTCGGGTATTGGATAGGCGGGATCAAGTTTTGCGAGGCAAGACCATCCCTTTGGTAAAAGTTTTGTGGAAACATCATGGAGTGGAGGAAGCCACTTGGGAGCGTGAATTGGAAGTCCGTGAAAAATACCCGGACATGTTTATTCATTTGTAATCTTGTATTTAGAGTTTGCAATATTGTTGAACTTAAGGGCTTTACATATATCTTAAGTTGTAAAACGTTGAGTATGTTTTGGTGAATGGGTGTATCTTGAAACTTGCTTCATTATAGAAGTCTAGTATAGTATTGCATATGTTGATTACATTGCTTAGTGTGTTATCTATATCATGCAATTGAATATGATATGGGGATTGTTAACATTGAAAGGAATAATGCATAATAATGATACAGGTTGAGATATATGTTGTGTTATATATTCAATATGAGATGCCTCTTGATAAAGAGATGAAATGACCAGTTTTGGGTCAAGATGTTTACTAATGAATTCTTAAAAAAGGGGAATCTGTTTTCAAAAACTTATGCTTAATTTCGGGGACGAAATTCTTTGAAGGGGGGGAGGTTATAGCGACCCCGGTCTTCTCCCATTTGATTATTGTATACGGACTTAGGTTCCGTAGATTCTGTCATTGTATAACGGTTGTTGTTGTCCCTTATTTCTCATTTGGAATTATAGGATGTGTTGGGCAGGTTTGTTTCAGGTTGGTTGGGTTTAGAAATCAAGTGTTGCTGTCCAGTATTTTGGATCTTCGCTCGAGCGAGGAGTTTGTCGCTCGAGCGAGCTGTTGTTTTTGGTTCTTCGCTCGAGCCGGGGTTTGGTAGCTCGAGCGAGAGGTTGTGTCTGATTTGGACCTGTAGCTGTGCATTCTTGGCTCGAGCGAGCTTTTCTTCGCTCGAGCGAGTTAGTTCATCCTTCGCTCGAGCTATAGTTCCTTCGCTCGAGCGTGTGTCTGGGTTCAGACCTGAGGGTTTGAGTTCTTCGCTCGATCGAGTTTTCTTTCGCTCGAGCGAGCTTTTGGGTTGCTGGCTCGAGCCAGGCTTCCTTTGCTCGAGCGTAGTTTCTTGTGTCTGGTCGCTCGAGCGACCAAGTCTTCGCTCGAGCGAGCCTGTCCAGTTTATATACACAGCAGCGGGATTTGATCAGTCTTTTTCATTTTCTTTTGATTCCAAACCCTAGGTACGACTTCTCTCTCTCCCTACTCACCTTCTTTCTTAGATTTGATCCACTTAGGGTGTGTTTCTACCCTACATCCTTCATTAGAAAGATAGAGGACGGCTTGGGCTTCATTCTAATCTGAACATTTGGTGATTTGGAGCACATTGGAATTTGGGCATTTATCTCTATCTTCTCCATTCGGGCTATTTTCTTTGAGGTAGGGATTTCCTACTCCATTTTATAGGTTTTGTTCTAAGTTTTGGTATTTTGATATGTTGGGAAGACTTGGGTAAATTTTGGGAAAAACCCTAGTTGTATTATTGAATTAATTTGTATAAGTAATTCATGGAATTGGGGAATTTATTGATTAAATGGCATAATTGGGTAGTTGGTATCATTTGTCTATTGAATTGTTAACATGGTTATTTTCAGTTTAGAAATAACTGTTTTGGGCTATCGGTGAAGGATAGTCGTGATTGTTGTAGACATTGCATGTGGATTAGGAATAACTGAAACTAATCACATTGGTTAAATCATTAATTTTGACTATGGTATTGATACAGAAAATACGTGTATTGATTGAGCATTGCATTTGCATGCATTGTTTTGTGTGTGGGAGGAGATAGGGGATGTACTCCACGGTTTAGGGGAAGATAGGGGATGGACCTCTAAACCGGATTTTGTTTGGGAGGAGATAGGGGATGGACTCCATTAGCATCACTTTTATGTGTGCTTATTTATATAGAAGTGTTTTATTGATACAGCACTAAAATGTGTATCAATCTGGAAGTATGAAGTGTTTGATATGAGCTTGAGTCTCATTTGTTGTTGATAATGGAAGGATGTGAATATGATATATGTGATTCACTGTTGTAAGTTTGGCCAGGTTCTGAGCCATATGGATAAAATTGGAAAGTAAAACGTATCTTTGGCAATAGTGTCATGAGACTGTAAAATGAAGTAATTGATTATTTTGGTTGACCATCTGTTGAATGCTATTGCTTTATTCATTGCTTATATGTGGTTTAGTATATCTCTACTGGGCTGTGGCTCACCCTTTATGGGAACATCATTTTTAGGTTCAGGCGATAAACTACCTCCAAGGACTTAGCTTGGGAGGGTTGGCATCTGGATTGAAGAAGATTATCTTTAGTTAATAGTTGATATTTATTTGTGCATGTAAACATTCAAGCCTAGGGCTTTTCTTGTATTGAGATTAGAACTCATATTTTTGAATCCAAGTGTTGGCTTGGAAAGATGTAAGCCTGTAGGGCATTTTATTCGATGTTACATGTAATGCTTTATTTAGTAATACTCTGATGAATGAATTAATTAATTATCTTCTTTAAATAATGCATGTTTATGATATATATAATGGGTTAATTTTGAGGGCGTTACAACTTGGTATCAGAGCGTACCGGGTTTGAATACTTTGGGTACGTGGGAAGTGATTAGTATCACATTGGGTTCGTCTCGTTTGATAGAGACTTAGTGTAATGTTACATGCTTATGTGATAACATGTTTATGTGATTATGTGGGTATGGAATGTAGTTTCTAGGATGTTGATTGGACCCTTGAGTTTCTAGTAGTCTTGTTGGAAAGGCACTTGATCACTGCTACTTCCAACCGGAACTATAGTAACGCATTGGGACTATCATTATCCGGGAATGAAATTCGTAGGTGCTTATGTGATTGTGTGCTTACGTGGAATGAATTATTGTTGTCCATTGCATTAGGACGCGAGTGTTTAGCTTCGGCACATTTATTAATGTGCTAATGTCTTTGTTTCCTTTATTAGGATGTCAGGACGAGGACGAGGACGCGGTAGGCGTGGTAGGCCGGGCAGGCAGGAGGTGCCTGTGCCAGAGGAGATTCCGGCAGTTGAAGAGGGAATTGGCCAGGCCAATGTGGTCGAGCCAGTAGGCCAGCAGGCTATGGGCGCTCTAGCCCGAGAGATAGCAGGGGCATTCAGGGAGTCAGTAGGCATTCTCAGAGCTGAGAATCAAGCTCAGGCTGGTATTGCGGATGCAGGACCTTCCTTTCTGAAGAGGGAGTTCTTCCGATCTAACCCGGATGAATTTGTGGGTGATCCTAAAGAGCCGCTTAAGGCAGATGAATGGCTCGAACAGACAACGAAGACGTTTGAGATGCTTGGCATCGAAGACGAGGGGTTAAAAGTGACCTTGGCATCTTTCCAGTTGAAGGGGGATGCAGGTCAGTGGTGGAAGTTTATTAAGGGGCGTATAGGAGGTACAAGGGAGGCTTTTGTGAATGCTTTCCAGGAGAAATTCTTATCTCCAGCAGTCAGGGAGAAGCTGCGAGACCAGTTTTGTCAGCTTAAGCAGGCGAGTTCTTCAGTGGCCGAATTTGAGGCTGCATTTACTAGTTTGTCCAGATTTGCACCTGAGTTGGTGGCGTCTGAGGAACGCCGTTGTATTGAGTTTGAGAAGAAGTTGAGGCGTGGCCTCAAGCTGAGAGTTGGGGGAACTATGATTCGGGAGTATGGGCGTATGGTTGATGCTGCAGCCCACATGGAAATCATGATGCAGGAGGAGGAGGAAGGGCAGAAGGGCTCCAAGAGGAGTCAGGATGGTCAGAATGATGGTAGGAGACAGAAGGGTTTTAATCCCCAGCAGTCTCAGGGTAGCTTTTCTAGATCGACTTTTCCTGTACCGAGTGTTAGTTCGGGGAAAGGCAGTCAGGGAGACATTACCTGTTTCAAGTGTGGCCAGCTGGGCCACAAGTCTCCAGTTTGTCCTCAGAGGGGAGGAGTTCAGAGAGCAGCATCTTCTTCGGCTCGATCTCAGAGCCAGGGTCAGGGTAGAGGTCAGCCACTCTCGTGTTATCAGTGTGGTCAGCCAGGGCATATGAAGAGGTATTGCCCACAGTTGGGTGGCACACCTGGTGCATCTGGTTTGAGGCCGATTCAGGGTCAGCAGCCAGCTCAGTCGGGTCAGGCCTCGAGGGCCAATCAGGGGGCTTCATCGTCTCAGTCGGTGCAGCAATCTTATGCTCCTAGGGTTGAGCAGGTTGATCAGAGGTCGTCTGGGCGCGTGTATGCTGTTACCGCGCAGGATCTTGTGCCGGCACCATCAGTTGTGAGAGGTACCTTTTTGTTTTGCAACTCGGTTGCTAATGTTTTGATTGATACGGGTGCATCTCATTCCTTTGTGTCTGCTGCATTTGCATCTGTTTTGGAGTTGGAGTTAGCACAGTTAGCATCTCCTATTTGTGTAGTGTCACCTCTTGGGGGTGAATTGATCTTGAAACAAGGTGTTAGGGGTTGTGATATAGAGGTTGATTATCATAGAATCCCATTTTCCTTTGTAGTTATGCCTATGAGAGGTTTCGATGTTATTTTGGGTATGGACTGGTTATCGTCATACCGGGCAGTTATTGATTGCTACCGCCAGAGGGTCACTTGTTGTACCGTGAGCGGAGAGTATTTCCACTTTCTGGGGGACCGGGTTGGTGATGTGTTGCCACCGGGGTATGTTCCGCGAGGACGGAGTGAGCTTAGTGGTCTACTTGCTAACCTTTCGATTAGTGAGGATGTTGAGACTCAGATTGTGTTGCCAAGGGTGGTTTGTGAGTACTCGGACGTCTTTCTCGAGGATCTTGTTGGTTTGCTACCGCATCGAGAGATTGAGTTCTCTATTGACCTGGTGCCCGGCACGGCGCCGATTTCTATGGCACCTTATCGTTTTGCCCCAGCCGAGTTAGTTGAGTTGAAGATTCAGCTCCAGGAGTTGCTAGACAAGGGTTTTATACGTCCTAGTGTTTCGCCGTGGGGGGCACCGGCCCTCTTTGTTAAAAAGAAAGGTGGTGCTTTAAGACTTTGTATAGATTACCGGAAGTTGAATCGGGCTACGGTCAAGAATAAGTACCCTATGCCCCGTATAGATGACCTGTTTGACCAATTGAAGGGTTCCCGTTGTTTCTCTAAAATAGACTTGAGATCGGGTTACCACCAGTTGAGGGTCAGGGAAGAGGATATTCCGAAGACGGCATTCCGTACGCGGTATGGCCATTATGAGTTTCTGGTGATGCCATTTGGACTCACCAATGCACCGGCAGTCTTTATGGACTTGATGAACCGGATCTTCCGGGAATTCTTGGATCGGTTTGTAGTCGTTTTTGTGGACGACATCCTTATCTATTCGCCTTCTGAGGAGGAGCATGAGTCACACTTGAGGGTGGTGCTTGAGTTACTTAGAGCATCTAGGCTGTATGCCAAGTTTGGGAAGTGTGAGTTCTGGCTGAGGGAAGTCAAATTCTTAGGCCATGTAGTATCCGGTGAAGGAGTGTCTGTTGATACCTCCAAGGTAGAGGCAGTGCAGGATTGGGCACAGCCTAAGAGTGTATTTGAGATCCGCAGTTTTCTGGGATTAGCTGGGTATTACCGTCGGTTTGTGAAAGATTTCTCCAGATTAGCATCACCGTTGACTAGACTGACTCGAAAGGGAGTCAAATTTGTATGGAGTGAGACTTGTGAAAAGTCGTTTCAGGAGTTGAAAGTTAGACTGACTACCGCTCCAGTATTGATTATTCCAGAGAGAGGGTTGGGTTATACGGTCTATTGTGACGCCTCACGAGAGGGTCTGGGTTGTGTGTTAATGCAAGAGGGGAAAGTAGTTGCCTATGGCTCACGTCAGTTGAAAATTCACGAGCAGAATTACCCTACTCATGATCTAGAGTTAGCAGCTGTGATATTTGCCTTGAAGATTTGGAGGCATTATCTTTATGGTGAGAGGTTCGAGGTGTTCTCGGATCATAAGAGTTTGAAGTATTTGTTTACACAGAAAGACTTGAACTTGAGGCAGAGGAGGTGGATGGAGTTCATAGAGGATTATGACTTTGAGTTGCATTATCATCCGGGAAAGGCCAATGTGGTGGCCGATGCCCTTAGCAGGAAACCTGTTGGCGACATAGCTAGTATAGCCATTCGAGAATGGGAGATGTTGGGTGCACTTGGGGAGTTTGATTTATTTCTGGGCGAATCCGTTGAGGCTGCGGCCTTGTTTTCTGTTGTTGTTCAGCCTACGCTTGTGACTCAAGTGTTTGAGGCTCAGAGAGGTGACCTTGAGGTAGAATCTCTCCGTGAGAAGATTTCCGGTGGAAAGGTTGAGAAAGGTTTGACGGTGTATCCCGACCTCAGTGTGAGATACCGAGACCGTCTGTTTGTGCCGAAGTCTTGCCGAGAGGAAGTACTCCGAGAGTTCCACCATTCACGCCTTGCGGTGCATCCGGGAGGCACTAAGATGTATCGGGATTTGGGTCGCCAGTTTTGGTGGCAGGGTATGAAGAGAGATGTGGCAGCTTTCGTATCTAAGTGCCTTACTTGCCAGCAAGTGAAGGCCGAGCATCAGAGGCCAGCGGGTTTGTTGCAACCCTTGCCTATTGCCGAGTGGAAGTGGGAGCATGTCACTATGGACTTCGTTGTAGGTCTTCCGAGGACTCAGCGGGGTAGTGATGCTATTTGGGTGGTTGTAGATCGGTTGACCAAGTCGGCACACTTTATTCCTATGCGCATGAGAGATTCGGTAGATCATCTTGCCGACTTGTATATTCGGGACATAGTGAGATTGCATGGGGTCCCAGTAACGATCGTCTCAGATAGAGATCCTCGTTTTACTGCCAGGTTGTGGCAGAGTTTGCAGAGTGCCTTAGGCACTAAGTTGACCTTTAGCACGGCTTATCATCCTCAGACTGACGGACAGTCCGAGCGTACTATTCAGATACTTGAGGATATGCTTCGGGGTTGTGTTCTAGACTTTAGTGGGTCGTGGGAGAGGCACTTGCCGTTGGTAGAGTTTGCCTACAACAACAGTTTCCAGTCTAGTATCGGTATGGCACCATTTGAGGCCTTGTATGGCCGACCGTGTAGATCTCCTGTTTGTTGGGCTGAGGTGGGTGATGCACCTCTGTTGGGTCCAGAGTTGGTGAGAGAAACGACGGAGAAAGTTGAGCTTATCCGTAAGAGGCTTGTTACAGCACAGAGTCGTCAGAAATCGTATGCCGACCGTAGGAGGAGACCTTTGGTGTTTGAGGTGGGTGATCATGTTTTTCTGAAGATATCACCTAGACGGGGTTTGATGAGGTTTGGGAAGAGTGGGAAGTTGTCCCCTCGGTTTATTGGTCCGTTTGAGATCCTTGAGAGGATTGGCGAGGCTGCTTATCGTTTAGCTTTGCCTCCGCAGTTGTCTGGAGTACATGACGTGTTTCATGTGAGTATGCTTCGGAAGTATGAGCCGGATCCATCACATGTGTTGGATTGGACCGATTTAGTGGTTGATGTGGATGTCTCGTATGAGGAGAGACCGGTTCGGGTATTGGATAGGCGGGATCAAGTTTTGCGAGGCAAGACCATCCCTTTGGTAAAAGTTTTGTGGAAACATCATGGAGTGGAGGAAGCCACTTGGGAGCGTGAATTGGAAGTCCGTGAAAAATACCCGGACATGTTTATTCATTTGTAATCTTGTATTTAGAGTTTGCAATATTGTTGAACTTAAGGGCTTTACATATATCTTAAGTTGTAAAACGTTGAGTATGTTTTGGTGAATGGGTGTATCTTGAAACTTGCTTCATTATAGAAGTCTAGTATAGTATTGCATATGTTGATTACATTGCTTAGTGTGTTATCTATATCATGCAATTGAATATGATATGGGGATTGTTAACATTGAAAGGAATAATGCATAATAATGATACAGGTTGAGATATATGTTGTGTTATATATTCAATATGAGATGCCTCTTGATAAAGAGATGAAATGACCAGTTTTGGGTCAAGATGTTTACTAATGAATTCTTAAAAAAGGGGAATCTGTTTTCAAAAACTTATGCTTAATTTCGGGGACGAAATTCTTTGAAGGGGGGAGGTTATAGCGACCCCGGTCTTCTCCCATTTGATTATTGTATACGGACTTAGGTTCCGTAGATTCTGTCATTGTATAACGGTTGTTGTTGTCCCTTATTTCTCATTTGGAATTATAGGATGTGTTGGGCAGGTTTGTTTCAGGTTGGTTGGGTTTAGAAATCAAGTGTTGCTGTCCAGTATTTTGGATCTTCGCTCGAGCGAGGAGTTTGTCGCTCGAGCGAGCTGTTGTTTTTGGTTCTTCGCTCGAGCCGGGGTTTGGTAGCTCGAGCGAGAGGTTGTGTCTGATTTGGACCTGTAGCTGTGCATTCTTGGCTCGAGCGAGCTTTTCTTCGCTCGAGCGAGTTAGTTCATCCTTCGCTCGAGCTATAGTTCCTTCGCTCGAGCGTGTGTCTGGGTTCAGACCTGAGGGTTTGAGTTCTTCGCTCGATCGAGTTTTCTTTCGCTCGAGCGAGCTTTTGGGTTGCTGGCTCGAGCCAGGCTTCCTTTGCTCGAGCGTAGTTTCTTGTGTCTGGTCGCTCGAGCGACCAAGTCTTCGCTCGAGCGAGCCTGTCCAGTTTATATACACAGCAGCGGGATTTGATCAGTCTTTTTCATTTTCTTTTGATTCCAAACCCTAGGTACGACTTCTCTCTCTCCCTACTCACCTTCTTTCTTAGATTTGATCCACTTAGGGTGTGTTTCTACCCTACATCCTTCATTAGAAAGATAGAGGACGGCTTGGGCTTCATTCTAATCTGAACATTTGGTGATTTGGAGCACATTGGAATTTGGGCATTTATCTCTATCTTCTCCATTCGGGCTATTTTCTTTGAGGTAGGGATTTCCTACTCCATTTTATAGGTTTTGTTCTAAGTTTTGGTATTTTGATATGTTGGGAAGACTTGGGTAAATTTTGGGAAAAACCCTAGTTGTATTATTGAATTAATTTGTATAAGTAATTCATGGAATTGGGGAATTTATTGATTAAATGGCATAATTGGGTAGTTGGTATCATTTGTCTATTGAATTGTTAACATGGTTATTTTCAGTTTAGAAATAACTGTTTTGGGCTATCGGTGAAGGATAGTCGTGATTGTTGTAGACATTGCATGTGGATTAGGAATAACTGAAACTAATCACATTGGTTAAATCATTAATTTTGACTATGGTATTGATACAGAAAATACGTGTATTGATTGAGCATTGCATTTGCATTTGCATACATTGTTTTGTGTGTGGGAGGAGATAGGGGATGTACTCCACGATTTAGGGGAAGATAGGGGATGGACCTCTAAACCGGATTTTGTTTGGGAGGAGATAGGGGATGGACTCCATTAGCATCACTTTTATGTGTGCTTATTTATATAGAAGTGTTTTATTGATACAACACTAAAATGTGTATCAATCTGGAAGTATGAAGTGTTTGATATGAGCTTGAGTCTCATTTGTTGTTGATAATGGAAGGATGTGAATATGATATATGTGATTCACTGTTGTAAGTTTGGCCAGGTTCTGAGCCATATGGATAAAATTGGAAAGTAAAACGTATCTTTGGCAATAGTGTCATGAGACTGTAAAATGAAGTAATTGATTATTTTGGTTGACCATCTGTTGAATGCTATTGCTTTATTCATTGCTTATATGTGGTTTAGTATATCTCTACTGGGCTGTGGCTCACCCTTTATGGGAACATCATTTTCAGGTTCAGGCGATAAACTACCTCCAAGGACTTAGCTTGGGAGGGTTGGCATCTGGATTGAAGAAGATTATCTTTAGTTAATAGTTGATATTTATTTGTGCATGTAAACATTCAAGCCTAGGGCTTTTCTTGTATTGAGATTAGAACTCATATTTTTGAATCCAAGTGTTGGCTTGGAAAGATGTAAGCCTGTAGGGCATTTTATTCGATGTTACATGTAATGCTTTATTTAGTAATACTCTGATGAATGAATTAATTAATTATCTTCTTTAAATAATGCATGTTTATGATATATATAATGGGTTAATTTTGAGGGCGTTACAACTTGGTATCAGAGCGTACCGGGTTTGAATACTTTGGGTACGTGGGAAGTGATTAGTATCACATTGGGTTCGTCTCGTTTGATAGAGACTTAGTGTAATGTTACATGCTTATGTGATAACATGTTTATGTGATTATGTGGGTATGGAATGTAGTTTCTAGGATGTTGATTGGACCCTTGAGTTTCTAGTAGTCTTGTTGGAAAGGCACTTGATCACTGCTACTTCCAACCGGAACTATAGTAACGCATTGGGACTATCATTATCCGGGAATGAAATTCGTAGGTGCTTATGTGATTGTGTGCTTACGTGGAATGAATTATTGTTGTCCATTGCATTAGGACGCGAGTGTTTAGCTTCGGCACATTTATTAATGTGCTAATGTCTTTGTTTCCTTTATTAGGATGTCAGGACGAGGACGAGGACGCGGTAGGCGTGGTAGGCCGGGCAGGCAGGAGGTGCCTGTGCCAGAGGAGATTCCGGCAGTTGAAGAGGGAATTGGCCAGGCCAATGTGGTCGAGCCAGTAGGCCAGCAGGCTATGGGCGCTCTAGCCCGAGAGATAGCAGGGGCATTCAGGGAGTCAGTAGGCATTCTCAGAGCTGAGAATCAAGCTCAGGCTGGTATTGCGGATGCAGGACCTTCCTTTCTGAAGAGGGAGTTCTTCCGATCTAACCCGGATGAATTTGTGGGTGATCCTAAAGAGCCGCTTAAGGCAGATGAATGGCTCGAACAGACAACGAAGACGTTTGAGATGCTTGGCATCGAAGACGAGGGGTTAAAAGTGACCTTGGCATCTTTCCAGTTGAAGGGGGATGCAGGTCAGTGGTGGAAGTTTATTAAGGGGCGTATAGGAGGTACAAGGGAGGCTTTTGTGAATGCTTTCCAGGAGAAATTCTTATCTCCAGCAGTCAGGGAGAAGCTGCGAGACCAGTTTTGTCAGCTTAAGCAGGCGAGTTCTTCAGTGGCCGAATTTGAGGCTGCATTTACTAGTTTGTCCAGATTTGCACCTGAGTTGGTGGCGTCTGAGGAACGCCGTTGTATTGAGTTTGAGAAGAAGTTGAGGCGTGGCCTCAAGCTGAGAGTTGGGGGAACTATGATTCGGGAGTATGGGCGTATGGTTGATGCTGCAGCCCACATGGAAATCATGATGCAGGAGGAGGAGGAAGGGCAGAAGGGCTCCAAGAGGAGTCAGGATGGTCAGAATGATGGTAGGAGACAGAAGGGTTTTAATTCCCAGCAGTCTCAGGGTAGCTTTTCTAGATCGACTTTTCCTGTACCGAGTGTTAGTTCGGGGAAAGGCAGTCAGGGAGACATTACCTGTTTCAAGTGTGGCCAGCTGGGCCACAAGTCTCCAGTTTGTCCTCAGAGGGGAGGAGTTCAGAGAGCAGCATCTTCTTCGGCTCGATCTCAGAGCCAGGGTCAGGGTAGAGGTCAGCCACTCTCGTGTTATCAGTGTGGTCAGCCAGGGCATATGAAGAGGTATTGCCCACAGTTGGGTGGCACACCTGGTGCATCTGGTTTGAGGCCGATTCAGGGTCAGCAGCCAGCTCAGTCGGGTCAGGCCTCGAGGGCCAATCAGGGGGCTTCATCGTCTCAGTCGGTGCAGCAATCTTATGCTCCTAGGGTTGAGCAGGTTGATCAGAGGTCGTCTGGGCGCGTGTATGCTGTTACCGCGCAGGATCTTGTGCCGGCACCATCAGTTGTGAGAGGTACCTTTTTGTTTTGCAACTCGGTTGCTAATGTTTTGATTGATACGGGTGCATCTCATTCCTTTGTGTCTGCTGCATTTGCATCTGTTTTGGAGTTGGAGTTAGCACAGTTAGCATCTCCTATTTGTGTAGTGTCACCTCTTGGGGGTGAATTGATCTTGAAACAAGGTGTTAGGGGTTGTGATATAGAGGTTGATTATCATAGAATCCCATTTTCCTTTGTAGTTATGCCTATGAGAGGTTTCGATGTTATTTTGGGTATGGACTGGTTATCGTCATACCGGGCAGTTATTGATTGCTACCGCCAGAGGGTCACTTGTTGTACCGTGAGCGGAGAGTATTTCCACTTTCTGGGGGACCGGGTTGGTGATGTGTTGCCACCGGGGTATGTTCCGCGAGGACGGAGTGAGCTTAGTGGTCTACTTGCTAACCTTTCGATTAGTGAGGATGTTGAGACTCAGATTGTGTTGCCAAGGGTGGTTTGTGAGTACTCGGACGTCTTTCTCGAGGATCTTGTTGGTTTGCTACCGCATCGAGAGATTGAGTTCTCTATTGACCTGGTGCCCGGCACGGCGCCGATTTCTATGGCACCTTATCGTTTTGCCCCAGCCGAGTTAGTTGAGTTGAAGATTCAGCTCCAGGAGTTGCTAGACAAGGGTTTTATACGTCCTAGTGTTTCGCCGTGGGGGGCACCGGCCCTCTTTGTTAAAAAGAAAGGTGGTGCTTTAAGACTTTGTATAGATTACCGGAAGTTGAATCGGGCTACGGTCAAGAATAAGTACCCTATGCCCCGTATAGATGACCTGTTTGACCAATTGAAGGGTTCCCGTTGTTTCTCTAAAATAGACTTGAGATCGGGTTACCACCAGTTGAGGGTCAGGGAAGAGGATATTCCGAAGACGGCATTCCGTACGCGGTATGGCCATTATGAGTTTCTGGTGATGCCATTTGGACTCACCAATGCACCGGCAGTCTTTATGGACTTGATGAACCGGATCTTCCGGGAATTCTTGGATCGGTTTGTAGTCGTTTTTGTGGACGACATCCTTATCTATTCGCCTTCTGAGGAGGAGCATGAGTCACACTTGAGGGTGGTGCTTGAGTTACTTAGAGCATCTAGGCTGTATGCCAAGTTTGGGAAGTGTGAGTTCTGGCTGAGGGAAGTCAAATTCTTAGGCCATGTAGTATCCGGTGAAGGAGTGTCTGTTGATACCTCCAAGGTAGAGGCAGTGCAGGATTGGGCACAGCCTAAGAGTGTATTTGAGATCCGCAGTTTTCTGGGATTAGCTGGGTATTACCGTCGGTTTGTGAAAGATTTCTCCAGATTAGCATCACCGTTGACTAGACTGACTCGAAAGGGAGTCAAATTTGTATGGAGTGAGACTTGTGAAAAGTCGTTTCAGGAGTTGAAAGTTAGACTGACTACCGCTCCAGTATTGATTATTCCAGAGAGAGGGTTGGGTTATACGGTCTATTGTGACGCCTCACGAGAGGGTCTGGGTTGTGTGTTAATGCAAGAGGGGAAAGTAGTTGCCTATGGCTCACGTCAGTTGAAAATTCACGAGCAGAATTACCCTACTCATGATCTAGAGTTAGCAGCTGTGATATTTGCCTTAAAGATTTGGAGGCATTATCTTTATGGTGAGAGGTTCGAGGTGTTCTCGGATCATAAGAGTTTGAAGTATTTGTTTACACAGAAAGACTTGAACTTGAGGCAGAGGAGGTGGATGGAGTTCATAGAGGATTATGACTTTGAGTTGCATTATCATCCGGGAAAGGCCAATGTGGTGGCCGATGCCCTTAGCAGGAAACCTGTTGGCGACATAGCTAGTATAGCCATTCGAGAATGGGAGATGTTGGGTGCACTTGGGGAGTTTGATTTATTTCTGGGCGAATCCGTTGAGGCTGCGGCCTTGTTTTCTGTTGTTGTTCAGCCTACGCTTGTGACTCAAGTGTTTGAGGCTCAGAGAGGTGACCTTGAGGTAGAATCTCTCCGTGAGAAGATTTCCGGTGGAAAGGTTGAGAAAGGTTTGACGGTGTATCCCGACCTCAGTGTGAGATACCGAGACCGTCTGTTTGTGCCGAAGTCTTGCCGAGAGGAAGTACTCCGAGAGTTCCACCATTCACGCCTTGCGGTGCATCCGGGAGGCACTAAGATGTATCGGGATTTGGGTCGCCAGTTTTGGTGGCAGGGTATGAAGAGAGATGTGGCAGCTTTCGTATCTAAGTGCCTTACTTGCCAGCAAGTGAAGGCCGAGCATCAGAGGCCAGCGGGTTTGTTGCAACCCTTGCCTATTGCCGAGTGGAAGTGGGAGCATGTCACTATGGACTTCGTTGTAGGTCTTCCGAGGACTCAGCGGGGTAGTGATGCTATTTGGGTGGTTGTAGATCGGTTGACCAAGTCGGCACACTTTATTCCTATGCGCATGAGAGATTCGGTAGATCATCTTGCCGACTTGCATATTCGGGACATAGTGAGATTGCATGGGGTCCCAGTAACGATCGTCTCAGATAGAGATCCTCGTTTTACTGCCAGGTTGTGGCAGAGTTTGCAGAGTGCCTTAGGCACTAAGTTGACCTTTAGCACGGCTTATCATCCTCAGACTGACGGACAGTCCGAGCGTACTATTCAGATACTTGAGGATATGCTTCGGGGTTGTGTTCTAGACTTTAGTGGGTCGTGGGAGAGGCACTTGCCGTTGGTAGAGTTTGCCTACAACAACAGTTTCCAGTCTAGTATCGGTATGGCACCATTTGAGGCCTTGTATGGCCGACCGTGTAGATCTCCTGTTTGTTGGGCTGAGGTGGGTGATGCACCTCTGTTGGGTCCAGAGTTGGTGAGAGAAACGACGGAGAAAGTTGAGCTTATCCGTAAGAGGCTTGTTACAGCACAGAGTCGTCAGAAATCGTATGCCGACCGTAGGAGGAGACCTTTGGTGTTTGAGGTGGGTGATCATGTTTTTCTGAAGATATCACCTAGACGGGGTTTGATGAGGTTTGGGAAGAGTGGGAAGTTGTCCCCTCGGTTTATTGGTCCGTTTGAGATCCTTGAGAGGATTGGCGAGGCTGCTTATCGTTTAGCTTTGCCTCCGCAGTTGTCTGGAGTACATGACGTGTTTCATGTGAGTATGCTTCGGAAGTATGAGCCGGATCCATCACATGTGTTGGATTGGACCGATTTAGTGGTTGATGTGGATGTCTCGTATGAGGAGAGACCGGTTCGGGTATTGGATAGGCGGGATCAAGTTTTGCGAGGCAAGACCATCCCTTTGGTAAAAGTTTTGTGGAAACATCATGGAGTGGAGGAAGCCACTTGGGAGCGTGAATTGGAAGTCCGCGAAAAATACCCGGACATGTTTATTCATTTGTAATCTTGTATTTAGAGTTTGCAATGTTGTTGAACTTAAGGGCTTTACATATATCTTAAGTTGTAAAACGTTGAGTATGTTTTGGTGAATGGGTGTATCTTGAAACTTGCTTCATTTAGAAGTTTAGTATAGTATTGCATATGTTGATTACATTGCTTAGTGTGTTATATATATCATGCAATTGAATATGATATGGGGATTGTTAACATTGAAAGGAATAATGCATAATAATGATACAGGTTGAGATATATGTTGTGTTATATATTCAATATGAGATGCCTCTTGATAAAGAGATGAAATGACCAGTTTTGGGTCAAGATGTTTACTAATGAATTCTTAAAAAAGGGGAATCTGTTTTCAAAAACTTATGCTTAATTTCGGGGACGAAATTCTTTGAAGGGGGGGAGGTTATAGCGACCCCGGTCTTCTCCCATTTGATTATTGTATACGGACTTAGGTTCCGTAGATTCTGTCATTGTATAACGGTTGTTGTTGTCCCTTATTTCTCATTTGGAATTATAGGATGTGTTGGGCAGGTTTGTTTCAGGTTGGTTGGGTTTAGAAATCAAGTGTTGCTGTCCAGTATTTTGGATCTTCGCTCGAGCGAGGAGTTTGTCGCTCGAGCGAGCTGTTGTTTTTGGTTCTTCGCTCGAGCCGGGGTTTGGTAGCTCGAGCGAGAGGTTGTGTCTGATTTGGACCTGTAGCTGTGCATTCTTGGCTCGAGCGAGCTTTTCTTCGCTCGAGCGAGTTAGTTCATCCTTCGCTCGAGCTATAGTTCCTTCGCTCGAGTGTGTGTCTGGGTTCAGACCTGAGGGTTTGAGTTCTTCGCTCGATCGAGTTTTCTTTCGCTCGAGCGAGCTTTTGGGTTGCTGGCTCGAGCAAGGCTTCCTTTGCTCGAGCGTAGTTTCTTGTGTCTGGTCGCTCGAGCGACCAAGTCTTCGCTCGAGCGAGCCTGTCCAGTTTATATATACAGCAGCGGGATTTGATCAGTCTTTTTCATTTTCTTTTGATTCCAAACCCTAGGTCCGACTTCTCTCTCTCCCTACTCACCTTCTTTCTTAGATTTGATCCACTTAGGGTGTGTTTCTACCCTAGATCCTTCATTAGAAAGATAGAGGACGGCTTGGGCTTCATTCTAATCTGAACATTTGGTGATTTAGAGCACATTGGAATTTGGGCATTTATCTCTATCTTCTCCATTCGGGCTATTTTCTTTGAGGTAGGGATTTCCTACTCCATTTTATAGGTTTTGTTCTAAGTTTTGGTATTTTGATATGTTGGGAAGACTTGGGTAAATTTTGGGAAAAACCCTAGTTGTATCATTGAATTAATTTGTATAAGTAATTCATGGAATTGGGGAATTTATTGATTAAATGGCATAATTGGGTAGTTGGTATCATTTGTCTATTGAATTGTTAACATGGTTATTTTCAGTTTAGAAATAACTGTTTTGGGCTATCGGTGAAGGATAGTCGTGATTGTTGTAGACATTGCATGTGGATTAGGAATAACTGAAACTAATCACATTGGTTAAATCATTAATTTTGACTATGGTATTGATACAGAAAATACGTGTATTGATTGAGCATTGCATTTGCATACATTGTTTTGTGTGTGGGAGGAGATAGGGGATGTACTCCACGGTTTAGGGGAAGATAGGGGATGGACCTCTAAACCGGATTTTGTTTGGGAGGAGATAGGGGATGGACTCCATTAGCATCACTTTTATGTGTGCTTATTTATATAGAAGTGTTTTATTGATACAACACTAAAATGTGTATCAATCTGGAAGTATGAAGTGTTTGATATGAGCTTGAGTCTCATTTGTTGTTGACAATGGAAGGATGTGAATATGATATATGTGATTCACTGTTGTAAGTTTGGCCAGGTTCTGAGCCATATGGATAAAATTGGAAAGTAAAACGTATCTTTGGCAATAGTGTCATGAGACTGTAAAATGAAGTAATTGATTATTTTGGTTGACCATCTGTTGAATGCTATTGCTTTATTCATTGCTTATATGTGGTTTAGTATATCTCTACTGGGCTGTGGCTCACCCTTTATGGGAACATCATTTTCAGGTTCAGGCGATAAACTACCTCCAAGGACTTAGCTTGGGAGGGTTGGCATCTAGATTGAAGAAGATTATCTTTAGTTAATAGTTGATATTTATTTGTGCATGTAAACATTCAAGCCTAGGGCTTTTCTTGTATTGAGATTAGAACTCATATTTTTGAATCCAAGTGTTGGCTTGGAAAGATGTAAGCCTGTAGGGCATTTTATTCGATGTTACATGTAATGCTTTATTTAGTAATACTCTGATGAATGAATTAATTAATTATCTTCTTTAAATAATGCATGTTTATGATATATATAATGGGTTAATTTTGAGGGCGTTACAACTTGGTATCAGAGCGTACCGGGTTTGAATACTTTGGGTACGTGGGAAGTGATTAGTATCACATTGGGTTCGCCTCGTTTGATAGAGACTTAGTGTAATGTTATATGCTTATGTGATAACATGTTTATGTGATTATGTGGGTATGGAATGTAGTTTCTAGGATGTTGATTGGACCCTTGAGTTTCTAGTAGTCTTGTTGGAAAGGCACTTGATCACTGCTACTTCCAACCGGAACTATAGTAACGCATTGGGACTATCATTATCCGGGAATGAAATTCGTAGGTGCTTATGTGATTGTGTGCTTACGTGGAATGAATTATTGTTGTCCATTGCATTAGGACGCGAGTGTTTAGTTTCGGCACATTTATTAATGTGCTAATGTCTTTGTTTCCTTTATTAGGATGTCAGGACGAGGACGAGGACGCGGTAGGCGTGGTAGGCCGGGCAGGCAGGAGGTGCCTGTGCCAGAGGAGATTCCGGCAGTTGAAGAGGGAATTGGCCAGGCCAATGTGGTCGAGCCAGTAGGCCAGCAGGCTATGGGTGCTCTAGCCCGAGAGATAGCAGGGGCATTCAGGGAGTCAGTAGGCATTCTCAAAGCTGAGAATCAAGCTCAGGTTGGTATTGCGGATGCAGGACCTTCTTTTCTGAAGAGGGAGTTCTTCCGATCTAACCCGGATGAATTTGTGGGTGATCCTAAAGAGCCGCTTAAGGCAGATGAATGGCTCGAACTGACAACGAAGACGTTTGAGATGCTTGGCATCGAAGACGAGGGGTTGAAAGTGACCTTGGCATCTTTCCAGTTGAAGGGGGATGCAGGTCAGTGGTGGAAGTTTATTAAGGGGCGTATAGGAGGTACATGGGAGGCTTTTGTGAATGCTTTCCAGGAGAAATTCTTATCTCCAGCAGTCCGGGAGAAGCTGCGAGACCAGTTTTGTCAGCTTAAGCAGGCGAGTTCTTCAGTGGCCGAATTTGAGGCTGCATTTACTAGTTTGTCCAGATTTGCACCTGAGTTGGTGGCGTCTGAGGAACGCCGTTGTATTGAGTTTGAGAAGAAGTTGAGGCGTGGCCTCAAGCTGAGAGTTGGGGGAACTATGATTCGGGAGTATGGGCGTATGGTTGATGCTGCAGCCCACATGGAAATCATGATGCAGGAGGAGGAGGAAGGGCAGAAGGGCTCCAAGAGGAGTCAGGATGGTCAGAATGATGGTAGGAGACAGAAGGGTTTTAATCCCCAGCAGTCTCAGGGTAGCTTTTCTAGATCGACTTTTCCTGTACCGAGTGTTAGTTCGGGGAAAGGCAGTCAGGGAGACATTACCTGTTTCAAGTGTGGCCAGCTGGGCCACAAGTCTCCAGTTTGTCCTTAGAGGGGAGGAGTTCAGAGAGCAGCATCTTCTTCGGGTCGATCTCAGAGCCAGGGTCAGGGTAGAGGTCAGCCACTCTCGTGTTATCAGTGTGGTCAGCCAGGGCATATGAAGAGGTATTGCCCACAGTTGGGTGGCACACCTGGTGCATCTGGTTTGAGGCCGATTCAGGGTCAGCAGCCAGCTCAGTCGGGTCAGGCCTCGAGGGCCAATCAGGGGGCTTCATCGTCTCAGTCGGTGCAGCAATCTTATGCTCCTAGGGTTGAGCAGGTTGATCAGAGGTCGTCTGGGCGCGTGTATGCTGTTACCGCGCAGGATCTTGTGCCGGCACCATCAGTTGTGAGAGGTACCTTTTTGTTTTGCAACTCGGTTGCTAATGTTTTGATTGATACGGGTGCATCTCATTCCTTTGTGTCTGCTGCATTTGCATCTGTTTTGGAGTTGGAGTTAGCACAGTTAGCATCTCCTATTTGTGTAGTGTCACCTCTTGGGGGTGAATTGATCTTGAAACAAGGTGTTAGGGGTTGTGATATAGAGGTTGATTATCATAGAATCCCATTTTCCTTTGTAGTTATGCCTATGAGAGGTTTCGATGTTATTTTGGGTATGGACTGGTTATCGTCATACCGGGCAGTTATTGATTGCTACCGCCAGAGGGTCACTTGTTGTACCGTGAGCGGAGAGTATTTCCACTTTCTGGGGGACCGGGTTGGTGATGTGTTGCCACCGGGGTATGTTCCGCGAGGACGGAGTGAGCTTAGTGGTCTACTTGCTAACCTTTCGATTAGTGAGGATGTTGAGACTCAGATTGTGTTGCCAAGGGTGGTTTGTGAGTACTCGGACGTCTTTCTCGAGGATCTTGTTGGTTTGCTACCGCATCGAGAGATTGAGTTCTCTATTGACCTGGTGCCCGGCACGGCGCCGATTTCTATGGCACCTTATCGTTTTGCCCCAGCCGAGTTAGTTGAGTTGAAGATTCAGCTCCAGGAGTTGCTAGACAAGGGTTTTATACGTCCTAGTGTTTCGCCGTGGGGGGCACCGGCCCTCTTTGTTAAAAAGAAAGGTGGTGCTTTAAGACTTTGTATAGATTACCGGAAGTTGAATCGGGCTACGGTCAAGAATAAGTACCCTATGCCCCGTATAGATGACCTGTTTGACCAATTGAAGGGTTCCCGTTGTTTCTCTAAAATAGACTTGAGATCGGGTTACCACCAGTTGAGGGTCAGGGAAGAGGATATTCCGAAGACGGCATTCCGTACGCGGTATGGCCATTATGAGTTTCTGGTGATGCCATTTGGACTCACCAATGCACCGGCAGTCTTTATGGACTTGATGAACCGGATCTTCCGGGAATTCTTGGATCGGTTTGTAGTCGTTTTTGTGGACGACATCCTTATCTATTCGCCTTCTGAGGAGGAGCATGAGTCACACTTGAGGGTGGTGCTTGAGTTACTTAGAGCATCTAGGCTGTATGCCAAGTTTGGGAAGTGTGAGTTCTGGCTGAGGGAAGTCAAATTCTTAGGCCATGTAGTATCCGGTGAAGGAGTGTCTGTTGATACCTCCAAGGTAGAGGCAGTGCAGGATTGGGCACAGCCTAAGAGTGTATTTGAGATCCGCAGTTTTCTGGGATTAGCTGGGTATTACCGTCGGTTTGTGAAAGATTTCTCCAGATTAGCATCACCGTTGACTAGACTGACTCGAAAGGGAGTCAAATTTGTATGGAGTGAGACTTGTGAAAAGTCGTTTCAGGAGTTGAAAGTTAGACTGACTACCGCTCCAGTATTGATTATTCCAGAGAGAGGGTTGGGTTATACGGTCTATTGTGACGCCTCACGAGAGGGTCTGGGTTGTGTGTTAATGCAAGAGGGGAAAGTAGTTGCCTATGGCTCACGTCAGTTGAAAATTCACGAGCAGAATTACCCTACTCATGATCTAGAGTTAGCAGCTGTGATATTTGCCTTGAAGATTTGGAGGCATTATCTTTATGGTGAGAGGTTCGAGGTGTTCTCGGATCATAAGAGTTTGAAGTATTTGTTTACACAGAAAGACTTGAACTTGAGGCAGAGGAGGTGGATGGAGTTCATAGAGGATTATGACTTTGAGTTGCATTATCATCCGGGAAAGGCCAATGTGGTGGCCGATGCCCTTAGCAGGAAACCTGTTGGCGACATAGCTAGTATAGCCATTCGAGAATGGGAGATGTTGGGTGCACTTGGGGAGTTTGATTTATTTCTGGGCGAATCCGTTGAGGCTGCGGCCTTGTTTTCTGTTGTTGTTCAGCCTACGCTTGTGACTCAAGTGTTTGAGGCTCAGAGAGGTGACCTTGAGGTAGAATCTCTCCGTGAGAAGATTTCCGGTGGAAAGGTTGAGAAAGGTTTGACGGTGTATCCCGACCTCAGTGTGAGATACCGAGACCGTCTGTTTGTGCCGAAGTCTTGCCGAGAGGAAGTACTCCGAGAGTTCCACCATTCACGCCTTGCGGTGCATCCGGGAGGCACTAAGATGTATCGGGATTTGGGTCGCCAGTTTTGGTGGCAGGGTATGAAGAGAGATGTGGCAGCTTTCGTATCTAAGTGCCTTACTTGCCAGCAAGTGAAGGCCGAGCATCAGAGGCCAGCGGGTTTGTTGCAACCCTTGCCTATTGCCGAGTGGAAGTGGGAGCATGTCACTATGGACTTCGTTGTAGGTCTTCCGAGGACTCAGCGGGGTAGTGATGCTATTTGGGTGGTTGTAGATCGGTTGACCAAGTCGGCACACTTTATTCCTATGCGCATGAGAGATTCGGTAGATCATCTTGCCGACTTGTATATTCGGGACATAGTGAGATTGCATGGGGTCCCAGTAACGATCGTCTCAGATAGAGATCCTCGTTTTACTGCCAGGTTGTGGCAGAGTTTGCAGAGTGCCTTAGGCACTAAGTTGACCTTTAGCACGGCTTATCATCCTCAGACTGACGGACAGTCCGAGCGTACTATTCAGATACTTGAGGATATGCTTCGGGGTTGTGTTCTAGACTTTAGTGGGTCGTGGGAGAGGCACTTGCCGTTGGTAGAGTTTGCCTACAACAACAGTTTCCAGTCTAGTATCGGTATGGCACCATTTGAGGCCTTGTATGGCCGACCGTGTAGATCTCCTGTTTGTTGGGCTGAGGTGGGTGATGCACCTCTGTTGGGTCCAGAGTTGGTGAGAGAAACGACGGAGAAAGTTGAGCTTATCCGTAAGAGGCTTGTTACAGCACAGAGTCGTCAGAAATCGTATGCCGACCGTAGGAGGAGACCTTTGGTGTTTGAGGTGGGTGATCATGTTTTTCTGAAGATATCACCTAGACGGGGTTTGATGAGGTTTGGGAAGAGTGGGAAGTTGTCCCCTCGGTTTATTGGTCCGTTTGAGATCCTTGAGAGGATTGGCGAGGCTGCTTATCGTTTAGCTTTGCCTCCGCAGTTGTCTGGAGTACATGACGTGTTTCATGTGAGTATGCTTCGGAAGTATGAGCCGGATCCATCACATGTGTTGGATTGGACCGATTTAGTGGTTGATGTGGATGTCTCGTATGAGGAGAGACCGGTTCGGGTATTGGATAGGCGGGATCAAGTTTTGCGAGGCAAGACCATCCCTTTGGTAAAAGTTTTGTGGAAACATCATGGAGTGGAGGAAGCCACTTGGGAGCGTGAATTGGAAGTCCGCGAAAAATACCCGGACATGTTTATTCATTTGTA
The DNA here is from genome assembly GCF_055761805.1 of Camellia sinensis. Lineage (NCBI taxonomy): Eukaryota > Viridiplantae > Streptophyta > Magnoliopsida > Ericales > Theaceae > Camellia > Camellia sinensis. The sequence continues at coordinate 171,737,038 of NC_138965.1, read as the reverse complement.
ATCTTGTATTTAGAGTTTGCAATATTGTTGAACTTAAGGGCTTTACATATATCTTAAGTTGTAAAACGTTGAGTATGTTTTGGTGAATGGGTGTATCTTGAAACTTGCTTCATTATAGAAGTTTAGTATAGTATTGCATATGTTGATTACATTGCTTAGTGTGTTATATATATCATGCAATTGAATATGATATGGGGATTGTTAACATTGAAAGGAATAATGCATAATAATGATACAGGTTGAGATATATGTTGTGTTATATATTCAATATGAGATGCCTCTTGATAAAGAGATGAAATGACCAGTTTTGGGTCAAGATGTTTACTAATGAATTCTTAAAAAAGGGGAATCTGTTTTCAAAAACTTATGCTTAATTTCGGGGATGAAATTCTTTGAAGGGGGGAGGTTATAGCGACCCCGGTCTTCTCCCATTTGATTATTGTATCCGGACTTAGGTTCCGTAGATTCTGTCATTGTATAACGGTTGTTGTTGTCCCTTATTTCTCATTTGGAATTATAGGATGTGTTGGGCAGGTTTGTTTCAGGTTGGTTGGGTTTAGAAATCAAGTGTTGCTGTCCAGTATTTTGGATCTTCGCTCGAGCGAGGAGTTTGTCGCTCGAGCGAGCTGTTGTTTTTGGTTCTTCGCTCGAGCCGGGGTTTGGTAGCTCGAGCGAGAGGTTGTGTCTGATTTGGACCTGTAGCTGTGCATTCTTGGCTCGAGCGAGCTTTTCTTCGCTCGAGCGAGTTAGTTCATCCTTCGCTCGAGCTATAGTTCCTTCGCTCGAGCGTGTGTCTGGGTTCAGACCTGAGGGTTTGAGTTCTTCGCTCGATCGAGTTTTCTTTCGCTCGAGCGAGCTTTTGGGTTGCTGGCTCGAGCCAGGCTTCCTTTGCTCGAGCGTAGTTTCTTGTGTCTGGTCGCTCGAGCGACCAAGTCTTCGCTCGAGCGAGCCTGTCCAGTTTATATACACAGCAGCGGGATTTGATCAGTCTTTTTCATTTTCTTTTGATTCCAAACCCTAGGTACGACTTCTCTCTCTCCCTACTCACCTTCTTTCTTAGATTTGATCCACTTAGGGTGTGTTTCTACCCTACATCCTTCATTAGAAAGATAGAGGACGGCTTGGGCTTCATTCTAATCTGAACATTTGGTGATTTGGAGCACATTGGAATTTGGGCATTTATCTCTATCTTCTCCATTCGGGCTATTTTCTTTGAGGTAGGGATTTCCTACTCCATTTTATAGGTTTTGTTCTAAGTTTTGGTATTTTGATATGTTGGGAAGACTTGGGTAAATTTTGGGAAAAACCCTAGTTGTATTATTGAATTAATTTGTATAAGTAATTCATGGAATTGGGGAATTTATTGATTAAATGGCATAATTGGGTAGTTGGTATCATTTGTCTATTGAATTGTTAACATGGTTATTTTCAGTTTAGAAATAACTGTTTTGGGCTATCGGTGAAGGATAGTCGTGATTGTTGTAGACATTGCATGTGGATTAGGAATAACTGAAACTAATCACATTGGTTAAATCATTAATTTTGACTATGGTATTGATACAGAAAATACGTGTATTGATTGAGCATTGCATTTGCATTTGCATACATTGTTTTGTGTGTGGGAGGAGATAGGGGATGTACTCCACGATTTAGGGGAAGATAGGGGATGGACCTCTAAACCGGATTTTGTTTGGGAGGAGATAGGGGATGGACTCCATTAGCATCACTTTTATGTGTGCTTATTTATATAGAAGTGTTTTATTGATACAACACTAAAATGTGTATCAATCTGGAAGTATGAAGTGTTTGATATGAGCTTGAGTCTCATTTGTTGTTGATAATGGAAGGATGTGAATATGATATATGTGATTCACTGTTGTAAGTTTGGCCAGGTTCTGAGCCATATGGATAAAATTGGAAAGTAAAACGTATCTTTGGCAATAGTGTCATGAGACTGTAAAATGAAGTAATTGATTATTTTGGTTGACCATCTGTTGAATGCTATTGCTTTATTCATTGCTTATATGTGGTTTAGTATATCTCTACTGGGCTGTGGCTCACCCTTTATGGGAACATCATTTTCAGGTTCAGGCGATAAACTACCTCCAAGGACTTAGCTTGGGAGGGTTGGCATCTGGATTGAAGAAGATTATCTTTAGTTAATAGTTGATATTTATTTGTGCATGTAAACATTCAAGCCTAGGGCTTTTCTTGTATTGAGATTAGAACTCATATTTTTGAATCCAAGTGTTGGCTTGGAAAGATGTAAGCCTGTAGGGCATTTTATTCGATGTTACATGTAATGCTTTATTTAGTAATACTCTGATGAATGAATTAATTAATTATCTTCTTTAAATAATGCATGTTTATGATATATATAATGGGTTAATTTTGAGCGCGTTACAAGAAAATTGAGTTGAGGGTAAGATCATATAAGAGGGAATGTCTTATTTATAATTGAGAAGTAAAAAAATATGACCGTTAGAAAAAAAATGACCGTTGCAAAAATATGACTGTTAGAAAAATATGACTGTTAAAAAAATATGACCGTTGAAAAAATATGACCGTTACGCACCCTCGTCCTCGTGATAGGAGTAAGCGGGTTTGTTGTAGCTGCAACTACTACAAGAATTGTTGCTAGTAGTTTTGGATATTCTCTTAGTAGTTTTGGATATGTTTAGAAACCTAGATATGCGTCATTTTTGGATGGTTTAAACTTTTTGGACAGTTTAGAACTTAAGGATATAATTTTTGAATATTTGTAATGTATAGACAATTGTTGAATGTTCATAATTTATGAATATAGTTTCTTTTTGATGCTTAAAATAATATTTTGGTAGTTGATTGATGTTAGATTGTACAAAATTGGTCAAATAGAACCTGCTGAGTTTAAAAATTAAAAAAAAAAACTGCATATTCTACGGCAGGAATGATAAGTCGTATTTTACATATTTTATGGCGCGCAATCAACGTCGTTATTTGTCTCACCAATTAATGGCGTGCAAAAGTAGTCGTAGAAAAAGTAACAATGACGCACAAAATCTACCGTTAAATAGTTTTTAACGGCGTACTGTAGCACGTCGTAGAAAATGTAACAACGACACACAAAATCTGTTGTTAAATAGTTTTTAACGGTGTACTGTAGCACGTCGTAGAAAATTTAACAATGACACACAAAATCTATTGTTAAATAGTTTTTAACGGCGTACGAAGCATGTCGTTGAAAATGAAGGACTTTCCATGGCTGGTTATAATATGACACGCGTTGGACGTCGTAGAATGGTTTTTACGGCATGCATTGCGCGCCTTAAAAACCCTTTTTTGTTGTAGTGAATAGTATTACATGCAATTTTATATGTTTTGCTTATAAATACAAGTTATAGGAGCTATCACAGGTGTGATTACAAAGATTTAATCCCTATAGAACAAAATACAATCAAAATAAATAAAATCAATGAATACACATCTAAAAAGAAATACTTGACTAAGCACTATTTTTATTTGGTCAGAAGGCCCTCAGAATATTTTGGAGGTTTCCACATTAATTGTTGTGTGTTAGATTATTGGATTCTTTTCTTTCAGTTGTATTTTGAAGAATAACCTTAGTTATGTTGTTAGATTTTACCCTTTTACTAGCTACCATTAGTTGGGTATTTCTTCTTTGAGCTATCTATGTTTATTGTTAGTTGTTGTTGTCCCAAATCTGTTTTTCATTTAGTGTGTGGAGTCAATTCTTGTGCTACTTAATATATACTTTTTTGGTTTTTCCTATTCTTTGTAGATGTCTTTTTCTAGAAAGCTTTTATTTTTGCAGTGAGTTGAAAAACTAGCTTGAATGGTTACAACATTTGAGTTGAAAAAGTAGATTCAATGGTTTGAAAAATTAAGGTTCTAAAACAGGAGCACATTGTTAGTTATCAATGATCAATGAACATCATGTTAAGTCAAAATAACAAGAAAAGTTTGATGGGAGAAACTAATTTTAAGTATCAATATATGCATTACTAGATCATGTTATGGAAGTAAATTTATGAGTTATGATATAAATTTATGGATGGTTGCAAATATAAATAGGTTCTAAAACAGGATGCTTCCACACTCCATATCTCTTACTTTATTTTTCTTTTTTCTTTCAGAAAATGGATCAATTTTTTTGTGTTCTCCTTCACCTTCTCACTTCGAAATATATAAAATCTTTTGTGCTTGTGTCACTATTGGATCTACTGTTAGAAACTATTTAATTTTTATAAAAAAATCTTAGTTTTATCTGTTATATTTGCAATTTTTTCCCTTTTAGCTGCGAAGTCTTCGCTTTTTTTTTATTTTTTTAATTTATTATTTTTTATTATTTATATAACACAATATGTCTATATTTTCTCTCTAGAGGAGGAACACTTGAATTTTTAGTTTTGTGTTGCTTTCCATGTTGATATATGGTTTTCCCATTTTCTGTATTAGAAATATTATTCTTTGGCTTCTTTTTCTTTTTCCAATTTATATAATGCTCTATAGTTTTCTTCACAAATATTTTTCCATAGATTTAAAATTTAATTATTCTAGAGTTTCCAAGCACAGATCTAACTACAAAGTTATTGTTGTTCATGGATTTGGCAATGCCAAAGAAATGAATTTTATGACATACCAAGTACTCAGATAAAAACCCTGTTGCTTATGTTGATCGGAAATCCTCAATTGGATTTGCATTTGCATGTAGAACACGATTTACAATATTTGAAACAAAACAAAAGAAAAAATAGAATATTGACCTATGAATTATTGTGCTTATGAAGATTATCCTATCATACACATTAAAAGGGCAACCTAGTGCATGAGGGCCACACAGGCAAAAAACAACACTCACTACAGACGTTAGCTTCACTTTTGCGCTTTCCATTTATGCCTAAAACATCTATTTCTTTGGCCTTGAAATTGTTCATGCAGGCTAGCAAGGGTAGTTATGATGATCAATTACAGTTGGACTTCTCTTCCCGGTGGACACTTTGGGTTGCATGCTAGGAAGCACGGATACGGATACGGGTACGATACAATACCGATACGGATACGGTGATACGACAAAATTCGAAAAAGTACGATACGGATACGGCGGGGATACGTTCATAAAAATTTTTTTTTTACAATTTTTAGTAATGTAGCATACACAAAAATAAAACTTCAACAATTTTTAGTAATGTAACATACATAAAATAAAACTTCAACAATTTTTAGTAATGTAGCATATATTAAAATAAAACTTAAAACAAAAAATTAATGCAGCATCACCCATAACAACCATAATGCATCACCCATAACAAAAAATTCATCAATTCAATTAAATTTCAACAATTTCAACAATATAGCATCACCCATACACTACAAGAAATTCGTTTTTTAGCAGCGTTTTAAAAACGCCGCGATAATCCTGAAAAACACTGTAATATCTTATAGCGACGTGCAATATTTTCGCCGCTGATACGGCCGCCGCAATAGCTACACAACGTTTGAAAAACGTCGCTAAAAATATTATACGGCGTTTCTTAAAACGTCGCAAAATCTTTGACGACTGTCTCGCCTTTCGTCCCCAAATAACGTGTGATATCACAATGACGTCATTTAGTGGCGTTTTTTTTTATTTCCTGCACGAATTTAATGTGTGACGTCACAATGACGTCATTTTGTGGCTTTTTTTTTTTTCATAAAACGCCACTTTTTTCTTTTTTTTTTTTTGGGGGGGGGGTGGGTTCCCTGCTGGTGGTGGAAACTGAATTCACAATTTGGGGATCTCATGTTTTATGTTTGCTCTATGCAACCAAACTGCTAGATTTAAAACCAATCCTCAATACATGCCATATACATGCATAATATAATCTCACCAGAATCATCATTTCAAGTGAAAATTTCACATCTAGTGTCATATACATGCATATTGTCAACTAAGACATCTAAGCAACCATGAATCTGTAACACATTGTTTCCATAGGACGCAATTCAAACAAAGGATTCCATGTCCACGTTGAGTTTTAGAAACTTAAGACAACCAAAAAAAAATTAAGTCATCAAACCTGACCAACAAAGGATGACAAGAATATGAGTTTCTCTTGGTCATAAATTTTAAGAAGATCTTCCAGTTTCATATCAGGTGAAATGTCTACGTCAACTTTTAGATCGATTTCTGGGCCGAGGCTCGAATCAAGAGAAGTCATGTTTGCAATCCTGTATTTTCCTATAACACCCAAATTTTGCTTGTACTTTGACGGGTCTAAGGCTTTTCCTCTCAACCATGATTCGAAAGCTAAAAATTTCCACCTGGAAGGAAGATTACAGTATGGTAAAAATCCTATCAAAGAGCCGAAAGATACTTGTAAAATGATTGATTGAAATTCAGAAACAAAAATAGAAATAATAATATAATAAAATGGAAAATTAAATTGCAAGGATAAGACAATGCGCATAGTAAAAACTAGTCGGACTGTTAAGTGTCTGTCAATTTCTAACCTGCTATCATTTTACAAAAAATCACATCATTATGTTTATGTGAGCAGCTGCAACTGTAGAAATGAGATGCATGAATTTGCAGCTAACTTTTGTAGTTTCATTTCTCTACATCTCCTCTTTTTGAGGTACAAGGAAAGACAAAAATCACTGAAATGATGATTCTAGTGAGATTACCTTCCCTTTGATTTTTAAATTAAAATTCCAAGACTATCAATTTTAAATCACTAAGAAAAAAAAAATCCATTTAATGTCCACGAACTTCCCACATTCTAAATCTCTCCTTTTAATTTCCTGACCCTCACAAATTAGCATTTTCTAATGCATTTCTTAATAACATTAAGTACACAACAAAGACTCAAAATGTTTGACCATGCACATCATAGAACTCAACTAACTAGACTGAATCTGAAGCCAATCAACAAATAAGTGAGAAGGAGGAAGCAAATCCAACTATAATGGTTTAGAATGAACCTGAGTTTGTCATATCTACTTCTTTTTCTTCTTCTTTTCTTTCTTTGATATGTGAACCTGCATTTGATAAGAACAAATAACATGAATAAAATGTCATATGAAAATTTCATAATTAACTATTACTCACTTCCTCGGACGAACGATGACAATTAAACGATGAGGTGTATGCATAAGATTGTTGTTGTGAATGCACATGTGTAGCAGCTGGTGCAACAGGCCCACTCATGGCCTGTTGAGACTCCAATTGCTCTATTCGTGCTTGTTGAGCTTAGATTGTGCTTTGCATCTCCATTTGTACTTTCTGTTGATTAAGCATAGCATCCATCATCTCCTTCATTTGCATCTCCGTTTGTGCTTTATATTGGTTAAGTTGCTCTTGGACTTGCGTTTGGATGATACGAGTTTGTCCTTGCGATTGCCTATATTCGCCTCCAAAGACATCTGTCGGGGATGGACCCAATCCATATGTTCGAACACGACCAGGTCGCTCAGGCCCTAGAACCTGTGTGATAATTTCTTCATCTGCAGCATTGGATTGCGCCCCAAGGTCCTTCATTTGTGTCTACAATTGTTAATTAGTAATTAGCCACCAATAAAATTGTTCATAACTAGTGTCGTTAAATGTAACCTGCTTCCATTGGGCCATATGAATTCAATAACATCATCAATCTAGATTCAAAATTGTTTCAATGACACTTCCACTTCATATGCTCAAATTCAGAATTCATAAAAATACAGTCCTGGACTTGTAGGTTTGGCAGCAAAAAAAGGTAAATGGAATCAAACAAGAAGCTTTCACTAAATTCGATCATGTGAAAAAATTGAATGAAAGATCCTGTGTTAAAGTTACACAATGGCCTTAGAATAGCAAAGGGAACAAGACTAAATTGGAGTTGGAGTCAAATTGGAAGGGAAAAGAAATATCCTAAGTCAATTGAGTAATTTGATGTAACATATTATGTGGTAAAAATTAAATTAATCTCTAAAGAAACACTAGAATGATCACACTTTCATTAGGTGCAAAGGCTCCTAAGAAGTTTCTGCCTTCTAGGTCAGGCACACTAATCAAAAATAATTACTGAGTACCTTATATATATGTTGGTAGTAGATTTATGTCTTATTGACAATAAGAGTTCAAAATTACTTGGGTTGACATCATAAACATCTTGAAGCCAGTGCTCCACTTAGTCTCTAGAGTGAGCACTTGAAATGATTTCTCAAACTAATCATAGTTGTCAATGTTCTGCAAAATGCATTATTATAAATTATAATTTGTGAGCTGCATGTGAGCTGCATGTGAGCTTGTTTGGTGTTTGTAGGCAAATAGTGGTAGAAGGTTATCTCAGTTATTGTTTCTCCTTTTCCCCTAGTAATTTCATAACCTTTCTTTAAAAAATAAATAAAGAAACAAATATGAGACAAGTATCTAATACATTCCATACATGCAAAGTATATAATTATGGTGCTACATACCATGACCTCAACAACTTTATCATTACTTGGTTTGTTATCCTTCGTGTACCCAGCAATCCACACCTCTATGTGAGTTGTAGGAACTCCATTCTTATTATTAGTTGCCTACAATTACACTTAAAATTAAGTAACAAAATCAAAATATACAATTTCAATTTGAAATATAAAGAAACTATATACCTCTACTCGAACAACTAAGAATGGTTTTCTGCCAGTTATGTGATTTAATGTCTTCTTCTTCCGAATTTCTTTGTTTTTTGTACTTTTTTTCTGTTACATATGAACACAAACACAAGATAATTTATTAATTAACAAACTCATCTTATGAGATTACGATAGAGTTCAATAAACAATTTAAATGATACATGTGCCTTCCGAGTGCCCCAATAATAGACTAAACTTCACCATTGATGCTCATGTACTCTTTCGGGTCGATGAGTTAACCTATCAGCATCGTTGTCGAATGGCGTATACCCCAATTGTTTAACTCTAGCCTTCCACTCTCTCCATTTTTTTCCAACAGATGCCAAAACAAATTTCTTCATTGACTCGTCGGCATCTGTATTGACCTGCAAATAATTGGTAACTTTGTGACTATTGCATACACACAGCAGCAAGCCCACAGCAGTAGCTAACAGACTAGTATTTTTTTAAGTCACTTTACAACAACATACACACAGTAGAACTTCCTGTCTCATTACTAGCAAGATGAACCAAGCTTGGTGGAGGAAGTCCGAACCCCTCATATATCATTTCATTGACTTCATCGCCATCATTCGAATCACTGACATTCTCATTCAATGGCACAGATGCCGGTAAATCTTCCCTATGAAAAATCCATCTGGTGTAGCTTGGAAGAAACCCATTGACCATTAAATGTTCCCCCAAAAGGTCTTTCTTTACTAGTTTGACATTCCGACAGCGTTTACATGGACATGTCACTTCAATTGATAGAGGATTATTTTGGCATGCAAGTTTAACAAATTCCTTAACCCCTTCTATATATTCTAGATGCAACCTATGCTAATTTATCCAACTTTTATCCATCTGACTTTGTCTCACACTACAAATGTCACTGCCAAATCAACAAGGTTCAAAATTATCATTTCATTTTAATTATTCTTAACCTCAATTAAGTACCTTATAATGCATGCGGCATGACACCATTCACCTCTAACTCTTTTGTAATAGGTTGGTTCATCCTACTTTCTTATTTAGGAATGCACAGTCTATATTGTAAAAAGTAGCTCATACCGCTCTATCCATCTCTAACGAAATTTTGGCAGCATCTCCCCATGGTTCTCCAAGTACACGACATAGACTGGGTGTACTGCTACACCTTGTCTAGTATGCACTCAGAGAACATGAGGAGCTACTACACAAAATCTCTACGAGATGGACTACATTTAAGCGGTAGAACTACTAATTACAACATAGATGTGTGCTCCTGAACTGTCCCAATTGGACAATCCAAGAAGAGCTTCATCAAAGATGACTAGGTATCTCTAATGATGATTCTTGGACGGGTCTAAGGTTATTTATGTATGCATGGATAATTACTTGCTAAATTAACAACTGTCATGATTATTGCATCCCGGTGGTGCAACCTGAATCAAAACTATCAAGCATACTAGAAGCATTTCTAGCATGAAGCATATTAATGAAGAAACTAAAAGTTTCTACAATGCTCTTGATAGATTATGATATAGAGATTCATAAAAAATGACTAGGTATCTTTATTTATCAAAAAAAAAAAAAGACTAGGTATCTCTAATGAAGATTCTACAAGAACAACCAAATTATCAAAAGTAAGCAACAAGTTCTCACTACTACATGAACACCCACACATACCAATATATCTTAGTAGTGTTCTATTTCATTTCTATAACACCATTTTTGTTATGTCATGAACACCCACACATGCTTGGCATCAATCAATAGTGTTGAATACTGTTATGTCATCCTATTGTGATCTATTATAAATTGTATATGCACAAACACAAGAAAATATCACAATTACTGTTAATCATCTTTCAAAATCTTAAACCACGCCATTTGTTATTCTTTTATTTGATTTTCTAGTGAGCGATTTTTCACACAAGGCCTCTAGATTCAAAATTGCATTTGTATTTGGTTCCTCGGGCCAAATTTATATGTGTTTCATTGACTTCTTGTAGATGCTCTTAAGTAGTTAATTATTCAAGAAGGATAAGGATTCTGAGTTCAAACATGAAATGCTTCCATGGTTTTCGTTTATCTGAGTTATGCAGTTTTAGAATTGCATTGAGTTATCTAAATAGGTCCCACCATTCATAAGGAGGAAGTATGGGTGCTAAAGATAAATGATTAAGGAAAAAGGAGAAAATTCAAATCTTTTGCCTTTTCTCTAATATATGGTACTATTGCTTCTTATCTAAAATCTTTCTCCCAAGGGTCATTATATGTATCAAAAAACAGAAAAGGAGAGGAACCTACACTATGTTAGCCTTCATGGGACAACTATAGGAGTTGTATAACTGAGGTAGGGTTGGATTTAGCATAACTTTTGATGTATGCAGATAAGAGGTAGACTTAATGGACCCTGTTAAAGGCCCAAGATGGCCCAGGCACAGGCTTTGAGGGTTCAGACCATGTCTTTGCAGCGAGGTCAGTTTCTAGTGGAAGAGTTCCTTAAATCCTTTTCTTGTACTTTCTTTTCTAACCTTTTTTTCTCAACCATTGAACAAAAAGGCAAATTTTAATACCCTCAACCAATGACTGGCTCATTTTATTTCTACAATAAGTATTTTAAAAGTTTACACATATGATATATACCCTCCAAACTAAGGATCCACAATCTTAAAATGTTCTTCTGTTGCAGTTCCATAGATTGTCCTCTTTTAAGTTTCAAGGGCATCTTTCCTTTTGGGTGGAACAAGAGAAAAGAATACCAAATGCTTACTAATTATAAAGTATAATATTAGTCCCATTCACAAGACGACAATAATACAAGCAGCCATAATTTAACAGATGAAACATAAAGTAATTTAAAAGTAACACGGTTTAGGTTACGATCATTATCATTACACACTATATTCTGTTTAATCAAAAAGAGTAATAGAAATAATCATGAATGTGATTGCAAAAACTCACCTGTTTTCCCCTTGAAAACTTTTGAGAGACACCTGCAAACAATAAATTACATTATTATAAACTCACTTTAAAGCATAATGATTCCCAAATGGACGATAAAAAGTAAGGAAGAGGAATTCTCCAAATGCAGACAAAAAAGCTTTGGGATAGCTCTTTCGCACCTTCTTTTGAATTTCAAGTGGGTGCACCAAACCTTAAACTAAGTAAACATGTCAGCCAGATCTTTGACAAGATTAGAACCAAACAAAGTAGTAAACAGACCTAATTTGATGATGCTGAGCACTGAGGGGTACTGATAAGCATATAACAAGAGGAACCTTTCCCCATCCAGTTTCCATGAATTTCTAAAGACTTAAAGGAGGGAAAGGTAGGCTTCAAATATCTAGAAGAATATTTCAATAATTTACTATGTTTGTTACATCAAACTGTCAGTCATTTGAATATCAAGATGCCCTGAAAAAGAATTGTATTGATGAGTAAAAACACACATTATTAAGGCATACACCCATTATTAAGGTATAGTATACAGTTTCAAGTACTTCAAGACATTCTACTACCATATTATTATGTATATCACACTCTTCACTTTTGCTGGAGCATGCTAAGTTAGCGATCAGTACTTACAAGGACTTGTAGATCAATAAAGCTTAAGAGTTTAAAAGTACTGTTATAATCATCTTTACATGGGTTTTTTTTAGCATAAAGATAGAATAATCTAGTGCCATCATTTGGATGAACAAAACTCTGGGTTAGCCCTTTGAGGGAGAGAAAATTTACATGAATTTAGAATGTAATGAATTTTCTAAAGAAAAAATAACAAAAATTAAACAAACCATTATGTTGGTGTGAGAAAAGCCAGTTTTGAACTCCGGCTTGTTTCACAAGTGCTTTGTAATCAGATTACCACTAGTTCATTCAGAAGAAATGTCAATATAAACTGCTTGATGTAAAGTGCTCCACGCGGGCTGGTGGCATTGTGTAATATTCACAAACTCTAGTAAATACAACTGAACTGACACATATAAAGAGCTACTTTTCTTCAGACGTGCAATCTATTAAGAGTGATCACGACTTGCATGAATGAATGCCATAAAGAAATTTATACATGGTTATCATAGACATCAGGCAAGACAAATGTGGAGAACAACCTCTGACTACTTTTTCCGCATTATTTCAAACTGTTACTAGTAATTCTCTAATCTCTGAAATACATTCTACCCTTTCACATCAGTTCTATGTCACATTTATTCTCCAAATACAAGTCAAACTACAAAGAAGAAGGTTTCAGCTAGCCTTGCATTTTGAACAATTTAGATTCACATACAAACACAAGCCAATCCAAAAGTAACATCTACTGAAATCTGGAACTCCAACTCAACTCAAATGATTGGTATCAATTATGAATCTAGATAAAAATAAAGCAGCAGCACAATCTAGACTTATAATTGGGAAGAAGAAATGTAAACGAAAACAAATTTAAAGAGGATTGAGTAGATTAGAAAGAAACGTTAATAGCTTGATATGTGTGCGTGAGAGAGATGTGAGATACATCCACCAAATCCAAAACAATGAACTAAAAACAATGAAAAATCAAAGATCTGAGTTCATACAAAATAAATGCATATATAATAAAAACTTACAGATCTGAGTTCTGCAACAAAAAAAAGAGACCGATTGAGCGAGATTTGCAACAAAATAGAGCAGCAACAAACTTACAGATCTTCAAAAAAAGAAGAAAGAGGGGGCCTAAACGAGAGGAGAACCAAAAGACCAAAATCGAAACTCACAAAATCTAAAGAGAGGAGAACCAAAATCGGAAGATAAGCGCAAATCTGGAGACCTTCAAATCTGCGACAGGTTCTGAAATCGACAGATCTAAAATCGATCGAGAGTGTTTGAAATCGAGCGAGAGAAAGTGTTTGAAATTGAGCGAGAAAGATTGTTTGAAATCGAGCGAGAGTGAGCGTTTCAAATCAGTGAGAGTGGGGGTTTTTGAGCTTCAAATCGAAAGGGTTTCTGAGTGAGAGAGAGTCTGAGTTTTGAAAGTGAAACTGAGAGGGAGACTGAGAGGGAGAGACGTTTTGATAGGGATGGAGTATTGAACGGTGTTAACAAGTTGACCCAAACGGTGTCGTTTTACTGAGATCAGATACAACGTTTTTAAAAACGTTGTATTTAAATAATCTATAATGGTGTTTTTCATAAATGCCATAAAAGAAGCGTTGCAGTAGCTATCTTTTCCTGTAGTGATAACAACCATAATGCAATTCAATCCCTTAATTTGAATTATTCAAATTAAGGGAGAAAAAATTTACAAAGTTCATTTATTTATCAATAAGTTTATTTATTTATTGATGGCCAAGATTAAGTTTACAAAGTTTATTCATTTATTTATTTATTTATTAATAAGTTTTTTTTTACCTTATTTGATTTATTAATAAGTTTACAAAGTTTATAATTTTATAAGTTGACAAAGTTTATTTTTAATAAGTTTATTTATTTATTTATTATTATTAATAAGCTTTTTTACCTTATTTGATTTATTAATAAGTTTACAAAGTTTATAATTTTATAAGTTTACAAAGTTTATTTTTAATAAGTTTATTTATTTATTTATTAATAAGTTTTTTTACCTTATTTGATTTATTTTGTTTTATCAGGATTCAGGTAATAGTACCGAATACATATACAAAGGTTTTTTTTTTTTAATATCTTATTTGATTTATTTTATTTTATTTACAGAGTATACATACAAAAAATAAAAATAATAAAAATAAATATGCAAAACAGAGACACATAGATAAGAGGGAGAGGGAGAGAGAGATCGACCAAGAGGGGGGGAGATGAGATCGAGATCTGTCCATCTCCACCCAAACCAGACAGATCGAGCGAGAGGGAGAGGGAGAGAGAGAGAGTTCGTGAGATCGAGTGAGAGGCAGACAGAGAGGGAGCGAAAGAGAGAGAGAGAGGGACGAATCTGATCGACGACCGTGGAGCTCCTATTCGCGAACCTGATCAACGACCGTCGAGCTGCTGTTCGAGACGAGAGACGATGATGAACTCCTTCTCCTCATCCTTCGCGGCTACTGTTCGACCTAGGTCTAGGTAAGTTTGGTTGATTATTATTATTTTTTTTTTTGTGTTTTATTTTTATCTTATTTTCATATTTTATACTTTGACCCCATTTTAAGTTTTTTAAATTATTTTTTTTCCCCGCCGTATCCATACCGTATCCCGACCGTATCCTCGCGTATCCTAGACGTATCCAAAATTCAAAATTTTTTTTTAAAAAATTGGATACTTCATTTCCCGTATCTAATACGTACCCCGCCGTATCGGGTGCGTATCCGTATCTGATACGTATCCGATACGCGTACGGGGGCCATTTCGGAGTATCCGCGCTTCATAGGTTGCATGGTATATATACACCTAGACTTGGAGGTTTCCAACATTATCCCAGCTTATCAATTGCTCAACCAGGCAACTCTTTTGCTCAACCTCATCATACCTATTCATAAGTTCAAAGATAGTATATGAATGTGCTCAACCTTGTCAAAAGAATGTAAAACATTATGAAACTATTCAGTGTGTTTGGTTTGAGTTTTTTGGATTAAGTTTTTTAAAAATTGAGTTTTTTGATTTTCGTGTTTTTTTTGTTTTTAGTAAATATTTTTAAAATTTTAAACATTTTTTTTTACTTTTTTAAATGCACCTTACCTAGATGTATCTAAAAAATAAAAAATTTGTGAAAAAATATTTTAAAAAATTAATAAATACATAAAAATACAAAAAATGTACTGAATTCTTATTTTTTTTTTTTGTATTTTTGGTATTTAGTGAATTTTTAAAAGATTTTTTTTACAATTTTTTTACTTTTTAAGTGTATTTATGTTAGGTGTGTCTAAAAAGTAAAAAAATTGCTTAAAATATTAAAAAAATTCAGTAAAAACAAAAAAAACACGGAAAATAAAAAAGTAGAATTTTTTGAAAAGTATTTTTTGAAAAATAAAAACAAACAAGCTGATTAGCACTATACCAATTGAGGCATGGACTGCTGCTATTGCTATGGGAAATATAAAGTCTTCACTCCTAGAGCTCAATACCCACGAAATTCAACATAATTTTTCACTTGAATTAACTACATCTAAATGCATTCTATCTTTGAGCTATATTTGAAAACTTCTTTGGGTTATTTTGTATGTCAAATAAAATAAATAAAAAAAGTCTATGCAATTCTTTGTATTAGAAATGATAAAATAGTTTGTATGAAGTGGTTCCCAATTCGAGTAAACTTTTGCCATTCATTTACCTTTTCTTTTTTCTTTTTATTATTTTTTGGGTGCAACTTACTGCTCTTCATTTCATCTTGCATTCTTTGGATCATTGACGCAGAATGTTACTTAGAAATTTTCCCAATTTGATTGAGAAGAGTAACTTGTAACTATTTCTATTTTAGGCTTGGAATGGGTGACGTGATGGGCCTTTTTTTTTTGAGTAAACAAAGAGACATGATGGACTTTGATCCGCTGATCTTTTTCTATGTTGAGTTTTCTTCAATGTTTTCATTAGTAGATGCAAAAGATCAATCATCCGGAATTTTTATTTTGGTTCTGCATGATGTCGGGAAAAATGAAACTTACATGTATACATTCTGCATTTTGAAAATGCTTTATAGTTTTATCTTTTCTAAGACTTGAACAGTCTTTACAAACTAAATATAATTACAGTTTGAACTTTTGTATATATAATGTAGCACATGATATGGTATTCACATATTGACAATTATCATTTTGGTTGTGCATATTAATATTGACACTTCTATCTTCTTTTATTAAATATAAAGACATGTTCAAAAGAAGCTTAGTTAATGAATTTTTTTGTTTTCTAAATCTATTTATAACCAATGAATTTTTAAGCTTTTTGCTTCTCCTAAATTCTGTGATTTTAAATTCTAATTGTTTTCATTCATTGTTAACAATGTTTATCAAACAAAACAGTCAAATGCAATCAGAAAGATTTTCATTCCTTGTAACGGGCATCATATGCAATGTTTACCAAACAAAACAGTCAAACGCAAAAAACAATCGAATGCAATCAAAAAGATTTTCATCCCTTGTAATGGGCATCATACTGCGTGCAACGCACGTAGCTGCCTCACTAGTAAACCGTTAATCTGTCCATGATAACTCTATGAAAAGACATGGCTTTTGTGCAATAATGGCTAGGTGAAGCTTATGTCATATCTAAGCTTAGCATTATTTTTAGAGATTTGTTCTGAAAATTACTATTCAGACAGTAGGAACCTTTGGATTGGAATGTTATTTTATCTTGGAAACTGCTTAAAGATAAACTACAAAGCTAAGAGCTCGGCCATGAAATTTGCCCGATCTCACTCCATATTGGCTTGGTCGCATATCATGAACTTGAGTTCTTTCATTATCTTGTTCGGTTACATCTTCATCGAAATTCATTATGATTGAGCATGGAAATTTTAATTATTCCGAGCATAAAGATATTATTATTACTTATAGATTTTATGACCTATTATTTCGATCATGAAGATATTATTATCAATTATTATATCAGATTTTTAAAATCTACGAAACATGAATTTTTGAATTATTGTTCCGATCATGGAGATATTATTATCCGTTATAATATCAGATTTTCATTATCTACGGAGTATGGATTTTATGAATTATTATTCTGACCATGGAGATATTATCAGCACTTATTATGTTTGATTTTTATTATCTGCAAAGTATGGATTTTATGAATTATTATTTCGACCATGGAGATATTATTATAAGTTATTATGTCAGATTTTTATTATTTGCGGAGAACGGATTTTATGCACTATTATTCCGACCACGAAGATATGGAAGATCAATTATATGGGATTTTTAATATCTGAGGATCATGAATTTTTTTTATGAAACGTGGATGGAGACTGTTATTTTGGTCAGATATGCCACTGAAGCAAGATGGAGACAATTATTTTGGTCAAATATGCTACTAGACTGAGATGAAGTCTGTGCTTTATGGATCATGGGGGCAAGATGACTTGTGCTACCCCTTGCTTAAAAATTTTATCTCATTGTTGAGTGGATTTTGCTCGGAAAGAAATAATTTGGTGGTTTGTCCAACTCTGGGATTCCTTGCTGCGCGGATTTAGCTCGCTAAGAAGCAAGTTGGTGGTTTGTCTAACTTTCTTGTCAAGTGGATTTAGCTCGCCAAGAAGTAAGTTGGTGGTTTGTCCAACTCTAGAATTCCTTGTCGAGCGAATTTTGCTTGGCAAGAAGCAAGTTGATGATTTGTCCAACTTTCCTTACCGAGCGGATTTTGCTCAGCAAGATTTAAGTTGGTGGTCTGTCTAACTTTGGGATTAATTGCCGAGCAGATTTAGCTCACCACGAAGCAAGTTTGTGGTTTGTCCAACTTTAGGATTCCTTACTGAGTGCATTTAGCTCGCCAAGAAGCAAGTTGGTGGTTTCTCTAACTCTGGGATTCCTTACCGAGTGGATTTTGCTCACTAAGAAGCAAGTTGGTATTTTGATAGTTCCTAATGAGGTTAAGCATTCTTAAAATAAGTCTTAACGAGGTTAGACATTTTTGAAATAAGTTCTAGCAGGTCTAAGTATTTTCAGAATAAGTCCTAACAAGATTAGACATTATTGGAATAAGCCCTAGTGCTTATATATCGTTCTAGTTAGGCAATATTACATGATTATTTTTATTAGAATAATAACAAAAAGCTTTCACAATAGAGGAAATAAAAATAATCATAGGAATTATGTGGGTCCCGATATTGTCACGTGGTGTAATTATGGATTATCACGTGTATGGCAATTGTTAAATCCTCATCAAACACTACATTAGTGTTTTATATTATGAAAAACTCATTAGGAGATAAAATCTTATCGATATAGGAGTCCTAAAAAATTGGAGATAGGACTTTTGGAATATTCAAACTACTTGTTAGGGAAGTCACTGGATATTATAAATAGGGAACATCCCCATGGGTTGAGGTACGCGATTTCTCTCTATGAATTTGTCTATTAAATATTTTGATAATATTCGAGGATTGACTTGGATGTCGGAGGATCCTCGACACGAATGTGGGTATTTTGTCTTGTAGATGGTGATCGCGTGGTAATTCAAGTCATCTTCTTCGTTGGATTTCTTCATCATCAAATACAGTAATTTTTTTCAATGTCCGTATAGGTGGTTTTTTTGAGTTGACTAATTTTCTGTATTTTGTTATTTATATTTTGTGTTAGATTTTTTATTTGGTTTTTTGGGACCTTATTGTTGTTCTTTTTATGTATGCTATTTTTTTTTATCTAAATATGATTGCGTTTAACTTTTTCTTTAAAAAAAAAAATGAACCACCCCGTTGTCACTAGAGATGGTTTATTTTTAAAAATATGTTTATATATATATTTTAAAAAAATTAAAATATTATAATTATTACATAGATTTAATATTTTTCATAAATATATATATATATATATATGAAAGATTTTATAAAATACACCATTGAAATTATCGGAACAAAACTTAACACATCACATTTTAAATTTGAGAGAAGTTAAAAAGCAGTGGCAGGTAGGGATGGGCATCGACGTGTTGCCCACTCAGCCCACCCAGTCCAGTCGTATTTTTTTAGTGTTTGGTAAATATTATTTTATCCATAAGGCTGGGCTGAGTTGATTCTTTTAGCCCGATTAATTAATGGTTTGGGTTTGAAAAATCTTAGTTTGGCCTTATAGCGATCCTGGTTTTCCCTCGATTGTTTATTGTATTCCAGACTTGGTTCCGTGGATGATTGTTGTTGTCTGTATCACATTTTCGTCCTTTAATACTTTGTATTTGAGTTTCAGGATGTGTTGGGTAGGTTTGAAACAGGTTAGTTGTAATTAGAAACAAATAGCTACTGCTCAGATTTTGGTCTCCCCGCTCGAGTGGGACTTTTCACGCTCGAACGGGCCCTTTTGCATTTGCTCCTCCGCTCGAGCGGCCAATCTGACGCTCAAGCAGGATTCTTCAGCCTTCAGTATTTTTCGCAGGTCTGCAGAAGCTGGAAGTGTGCTTTCAACGCTCGAGCGTCCATTTTCACGTTTAAGCGAGAGTATGTGTCTGACGCTCAAGCGGGTGTAGACGCGCCCGCGGAGGGGGGGGCCTTATGCTACTACAGTTCGGACTCGCGATTTTTGTTGTCGCGGTTCTTAATCTGAACCAAAGAGTCCAAATCTGGCAAATCGTTTTAAGAAACAGATTTTTGAAAAAAGTAGTGCCAAACATGGACTGCTTTGCCAGATACAGAGTCGCCACCTAAATATTTTATTTTTGGGGGAATTTAGGAAACCCTGACTCGGTGCCGAAGGCCACATGTCTGTCATCACCGGAGTTGTCTCGGCTCGGGAGCTTGGGTATGATCGGGGAAGGTCAGCTATGAGCACCCCCTTTCGCCCGGTCCGAAGACCAGCCTCTACTAACCATGATATCCGATTTTGAAAACATTATATGTTCTTATTCCATTTATTAGCCTAGAATTACTATGTTATGCACACAGCAAACAAGTATAGACTAGATTGCCTAATTTGGAAATAAACATTGCATATCCGTTTGTTTTTGAAAAAGTGCTTTGGAATTTGCTACTCGCAAGTAGGCTAAAATACGGATTTCAACGAGTTTTTCCAACTCAAACAATCCAACCTCCACCCACAGGCATTCAAAACAGTTTATCTCATATAAGCACTTAGCCGCATGGCAGGCATACTGTCATGGCAACACTCACACACATGCGGGATGCTAAAGCATAAATACTTACATCGTACTCCGTGCCAAAACAGTAAACTAGTTAGCAAACATGCATGTCCTAGTTCATGTTGAAAATGGCTAATGCATCACATGCAAAAATGCAATCTAGGCAGGCTCGGCTAACCCTAAACATGGCATATGAAATGCGATCAATTACCACATATTTAATTTGTGAATTGAAGTACAGATGCAGTTAGCGTGATGTACCAAGCCTAATGTATGTAATACAAATGTATGGATGCACGCATGCATAGCATAAGGTATGCTAATTTTAAAGATGCCCTAATCTACCATCATAAGCAGGTAAATAAAAGGGAAGAAAGAAGTGGGGATTAGAAGACATACACTCCACTCACACACACTTATTACAGATTTGCCCTCACTCGGAGGGACCAAATAAATATTACAGATTAATTAACTACGCAAGCTAATTAAATATTACAAATTGCCTAATCAACTAAGCAAATTTAATTAAACTAAGAAAACAGTAAATCGCCTCGGGAAATGCGCCGCCATGCGTGAGCTGCCTCTGTTTTCCTTCCTTCACCCCTTTGGAGGTTGCCAAAACCTCAGGACTGCTTCCTTGGATGCTGGAAGACATCACCGGCTGCATGGAATTGCCACCGGCTGTGTGGTGGTGGCCACCGGCACAAAATGAAGCTATCGGCAGATAAATTATTGCCGGTCGGCACTTTACACTGCCGGTCGGCAAATAAAGCCTGCAGAACCTGCAACTCACAGCAACAGAGGGCAAGGCAAAGCATGGCAGCACAATTCAAAGCATGTATGCACCACTCATGCCCCTTATCATGTTTGTGACTCAAAAGGACATGTGCCTCGATTCTCGGACCACCAATCACGCATTTCCATGCATGGTGGCCCAAGGAATCAAGTATGCAACTTTCATGTCAAATGAAATGCAAACCAATCAAACAAACTAAGGCCCAATTCCTATCATCAAGTCAAGGAACAAGGCATGCATGCAAGATGCAATGCAACCTAGGCATGCAAGCTAAGGATGCAACATGGCATGGCAACAAACTTATGCAAGCATACAAGCAATCATGGGGCAATGCTAATGGATGCAAAGGTGGTCCTAAACATGATTTGGGCAGCTCTAAATAGGCCCAAAACAGTGGCTAAAATGACCAAAAGAAGAGACCAAAACACATATACACACATGCACATGTTAAGGCCCAACACTTAGGCACAAATTAGACAACCCTCAAGCACACTTGAAAGGGACAATCATGGACAAATTAGCATGCATTACAAGCCTTGAAAATATGTAGGAAGTGATGCCAAATTAACCTACTCATGCAAGCTATACATGCAACGAGGCCCAAGGACCTAAAGCATGATCATAAGACTCATGAAGCAAATGACCAAATTGAGGCAAAACAGTCCCAAATCATACAAAAACAAACCTCAAGAATCACTTAAATGGCATCTAAGCAACCTAATCCTAGAGGTGTACATTATGGCACAAATATGAAGCATGGAGCACCAACTCTTGAAGCAACAAAAGGACCACAAAATGCAAACATTTAGGCATGCTAAAAGGACTGAAATAACATGGTGGGTGGTTCCAAACCACCAAAATGATGCAAGAAACACATTCTACACATTGAAGCATACAAACTCAAATGCAAAGGAGCTATACTATGCATGCCAAGATCAACCCAAACAACTATGGACCGAGCTAAATCATGGCAAAGTGAGCACAAAACCTTCACAAATATAAGCCTAAAACATGCTAGAAACAAAGGCACACAACCTAAGGCATGTTAAGGGATCACAAGGCATTACATGGCAACTATGCTAAGCATGCATGGAGTACCAAAACCAATTTAAAATCATGTTATATCATGGAAATATAAGCATGAAAAACAGTCTATACATGCTCAACACACGCTCAAACATGATGCTCTCTCAAGAGGCCAAAACATGCCCTTTTCAAGGACAACAAGGGGAGGGGGTGGCCCTCTCCTTTTAGAGACTTCAAGGCACCATCTCCAACACTGAAATCCCTCAAGATTTCAGTGGTGAAGAGGCCCAAACACCAAAGTCCCGAAACTAGCACAAAATAGCACGAAATAAGGCCTTTCAAGGCCTAAGAGGGGTCAAACACCCTCAAATCACAAAACACCCTTAATAAACAATCAAGAGGGTCTAAAAACAGAACTTTTTTGTATTATACACCAAGCTCAAAAACGAATTTAAGATAGGTAGAAATAAGGTGCAAAAATGGGGAATAAAGGGGTGAGATTCTTACCCTTGAAGCCTTCTTCAACAATGATGCTCCAATGGCCCTCCTTGGCTTGAATCCAACACCAAAACTTCCAAATCAGTCCTTTAGAACCTCAGTTCCAAGAGGAAGGTGAAACACTAGGTGCTTGTGTGCAATAGTATGGACTAAAACACACACAAGAGCACAAAAGAGAGGGAAAGAGAGATAGGATGTATATCTAACCCTAACCCTAGAACTCAAACCCTAACAATGGCTGTCTAAGCTCTCAAAATATATCAAGTCTCTAACCTCCCAAGCCAAGAGACCAAACTTCTCTTTTTTTAGAAGCTTATTGTCTTGTAAAGCTTACAAGACAAGCTTCCAAGAGAGAGATCCCTCCATACACGTGTATGGAGGGGAGCCAAAAGCAAGACAGCTGTCTTAAAATATCTGCAAAAGCAGATGCACAGTAGTCGGCCGGCCAAAAATGCCATCTTGGCAAAAAAGAGTGCCGACCGGCACTAAATAGTGCTGACCGGCAACAAATAGTGCCGGCCGGCAATATACATTGCCGGTGACAGCAAAAACCAGCCGGTGGCCTCTAGCCACTGCCGGTGGTGGGTGGGGATGGTCTACAAGCCCTACCCTGCCTCTCCAAGGCAAAACACAAGTGTTCGGTGTGAAACCAGACACTAAACGGTCGAGTTCGGAGATCCTGAGGCAAGGCGCGCGAGCCGAGGCCTCCGGGAACTCCAAACGAACACAAAAACGAGTAATCACCAAGTGTTCAAACGGTGACGTCCAAGTCTTGAGGACGGTCAAAAATGGGGTGTCTACAGTTGCCCCTCTTTGACAGAACTCGAAAGTCATAACAATGACAGGAGTGAATGTCAAAGCCCAGAGACGACCCATTTTTGACAAGGCCGAGGACTTAGACAAACATGCGAGACAATCAAGATATGCGCCCGAAGGCAGGGGCAAAATGCAAGACAATGCACAGAGCCGGACATAACTTATGATCATGCAAAGAAAGCTGTAACGAAGCATACATGCGACAGTTTTAAGCCAACATACACCGAACTACACTACAATGCAGAAAGGATGTAAGAGAATTATGCAATTCTCAATACGTCTCACTCGGGAGATACAATACCTGTGCGGCTCGTCTGGTTGCACCAGCCTCAAATGAACCGTACATACAATATCGTGCCTGAAAAGAAAACAAACTTAACAGGTACAATGTCGTTAGCAACATGCATAGTAGTATACTCGAAATGCGTGACAGTGCAAAGCAAGTGGGGAGCATAACAATGCTGTGAAAATACAAACATGTAAGTGGAGCATGCGGTCTACGCCGGTAACGAAATTGATCATAAGCATGCGGTCTACGCAGGTGATGAAAACAATAATGCGGTCTACGCAAGCAAAACATGCGGTCTACGCAAGTAGTGAAATTGAACAATTATGCGGTCTACGCGAGTAATACATGCGGTCTACGCAGGTAATGAAATTAATATGCGGTCTACGCAATCAAAACATGCGGTCTACGCAGGTAATGAAATTAATATGCGGTCTACGCAATCAAAACATGCGGTCTACGCAGGTAATGAAATTAAATAAATATGCGGTCTACGCAATCAAAACATGCGGTCTACGCAGGTAATGAAATTAATAAAGATGCGGTCTACGCAATTAAAACATGCGGTCTACGCAGGTAATGAAATTAATAAATATGCGGTCTACGCAATCAAAACATGCGGTCTACGCAGGTAATGAAATTAATATGTATGCGGTCTACGCAATCAAAACATGCGGTCTACGCAGGTAATTAAATTAATATGCGGTCTACGCAATCAAAACATGCGGTCTACGCAGGTAATGAAATTAAATATGCGGTCTACGCAATCAAAACATGCGGTCTACGCAGGTAATGAAATTAAATATGCGGTCTATGCAATCAAAACATGCGGTCTACACAGGTAAAGAAATTGAACAATAAATATGCGGTCTACGCAAGGAAAGAAATTGGACAATTATGCGGTCTACGCAAGCAATACATGCGGTCTACGCAGGTAAAGAAATTAAACAATAAATATGTGGTCTACGCAAGTAAAGAAATTGAACAATTATGCGGTCTACGCAGGTAAAGAAATTGAACAATAAATATGCGGTCTACGCGAGGAAAGAAATTGAACAATTATGCGGTCTACGCAAGCAATACATGCGGTCTACGCAGGTAAAGAAATTGAACAATAAATATGCGGTCTACGCAAGGAAAGAAATTGATCAATTATGCGGTCTACGCAAGCAATACATGCGGTCTACGCAAGTAGTGAAATTGAACAATTATGCGGTCTACGCGAGTAATACATGCGGTCTACGCAGGTAATGAAATTAATATGCGGTCTACGCAATCAAAACATGCGGTCTACGTAGGTAATGAAATTAATATGCGGTCTACGCAAGTAAAGAAATGATTACAAACATGCGGTCTATGCCGGTAATGTATTGAGATGCGCAAAACCGCGCAACGGAATGCAATGCACAAAACTGCGTTACGGTTTGAAATGCACAAAACAGTGCGATGATTCAAATTGCACAAAACAGTGCGATGGTTTGAAATGCACAAAACAGTGCGCCGGTTTGAAATGCACAAAACAGTGCGACGATTTGAAATGCACAAAACAGTGCGCTTGATATGAAATGCACAAAACAGTGCGGCGATTTGAAATGCACAAAACAGTGCGACGATTTGAAATGCACAAAACAGTGCGACGATTTGAAATGCACAAAACAGTGCGATTGATATGCGATACATATGGGGCAACTTTTGGATCTTGTAAAAGTCAAAAGGATACGAAAAGGATACACCTTGTATGAATTGGAGTGCCACGCACGGAAGTCGCAGTCTGAGGTCAAAACGGAGGCCGGTTGAGCATCGAAGATGCTCTTTCTTGCACTTTCTTGAGCTATGAAGACCAAAAACTTCTCAAATGGCCTAAACAAGGTTGTGGGAACACCACCGGCCGGAAGGGGAGGCCACCGGCTGTCCACCGGCTGAAAAATAAATCCATCGGCACAAAATACTGCCGGCCGGCACAAAATATTGCCGACCGGCAAAAAGTTGCTGATTCGGGGCAGTTTCGACTTTTCACTTCGGGTGTTTTAAAATAGGGCTTCAAACCCTATTTCCTCACTTCCCCACCGCCGAAAACTCTCACTCTCTCTCTCTAGAGTGTTTTTCTCTCATTTTTCGCCCGTTTCTTTCCGTTCTACGCCCGTTTCGTCGTCGGATCCGCGATTTTCTTCGCGTTCCGGACATTTTCAACCGATCACATTTTTGTTTCGGTGCCTCGTTTGGCGTTCCCGCCTTTTCGGGGTTTGTTCCCCTCGTTTTCCTCTTCATTCCCGTGCCTTTTCACATTCCGGCCTTCCCGGCCATTTTCGACCTTCTCGGGAGTCGACTTTCCGGTTGACTCTTCGTATTCCAGCCCGATTTTCCTTCCTCCGGCCATTTTCTCATCATTTTCGATATGGCGGACGACATTCCACGTGGCGGGACTCCCCCGGATCACGAGATGGATCCCGGGGTCGAGCTCCTACCGTTGAGCGAGCGCCCGTTCGACCCGGCGACCTACCGACCGGCCATCCATGTTCTGCCCCCCGACGGCCTGCGTCAGTTCCGGAGCTTCGAGAGGCACGTAGCGCCTGAGCTACTACTGCGCGAGCCTACCTCCCACCTTTCCTTCGGCACTTCCGAGGTAACTCTCTTTCTTTTGCTTTACTTTCTGCAATGTAGGATACAAAACTGTCATAGTTAGTTGTACTCTTTAACTGCTTGAATTTGATATACCGTAGACTGTAGTTGACTGTAAACATACATACAACTGATATCTACTTGAGACTGACACATGCACACACACTGCACTAGCCCTGAATCACTCAAACACACTGCACTCACTGTATTTCACTGCATACACACTGGCACCCAGTATTTGTCTGAATCTGTTAAATTTGCACACATGCTATATCTGTTCTGAAACACCCAAACACGCTGACACATCACACGTATTTCACCGTAAGCACACCGGCACCCGGTATTTGTCTGAATCTGACAAACTTGCACACATGCTTTATCTGCTTTTTCAAAACTGCATTTTGAATGTTGTCTTGCAATTGTTATTTTCTGTTTACAGGAGGGTTCCCATACCATTCGCGGGTATGGGAATACTGGCGCTCGGGAGTGGTACGATGAGCTCCCTGACGCGGTCCGATGCATAGTGGATCGAGCGGGTTTCGGCGCCTTCTGCCGAGGATTCTCCAGGCTCTCCACATGCAGACCTCTCCTTGCCGCTCTGGCGGAGAGGTAGTGGGACACCACCGATTCTTTTCACTTTTCTGCTGCAGGGGACATGACGATGACCCCTTATGATTTCTCGATGCTCACTGGCATCGGGGTAGGAGGGGATCCGATCCCTTTTGACATCGACATGGATGAGTGGACCGCCGCTCAGGTCCATCTACTGGGGGAGGCCCCCACCTCTTGCTCGTCCAGGCTTCGTGCGGTACTCCTGGTTCGAGGTACAGTTTCGGGTTCAGCCCGTGTTGGAGGAGGAGGCGCAGATGACCCAGGAAGACGTGGAGAGGTATGCTCGCGGCTTCCTCATGTTCCTGTTCGGGACTACCATCTTCACCGATCGGGCGAACATCGTGCCTCTCTGTCTTCTCAGTGCACTGGTGGACGTCCGGGACATCCTACATTATGATTGGGGTGGCGCTGCTCTGGCCACCCTTTATGGATATATGAGCTCGGCTTCGCGCGGCAGCGGCCAGTTGCTCGGAGGCTACTGGCGGGCTTGGGAGGTACATTTCTTCTCCGCTTTTCATTTCTGTCCGATATTTTCTGTACTCTGTACACTGCACACACGGTAGTCTGCTCTATACTTGTTGTATACTTTACACACGGCACACACATACATTCTGCTTCACACTGACTGTACACTGCTCACACTGTACACTGCACACAATACACTGCACAACACACGGCTTTGCCATTTCTGCTTTATTTTGTATATTCTGCCCTTTCTGATAAATGCACTGGTATTTACCTTGCAGCTGTGGGTTTACGCCTACTTTCCTAGGCTTGCCCCCGTACCAGTCACAGAGACTCCCCTGGTCATCCCCTTCTCACGGCGCTTTGACGGGAGATGCACCCGGCGGCCGCGAGAGACTTTCGGCTTTTTCCGCCGATACTTCGACACCATTACCCCGACCGAGGTATGTTTTACTTGCAGTTCATTTAAGCTTCGCTTTCCCACTGCATATTTCAATAACAGTAGATAACAAACTGTCTGTCACTTTCAGATCACTTGGCGGCCGTGGACTCCGTTGCCAGCTGTGACTCGAGATCGGTTTGCCGGTGCCGATGAGACCTCACGTTTCCGGATCTTGCTGGAGGGCCCGGTCTGTCGGGCTTGGTACCTGGGGGAGCGTTTCCTACGCCAGACCCTGGGGTTACCTGAGCAGATAGTCCCGGTTCACCCTCCTGCGGATATGAGGGAGACCGAGAGGCTCACCAGCGAGCAGATGGATGACTACACCATTGGCTGGGAGGAGGCCGGCTTCAGAGGCACCGGCGACTATCGGGAGTACGTGCAGACGTACCTGATGCGACCCCTGAGCGGTGGCCGTCGAGCGGAGGGGGCCAGGCCTGTGGCATCGGCGGTTGGGGCTGGAGCGGGAGTTGGAGTAGGGGCTGCGAGGAAGGCCCGAGTCCGTGGCAGGGGCAGAGCTCAGGGAGGACGGGGGACTGGCTGGCCCGCCCTGCCTGCTGTACTGACTTTCCAGGGGCAGGGTGGGGCGACCTATCAGATCCCCTTCGCCCCTCCGCCAGCTGATCACGAGTTCGTCGGTGTCCCCGACTTACCTCCGGTATGTATTACTACACTTTGTATAGTCATGTCATTTTAGTTTATTTGATATTCCACAGAATATTAATGCATCTAATACTTTTGCAGGCTTCTTCTGAGTACACCCGTCAGTCGTTGGCGATGAATGCCTCGATGATGGGGATGCTTCAGCGGACATTTGACCTCCTAGCCCTCTACAGCATACCGGTATGTTCTTCTGACACTGGCCTCAACTATTCATACACTGCTTCACATAATCTGATGCACGACACAACACCTGATACACTGATCTCACAGCATCTGATACACTGCATACACGGCATTCCGCACTGTACTCTGCACTGATAGACTGCTCACGGCATTCTCATACTGTACTCATATACTGCATTCTGCACTGATAGACTGCTCACGGCATTCATACACTGTACTCATACACTGCATTCTGCACTGATAAACTGTCTACAGTATACTGATGCATTTCCCTTTTATGTACTTTTTCAGCCTCCTTTCCAGATTCCCATGGCAGGAGGTGCTCCAGCTGGACCTTCTGTCCCTGCCCGGGGGAGAGATGAGGAGGGCCGAGTATTCCCCCGCTCCAAGGCGGGGCGTGCTCATGTCGGGAGCAGCTCGCGAGCTCTAGTCCCGGATGATGATGATGACGAGGAGTCAGAGGCAGAGGCAGAGGCGGAGTCCGAGTCATCGGAGGAGGAGACCGGAGGCGGTTCTAGCTCGGGCTCTGACGACGATGCTGATGATGCTCCTGGACCCTCGTCCAGGAAGAGGACCAGGACAGACTGACGGCCCTTGGAGTGCTCGACACAGATGCGGATTTTTGTTATTTTTCTTCTTTCCTGTACTTTTCCTCTTTTCCTTGGTAGTTAGATTACCTTGTACTGCCGCAGGCAGATTTTGTTTTCCTCAAAATTTTGTACTTGAAAAAGATTATGAAATGAACAGATTTTTGCTTAAAAAGTGTTACATTTACATATCTCATGCATTGCATCGCATTCCATCATGTTACACCTCAATGTAAATGAAATTGATTGGTTATCTGAAAATTGAACACTTGCACTATAATAATCAGATAATTAAACAGCCAACAGCAAAATAACCCAAGCAGCCCACTGCCTGATTCTGGACACACAGCCCTTACTCTGTTGGGGATTAATCTGCATACAGCCCATAACACAGCATTCGGTTCATTCTGCACATAGCACACCCCGAACAAACAGCCCAATCTGACAAGACGGAGCTCAAAGATGGAACCGGTTGGAGTCGAAACACGTTCAAATGTAGAGAATGGCACAGCATTCCGAGTGTAAATGGTTTTTGAAATCGAATGAGGGTTTTTCAAACCGGGATATCGAGCCTACAACTGAACACAGCGGGGAGGACTCAAATAAAAAGGTACACGACCTAAACACAACGAGACACGCTCGGAGAAGACCTAAAACAAAGGTTGAGATATACAAAACAAAAGACACGACATACAGACGCGTTAGCGAAGATGGAGGACCTCGGACCACGAGGAGCCAGTTCGATCTGGGTATTGTTTCCCACCTCCTTCTGATTTGTGATTCTCACATCACTCGGCTCTCGAGCTCGGATTTTCTCACAAAACCCTTTTCCTCACTTTTCTCTCAACTTACACCTCTCTATTCTTCATTCTCTCATTTTTCATCCCTCCCCGGGGTGATTGATGGATGAATAGGAAGTTGCGGGTTCATGCCCAATGCCGTTAGCTCACGGCTATTTCTTCTGGCGGGTAGAGCGCTCTTCTGGCAAGTACGTCGATGATGGCAGAAAGACAGAACGCCTGGCTCAACTGTGCCCCTAGTTCATCATTTTAACCATTTTTGTTTTTGCTTTCTACTAAAATAGTTTTGATCAAAATGAGAGTCGGATTAACGTACTCGTTCGATTTTTAATTTGAAAATCATGCAAGTCAGGCTGCAAGCACTGAAAATTTTCCTTTTGGGTCCAAGACAATGGTCCAGTTTTGGAAAATGAAATAGTTTTCGAGAAAATAGTCAACCTCAGTAAAAATTTTCAAAAAAAACTATTTTTCAAACAGTCAATGCTCAACGGGAATGGAACTTACCCTTTGAGATGCGCAACCTCGGATCGGAGGCAATGGAAAATTGCCCCTGGTTTGAAGGGGGGTGGGAGGCAACGGAAAGTTACCCCTGGTTTGAACGGCGTCTCGTGGCAACGGAAAGTTGCCCCTTGTTTGGGTGGTGCCGCAGCAGTCTGCAAACAGTCTTCATTGGCGGTGGTCGAGCTCTTGGACACAGCGATGACGAAGACGGTCACAACACATATATGGACACAATCACCTTGAAGGGTGTTGGCGACTAGACTTTGGGATGAAATCGAAACCCTTGCATGGACTGAGACGCTATGAAAGCGTTGGGGGCTGGACTTCATAATGAAGTTGCCTACGTATCCCAAACATGGGAATCAAGCCTCACGTAGTTCCGGTTAAGGTACACTCGGGTATTTTAACCTTCACTTTTCAGGCTCTAATTTTTGCCAAGGCGCCCGATGCGGGTTTTCGACCTTGCGAGCTTCTTTTCATTTTCTTTTTCATTTTTCTTTTCTTTTTTTCATTTTTTTTCTTTTTTTTGTATTTTTTGCTTTTTTGTATTTTTCTCTTGCTCTAATTTTTGCCTGGGTCGCCCTTCCGGGTTTTCGGCCCAGCGAGCCTCTCAAAGGGTAAAAGTGTAACAAGTCCATGCCAAATGGTTTTCGAAGTTGAAGCCTCTCTGTGTCTAGGAGAACGGCTATTGCACTGATTTGCAGAAGAATCCATCACGGTTGCTCCACGAGCTTCTTCTGGTGAGATCTACTCGTTTTGATTCGGCTTTGATGCCTCCTGCTCGAGGGCTGCTTCTGATCTGGCCATGCGGGCCTTTTCTGACAGTCGGCCATTTGAATGTTCTGAACGGGTTCAAGGTTCGAAGCGGGCGGGTTGAATCTTGAGGCTGAGAGCGATCCTAGGCTGCGCAATCTCAAGAGCGATTCCACACAGGTCTTCGCAGGGCCGCGTAAAACATTTGTTTTTGAAAGTTTTTAAGAAAGCGACAAATTGCTCGCGCCGAAGATAGTGTGGAACCAATCTGGATCCAGCCAGGATCCTCCTCAGTACTCACGCCGACAAGCATGATTTCACTCATTAAAAGGCTTAGCACGCCTCTCTTTCTCTCAAAATGATCAAAATTTTGCAAAACCCGAGGAATTCCTTCCTCTTCGTTTTTATCACCGCAGTGTTCAAAAGGTTTGTTTTTTTTTGAAAAACTTAGGTTAATGCAATGAGTTTGGCGCGCAGGAGAGCAGGCGAGATGTACTATCAGCCCAATCAAATTCTCTGGCACTTATGCTGAAAGCAAGCATGAAGTTGAGACAGCAACAGCTGTTTCATTCGGGTTTGTTGGTGCAACTGGCCCCTTGGCAGAGACAGACTCAAAACAAAAATAGATAATTACAAGACAAAACGGTGTTCGAGGCAACAACCCCAGAATCCCCTGGTATTATATACAAAGGAGACTGACTCGATACAACAAGACAGACCCTTAAGCAAAAAGACTGACTCAAGACAAAGAGACAGACTCAAAACAAAAGACTGACTCGATACTCAAGCCAGGATTTACAAAACTCGGTTTCACCGATGCTCAAAAATGCGTGCCAGACGCTACATCCAAAATATACCAAATGTCGCCCGCAGGCGGTTCACTTTACATACTCGCAGTATCTGAGCCCTCGAAATCCAACAACTGGGTGGTAACGGACTTGGCTGAGGTGGGTGGGAGGATAACCTTGTTGTCGATCAAATCTTGCACTTCATGACGAAGGCGGGAACAACCATCGGTACTGTGGCCGGACTGTTGGTGGTACGCGCAGTACAAGGTAGCATCATGCGTTGCAGGGAGATTTTTCGGGAGTGGCCGAGGCCCCAAAGGTTTAAGGTGCCCATTCTTCGCCAATATTAGTAATGCCCTAGACAAAGGCATGTAGAGGTCGTGAAAGACCCTGCGCCCTCGGGGCAGGTACTTTGAAGTTTGAGGATTCTTGCCAGATGCGCTAGCGAAAGGGTCGGCTGGCACTGCCTTGGCTTTTTGACCCTTTCCCGGTGCAGGGTTGGGAACGACAGGAATTGTCTGGGCATGACGGGGCCTATCCCGATTTTCTGCCTGGCTTGAACTGCCTTTGATTGGAGTGGGGAAAGCATCATCCACAGCTTTGGTCACGATCGCAGATGTTTGTTGCTTGTTCATCCCTCTGACTTTCAGAGCCTCGACTGCCCACAGCAGTTGTTCAATAGGATCGGCATCTGCCTTCATTTTGTCTCTTCCTCCGGCCTCAGCCTGGTCAAGGGTTTGGGTTGCTACTTCAGAGCGAAGCCCAGTTGTTGCTGACATGTCGCGGCTGTAGCCGGAAGCCACCTCTGGCTGGCCGAGCTCTATCACAATCCGCCCCAACAACGGAGGCTCCTGTGGTATGAAATTCCCGGCATATGGCGCCGCTGGCGGTGAAGCCGACATTCCATAGGCCAGATCGGCCACGAACCTCTGGAGGTCACCTATCATCCCCATCAATTCAAAGGTGGTGGGCTCACGAGCCTGGTATAACTGGGGAGCCCAAACCGGGTGCACAACGGGCGACCTGGGTGGATGTGACATATTGATGCTGGCCTCACTCTGCGGAGCGGTCCCCTGCTCCAATGCAGCCGTCATAACCACAATTTCTTCTGAATTTTGTACCGCCATAAATCCTGCCTCGGCAAGGGGAGACACTGGCTATTCTGTATCAACTCTGCGACTCTCTGAACTGAAAGGAAAAACAGACAGCATTTCAGCCCAAACTGATCAAACACGGGTGTAGCCAAACAACTGTACCCTACTGCTGATCACTGTTCCCAGAAATCACTGTTCCCGAAAACTGAACCCTGATACCCGCTGATAACTGATTCTCATAACTGATACTGATATTGGTGTCCTCAGGTCTGATACTCAAACTTGCACACTGACATGTACTTTTCCTGTAGAAATACATTCTAAAAGCACATAGCAAGTAAAGAGAGCTCAATCACCCCTATGTTGGGGTAGGGTTTCCCTGTCCTATTTTGTCAGGAGCTAGGGTTTCACTACGCACACAGCGGTTCTCAAACAACCTAACATCGGGTAAGCAACCTGTCCTAACTTGGAATGGTCACTACGGATCCGAATATGCACTAGGTCGAATGGTCGAAAAGGGTGCCTCGGTAAAAACCGGGGTTTGTGTTCCCATACTGTCAGAGCCCATAGCCGGTCAGCCTTATGGTCATGCCTTGACAAGACAAGCCTCCGGCAAACCGCTCAGGAATGGCAGATGGCAAACACTGTGTTCCTAGGCGCACCAATGCACATGCAATGCAAAGAAACACATAAATGAGATCAAAACAGGATATCACGAGTTCGAGTCAAGCTCTCTAAAATCCCCAGCAGAGTCGCCAGAAACTGTAGACGCGCCCGCGGAGGGGGGGGCCTTATGCTACTACAGTTCGGACTCGCGATTTTTGTTGTCGCGGTTCTTAATCTGAACCAAAGAGTCCAAATCTGGCAAATCATTTTAAGAAACAGATTTTTGAAAAAAGTAGTGCCAAACATGGACTGCTTTGTCAGATACAGAGTCGCCACCTAAATATTTTATTTTTGGGGGAATTTAGGAAACCCTGACTCGGTGCCGAAGGCCACATGTCCGTCATCACCGGAGTTGTCTCGGCTCGGGAGCTTGGGTACGATCGGGGAAGGTCAGCTATGAGCACCCCCTTTCGCCCGGTCCGAAGACCGGCCTCTACTAACCATGATATCCGATTTTGAAAACATTATATGTTCTTATTCCATTTATTAGCCTAGAATTACTATGTTATGCACACAGCAAACAAGTATAGACTAGATTGCTTAATTTGGAAATAAACATTGCATATCCGTTTGTTTTTGAAAAAGTGCTTTGGAATTTGCTACTCGCAAGTAGGCTAAAATACGGATTTCAACGAGTTTTTCCAACTCAAACAATCCAACCTCCACCCACAGGCATTCAAAACAGTTTATCTCATATAAGCACTTAGCCGCATGGCAGGCATACTGTCATGGCAACACTCACACACATGCGGGATGCTAAAGCATAAATACTTACATCGTACTCCGTGCCAAAACAGTAAACTAGTTAGCAAACATGCATGTCCTAGTTCATGTTGAAAATGGCTAATGCATCACATGCAAAAAT
This sequence comes from Camellia sinensis, assembly GCF_055761805.1. NCBI lineage: Eukaryota > Viridiplantae > Streptophyta > Magnoliopsida > Ericales > Theaceae > Camellia > Camellia sinensis. The sequence goes on along the minus strand of NC_138965.1, from coordinate 171,702,244 downwards.
GCAATCTAGGCAGGCTCGGCTAACCCTAAACATGGCATATGAAATGCAATCAATTACCACATATTTAATTTGTGAATTGAAGTACAGATGCAGTTAGCGTGATGTACCGAGCCTAATGTATGTAATACAAATGTATGGATGCACGCATGCATAGCATAAGGTATGCTAATTTTAAAGATGCCCTAATCTACCATCATAAGCAGGTAAATAAAAGGGAAGAAAGAAGTGGGGATTAGAAGACATACACTCCACTCACACACACTTATTACAGATTTGCCCTCACTCGGAGGGACCAAATAAATATTACAGATTAATTAACTACGCAAGCTAATTAAATATTACAAATTGCCTAATCAACTAAGCAAATTTAATTAAACTAAGAAAACAGTAAATCGCCTCGGGAAATGCGCCGCCATGCGTGAGCTGCCTCTGTTTTCCTTCCTTCACCCCTCTGGAGGTTGCCAAAACCTCAGGACTGCTTCCTTGGATGCTGGAAGACATCACCGGCTGCATGGAATTGCCACCGGCTGTGTGGTGGTGGCCACCGGCACAAAATGAAGCTATCGGCAGATAAATTATTGCCGGTCGGCACTTTACACTGCCGGTCGGCAAATAAAGCCTGCAGAACCTGCAACTCACAGCAACAGAGGGCAAGGCAAAGCATGGCAGCACAATTCAAAGCATGTATGCACCACTCATGCCCCTTATCATGTTTGTGACTCAAAAGGACATGTGCCTCGATTCTCGGACCACCAATCACGCATTTCCATGCATGGTGGCCCAAGGAATCAAGTATGCAACTTTCATGTCAAATGAAATGCAAACCAATCAAACAAACTAAGGCCCAATTCCTATCATCAAGTCAAGGAACAAGGCATGCATGCAAGATGCAATGCAACCTAGGCATGCAAGCTAAGGATGCAACATGGCATGGCAACAAACTTATGCAAGCATACAAGCAATCATGGGGAAATGCTAATGGATGCAAAGGTGGTCCTAAACATGATTTGGGCAGCTCTAAATAGGCCCAAAACAGTGGCTAAAATGACCAAAAGAAGAGACCAAAACACATATACACACATGCACATGTTAAGGCCCAACACTTAGGCACAAATTAGACAACCCTCAAGCACACTTGAAAGGGACAATCATGGACAAATTAGCATGCATTACAAGCCTTGAAAATATGTAGGAAGTGATGCCAAATTAACCTACTCATGCAAGCTATACATGCAACGAGGCCCAAGGACCTAAAGCATGATCATAAGACTCATGAAGCAAATGACCAAATTGAGGCAAAACAGTCCCAAATCATACAAAAACAAACCTCAAGAATCACTTAAATGGCATCTAAGCAACCTAATCCTAGAGGTGTACATTATGGCACAAATATGAAGCATGGAGCACCAACTCTTGAAGCAACAAAAGGACCACAAAATGCAAACATTTAGGCATGCTAAAAGGACTGAAATAACATGGTGGGTGGTTCCAAACCACCAAAATGATGCAAGAAACACATTCTACACATTCACATACTTGAAGCATACAAACTCAAATGCAAAGGAGCTATACTATGCATGCCATGATCAACCCAAACAACTATGGACAGAGCTAAATCATGGCAAAGTGAGCACAAAACCTTCACAAATATAAGCCTAAAACATGCTAGAAACAAAGGCACACAACCTAAGGCATGTTAAGGGATCACAAGGCATTACATGGCAACTATGCTAAGCATGCATGGAGTACTAAAACCAATTTAAAATCATGTTATATCATGGAAATATAAGCATGAAAAACAGTCTATACATGCTCAACACACACTCAAACATGATGCTCTCTCAAGAGGCCAAAACATGCCCTTTTCAAGGACAACAAGGGGAGGGGGTGGCCCTCTCCTTTTAGAGACTTCAAGGCAGCATCTCCAACACTGAAATCCCTCAAGATTTCAGTGGTGAAGAGGCCCAAACACCAAAGTCCCGAAACTACCACAAAATAGCACAAAATAAGGCCTTTCAAGGCCTAAGAGGGGTCAAACACCCTCAAATCACAAAACACCCTTAATAAACAATCAAGAGGGTCTAAAAACAGAACTTTTTTGTATTATACACCAAGCTCAAAAACGAATTTAAGACAGGTAGAAATAAGGTGCAAAAATGGGGAATAAAGGGGTGAGATTCTTACCCTTGAAGCCTTCTTCAACAATGATGCTCCAATGGCCCTCCTTGGCTTGAATCCAACACCAAAACTTCCAAATCAGTCCTTTAGAACCTCAGTTCCAAGAGGAAGGTGAAACACTAGGTGCTTGTGTGCAATAGTATGGACTAAAACACACACAAGAGCACAAAAGAGAGGGAAAGAGAGATAGGATGTATATCTAACCCTAACCCTAGAACTCAAACCCTAACAATGGCTGTCTAAGCTCTCAAAATATATCAAGTCTCTAACCTCCCAAGCCAAGAGACCAAACTTCTCTTTTTTTAGAAGCTTATTGTCTTGTAAAGCTTACAAGACAAGCTTCCAAGAGAGAGATCCCTCCATACACGTGTATGGAGGGGAGCCAAAAGCAAGACAGCTGTCTTAAAATATCTGCAAAAGCAGATGCACAGTAGTCGGCCGGCCAAAAATTCCATCTTGGCAAAAAAGAGTGCCGACCGGCACTAAATAGTGCTGACCGGCAACAAATAGTGCCGGCCGGCAATATACATTGCCGGTGACAGCAAAAACTAGCCGGTGGCCTCTAGCCACTGCTGGTGGTGGGTGGGGATGGTCTACAAGCCCTACCCTGCCTCTCCAAGGCAAAACACAAGTGTTCGGTGTGAAACCAGACACTAAACGGTCGAGTTCGGTGATCCTGAGGCAAGGCGCGCGAGCCGAGGCCTCCGGGAACTCCAAACGAACACAAACACGAGTAATCACCGAGAGTTCAAACGGTGACGTCCAAGTCTTGAGGACGGTCAAAAATGGGGTGTCTACAGTTGCCCCTCTTTGACAGAACTCGAAAGTCATAACAATGACAGGAGTGAATGTCAAAGCCCAGAGACGACCCATTTTTGACAAGGCCGAGGACTTAGACAAACATGCGAGACAATCAAGATATGCGCCCGAAGGCAGGGGCAAAATGCAAGACAATGCACAGAGCCGGACATAACTTATGATCACGCAAAGAAAGCTGTAACGAAGCATACATGCGACAGTTTTAAGCCAACATACACCGAACTACACTACAATGCAGAAAGGATGCAAGAGAATTATGCAATTCTCAATACGTCTCACTCGGGAGATACAATACCTGTGCGGCTCGTCTGGTTGCACCAGCCTCAAATGAACCGTACATCCAATATCGTGCCTGAAAAGAAAACAAACTTAACAGGTATAGTGTCGTTAGCAACATGCATAGTAGTATACTCGAAATGCGTGACAGTGCAAAGCAAGTGGGGAGCATAACAATGCTGTGAAAATACAAACATGTAAGTGGAACATGCGGTCTACGCCGGTAACGAAATTGATCATAAGCATGCGGTCTACGCAGGTGATGAAAACAATAATGCGGTCTACGCAAGCAAAACATGCGGTCTACGCAAGTAGTGAAATTGAACAATTATGCGGTCTACGCGAGTAATACATGCGGTCTACGCAGGTAATGAAATTAATATGCGGTCTACGCAATCAAAACATGCGGTCTACGCAGGTAATGAAATTAATATGCGGTCTACGCAATCAAAGCATGCGGTCTACGCAGGTAATGAAATTAATAAAGATGCGGTCTACGCAGGTAATGAAATTAATAAATATGCGGTCTACGCAATCAAAACATGCGGTCTACGCAGGTAATGAAATTAATATGTATGCGGTCTACGCAATCAAAACATGCGGTCTACGCAGGTAATGAAATTAATATGCGGTCTACGCAATCAAAACATGCGGTCTACGCAGGTAATGAAATTAATATGCGGTCTACGCAATCAAGACATGCGGTCTACGCAGGTAATGAAATTAAATATGCGGTCTACGCAATCAAAACATGCGGTCTACGCAGGTAATGAAATTAAATATGCGGTCTACGCAATCAAAACATGCGGTCTACACAGGTAAAGAAATTGAACAATAAATATGCGGTCTACGCAAGGAAAGAAATTGGACAATTATGCGGTCTACGCAAACAATACATGCGGTCTACGTAGGTAAAGAAATTGAACAATAAATATGCGGTCTACGCAAGTAAAGAAATTGAACAATTATGCGGTCTACGCAGGTAAAGAAATTGAACAATAAATATGCGGTCTACGCGAGGAAAGAAATTGAACAATTATGCGGTCTACGCAAGCAATACATGCGGTCTACGCAGGTAAATAAATTGAACAATAAATATGCGGTCTACGCAAGGAAAGAAATTGATCAATTATGCGGTCTACGCAAGCAATACATGCGGTCTACGCAAGTAGTGAAATTGAACAATTATGCGGTCTACGCGAGTAATACATGCGGTCTACGCAGGTAATGAAATTAATATGCGGTCTACGCAAGTAAAGAAATGATTACAAACATGCGGTCTACGCAGGTAATGTAATGAGATGCGCAAAACCGCGCAACGGAATGCAATGCACAAAACAGCGTGACGGTTTGAAATGCACAAAACAGTGCGATGATTCGAATTGCACAAAACAGTGCGATGGTTTGAAATGCACAAAACAGTGCGACGATTTGAAATGCACAAAACAGTGCGCTTGATATGAAATGCACAAAACAGTGCGGCGATTTGAAATGCACAAAACAGTGCGACGATTTGAAATGCACAAAACAGTGCGATTGATATGCGATACATATGGGGCAACTTTTGGATCTTGTAAAAGTCAAAAGGATACGAAAAGGATACACCTTGTATGAATTGGAGTGCCACGCACGGAAGCCGCAGTCTGAGGTCAAAACGGAGGCCGGTTGAGCATCGAAGATGCTCTTTCTTGCACTTTCTTGAGCTATGAAGACCAAAAACTTCTCAAATGGCCTAAACAAGGTTGTGGGAACACCACCGGCCGGAAGGGGAGGCCACCGGCTGTCCACCGGCTGAAAAATAAATCCATCGGCACAAAATACTGCCGGCCGGCACAAAATATTGCCGACCGGCAAAAAGTTGCTGATTCGGGGCAGTTTCGACTTTTCACTTCGGGTGTTTTAAAATAGGGCTTCAAACCCTATTTCCTCACTTCCCCACCGCCGAAAACTCTCACTCTCTCTCTCTCTAGAGTGTTTTTCTCTCATTTTTCGCCCGTTTCTTTCCGTTCTACGCCCGTTTCGTCGTCGGATTCGCGATTTTCTTCGCGTTCCGGACATTTTCAACCGATCACATTTTTGTTTCGGTGCCTCGTTTGGTGTTCCCGCCTTTTCGGGGTTTGTTCCCCTCGTTTTCCTCTTCATTCCCGTGCCTTTTCACATTCCAGCCTTCCCGGCCATTTTCGACCTTCTCGGGAGTCGACTTTCCGGTTGACTCTTCGTATTCCAGCCCGATTTTCCTTCCTCCAGCCATCTTCTCATCATTTTCGATATGGCGGACGACATTCCACGTGGCGGGACTCCCCCGGATCACGAGATGGATCCCGGGGTCGAGCTCCTACCGTTGAGCGAGCGCCCGTTCGACCCGGCGACCTACCGACCGGCCATCCATGTTCTGCCCCCCGACGGCCTGCGTCAGTTCCGGAGCTTCGAGAGGCACGTAGCGCCTGAGCTACTACTGCGCGAGCCTACCTCCCACCTTTCCTTCGGCACTTCCGAGGTAACTCTCTTTCTTTTGCTTTACTTTCTGCAATGTAGGATACAAAACTGTCATAGTTAGTTGTACTCTTTAACTGCTTGAATCTGATATACTGTAGACTGTAGTTGACTGTAAACATACATACAACTGATATCTGCTTGAGACTGACACATGCACACACACTGCACTAGCCCTGAATCACTCAAACACACTGCACTCACTGTATTTCACTGCATACACACTGGCACCCAGTATTTGTCTGAATCTGTTAAATTTGCACACATGCTATATCTGTTCTGAAACACCCAAACACGCTGACACATCACACGTATTTCACCGTAAGCACACCGGCACCCGGTATTTGTCTGAATCTGACAAACTTGCACACATGCTTTATCTGCTTTTTCAAAACTGCATTTTGAATGTTGTCTTGCAATTGTTATTTTCTGTTTACAGGAGGGTTCCCATACCATTCGCGGGTATGGGAATACTGGCGCTCGGGAGTGGTACGATGAGCTCCCTGACGCGGTCCGACGCATAGTGGATCGAGCGGGTTTCGGCGCCTTCTGCCGAGGACTCTCCAGGCTCTCCACATGCAGACCTCTCCTTGCCGCTCTGGCGGAGAGGTAGTGGGACATCACCGATTCTTTTCACTTTTCTGCTGCAGGGGACATGACGATGACCCCTTATGATTTCTCGATGCTCACTGGCATCAGGGTAGGGGGGATCCGATCCCTTCTGACATCGACATGGATGAGTGGACCGCCGCTCAGGTCCATCTACTGGGGGAGGCCCCCACCTCTTGCTCGTCCAGGCTTCGTGCGGTACTCCTGGTTCGAGGTACAGTTTCGGGTTCAGCCCGTGTTGGAGGAGGAGGCGCAGATGACCCAGGAGGACGTGGAGAGGTATGCTCGCGGCTTCCTCATGTTCCTGTTCGGGACTACCATCTTCGCCGATCGGGCGAACACCGTGCCTCTCTGTCTTCTCAGCGCACTGGTGGACGTCCGGGACATCCTGCATTATGATTGGTGTGGCGCTGCTCTGGCCACCCTTTATGGATATATGAGCTCGGCTTCGCGCGGCAGCGGCCAGTTGCTCGTAGGCTACTGGCGGCCTTGGGAGGTACATTTCTTCTCCGCTTTTCATTTCTGTCCGATATTTTCTGTACTCTGTACACTGCACACACGGTAGTCTGCTCTATACTTGTTATATACTTTACACACGGCACACACATACATTCTGCTTCACACTGACTGTACACTTCTCACACTGTACACTGCACACAATACACTGCACAACACACGGCTTTGCCATTTCTGCTTTATTCTGTATATTCTGCTTTTTCTGATAAATGCACTGGTATTTACCTTGCAGCTGTGGGTTTACGCCTACTTTCCTAGGCTTGCCCCCGTACCAGTCACAGAGACTCCCCTGGTCATCCCCTTCTCACGGCGCTTTGACGGGAGATGCACCCGGCGGCCGCGAGAGACTTTCGGCTTTTTCCGCCGATACTTCGACACCATTACCTCGACCGAGGTTTGTTTTACTTGCAGTTCATTTAAGCTTCGCTTTCCCACTGCATATTTCAATAACAGTAGATAACAAACTGTCTGTCACTTTCAGATCACTTGGCGGCCGTGGGCTCCGTTGCCAGCTGTGACTCGAGATCGGTTTTCCGGTGCCGATGAGACCTCACGTTTCTGGATCTTGCTGGAGGGCCCGGTCTGTTGGGCTTGGTACCTGGGGGAGCGTTTCCTACGCCAGACCCTGGGGTTACCTGAGCAGATAGTCCTGGTTCACCCTCCTGCGGATATGAGGGAGACCGAGAGGCTCACCAGCGAGCAGATGGATGAATACACCATTGGCTGGGAGGAGGCCGGCTTCAGAGGCACCGGCGACTATCGGGAGTACGTGCAGACGTACCTGATGCGACCCCTGAGCGGTGGCCGTCGAGGGGAGGGGGCCAGGCCTGTGGCATCGGCGGCTGGGGCTGCAGCGGGAGTTGGAGTAGGGGCTGCGAGGAAGGCCCGAGTCCGTGGCAGGGGCAGAGCTCAGGGAGGACGGGGGACTGGCTGGCCCGCCCTGCCTGCTGTACTGACTTTCCAGGGGCAGGGTGGGGCGACCTATCAGATCCCCTTCGCCCCTCCGCCAGCTGATCACGAGTTCGTCGATGTCCCCGACTTACCTCCGGTATGTATTACTACACTTTGTATAGTCATGTCATTTTAGTTTATTTGATATTCCACAGAATATTAATGCATCTAATACTTTTGCAGGCTTCTTCTGAGTACACCCGTCAGTCGTTGGCGATGAATGCCTCGATGATGGGGATGCTTCAGCGGACATTTGACCTCCTAGCCCTCTACAGCATACCGGTATGTTCTTCTGACACTGGCCTCAACTATTCATACACTGCTTCACATAATCTGATGCACGACACAACACCTGATACACTGATCTCACAGCATCTGATACACTGCATACACTGCATTCCGCACTGTACTCTGCACTGATAGACTGCTCACGGCATTCTCATACTGTACTCATATACTGCATTCTGCACTGATAGACTGCTCACGGCATTCATACACTGTACTCATACACTGCATTCTGCACTGATAAACTGTCTACAGTATACTGATGCATTTCCCTTTTATGTACTTTTTCAGCCTCCTTTCCAGATTCCCATGGCAGGAGGTGCTCCAGCTGGACCTTCTGTCCCTGCCCGGGGGAGAGATGAGGAGGGCCGAGTATTCCCCCGCTCCAAGGCGGGGCGTGCTCATGTCGGGAGCAGCTCGCGAGCTCCAGTCCCGGATGATGATGACGACGAGGAGTCAGAGGCAGAGGCAGAGGCGGAGTCCGAGTCATCGGAGGAGGAGACCGGAGGCGGTTCTAGCTCGGGCTCTGACGACGATGCTGATGATGCTCCTGGACCCTTGTCCAGGAAGAGGACCAGGACAGACTGACGGCCCTTGGAGTGCTCGACACAGATGCGAATTTTTGTTATTTTTCTTCTTTCCTGTACTTTTCCTCTTTTCCTTGGTAGTTAGATTACCTTGTACTGCCGCAGGCAGATTTTGTTTTCCTCAAAATTTTGTACTTGAAAAAGATTATGAAATGAACAGATTTTTGCTTAAAAGTGTTACATTTACATATCTCATGCATTGCATCGCATTCCATCATGTTACACCTCAATGTAAATGAAATTGATTGGTTATCTGAAAATTGAACACTTGCACTATAATAATCAGATAATTAAACAGCCAACAGCAAAATAACCCAAGCAGCCCACTGCCTGATTCTAGACACACAGCCCTTACTCTGTTGGGGATTAATCTGCATACAGCCCATAACACAGCATTCAGTTCATTCTGCACATAGCACACTCCGAACAAACAGCCCAATCTGACAAGACGGAGCTCAAAGATGGAACCGGTTGGAGTCGAAACACGTTCAAATGTAGAGAATGGCACAGCATTCCGAGTGTAAATGGTTTCTGAAATCGAATGAGGGTTTTTCAAACCGGGATATCGAGCCTACAACTGAACATAGCGGGGAGGACTCAAATAAAAAGGTACACGACCTAAACACAACGAGACACGCTCGGAGAAGACCTAAAACAAAGGTTGAGATATACAAAACAAAAGACACGACATACAGACGCGTTAGCGATGATGGAGGACCTCGGACCACGAGGAGCCAGTTCGATCTGGGTATTGTTTCCCACCTCCTTCTGATTTGTGATTCTCACATCACTCGGCTCTCTAGCTCGGATTTTCTCTCAAAACCCTTTTCCTCACTTTTCTCTCAACTTACACCTCTCTATTCTTCATTCTCTCATTTTTCATCCCTCCCCGGGGTGATTGATGGATGAATAGGAAGTTGCGGGTTCATGCCCAATGCCGTTAGCTCACGGCTATTTCTTCTGGCGGGTAGAGCGCTCTTCTGGCAAGTACGTCGATGACGGGAGAAAGACAGAACGCCTGGCTCAACTGTGCCCCTAGTTCATCATTTTAACCATTTTTGTTTTTGTTTTCTACTAAAATAGTTTTGATCAAAATGAGAGTTGGATTAACGTACTCGTTCGATTTTTAATTTGAAAATCATGCAAGTCAGGCTGCAAGCACTGAAAATTTTCCTTTTGGGTCCAAGACAATGGTCCAATTTTGGAAAATGAAATAGTTTTCGAGAAAATAGTCAACCTCAGTAAAAATTTTCAAAAAAAACTATTTTTCAAACAGTCAATGCTCAACGGGCTTGGAACTTACCCTTTGAGATGCGCAACCTCGGATCGGAGGCAATGGAAAATTGCCCCTGGTTTGAAGGGGGGTGGGAGGCAACGGAAAGTTGCCCCTTGTTTGAACGACGTCTCGTGGCAACGGAAAGTTGCCCCTTGTTTGGGTGGTGCCGCAGCAGTCTGCAAACAATCTTCATTGGCGGTGGTCGAGCTCTTGGACACAGCGATGACGAAGACGGTCACAACACATATATGGACACAATCACCTTGAAGGGTGTTGGCGACTAGACTTTGGGATGAAATCGAAACCCTTGCATGGACTGAGACGCTATGAAAGCGTTGGGGGCAGGACTTCATAATGAAGTTGCCTACGTATCCCAAACATGGGAATCAAGCCTCACGTAGTTCCGGTTAAGGTACACTCGGGTATTTTAACCTTCACTTTTCAGGCTCTAATTTTTGCCAAGGCGCCCGATGCGGGTTTTCGACCTTGCGAGCTTCTTTTCATTTTCTTTTTCATTTTTTTTTCATTTTTCTTTTTTTTTCATTTTTTTTCTTTTTTCATTTCTTTTCTTTTTTTTGTATTTTTTGCTTTTTTGTATTTTTCTCTTGCTCTAATTTTTGCCTGGGTCACCCTTCCAGGTTTTCGGCCCAGCGAGCCTCTCAAAGGGTAAAAGTGTAACAAGTCCATGCCAAATGGTTTTCGAAGTTGAAGCCTCTCTGTGTCTAGGAGAACGGCTATTGCACTGATTTGCAGAAGAATCCATCACGGTTGCTCCACGAGCTTCTTCTGGTGAGATCTACTCGTTTTGATTCGGCTTTGATGCCTCCTGCTCGAGGGCTGCTTCTGATCTGGCCATGCGGGCCTTTTCTGACAGTCGGCCATTTGAATGTTCTGAATGGGTTCAAGGTTCGAAGCGGGCGGGTTGAATCTTGAGGCTGAGAGCGATCCTAGGCTGCGCAATCTCAAGAGCGATTCCACACAGGTCTTCGCAGGGCCGCGTAAAACATTTGTTTTTGAAAGTTTTTAAGAAAGCGACAAATTGCTCGCGCCGAAGATAGTGTGGAACCAATCTGGATCCAGCCAGGATCCTCCTCAGTACTCACGCCGACAAGCATGATTTCACTCATTAAAAGGCTTAGCACGCCTCTCTTTCTCTCAAAATGATCAAAATTTTGCAAAACCCGAGGAATTCCTTCCTCTTCGTTTTTATCACCGCAGTGTTCAAAAGGTTTGTTTTTTTTTGAAAAACTTAGGTTAATGCAATGAGTTTGGCGCGCAGGAGAGCAGGCGAGATGTACTGTCAGCCCAATCAAATTCTCTGGCACTTATGCTGAAAGCAAGCATGAAGTTGAGACAGCAACAGCTGTTTCATTCGGATTTGTTGGTGCAACTGGCCCCTTGGCAGAGACAGACTCAAAACAAAAACAGATAATTACAAGACAAAACGGTGTTCGAGGCAACAACCCCAGAATCACCTGGTATTATATACAAAGGAGACTGACTCGATACAACAAGACAGACCCTTAAGCAAAAAGACTGACTCAAGACAAAGAGACAGACTCAAAACAAAAGACTGACTCGATACTCAAGCCAGGATTTACAAAACTCGGTTTCACCGATGCTCAAAAATGCGTGCCAGACGCTACATCCAAAATATACCAAATGTCGCCCGCAGGCGGTTCACTTTACATACTCGCAGTATCTGAGCCCTCGAAATCCAACAACTGGGTGGTAACGGACTTGGCTGAGGTGGGTGGGAGGATAACCTTGTTGTCGATCAAATCTTGCACTTCATGACGAAGGCGGGAACAACCATCGGTACTGTGGCCGGACTGTTGGTGGTACGCGCAGTACAAGGTAGCATCATGCGTTGCAGGGAGATTTTTCGGGAGTGGCCGAGGCTCCAAAGGTTTAAGGTGCCCATTCTTCGCCAATATTAGTAATGCCCTAGACAAAGGCATGTAGAGGTCGTGAAAGACCCTGCGCCCTCGGGGCAGGTACTTTGAAGTTTGAGGATTCTTGCCAGATGCGCTAGCGAAAGGGTCGGCTGGCACTACCTTGGCTTTTTGACCCTTTCCCGGTGCAGGGTTGGGAACGACAGGAATTGTCTGGGCATGACGGTGCCCATCCCGATTTTCTGCTTGGCTTGAACTGCCTTTGGTTGGAGTGGGGAAAGCATCATCCACAGCTTTGGTCACGATCGCAGATGTTTGTTGCTTGTTCATCCCTCTGACTTTCAGAGCCTCGACTGCCCACAGCAGTTGTTCAATAGGATCGGCATCTGCCTTCATTTTGTCTCTTCCTCCGGCCTCAGCCTGGTCAAGGGTTTGGGTTGCTACTTCAGAGTGAAGCCCAGTTGTTGCTGACATGTCGCGGCTGTAGCCAGAAGCCACCTCTGGCTGGCCGAGCTCTATCACAATCCACCCCAGCAACGGAGGCTCCTGTGGTATGAAATTCCCGACATATGGCGCCGCTGGCGGTGAAGCCGACATTCCATAGGCCAGATCGGCCACAGACCTCTGGAGGTCACCTATCATCCCTATCAATTCAAAGGTGGTGGGCTCACGAGCCTAGTATAACTGGGGAGCCCAAACCGGGTGCACAACGGGCGACCTGGGTGGATGTGACATATTGATGCTGGCCTCACTCTGCGGAGCGGTCCCCTGCTCCAATGCAGCCGTCATAACCACAATTTCTTCTGAATTTTGTACCGCCATAAATCCTGCCTCGGCAAGGGGAGACACTGGCTATTCTGTATCAACTCTGCGACTCTCTGAACTGAAAGGAAAAACAGACAGCATTTCAGCCCAAACTGATCAAACACGGGTGTAGCCAAACAACTATACCCTACTGCTGATCACTGTTCCCAGAAATCACTATTCCCGAAAACTGAACCCTGATACCCGCTGATAACTGATTCTCATAACTGATACTGATACTGGTGTCCTCAGGTCTGATACTCAAACTTGCACACTGACATGTACTTTTCCTGTAGAAATACATTCTAAAAGCACATAGCAAGTAAAGAGAGCTCAATCACCCCTATGTTGGGGTAGGGTTTCCCTGTCCTATTTTGTCAGGAGCTAGGGTTTCACTACGCACGCAGCGGTTCTCAAACAACCTAACATCGGGTAAGCAACCTGTCCTAACTTGGAATGGTCACTACGGATCCGAATATGCACTAGGTCGAATGGTCGAAAAGGGTGCCTCGGTAAAAACCGGGGTTTGTGTTCCCATACTGTCAGAGCCCATAGCCGGTCAGCCTTATGGTCATGCCTTGACAAGACAAGCCTCCGGCAAACCGCTCAGGAATGGCAGATGGCAAACACTGTGTTCCTAGGCGCACCAATGCACATGCAATGCAAAGAAACACATAAATGAGATCAAAACAGGATATCACGAGTTCGAGTCAAGCTCTCTAAAATCCCCAGCAGAGTCGCCAGAAACTGTAGACGCGCCCGCGAAGGGGGGGGCCTTATGCTACTACAGTTCGGACTCCCGATTTTTGTTGTCGCGGTTCTTAATCTGAACCAAAGAGTCCAAATCTGGCAAATCGTTTTAAGAAACAGATTTTTGAAAAAAGTAGTGCCAAACATGGACTGCCTTGTCAGATACAGAGTCGCCACCTAAATATTTTATTTTTTGGGGAATTTAGGAAACCCTGACTCGGTGCCGAAGGCCACATGTCCGTCATCACCGGAGTTATCACGGCTCGGGAGCTTGGGTACGATCGGGGAAGGTCAGCTATGAGCACCCCCTTTCGCCTGGTCCGAAGACCGGCCTCTACTAACCATGATATCCGATTTTGAAAACATTATATGTTCTTATTCCATTTATTAGCCTAGAATTACTATGTTATGCACACAGCAAACAAGTATAGACTAGATTGCCTAATTTGAAAATAAACATTGCATATCCGTTTGTTTTTGAAAAAGTGCTTTGGAATTTGCTACTCGCAAGTAGGCTAAAATACGGATTTCAACGAGTTTTTCCAACTCAAACAATCCAACCTCCACCCACATGCATTCAAAACAGTTTATCTCATATAAGCACTTAGCCGCATGGCAGGCATACTGTCATGGCAACACTCACACACATGCGGGATGCTAAAGCATAAATACTTACATCGTACTCCGTGCCAAAACAGTAAACTAGTTAGCAAACATGCATGTCCTAGTTCATGTTGAAAATGGCTAATGCATCACATGCAAAAATGCAATCTAGGCAGGCTCGGCTAACCCTAAACATGGCATATGAAATGCGATCAATTACCACATATTTAATTTGTGAATTGAAGTACAGATGCAGTTAGCGTGATGTACCGAGCCTAATGTATGTAATACAAATGTATGGATGCACGCATGCATAGCATAAGGTATGCTAATTTTAAAGATGCCCTAATCTACCATCATAAGCAGGTAAATAAAAGGGAAGAAAGAAGTGGGGATTAGAAGACATACACTCCACTCACACACACTTATTACAGATTTGCCCTCACTCGGAGGGACCAAATAAATATTACAGATTAATTAACTACGCAAGCTAATTAAATATTACAAATTGCCTAATCAACTAAGCAAATTTAATTAAACTAAGAAAACAGTAAATCGCCTCGGGAAATGCGCCGCCATGCGTGAGCTGCCTCTGTTTTCCTTCCTTCACCCCTCTGGAGGTTTCCAAAACCTCAGGACTGCTTCCTTGGATGCTGGAAGACATCACCGGCTGCATGGAATTGCCACCGGCTGTGTGGTGGTGGCCACCGGCACAAAATGAAGCTATCGGCAGATAAATTATTGCCGGTCGGCACTTTACACTGCCGGTCGGCAAATAAAGCCTGCAGAACCTGCAACTCACAGCAACAGAGGGCAAGGCAAAGCATGGCAGCACAATTCAAAGCATGTATGCACCACTCATGCCCCTTATCATGTTTGTGACTCAAAAGGACATGTGCCTCGATTCTCGGACCACCAATCACGCATTTCCATGCATGGTGGCCCAAGGAATCAAGTATGCAACTTTCATGTCAAATGAAATGCAAACCAATCAAACAAACTAAGGCCCAATTCCTATCATCAAGTCAAGGAACAAGGCATGCATGCAAGATGCAATGCAACCTAGGCATGCAAGCTAAGGATGCAACATGGCATGGCAACAAACTTATGCAAGCATACAAGCAATCATGGGGCAATGCTAATGGATGCAAAGGTGGTCCTAAACATGATTTGGGCAGCTCTAAATAGGCCCAAAACAGTGGCTAAAATGACCAAAAGAAGAGACCAAAACACATATACACACATGCACATGTTAAGGCCCAACACTTAGGCACAAATTAGACAACCCTCAAGCACACTTGAAATGGACAATCATGGACAAATTAGCATGCATTACAAGCCTTGAAAATATGTAGGAAGTGATGCCAAATTAACCTACTCATGCAAGCTATACATGCAACGAGGCCCAAGGACCTAAAGCATGATCATAAGACTCATGAAGCAAATGACCAAATTGAGGCAAAACAGTCCCAAATCATACAAAAACAAACCTCAAGAATCACTTAAATGGCATCTAAGCAACCTAATCCTAGAGGTGTACATTATGGCACAAATATGAAGCATGGAGCACCAACTCTTGAAGCAACAAAAGGACCACAAAATGCAAACATTTAGGCATGCTAAAAGGACTGAAATAACATGTTGGGTGGTTCCAAACCACCAAAATGATGCAAGAAACACATTCTACACATTCACATACTTGAAGCATACAAACTCAAATGCAAAGGAGCTATACTATGCATGCCAAGATCAACCCAAACGACTATGGACAGAGCTAAATCATGGCAAAGTGAGCACAAAACCTTCACAAATATAAGCCTAAAACATGCTAGAAACAAAGGCACACAACCTAAGGCATGTTAAGGGATCACAAGGCATTACATGGCAACTATGCTAAGCATGCATGGAGTACCAAAACCAATTTAAAATCATGTTATATCATGGAAATATAAGCATGAAAAACAGTCTATACATGCTCAACACACACTCAAACATGATGCTCTCTCAAGAGGCCAAAACATGCCCTTTTCAAGGACAACAAGGGGAGGGGGTGGCCCTCTCATTTTAGAGACTTCAAGGCAGCATCTCCAACACTGAAATCCCTCAAGATTTCAGTGGTGAAGAGGCCCAAACACCAAAGTCCCGAAACTAGCACAAAATAGCACAAAATAAGGCCTTTCAAGGCCTAAGAGGGGTCAAACACCCTCAAATCACAAAACACCCTTAATAAACAATCAAGAGGGTCTAAAAATAGAACTTTTTTGTATTATACACCAAGCTCAAAAACGAATTTAAGACAGGTAGAAATAAGGTGCAAAAATGGGGAATAAAGGGGTGAGATTCTTACCCTTGAAGCCTTCTTCAACAATGATGCTCCAATGGCCCTCCTTGGCTTGAATCCAACACCAAAACTTCCAAATCAGTCCTTTAAAACCTCAGTTCCAAGAGGAAGGTGAAACACTAGGTGCTTGTGTGCAATAGTATGGACTAAAACACACACAAGAGCACAAAAGAGAGGGAAAGAGAGATAGGATGTATATCTAACCCTAACCCTAGAACTCAAACCCTAACAATGGCTGTCTAAGCTCTCAAAATATATCAAGTCTCTAACCTCCCAAGCCAAGAGACCAAACTTCTCTTTTTTTAGAAGCTTATTGTCTTGTAAAGCTTACAAGACAAGCTTCCAAGAGAGAGATCCCTCCATACACGCGTATGGAGGGGAGCCAAAAGCAAGACAGCTGTCTTAAAATATCTGCAAAAGCAGATGCACAGTAGTCGGCCGGCCAAAAATGCCATCTTGGCAAAAAAGAGTGCCGACCGGCACTAAATAGTGCTGACCGGCAACAAATAGTGCCGGCCGGCAATATACATTGCCGGTGGCAGCAAAAACCAGCCGGTGGCCTCTAGCCACTGCTGGTGGTGGGTGGGGATGGTCTACAAGCCCTACCCTGCCTCTCCAAGGCAAAACACAAGTGTTCGGTGTGAAACCAGACACTAAACGGTCGAGTTCGGAGATCCTGAGGCAAGGCGAGCGAGCTGAGGGCTCCGGGAACTCCAAACGAACACAAACACGAGTAATCACCGAGTGTTCAAACGGTGACGTCCAAGTCTTCAGAACGGTCAAAAATGGGGTGTCTACAGCGGGGCGTCCCACGCTCGAGCGGACTGTGTGTATTTCAGTCTGAGAAAACACCCTTTTGAGCCATTTTTTCTTCTCTTTCTCTCTCTAAAACTTTCCAAAACCCTATTTGAGAGCTTCTCACTCTAGAATACCCTCTCTCTCTACATTTTGATCTTGATGTAGTGAGACGCAACCCTTGTGTCTTCGTTAAAGTGTTGGAGCTTCTCAAGACCTTGATTTCCATCCAAATAGAGGTTGATTTCGTCATCTTTAGAGTTCACCACTTGCTTGGCTCATCTTCTCCTTTGAGCTCCGAAAATTGAGATAGGGATAACCTACTCCTTTCCATGAGTTTTGACATAAATGTTATGTATTTTGTATAGATGATGTTGTTTGGAAGTTTTGGGAAAATTAGGGTTTGTGTTGAAATTATAAAAAGGGGGTTTTCAATTGTTAAGCTCCATGTACATAGATGAGACCTTGGAAAATGGGTTTATTGGTGAAAAATTGAGGAAATTGAGCCTAAGGGCTAAACTTGAGAAAATGGGGAAAATGCCCTAATTAAATGTGATTAATTAATTTGGGGAAATATGGAAATATGAAATTGAGTTGAAAACCATGAAATTGGGAAATTAGGAGATGGTATGGTGTAGTTGGATTGATTAATCACTCACCTTTGAAATTGTTTGTAATTTATCTATTTGATAATTTATTATCTGTTTAGAAATAATTGTTTTGGGCTATCGGTAGAGGATAGTCTTGATTGTTGTAGACACTGCATGTTGATAAGGGAAACTGAAACTAATCACCTGGAATATGTCATTGAATATGACAGTTGGAATAACACATTGAATATGTGTAATAAATGATCATTGTATATGATAAAGTGTTTAAATGCATTGCATATGTATCTTGTTTGGGAGGAGATAGAAGATGAACTCCATGGTTTGGGAGGAGATAGGGGATGTACTCTCAAACCTGTTTGGGAGGAGATAGGGGATGGACTCCATGGATAACTAAGTTGGCCGGAGTGTCCAGGGTGAAAGTCCCGAAATCTTGATTACGTTTGCATGACGTAGATAAATTGAAGTATTGAAGTATTAATAATATGAGTTGTAGTCTCATTTTAAATTGAAGTATTGAAGTGTTAATGGTATGAGTTGTAGTCTCATTTTAAATTGATTATGATTGAAGTGTTGATAAGTATGAGTTGTAATCTCATTTGAAACTATTCGGATAAACAATAAACTGTATCTATGAATTGATTTGGATAATGAAACGGAAAAGGATTGAAATATGATTGTGAATATGGATTGGTTATGGAAGAGATGTACATTGGTTAATAATATGAGTTAAACATTTACCAAATGCAAATGTTTTGGTTATTTCTCATGTTTGGTTTAGTGTATCTTTATTGGGCTTGGTTCACCCTATATGGGACATCATTTTCAGGTACAGGTGATATGCCGCCTTCAAGGATGTAGCTTGGGAGGTTTAGAAGCTGAAGGCTTATTTTTGTAGTTATCTTTTGTATTACATGTAATTCAAGCCAAGGGCTTAATATGTTAAGAATTCGAACTCTCTTTTGTTGAAACCAAGTGTTGACTTGGAAAGTTCTGAGCTCGTAGGGCATTTACTTTTGTTGTCAACATGTAATACTTTTTTATAATGAATACTCTGATAAATGAATACATGTCTATTTCTCCTATGTCTATGGATGTGATGAATGATTGGTTTATATGTATTATTTTGAGGGCGTTACAGGCCTTGCCCAACCCCACCCAACCCACACCTATTAATTTATTTAATATATTAAAACTATATATACCATTTTGTTGGAATTTCAACAGATTCACTTTATGAATATATATATATATATTACACTGACTGTCACGTAATACATTTTGTTCTTCCACTTCGCAGATCCTTCTACAATGCAAAACTCTTTAACTTTATGAACTTCATTTCTTGTTTTTGTATTTCAAAAAAATATGAGTCTATAAAGTGGATTTGTATATCATTTTCCTTCTGCAAATGTTATTGTTGAACTCTTCTGACTACACTACTACTATGGAGTGTTTAGTTTAAAAAACTTTGTAATTTTTAATTAATATGGTATTTGTGTGAGTAATTTTCTTATCACACTACCCGTTTAGTAATCAGCTAGAGAGCAATGGCAGAATAGATGGCTTCTGTAACCTGTAACAGAAAGAAAAGGCTCCGGCGGTGGCTCTTCCACCCGGGGGCACTCTGACGATCAAGTCAGTATATCTCTCAAAGATAATCAAGTGCTAAACTCACTACTTAAAGCATAAATTGCATACCTTAGACCCACGGGGGTGCCTCTCTTTTATAGTTTACTTAATCCTAGTCCCACTAGAAGCCTCACTTCTATGGACTCCAATTCAGTACTTACTTTGGACTCCTCAAGAGATAAAGATAAACTCTCTAAGAGCTTTATCCTTATCTTGGCTAAATCTCCTTTTTATTCTAGAACTCTTGTCATTTATCTTTTATCCTCTTATCTCAGATTCCAATATCTTCGGAGATAATCTCGGCCTTGCCGAGATAACCTCGGCATCATGACCAGGACACATGGCACCTCGGCTGACACGTCGGCGTCACCTTGCCACATGTTGGTACTCAGAAAATATATCCCCACAACTGCCTCCTAGGTTCTATTACCTCAGCATTCTGAGGTGATGGAACCTATATCATTCCGTTTTTCCAGTACGTTGGTTTTCAGTATCTCAGCCGAGATCATTATTTTGGCCGATATCCTTTTATTGAAGAACAAGAACTTCAAGAATCCTTCCGCGCGTATGAGCTGTCATACACCATAATTCAACCGTTTTTAACCATGCGTTTCTTTCTTACTGGTTCATACCTGTGACGCGCCCATAAGTCGTCTCTTTCTCACGTGCGCCGTCTGACGTATGCGTTCTTCTAGGCGTATTGATTATTTTTTGCCGCCGTTTTTATTTTTGACAAAACCTTTCCCCCTTTCTTCATTGTTCCACTTTTGCATCTGATTTCTCTTGCTTTTTCTCTCTCTAAACTCTTTCTTTCGAATCCGCCATTGCTTAAGCTCCAAGCTCTACAGTTGTCTTCATTTCGTCTTTTTGGTGAAGCTTTCGCTATTCTGTTACTCCTGCAACCATCATCGGATTTCGGCAATCTTCATACCGGCTTCACTCTTTTCTGGTAAGCTACTGTTCCTTTCGTTTTCAATTTTGTTGATATTCTTCATTACTTGTTGCCTTTACTGCATCTGTTGAAACTTTTAATTTGCGATTCATACACCTGAATGTGTCCTTCCCATGATTTTGCCTTTGCCCATATCTTGAACACACGCATTGTTTCACTACTTCCCTGTATCTTTGTCACTAATCTTGGCCATGTATTTCTTGTATTCTTTATGCTCTTGATAAACCATCTCTGTGCTTGATTCTGAAATTCCATTATTGCTTTCTGTTTTTTGTGTTTTCCAGATCTGTGCCTTTGATCTTCATTTCCATAGTTTTAGGTTTGGGATTTGTTTGTAGAACCCACAATTTAGGGCAAAACTGAAACATTCCTTACAAATTTCTGTACCAGCCCAAACCTAGGTTTTTGCCGAGGTCCCATCAACAAGAAATATCTTCTTTCTGAATTCCAACCCTTCTAATTCAGGCCGATATCATGGGTATGTGGAGACATAGGGTAGATACCCCGACCAAACTTGAGTACTTTAGGCAAGAGTTCTCTATCCCTGCCAATGTCCATCTGAGGCTGGCTGGGGATGATGACTCCATCATGCCTACAGAAAACTCCATGCCTTTTCCCATTGTAGCTTTTACTGAGTGCGGACTCCGGCTCCCACTCAACATCCTTTTTCGCGAGATTCTTCACTATTATAAGTTGAACCCCATGCAACTGGCAATCAATTCCTATCGAGTGATCTTTTGTGTCATAGCCTTAGCTAAACAAGAAAATGCCAAGATCACCCTAGCCGATATCCAGTACTGCTATATTATGTGCGCCCTTAATTTGAAAGAAAAAGGCTACATTTATTACCTTAAGCCGAGGTCTACAGAATTCAAAATCGTAGCCGACCTCCCAGACTCCAACAAGGGGGCTGAAGATGACTATCTTATTACCTCGGTAAATTGGGAGTTTGCTTCAGATGAGGACATCCATCTCTACCCTCTTCCCCGATCAGTTTTAGAGGGCAAGGGTAAGAGCCCAATATTCAGCTTTGCCTGTATTCTTTCGAAGTCTTAAATATTTTGTCTGTTTCTGACGTCTATTCTTCTTGCAGCTGTTCGTCAGCTACCGAAAAATTTTCGCCAATCCTTTGTCCCCAGCAAGGATTTGAAGAAACTTCTGGACTTGCCAGTCCATAAGAGAAAAGCGCTTGTGCTTCTCAATTTTATTCCATCATTCAAGTGGACTTTGCCCGACGTTTCCAAAAGGAAGAAGAAAAGCCTTTCTCCACCCTCTGCTACAACTCCATTGACTGCATCTACATCACGAATAGATCAAGGATCAACATCTGATCCAACTGACCAACCATCCACTTCAGCTCCATACCTAGTCCCAATATCAGAGCGAAAACGTTGGCGACGACTTGTCCTTACTACCGAGATGGGTTGCCCTAAGCCAGTTGCAAAAGATCTTTTGGCCAGTATTCCATCATCTATTGATGAGCAGCCAGCACAAACCCTTCCTCCACCTAAGCCAAAAAGAATTAAGAAGGCTCAACCAAAGCCTAAGATAACTCAGGTTGAGTCTGAAGATACCCTGCCTATCTCAAGGTTGGCAAAGAGTGACAAACCTCAACCCTCTGCTGGGAAAAGGCGCTCGGAAACCCAGCCATCAGTGTCCCCAAAATCTAAAAAGCCGAGGTCTTCTTCCGCTACAACTTCGGGATCCAAGAAGAGCGATGCCCCCTGGTCCCCAAAAATTACTCTAGAGGACAAGCCACTCTTGGCTACTGACAGTGCCGACGACATCAATGTCGCCGTAGCCCTAAGCACAGCTCTGCTCCTTCCCGGTAACCTTGACTGCAACACCGAGTTGAGCGAGTACGAGAATTATGTGTTGATGCTTCAATGCTCCGTTCAAGTAAGTGTCTTCTTCTTCGTAATTTTCTTCTTTCTGTTTTGTATTTAGAAAATTTTGTGCTAATTTTTGCCTTGTGTTCTTTCAGGCAATCCAGCATGCCCACTCATTTTCTGTTCAATCCTTTGAAAATCGGTAAAAGCTAGCCGACATGAAGAAGGAGTTCTCTTCTCTCCAAAAGATCAATAAGGGCCTTGAATCAAAAATGAAGAAGCTGGAGGATCAAGCCGAGGCTGCAATTAAAGCTCAGAATAATGCCGAAGAGAAGGCTGAGGCTATTGAGGCTATCAGAAAAGTTGCTGAGTCCCAAAGAAAAGAGGCTGGGGAGAATATGGCCCAAGCCGAGAAGGAGCTTCAAGAAGCCTTGGCCACCAAAGAGGCTGAAATAAAAGATGCTGATGAAAAGGCATATGCCCAAGGCATGGCTGACGTCACAGATGCTTACGAACAACAAGTGAAGGAGGCATGCAACAAGGGTTTTACCCTTGGTTGGATGTCCCTTCTGAAGAAACTTAACGTCCCAGAGGACTCGCCATTAAGAAAACCTGATGTCATTCCTCTGTCATTCCCTCAATTTCAACCTCCAAATCAAGATGCCAGCGAATCCGAATCTGAGGAAAATGATGAGGATGAGGATCAGGCCTTGGTGAGAAAATCCAAGGATGCCGATGGGGCCAAGTCCCCTCCCCAGAATGAGCAAGTCCTAGGTGATGAGGTTCCCATAGAATCTGTTCCCGAGAATGCACTAGCTGACATCTCCTCTGCGGACAAGAGTGTTGAAGAAACTCTACAAGAAATTGATGCCGAGATAGCGGCGGATAAGGCTGCTGGGATGTCTTCTCAACCAACATTTGATCTTCAAATTCAACCAACTGATGGAGAGGAGTCTTAGCTTCATGTTTTTCTTTTGCTTACTTGTATTTTGTTATTTCTTTATCTTTTGGAACAATGTATGCTTTTTGTATGGCCGATGTGCCCTTTTCTTGGTGAATGAATACAATTTTTCTTTTCTTGTCTTTTCTTTATTGCTTTGTGCATCATTCTATACTTAGAACATTTTGCATGTCTTATGTACTCTTCCTTCTTTATGCAATCTTCTCGGGGTGACACACCTCGGTTATGTCACCTGACGATTTACCTCGGCAAGTTCTTGTCCCGTAAATTGCTTATAAATTTTAACAAGGATAAACATATACTGGTTTAATCTCAACTTCAACTTGTAAATTGCTACAAATTTCAACAAGTGAAGATAAACAATTATCTCCGCTTAACTTCAACTTGTAAATTGCTACAAATTTCAACAAGCGTTAAGCATTACTTCGGTTTAACTTCAACTTGTAAATTGCTACAAATTTGAACAAGTGAAGATAAACAATTATCTCGGTTTAACTTCAACTTGTAAATTGCTACAAATTTCAACAAGCGTTAAGCATTATTTCGGTTTAACTTCAACTTGTAAATTGCTACAAATTTCAACAAGTGAAAATAAACAATTATCTCGGCTTAACTTCAACTTGTAAATTGCTACAAATTTCAACAACTGAAGATAAACAATTATCTCGGCTTAACTTCAACTTGTAAATTGCTACAAATTTCAACAACTGAAGATAAACAATTATATCGGCTTAACTTCAACTTGTAAATTGCTACAAATTTCAACAAGTGAAGATAAACATTTATATCGGCTTAACTTCAACTTGTAAATTGCTACAAATTTCAACAAGCGTTAAGCATTTTTGTCTTCTCTCTACCCCCAATGTGAACCTGAGTTCCACTTAGGTTCTCATTATTCAGAAACAGCATTATGCATCTTTCATCAATTCACAAGTCTTTGGAGAACTCTGCTAAAATTTTATTGATGACGTTGGTAAAAAACAACAAGGAACATCTAATGATAGAAAAATTTCAAATTACAAGTGTTCCAGGGTCTTGGCAATGCTTTGCCCTCATTGTCTTCAAGCCGGTATGCTCCATTGCCCAATACCGAAGTGATTCTGTAGGGTCCTTTCCAGTTTGGGCCAAGCTTGCCCTCTCTGGGGTCCTTCTTGTTGCCAACAACTTTTCTAAGGACCAGGTCGCCGACCTGAAAATCCCTTGGATTGACCTTCTTATTGTAAGCTTTAGCAAGCTGCTGCTGGTACGCTGCGAGCTGAATTACAGCTTTCTCCCTTCTTTCTTCTAGGAGATCCAGATCTCGGGCTAGAAGTATGTCATTAGTCCCATTCTCTACTCCCTGGGTTCTAATCCCTGGGATGCTGATCTCTAGTGGGATGACTGCTTCTGTGCCATAGGCCATGGCAAAGGGGGTTTCCCCTGTTGATCTTCTCGGCATAGTCCGATATGCCCAGAGTACATTGGGCAACTCGTCTACCCACTTTCCTTTTGCTGCCTGCAGTCTCTTCTTTATCCCATCCAAAATTACTTTGTTGGATGCTTCTGCTTGCCCATTGCTTTGGAGAAAACTTGGTGTTGAAAAGTAATTCTTTATCTTGAATTTTGCACAGAAGTTCTTGATGAGTTTGCTGTCAAACTACGTTCCGTTGTCGGCAACTATTGCTCTTGGAATGCCAAATCTGGTGATGATGTTTCTCCATATGAAGTTCTTGACGTCCACATCTCGGATTTTGGCTAGAGGTTCTGCTTCTATCCACTTCGTGAAGTAATCTGTTGCTACCAGCAAGTACTTCCTTTGCCCAGTTGCTTGGGGCAACTGCCCAATGAGATCCATGCCCCATTGGGCAAATGGCCATGGACTGGATACAGGGTTCAGGTCAGTAGCTGGCTGGTGTATCAAAGGTGCGAATCTTTGGCATTGCTCACACTTTTTCACGTAGGCTTCTACATCTTTTTGCATGTAAGGCCACCAATACCCCTGGGTAATGGCCCTGTGAGCTAGTGATCTGCCCCCAGCGTGGCTTCCACAAATCCCTTCATGAATTTCATATAGAAAATCTTCCACCTGCAAATGGTGTACGCACCTTAAAAGGGGGCCAGCGAAGGACCTTCTGTAAAGATGTCCATCCGCTGTCAGATTGAATCTTGCTGACTTCAATCTGACCTTGTGTGCTTCCTTATGGTCTTCTGGCAGCTTTCCCTCTTTTAGGAATGCAATAATTGCATCCATCCAGCTTGGTCTCAAGTCCACACATATTGCTTCTTTTTCTGTGATCGGTTGTTCTATGCTCGGGCTTGACAGATAGTCAATCATTATTGTCCTTGTTTTTCCAGTTTGCAATGAGCTTGCCAAGTTGGCCAATGCGTCGACGTGGCTGTTATCATCTCGGCTAACTTGAAGAAGTCAGCAGTTGCGAATAAGGATGCCAGCTTGATGACTTCCTTTGCGTATGCCGACATTCTCTCATCTCGGGTTGCGAACTCTCCTGTTGTCTGATTTACTATAAGTTGTGAATCACAAAAAATTATTACCTCATCTGCTTCTGCTGCCACTGCCAGCTTTAGTCCTGCAATCAATGCTTCGTATTCTGCCTCATTGTTCAAGGCCTTGAACCCTAATCGAATAGACTGTTCCAATATCTCTCCATCAGGAGATATTAACACTACTACTGCCCCTGCTCCTTGCCGGTTTGAGCTCCCATCGACAAACAGGCGAAAGGAGTCGCTGATGTAAATGCTGCAGGGTTTGAGTTTTTCCTTTCCTTGTTCTTTTGCCTTTGACTGGGCTTCTCCTTGTTTGCTTGGACATCGTTCATCTTGGCTCAATGGAGCTCGATGTTTGATGGATTCTGGCGTGAACTCGGCCACGAAGTCGGCCAAAACATGGCCCTTAATTGCTGTTCTCGGCCTGAACTCCAGGTCGTACTGGCCCAAGGCCACTACCCATCTTGCTATCCTTCATGTTAAGTCTCCTTGTTGTAACAAGGACTTCAGTGGGTGTTCTGTTAGCACTATAATCTTGTGCGCTTGAAAGTAATGGTTCAGCTTCTTTGAAGCCATTATTAAGGACAACATTAATTTCTCTAGTGGTAGGTACCTTGTTTCTGCATCGGCCAAGGTTTTGCTTACATAATAAACAGCCTTTTGCTCCTATTTTTCCTCTCGGATTAGTACTGCACTAACTGCGTGTTCTGAAACTGCTAAATACAAAAACAGTTCTTCGCTAGGTTCAAGTGTTGAGAGGACTGGAGCCGTGGTCAGATATTTCTTTAGGTTGGACAAAGCGGCCTCACATTCCTCAGTCCATAGGAAGTCTGTGGCCTTCTTCACCAGGTTGAAGAAGGGTTTACATTTGTCTGAGCTTTTGCTGATGAACTTGTTTAGGGCTGCGGCCCTTCCAGTTAGCATCTGCACCTGTTTTGCCGATGTCAGGCTCTTCAACTCTAGGATGGCCTTGATTTGATCTGGGCTGGCCTCAATGCCCTTTCTTGTTACCAGGTACCCCAGAAACTTACCTGATCCAACTCTAAACGCGCACTTCGATGCGTTGAGTCAGAGCCGGTATGTTTTGAGTATATCAAAGACCTCTTTTAGGTCAGCAAGATGACCCTTAGGTTCCTTGGTCTTCACAACCATGTCATCGATGTAGACTTCTACTGTTCGGCCAATCAGGTGTTTGAACATTTTGGTTACCAGCCTTTGGTAAGTTGCTCCTACGTTTTTCAACCCGAAAGGCATTACCCTGTAACAGTACAGGCCTTTTGGGGTGATAAATGCAGTTTTTTCTTCGTCTGGGGGGTACATGGCGATCTGGTGGTACCCCCTGTAGGTCTCTAGAAAACTCATTCTTCCATGCCCTGAAGTGGCATCTACTAGCTGGTCAATTTTGGGCAGGGGAAAGCTGTCTTTGGGACAGGCTTTGTTGAGGCTGGTAAAGTCTACACAAACGCTCTATTTACCGTTCTTCTTCTTTACCACCACTGTATTGGATAGCCATGTTGGGTAGTGTACTTCTCTAATGGCCCTGGCCTCCAGAAGTTTGTCTACTTCTTCTTCTACTGCTTCGACATGTATCAACGTCGATCTTCTGGCTCGCTGAATTACAAGTTGGCCGACCTATCAACATTCAGTTTGTGGCAAGTGACCTCGGGGTCAATGCCAGGCATTTCGTAAGGTGTCCAAGCGAACACCTCAATATTTGCTCTTAAAAAAGTCTCTAACTCTTTTTTCTCTTCTTCGGCTAAGCCCGAGCCGAGAAGAAAAAAGCATTCTTCATCCCCATCCTGGACGAGGATTTTCTTTAGCACCTCTTCGCTCTTCTCGGCTGGTTCTTTGCCAACGTCTTCTAGGACTTCCAAGTCCTCATCTTCAATTTCTACCTTCTCTGGCTCTCGCACGCTGCAGGTAGATTTCATTGCTGCCATGGAGCAACTCTTCGCCTGTAGCTGATCGCCTCTAACTTTCTCTATCCCATGCTCTGTTAGGAATCGCAGTAGTTGATGCAATGTTGAGGGAACTGCCCCCATTGCATGCAACCATGGCCTTCCCAAGATGATGTTGTATGGCGAAGGCGTGTCAATCACCATGAATTCTGTCCTGACCTTCTTAGTGCCGGCTTGTACTTTCAAGCTTGTTACACCCAGTGGCCATGTCGGTGTTCCATTGAAGCCGACAATCGGGCCATTGGATTGCTCCAAGTCATCAGGATGAAGGCCCAGCTCCTTGTAACATCCAACATACATGATGTCGCAAAAGCTGCCTTGATCAATCAGGATGTGTTTCACTTGGCACTCCCCAACCTGGAGGGATACTACCAAGGCATCATTATGTGGATGCTGGACCATCTCTAAGTCGGCTTCAGTAAAGGCTATCGTTAGTCCCTGGCATTCTTCAGGCTGAGGTCTTTTATGTCCGACCTGGTTTACGTGCTGTAGGTGTTTTACCTTCTGGGTCTCCCCTCGTATGTCGTTTTCATTCACTTTTGAGTGAATTACATTAACCACTCGTGGTCCTCCTGCCTGTGGTTGCTATGCTAGGGGAGGCGGAGCTGCTGGTTCTTGAGGCAATCTTGCTTGTTCTTCCCTTGTCCTGGCCTCATCGACAAGGTCCCTCAGATAGCCTTGCCTCACCATGTCTTCTAGGTGTGCTTTTAGGGCTTTGCAACCCTGAGTTGGGTGCCCTTCTTCATTGTGGTAAGCACAACGCCTACCGACGTTTCTTTCCATAAATTCCCCTGGTGTTCTTGTCAGTCCTCTGAAATAGGGTTGGTTTCGTATTTGATCCAGGACTTTGTGGATTGGGACTCGGAATACAGTCGTTACTGCATGTTTAGCCCTTAATTCCGTTTCTTGTTTGATCGGTCCATTGTTACCTCGACTTCGCTTCGGCGAGCCATTTCCTTTCTCCTGCTTTGTCTCTTTGTTTCCCGACGTATCCTCTTCGACTCTGGTGTACTTCTCGATTCTCGCCATGAGTTCCTCCATGCTTTTTGGCAATGTCTTTGCCAAAAACTTCCGTAGTGGGCAGTCATCTTTCAGGCCGTTCTTGAAAGACACGATCGCCACCTCTTGGTTGCATTCAGTTATTCGATTGAACACCTCGTAGTACCTTTTTGCATAGGCCCTAAGGCCTTCATCCTTGGTGATTTTTAAAGCCATCAGTGCGTCGACCCTCAAGGGCTGTAGTTTATTTGTCACAAACCTGGCCACAAATATCTCGGCCAGGCCTTCCCAAGTCTTTACGCTTCCCTTCGGTAGTTTATGGAACCAATCTGATACAATTTCCCTGAAGGATGAGAGGAATACTTTGCAGAGCAACGGCTCGTTCCCACTATATAATGCCATTGAATTCAGGTATAGTCCAACATGAAAGTTGGGATCTGATTTACCATCATATATTTGGAACCTTGGCATACTAAATCTCTTTGGTGCTTCAAATTTGTACAGCTCCACCGAGAATGGTGTCTTCGGCTTAACCGGGGAAGTTACCTCGGCTTCAGCATTCTGTTGCTTCCTCTTGAGGTAATCTCTCAAGTCTTCTTTACTCCTTCCTGGAGCTCGGCTATCTTTGGACTTCAATCTTTTCGGCACACTACTTTCAGCCTCGTGGTGAGCCCGTTTTGACCTTTCTCCATGGGTTATGTCAAAGCAGAGCACCTGCCCTTGAACATGCCGATGTTCTTTGGGCTCTGGGTCCTTCGTGTGGTACGTCCTTCGGGACTCCTCTCGTCTCGGCTCCTCTCGTCCGACTTCCCTGGAAGGTCGGTGAGAGTGCCTTGCGCTTCTGGTATGCTGAGGGGCTTCGGGGATTGTTTTCCTTCCTCCCTTTTGGGTATTAGTTACTGGAATCGGCGTGTCGTGCAGCGGGTACGGTGGCTGCATGACATTGTTTTGCATCATGAAGTTGACGACCGACTGCAGGTCTGCCAACTTGTTTGCTAATTCTTTTACTTCTTCATCCCTCCGCAGGCACCTGTCCCTCCATACCTGGAGGTTATCTTCATTATAGTACTTGCTTTGGTTTGTCTTCTTCGAAGTGTTGCCCTCCTGGCCGACGTCGTTCTCTCCACGGCCCTGGTCACGGGTTTCTACATTGTGGTTATCTCCTTCAATAGCAAGGTCGATTGGTCTGCCACTCCCAGTAGGAGCGTCGTCCCCAATCTTTTCCTTCTGTGCGTTACTGGCCATCTATTCTTCCTTTTTCCCACAGACGGCGCCAAATTGTGTGAGTAATTTTCTGATCACACTGCCCATTTAGTAATCAGCTAGAGAGCACTGGCAGAATAGATGGCTTCTGTAACCTGTAACAGAAAGAAAAGGCTTCGACGGTGGCTCTTCCACCCGGGGGCACTCCGACGATCAAGTCAGTATATCTCTCAAAGATAATAAAGTGCTAAACTCACTACTTAAAGCGTAAATTGCATACCTTAGACCCACGGGGGTGCCTCTTTTTTATAGTTTACTTAATCCTAGTCCCACTAGAAGCCTCACTTCTATGGACTCCAATTCAGTACTTACTTTGGACTCCTCAAGAGATAAAGATAAACTCTCTAAGAGCTTTATCCTTATCTTGGTTAAATCTCCTCTTTATTCTAAGACTCTTGTCCCTTATCTTTTATCCTCTTATCTCGGATTCCGAAATCTTCGGAGATAACCTCGGCCCTGCTGAGATAACCTCGGCGTCATGACCAGGACACGTGGCACCTCGGCTGACACATCGGCGTCACCTTGCCACGTGTTGGTACTCAGAAAATATATCCCCACAGTATTGAATCTTTATAATAGCTAGTGGCTTTATAGGCCTTTATTTATTTATGAAAAATTATTTAGTTTTTTTTTTTTAATAACTTATGTATATGGCCCAATGGACAGGCTTGGGAATTATAATTTATTTAAGAATGGGCTTGGGATAATTATATAGGCCTGATGTTTGGACTAAACAGAATTGAGTAAACAGAAAATCCCTTATTAGATAGTGTCAAGCTAGCCCGACCTGGTGAATGACCACCATTACTGGCTAGCATCGCTTGTCATTTTATTGCTATTTGAAAATTCAAAGAAAAATTTATAATCCAGTGATCTCTTTCTAAAGTATTTACAAAGTCATACAAAAATATATATATATATATTTTTAATTATTAAATTAATAAAGTATACCATTGATTTGATTTGATTTTTTTTTTTTTTTTTTTTTACAAACTTCTAGTGAATTTCAATTTCTCCAAATTCAATATGTTAGCAGTTCCCTACACTATCTCCTCCATAACTCTGGGGTCATGTTTGATTGGGATTTTAGAAAGAGGATTGGATTATCAACTTGTGCATGGAACCCATATTTGTGTAAAACAAAAAGAAATGGATTTAGCAATCTCATAAGAGTATGAATCACTTCTCATGGTGGGACTAACATTTTCATAGAAGGGTTCAGATTGTTAATCTCCTCACAAATTGATGGTTAAAATGCTCATATATTGCTTGTCCTCTGCTTTATCTTACATATCCAACCTAATATCATCACACTAATAATCTCCTCACTTAATCCCACTGTACTCATGATTCCATCCAACCTAATTCGCCAAACAAACAAGGCTTAAGGTTTTTATTTTGTGTGTTTCGTAAGGCACTACATGTAACGCCCCCAAAATACAAGCATAAATACATCTACAAACATATGTTAAACGATAGCATAAATCAAAGTCAATATTCCTTTCATTTTCTGAAGTTAAAGATACAAGAGAGTTTGACAAAATTAAATGCCCTATTGGCTTACACCTTTCCAAGCCTTGACTTAGTTTCAACGAAATGAGCTTCGCTCAATACAAATTTAGCCCTAGGCTATACAAAATAAACAAAACATGAAACCCTTGTTTCTCAAGATCCATCCAATGCTATTGTCTTGGAGGAGGCATGCCTTCATTACTTGAAAATGTTATTCCCAAATAGGGTGAGCCACGACCCAGTTGAAAATATATAACACGATACATGAAACTTAACAAAGATATAAGTACAAGTACATAAACAATGTTTAAGTCAAACCTTTCATGATTATACAAATATTCATAAAATATCAATTTAAAACCTTAATCCATTCACTTGCAATTATTATTCTGGTCATTGTTCAAGAACATTATTCCTTAACAATCAAACTGGGATTACAACTCAACGAATTTCAAATCATACCACACATATGCATAAAACACTTCAAATTTCCATTTCACAAATATTTCGTTCGCGGGCAGCCGTCAAATGGGAGCCATGTAAACGTAGGCTATACAAGCACTATAATTGCCATTTTACGGATATTTCGTCCTCGGGCTAGGCACCCATGTATAATTTCGGAACTTTCACCTAGGGCACTCCGGCCAACTTAATTATAGTAAAGTTCAACCCCTTTCTCCTCCCAAACAAATACACATACATATGCAATGTATTTAAAAGGATAATCGAACAAGAAACACATCCCCTTTCTACTTCCAAACAAACATACATATACAATGTATATAATCATGATCATATTCAATGACAACCATCAAAAGATGTGTTTCAATTTACCTAGTCCACATGCAATTTCTGCAACAATCCAAAACTATTCTCTACCGATAGCTCAATACAATTATCTCTAAACAGATATTCAATCTCAACAGATAATTTATTCAAAACTTCTAAAATAGTAAATTTATACATAACCAATTCCACCATTTAGGTCAACTCTCTCTTTATTTCACATTCTCAATGCCAATTCCAATTTTTATACAAAATAATAGTTTGACCCAATTAAGGCAATTTACCCTTTTTCCTAAATATAGGCCAAGTGCCAAAATCATCAAATTAGACGTGGTACAACACCATTTTCATGCCTCACAAACATTAATTTCACCTACACCCAAAACCCATATTTTTATTTTAAGCCCAAACCCTAGGTTTGTTAAAATATCCCCAAATCACTCCATTGTTACACAAGAGACAATATCTAAGTTAAATATCATATGAAAGTGTAAAAAGAATCTCTACCTCAAAAGAAGAAGGTGAACCCAACAAGAGAGAAACTCCAAGAATGCTGAAACTCACTTCTATTCGGATCAAAATGTAGATCTTGACGAGCTCTACCTTTTTCTCAAAGGTACTAGGGTGAAAATGAGGATGGATCTAGATGAAATCTAAGAGAGAAGGTGAAATGTAGAGAGAAAAGCTCAAGAATAAGCTTTTTGGAGAGTTTTAGAGAGAGCTAGATATGAAAAAGTGACTCAAAACTTTATCTTCTCGGACTGATAATCACGTAGTCCACTCGAGCGTAGAAAGCCCCACTCGAGCATCAGACACAGACTCCCGCTCGAGCGTGAAACTGGACACTCGAGCGTCCAATGCATTCTCCCAGTGTCTGCAAACCTGCAAAAAAATGCTGAGAGTTGTAGATTCCCGCTCGAGCGTGAAAATTGCCGCTCGAGTGGAGAGACTAAAATCTGGGTAACACAGGTTTTGAAAAGGAAGCAACCAACCTGTTCCAAATGCACAATTACAACCCGATAACCAAAAATAGAGGGGAGACAAGGAAAACAAGATATGAACAACAATACAAAAGCATTAAACCCGAATTCGGAATACCTTAGATAATGGGTTAGAACCGAAATCGCTATAACCTCCCCCCCTTAGGAAATTTCGTCCCCGAAATTACAAGTCAAGTTTAAAACATAGTTAAATCATTCCCAACAGTGACATTCTTGTAAATTCAACATTATGACCCATTCTTCGGTCATCCATCCTCATTAACTCGATTCGCAAGTCCCAAATTAAAATGAAATTTACCATTTCCCAAAACATTTACAATGTTAAACCTATCCCACATTTTTGAAATTTATCTAGCATATACAATGCTTCCAAAGTGATACAACACTCAATATTTCACATTCTCATGACATATGCAATGTTTATATATATAGAATCCATGTTTCCAAAATGCTCATAACATATACAATGTTCATACTTTTCATCATCATAATCAAAATTTCAATACAAAATCAAACATCAGCAAATAAGTCCAAATATTTTCTGCGGATTTCCAGTTCACGTTCCCAAGTTGCTTCCTCAACTCCGTGATGTTTCCACAAAACATTAACTAAGGGAATCGTCTTGCCTCGCAAAACTTGATCCCGTCTATCCAAGACCCTCACTGGTCTCTCCTCATATGAGACATCCTCATCTACCTCTAGGTCGGTCCAATCCAATACATGTGATGGATCTGGCTCATACTTTCGAAGCATACTAATATGAAACACGTCATGCACTCCGAAAAGTTGTAGCGACAACGCCAACCGACAAGGAACCTCTCCTATCTGCTCAAGGATCTCAAAAGGACCAATAAACTAAGGGGACAACTTGCCACTCTTCCCAAATCTCATCAAACCTCGCCTAGGTAATACTTTTAGGAACACATGATCTCCTACCTCAAAAGACAAGGGTCTCCTCCTACGGTCTGCGTAGCTTTTTTGGCGACTCTGGGTCGTCATCAATCTTTTACGTATAAGGGCCACTTTCTTCGTTGTTTCCCAAACCAACTCTGGGTCCAACAAAGGTGCATCACCCACCTCGGCCCAACACACTGGGGATCTATACGGTCGGCCATACAAGGCCTCAAATGGTGCCATACCAATACTCAACTGGAAACTGTTATTTTAGGCAAACTCCACTAAGGGCAGGTGCCTCTCCTACGACCCCTTAAAATCAAGCACACAACCTCGAAGCATATCCTCAAGGATTTGAATAGTACGTTCAGATTGCCCGTCAGTCTAAGGATGATACGCAGTACTAAAGGTCAATCTAGTGCCCAAGGCACTCTGCAAACTCTACCACAATCAAGCTGTAAAATGCGGATCCCTAGTCGAAACAATCGTCACGGGGACCCTGTGCAACCGAATCACTCACGAGAATAGGTATGAAGTGCGCAGACTTGGTTAATCGGTTAACTACTACCCAAATGGCATCACTACCCCGTTGATCCTCAGAAGGCCTACAACAAAATCCATCGTGACATGCTCCCACTTCCACTCGGCTATAGGTAAGGGTTGCAACAAACCCACTGGCCCCTGGTGCTCGGCCTTCACTTGCTGACAAGTAAGGTATTTTGA
This sequence comes from Camellia sinensis, assembly GCF_055761805.1. NCBI lineage: Eukaryota > Viridiplantae > Streptophyta > Magnoliopsida > Ericales > Theaceae > Camellia > Camellia sinensis. Next base: position 171,667,464 of record NC_138965.1, on the reverse strand, counting down.
TACAAATACGGCTACATCCTTCTTCATACCTCTCAACTAAAATGGGCAACTCAGATCATGATACATCTTTGTGCCTCCCGAATGCACCGCAAGGCATGAATGGTGAAACTCTCGGAGTACCTCCTCTCAGTAAGACTCCGGTACAAACAAACGATCACGATATCTCACGCTCTGGTCGGGATACACGTTTAAGCCTTTCTCTACCTTCCCACTAGAAATCTTCTCCCTAAGGGCTTCTATCTCAAGATCACTCGTCTGCGCTTCTAACACTCAATTCACAAGTGTAGGTTGTGTAGCCACAGAAAACAAGGCCGCAGATTCAATGGATTCGCCAAGGCGCAAATCAAACTCCCCGAGCGTACCCAACATTTCCTACTCTCGGATGGTGATACAGGCTACATTGCTAATAGACTTTCTACTCAAACCATCGGCCATAACGTTGGCCTTCCCGAGATGGTAATGTAACTCAAAATCGTAGTCTTCTATAAACTCCATCCACCTCCTTTGCCTCAAATTCAAGTCTTTCTAGGTAAATAAGTACTTCAAACTCTTATGATCGGAGAACACTTCAAATTTTTCATCATATAGATAATGCCTCCAAATCTTCAAGGCAAATATCACCGCTGCTAACTCTAAGCCGTGAGTAGGGTAATTCCTCTCGTGTGTTTTCAACTGCTGCAAGCCATAGGTTACTACCTCCCCCTCTTGCATCAAAACGCAACCCAAACCATCCCATGACGCATCACAATACATCAAATAGCCCAAACCCCTCTCCGAAATAATCAAAACTGGAGCAGTGGTAAGTCTAACCTTAAGCTCTTGAAATGACTTCTCACAAGTCTCATTCCATACAAATTTAACTTCCTTCCTCGTTAATCTAGTTAATGGTGAAGCTAGTCTAGAGAAATCTTTCACAAATCTCCGGTAATACCCGGCCAACCCCAGAAAATTACAAATGTCAAAGGCATTCTTAGGTTGTGCCCAATCTTACACTGCCTCTATCTTGGATGAATCTACCGTTACCCCTTCCCCGGACACCACATGGCCTAAGAACTTAACTTCCCTTAGCCAGAACTCATATTTTCCGAACTTAACATACAGCTTATGGGCTCTAAGCAATTCAAGTACCACTCGCAAGTGTTTTTCATGCTCCCCTTCAGAGGGTGAGTAAATCAAGATGTCGTCGACGAAGACGACCACAAAACGATGTAGGAACTCTCAGAAGACTCGGTTCATCAAATCCATAAACACCGCTAGAGCATTGGTTAGCCCAAAAGGCATCACAAGAAACTCATAGTGGCCATACCGTGCACGGAATGCCATATTTGGGATATCATCCTCCCTTACCCTCAGCTGGTGGTAACACGACCTCAGGTCTATCTTGGAAAAACAATAAGATCCCTTCAATTGATCAAACAGGTCATCTATACAAGGCATTGGGTACTTATTCTTAATAGTAACCCAGTTTAACTTTCTGTAATCGATACAAAGTCGCAAGGCTCCATCTTTCTTTTTAACAAAGAGAGTCGGTGCTCTCTAAGGCGAAGTACTAGGATGTATGAAACCCTTATCTAACAATTCCTAGAGTTGAACATTTAACTCACTCAACTTAGCAGGTGCGAACCGATACAGTGTCATAGAAATCAGTGCCGTGCCAGGCACTAAATCAATAGAGAACTCGATCTCTCGGTGAGGTGGTAAACTAGTAAAATCCTGGGGAAAGACATCGGGGGTATTCACAAACCACCATTGGCAACTCAACCCGAACTTTATCACACTCACTATTCTGAAGGTTAGCAAGCTGACAGCGAAGTTCACTCTGCCCACACAGATCATACACCGCTGATAAGACTCTATCCATCCGATTCTCCAAGAAATAAAAGCAATCCTCGCTCAAGGTACATACAGTAACCCTCTGACGATAACAGTCTATAACGGCTTGGTATGACGATAACTAGTCCATACCCAGAATAACATCAAAGCTAGTCATATCAAGCAAAACAAATGCAAATGAAAGTCGACAACCGGCGACCTCTATATCACAACCCTGACACCCCTGTTTCAGAAGGACCTCACCACCAATAAGGGATTCTACACAAATAGGGGATGCTAGCTGTGCCAACTCCAACCCCAGAACTGATGCAAATGCAGACGAGATAAAAGAATGGGATACACCCGTATTAATCAATACATTAGCAACTGAATTCCAAACAAGAAGGTACCTCTCAAAACAGATGGAGCCGGTACAAAACCTGGCGTGGTAACATCATACACACGCCCTGTTGGCTTCTGATCTACTTGCTTACCCCTTGGAGCATAGGCCTGTTGGATTGACTGAGCCAAAGAAGCTCCCTGATTGGCCCTCGAGGCCTGTGCCGACTGTGCTGGCTAGTGACTCTGTGTTTGTCTCGAACTAGACGCACTAGATGTGCCACCAAACTGTGGGCAAGATCTCTTCAGGTGCCTCTCCTTGCCACGCTGATAACAAGTGGACGGCTGACCTCTGCCTTGACTCTGTCTTTGGGAACAAGCCGAAGACGAAGCTATTCGTTGCCCTCCTCCTCTCTGTGGGCAAGCTGGAGACTTGTGACCCAACTGGCCACATTTGAAGAAAGTCACAACTCCCTGACCACCTCTTCCCGAACTCGAGCTAAGCACTGGAAAGGTAGACCTCGGCTGAACTCCCTGGAATTGTTGAGGGTTAGAACCCCTCTACCACTTACCATTTCCCTGACTGCTCTGACTCCTCCTAGAGCCCCTCATCCTCTCTTCTTCTGCCTGCATAATGTTCTCAAGATGGGCTGCCGCATCTACAAGGTGCCCATAGTCCCTAATCATAGACCCAGCCACTCGAAACATGAGTCAGGTGCTCAACCTCTTCTCGAACTCCATACAACGATGCTCCTCAGTCGCCACCAACTCAGATGTAAACCTAGAGAGGCTAGTGAAAGCGGCCTCAAAGTCGGCCACAAGTGTATTCAACTGGTTGAGGCGAGAAAACTGATCCCTTAACTTCTCCTTAACAGTGGGAGGCAAGTACTTGTCCTGGAAGGCGTCGACGAAAGCCTTCCAAGTTCCTCTAATGCGTCCCCACGCATACTTCCACCATTGACCCACGTCTCCCTTCAGCTGGAAGGACGCCAAGGTCACTCTCAAGCCCCCATCTTCGATGCCCCGCATCTCAAACGTCTTCACCATTTATTCCAGCCACTCATCTACCTTCAGTGGCTCCTTCAGATCACCCAAAAACTCATGTGAATTTGATCGAAAAAACTCCTTCTTCAGAAAAGAAGCCCTACCTCAGCTACTTAGGCCTTGAGTTGATTCTCAGCTCTGAGAATGTCTATTGATTCCCTCAATGCTCTGGCCATTTCACGAGCTAAAGTGCCTATAGCCTATTGGCCCCCTGGCTTGGCCACATTAGCCTAACTAATTCCTTTATCCTGCGCCGAAATCTCATCTGGTATAGGCACCTCGTGCCTCCTAGGCCTACCGCGCCTACCTCCACGACCATGTCCTGACATCCTAATAAAGGTAACACAAGAGGTAAACACATTCACAAACGTGCCAACGTTAACTCACTCGCATCCTAATACATTGGACAACTGTAATTCACTCCACATAAGCACATAATCACGTAAACACATACGAATTTCATTTTCGAATAATGACCGTCCCGCGGCACTGCTAGAGTTCCAATCAGAAATAGTAGTGATCAAATGCCTTTCTAATAGGACTCCTAGAAACCCGGAGACCCAATCAACATTCAAGAAATTCAATCCCATACCTAAATAATCACATAAACATATTGTCATATAAGCACATACTGCCTACACTTAAGTCTCTAACAAGCGAGACAAACTCATTGTGGTACTAACCACTTCATATATACCCAAAGTATTCAAACCCGGTATGCTCTGATACCAAGTTGTAACGCCCCCAAAATATAAGTATAAATACATTTACAAACATATGTTAAACGATAGCATAAATTAAAGTGAATATTCCTTTCATTTTCTGAAGTTAAACATATACAAGAGAGTTTGACAAAATTAAATGCCCTATTGACTTACACCTTTCCAAGCCTTGACTTGGTTACAACAAAATGAGCTTCGCTCAATACAAATTTAGCCCTAGGCTATACAAAATAAACAAAACATGAAACCCTTGTTTCTCAAGATCCATCCAATGCTATTGTCTTGGAGGAGACATGCCTTCATTACTTGAAAATGTTATTCCTAAATAGGGTGAGCCACGACCTAGTAGAAATTATCTAACACGATATATGAAACTTAACAAAGATATAAGTACAAGTACATAAACAATGTTTGAGTCAAACCTTTCATGATTATACAAATATTCATCAAATATCAATTTAAAACCTTAATCCATTCACTTGCAATTATTATTCCGGTCATTGTTCAAGATCATTATTCCTTAACAATCAAACTGAGATTACAACTCAACGAATTTCAAATCATACCACACATATGCATAAAACACTTCAAATTTCCATTTCACAGATATTTCGTTCGCGGGCAGCCGTCAAACGGGACCCATGTAAACGTAGGCTATACAAGCACTACAATTGCCATTTTACGAAAATTTCGTCCTCGGGCTAGGCACCCATGTATAATTTTGGGGCTTTCACCCAGGACACTCCGGCCAACTTAATTATAGTGAAATCCAACCCCTTTCTCCTCCCAAACAAACACACATACATATGCAATGTATTTAAAAGGATAATCGAACATGAAACACATCCCCTTTCCACTTCCAAACAAACATACATATACAATGTATATAATCACGATCATATTCAATGACAACCATCAAAAGATGTGTTTCAATTTACCTAGTCCACATGCAATTTCTATAACAATCCAAAGCTATCCTCCACCGATAGCCCAATACAATTATCTCTAAATAGATATTCAATCTCAACAGATAATTTATTCAAAAAATTTCTAAAATAATAAAATTAGACATAACCAATTCCACCATTTAGGTCAACTCTCTCTTTATTTCACATTTTCAATGCCAATTCCAATTTTTATACAAAATAATAGTTTGACCCAATTAAGGCAATTTACCCATTTTCCCAAAGTGCCAAAATCATCAAATTAGACATGGTACAACACCATTTTCAAGCCTCACAAACATTAATTTAACCTATACCTCAAACCCATCTTTGTATTTTAAGTCCAAACCCTAGATTTGTTAAAACATCCCCAAATCACTCCATTGTTACACGAGACAATATATAAGTTAAATATCATATGAAAGTGTATAAAGAATCCTTACCTCAAAAGAAAAAGATGAACCCAACAAGAGAGAAACTCCAAGAATGCCGAAAGCCACTTCTATTCGGATCAAAATGTAGATTTTGACGAGCTCTACCTTTTTCTCAAATGCACTAGGGTGAAAAGAATGATGGATCTAGATGAAGAGAGAAGGTGAAATGTAGAGAGAGAAGTTCAAGAATAAGCTTTTTGGAGAGTTTTAGAGAGAGAGAGATATATGAAAAAGTGACTCAAAACTTCATCTTCTCGGACTGATATTCACACAGTCCACTCGAGCGTCGAAAGCCCTGCTCGAGTGTCAAACGCAGACTCCGGCTTGAGCGTGAAATTGGATGCTCGAGCGTCCAATGCATTCTCGCAGCATCTGCAGACCTGCAAAAAAATGCTGAGAGTTATAGATTCTCGCTTGAGCGTGAGAATTGTCGCTTGAGCAGAGGAGCAAAATTTGTGAAGCCTGCTCGAGCGTGAGAATGCCTGCTCGAGTGGAGAGACTAAATTCTAGGCAAAAGAGGTTTTGAAAAGGAAGCAACCAACCTATTCCAAATGCACAATTACAACCCGATAACCAAAAATAGAGAGAAGACAAGGGAAACAAGATATGAACAACAATCCGAAAGTATTAAACCCGAATCCGAAATACCTTAGATAACGAGTCAGAACTGGAATTGTTATACTACAACAGTAATTTGAACTGTTTATTTCGTAAACCTCAAAAGAAAGAAGATATATGAAAAAGATTAGTTTAATTAGATATCAATAAACATATTAATTTATCATATTTAATTTTATATACTAAACAGTTTTAGTTTAAAATTATATTTATCATCAATTTTATAAAATGAAACATAATTAATTAGTGTGTCTATCAATTTCCAATCAAGTTAATTTTTCACATATGTATTTTTCTTTTCAAGGCCTATGAAATGAAAAACTCAGATCATCGTTGTGGGAGTCCCATAGGACCTACAAAATGAAGCCTTGCTGGTTATGGAGAATGTAGAACCTTGAAGGGAACTATTTATACTTTCTTTAGTTAATCATCTTGAAGTTAATCAATCGGATTAGTTTGATTGGTCAGAATTTCAACATCTCATTAAAAGATTACCAGTTGAAATCTCCCTACTTATTTATGAAATTTAGATTAGATTTCATTAGAAAAAATAAAATTTCTTAAGTTTCCTTCAATACAATAAAATTGTTAATTAACTTAACAATTTCATGAGGGTCATTTGTTACATGATTAAAAATTTCAAAACCACATGGGGCCATTTATATTTTGAGCAAATCTTAGTGTGAACATTTTAATGTAGATCATTTATTTAAAACAAAACACCTACAAAGATAATAATTATTTAATTATATTTTTAGCTCATAAAATATGAGTTTTGTATCATTGTAATTTTTAATATTTTTTTTGGGTCAAATATTAGTATAATTAGATTACATTGGAAGAGTCGCCACTACTCTATAAGCTCGGACCTTTAACTTCTCACTCACCACATCCTAAAATAGGGCTATTAGGCCACACTCCAAGGTCTTTTACTTTCAATAATTAAATTGTGTTAAAAATATTATAATTTAATTTTCAATATTTAAATTGTGTGAATTTAGTGTTTAATATATATAAATTATTTCAATTTAATCTCTTATTTTAAATTTGTTAATTGACGCACTATAAATATTGAGAATCATTTCCTGACTTTATAGGCCCTTGTGTCCTTTGCATACAATAATTGTCCATAAACTTTTGTAGCCACAAATTTTTTTTCCTTTCTTTTAACTTTTCTTTCTTATGGGTGTACCCCCAACATTTTTGAGATGCAATAAATTAATAAATTTTATAATTCCTTTTCCTTGCATGAATTATTCCTATTAAATTCCATTTTAAATACACATTTATGTGTCACACTAATAAAAAAAATATAAGATAAATATATTTAGAGAAAATATCATTTTATCCAGTAAACTATTACTCAATAATCAATTCAACTCTGTTCTTTTAATAATATCAATTTCATATCTAAATTATTTGATTTTACATCAATTTTACTCCACCGTCAATTGTCGTCAATGATCAAACGGATGTCACTGATGTGACAACCAAACTTCATTTTGAAATTTTATTTTACTCTCCAAACTATCCCCACAATATCAATTAGACCCTTGAATAAAATGAAATTCGGGGGTGTAATTGATAATTTAAAAATAGTTTGGGATAAAATAAAATTTCAAACGAATATTTAGTGTCATGTCAGCACTTCTGTTTGATTATAAATAGTAGCTAACAGCATGGATAAAATTGATCAAAAATCAAATTGTTTATTTGTAAAATTGATAATATTAAAAGAATAGGGGTTAAATAAATTTTTAAAATGATATTTCCTCATATATTTATCATTCTTAAAGCATGAATTTTATGTTACTTTAATTCTTTAAATTTTAACTTTTTCAATTTTGTCTCTGAATTTTTTAATATAAATAAAATAGGTCTAATTTCAAACGGTCACTTAAAGTTATCAAAAACAATTATAAATTTCAAGTGTACTTTCTAAATTATGCCTTTTGTGTCATTTTAAGATCTAAATTTTCAATATTAATTATGTCTCTCAATATTATAAAATTATATTTTATTTTTGTCATTAATATTTCAAGATGAAATTGACAAAATTAATAATTTTAAAGATCAAAGTATATATCATTATTATTTTTTTAACTTTAGACCGTCAATTTGAAATTGAATCAAAGTAATTCAATTTTTTTTTAAATATAAAATTAACAAAATTAAGACTTTAAAGTATTATATATATATAATATATATTTAAAAATATATATATATATATAAATTTTATTAATTTATATCACATTTGTTCTTTGCCTTTTTCATGGGCCACTTGAAGTGACAAAAAACCTTATCATGAAGCTTTTTCTTGGTTTCATGCGCACATACGTCCTTTGCAAACAATAAAATAACAGTATTTGAATTTAAAAATTAAATTTATTTTTTTAATTTAATTATTTTTATGTGTTATTTGTTTTTCAATCATATTTTTTTAATTATTAATTAATTATCTTACTTACACGTAATTAAATTTAAAAAATAAATCTTATATATTAATTTTTAAAAATAATTATGTATTAACTTTTGCTACCATAAATTTCTCTCTTTTAGATTTTCTTCTTGAAAAATTATTGATTAATCTAAAAATATTTTTTACCGATCACAAATTATCACGTCGCTCATATTTTCTAAAGATGCAGTACACAATTGTGAATCCCAACAACCAGTATCTTCTCTTTCTTCACGCCCAACACATATCCTGTCAATTCGAGAAGACTTATGCATCAAGGATACTAACATTGGGATTGGATCATAATTATCCGAAAGATGCCCTTCAACTTGAAAGTATTATATATATATATATATATATTTAAAAATATATAGGGTTCGTTTAGTTTGTATTTCTAAAAAAATTTTAGGAAATTTTCTCTACAAATAAGTTTTTAAAAGTAATCAAACCAAACAAATTTTCCCAAAAAAATTTCTCAAAACTTGTAAACCGAAAAAGTTTTCCAAACAAATCTCTCTTACACACATCAAATCAATTACTTTTTCCAAAACTCTTTCTCAAAATAATTTTCTAAAATATTTTTTGAAAAAAACCAAACCAAACAACTTTTCGTATTTTTTATCTCTAAAACACATCTCTCAAACACAAACCAAACATACCAATAAACTTTTTCTTGGTTTCATACGCGCATGGGTCGTTGGCATTTTTTTTTTTTTCCTTGGTGTCATATGCGCATACGTCCTTTGCATACAACAAAATAATAGTTCGTGATTTGAATTTTTTGAATTAAATTTTTTAAAAATTGAGTTTTTTAGTTTTCATATTTTTTTGTTTTTTGTGGATATTTTTTAAATTTTAAACATTTTTTTTTACTTTTTTAGATGCATTTTAGTTAGATGTATCTAAAAAGTAAAAAAAATTGTGAAAAAATATTTTAAAAAATTAATAAATACATAGAAATATATAAAATGTATTGAATTCTTATATTTTTTTATATTTTTGATATTTAGTGAATTTTTAAAAGATTTTTTTTACAATTTTTTTACTTTTTAGGTGCATTTATATTAGGTATGTCTAAAAAGTAAAAAAATTACTTAAAATATTAAAAAAATTTAGTAAAAACAAAAAAATACGAAAAATAAAAAAGTAGAATTTTCTAAAAAAGTGTTTCTGAAAAATAAAAACAGGCAAGCTTATTTGAATTTAAAAATTAAATATATTTTTTAATTTTAATGATTAATCAATTAATTGTTTTTATGTTTTATTTATTTTTTGATTATATTTTTTTAATTATTAACTAATTATCTCACTTACACATAATTAAATTTAAAAAATAAATCTAAAAATTAGACTTGTATATCATTTAAAAAATAATTATTCATTAACTTTTGTTACCGTAAACTTCTCTCTTTTAGATTTTCTTCTTAAAAAATTATTAATTGATTCAAAAGTATTCTTTATCAATCACAAATTATCATGTCTCCTCATATTTTCTAATGATCCAATACACAAGGAAAATATTAGCTATCTCAAATAATCTATCAAATATTTTATCAAACTTCTCACATAAATGTGAGACCCATGCAAACTCACATACATATAAATTACACACCCATATAAGAGATTTAATAAAATATTTAATAAATTATTTAAAATCTCTACATCTATCTATACTATATATATAACCAAATGTAGTGTTTTCTCAAAAGGCTCCAAAAATCTATTCCTAAATTCTCATAATGTTAGAAAAATAAAAAAAAATACGTGGCACCTCCCTTTACTTCTCTTCCTACTATTCAGGCATTTTCACTCCCTATCCCTATAATAAAATATAAAATTAAAATAAAATAATAAAATATTCATTTTGTATCCATATTCATCTATATCCATCACCCACAACTCTCACATCTATATTCATCCATATCCACCCATAGAAATATTTGAATTTTAAAATTTCTTCCCATAGATACCTCCTCTACTTTTGATATGAGGAGAGGTCCTTTATAATATGTTTTGATGGCTAAGGTCCCTCAAATTTATTTTAGGTTATAAAGTACCTAAATTACCCTTCCTTTATAACATAAATTTGTTTGAATATTATATGGTTGAGTTAACTGATACATTTTGGAAACCGAATTTGAAGGGGAGATTTTGTCGGAGTTTTCGTCGGAGATTTCAGTGGAGTTGACGAGAAAGATTGCTACGATCGTGTAGATTTTGTTGGAGATTTCGTCGGAGATTTCAGTGGTGTGATAGTGTATTGATCGCGTAGATTTTCAGTGGAGTTGAATCAGGTTTGTTTTCGATGGAGATAGCACATGCATTTTGATATTTGTTTTGAATTTTTGTGTAGAGAGAGGCCAGCTTGATAGAGTTGATTTTTATTTTTGGAATTAATTTTTTATTATTTGTTTTTTAATCAATTTGAAAGAGTGTTGACAGTGTGTTGATCGCGTAGGTTTTTGAGTTGAGTTGAATTAGGTTTGTTTTCGATTTAGATTCCAAATGTATTTTTATTTTTGTTTAGAGAGAGGCCAGCTTGATAGAGTTGATTTTTATTTTTGGAATTAATTTTTCATTCTTTGTTTTTTTGATCAATTTCAGATAGTGTTGACAGTGTAGGTGATTTTGATGTTTAGAGTTCATTTTTGGTGCTCTGTTTTTTATCAACATGCTGATGAATTATAGTTGTGTTCTATATTTTTTCAAACCAGAGAAATTTCATTTTCTGCACTATTGTTTGTGTAGTCCAGAGGAAATTATAAGTGCATATGGACATATTATTAGAAGTTTGTAATGGCGATAGAATATGAGAAAGTGAATGTAAGTTCATAAATTTCTCTATACTTGTATTTGTAGTTGAGAGAAAATTGTAAGTTTGTTACTCACTTTCAGTTTGTAGTTCAGAGAAAAGTATTTTTCTGGACTTGTATTCTATGTGATTTTTTTTCTATAATTGTGTTTAATTGTTAGCAGTAAATTTCTCTGTGATTCATTAAGTTTCTGTGATTTTGTTTTTTATCATCTTGAAGGTGAATATCAGTTTGTAGATGTCTTTGGAGTTTTATTTTAAGTTCAGAGAAAATTATAATTTTTAGAAATTTCTCTGGACATTTATGTTGTTATTGTGAAGTGTTTGTGTGATTTTTTTTGTTGTTTTTTGTTTCAGTTTTAATGGACAGTGCAGTGTTGTTGCTGTGCAAATATGGGAATGATACTATTGTCATTAATGTTTCATGCGAATTGAATTTTGAGGAATTGGTTGGCATTTTGTGTAAAACATGGGAGAATTTGAAACCTGAGACTATGTGTATTTCATATTCTATTTTGGGCCATCCGAATTGTATGGTTCGAAATAATATTGATTTTCTGAATATGTTGAGGGTTGTTTGTGCACGCGGTGTTGATATAGTTGATGTTTCAGTTAGTAGATGTAGTACTTCTGATGAAGAGGATGAAGTGGGGTCTAATTGGGTAGATGTTGTGGATGGTGAGTGTGATAGGCTGGTGGATGTTGAAAGGAATTCACTCTCTAAGTTTTGTTCTCACCAAGAAAAGGTGTTATTGTCGGCTAGTTGGCGGAATAATATTACGAGTGTTGGACAAAAGTTTGAGGGTTGTGGTTGAGTTCCGTACTTTTTTATGCAAGTATGCTATTGAGGTTGGTTTTCAGTTTACGTATGTTAAAAATGACAAGCTGAGGGTTACGGCAGAATGTGCATATAAGGAATCAAGGGGATGTATGTGGTGTGTACATGCTTCTGTTGAAAAAACAAATGGGTTCTTCTACATAAGGACTTTGAACAATGAACATACGTGTGGTGTGGCGGTTCGTACGAGTAAACATTCGAGGATGACTTCCAGCTTGGTTTCTGGGCTGATACTTGAAGAGGTAAGTGCAAAACCTTTAACTCGTCCAGTGGATGTTGTGAAAGGAATGAAAGACAAGTATGGGGTCCCAATTAGTTATAACTGTGGTTGGTTGAGTGTTGAGAAAGCAAAATGTAGTACATATGGGGATTCTTGTTTGTCATTTGATCAATTACGGTGGTATTTTGATGAGGCATTGAAGAACAATCCAGGGAGTCGTTTTGAGTTAGATTTTGAAGATAACAAGCGTTTCAAAAGAGTGTTTGTGGCTTTTCATGCATGCATTGCTGGTTTCAAATATTGTCGGTCATTGCTTTTTCTTGATGGAACATTTTTGAAAGGACGATACAAAGGAGTTATGCTTGCTGCAACGGGGAAAGATGGGAATGAAGGTAATTGTAAATATATCTATTTTTATCTAAGTATGTGAATTTTCTATACATGTAGGAATTGAGTGAATGTGAATTTTCTCTGGTTTTGGCCACTGTGTGGATTTTCTATTGTTGTGGCCACTGTGAGAATTTTCAATGGATTTTTGTCAGTGTATGAATTTTCTCTGGATGTTGTCATTGTGTGAATTGTATCTGTAGGTGGTCACTAAGTGAATTTTCTCTGTATATTATGATTGTGTGAATTTTCTCTGTAGCTGGTCACTAAGTCAATTTTCTCTGGATGTTGCCAATGTGTGAATTTTCTCTGGATGTTGGCAGTGTCAAACTTCTCTTGTTGTTTTATTGTTCTATTTTTCTCTGTTGTTTTGTAGGTGGTCACTAAGTGAATTTTCTCTGTATATTATGATTGTGTGAATTTTCTCTGTAGCTGGTCACTTATTCAATTTTCTCTGGATGTTGCCAATGTGTGAATTTTCTCTGGATGTTTATTGTTCTATTTTTCTCTGCATGTGTGTACCTAATATGCTTGTTCCTATTTGTTTTGTAGGTTTTTTTCCTGTAGCTTTTGCTGTTGTTGATGCTGAGAATAAAGACAATTGGTGTTGGTTTCTTGAACATTTATATGGAGTATTAGGATCAGAAAGGGTGATAAGTTTCATATCAGATCGACATTGTGGAATTGTGGAGGGAATTGCTAGGTTTTTCCCTAACTGCTTTCATGGATTTCGTCTGGAACATCTAAAGAGAAATTTGAGGGATAAGTTGTCATGTGGAAACACAAATTTGGTTAGGGAGACGATTGTGTCCAAGTTTTCAGAATGTGCATATGCTCCAACAAAGGCATCATTTCATTTCAAGTTAAATGAGTTAAAAAGTGAGGGAGGAGACATTGTGAGTGTTTTCTTGAGAAGTTTACCATATGAAAATTGGAGTGATGCATATTTTGCAGGGAAACGTTATGGTGAGATGTATTCAAATGTTGCTGAGTCATTCAATTCATGGATACGAGAAGCTCGGCACTTGCCAATAACAAATTTGGTGGACATGATACGGTTGCAAATCATGAATATGAGGTCTGATAGGAGGCTGCTCTCTAGTAAATGGAATAAAATTGTGTCCTCGTATGGATAGTGTGTTGGAGAAGTCTTTTTTGGACGGGAGGACATGGAATGTGAGTTTATCATCTGATAATGTCTTTGAAGTGCATTGTTTTCCTTCGGTTATGGTTGATCTTGGGTTGAGAACTTGTTCATGTCGAAAATGGGAAATAAATGGGTATCCATGTCAACATGCTGTTGCTGCAATTTTTAGGAGTGGAAAGAATTTGAATTCATTTGTTGAACCATTTTTTCATGCTGATATGTATCGTCAAGCATACTCCTTTTCGATTGGCCCAGTTCCAACTGTTGAAAAACCTGTGTGTAGCATTGAAGATGCTATGATTTTACCTCCATTGAGCAAGAGACCTGCTGGGAGGCCGAAGAAGAACAGAATTGCTTCTACTGGAGAGTTTAAAAGGGTGATTAAGTGTAGTCGTTGTGAGAGTATTGGTCACCATAATAAGAGGACATGCAAGGAACCTTTGTTAAATAGTTGAGGATTATACATTTTATTGATGGAATAATACATTTGATGATTACTTTGTGTATTTTGTTTTGTGAAATTTATTTTTTTGACAGTGTATATAATAATAGCAATCAAATTCATCCAGAGAAATTTTTCAATATGACTAAAGTACTGTGTGGATTGTGTTTTTTCAATTTGATAATTGTTTTGTACTAACACAGTGCATTAGAGATTGAATGATCATATAGGCACCTTCTTTGGTGAGATATGAGTTAAATTTATCTGTAAATTTCTGGTAGCTTCATATCAGTCATTTCAAGAAATGTGCACAGCAGACAGCATTCAAAAAATTTCTCTGAGTTGAGAATTTCTCTGGACCAGGAAAGAATTTCTCTGGACTCACTTGAACTCAGAAATTTGTGTCAAAGCCAGAGAAATTTTCATCCAGAGAAATTTTTCACCAACAGAGAAAACTATATGGGCATTGTGGTCTGAAATTTGAAATTCATGCAATGAAATTTTCCAGTGGCAGATAAAATTACTGTGTGCTTTGTGTTTTGTTGAGTTTGATGATTGTTTTGTACCAACACAAAGTTTTACAGATTACATGATCATATAGGCATCCCCTTGGGACGATACAAGTTAAATTTCTCTATGAATTTCTGGTAGTTTATACCAGAGAAATTTCTGCAGACAATTTTCTCTGGCAGACAATTGTTGAAATTTACATTAGTCGAAATAAAAAAAAAATGAAATTTAGATTAGTCAAGAAAGGATATATACATATACGTCAAGGATCATCATTCCTTCAATGTATGAACAAGAAAGGATATATACATATATGTGAGACAATTTTCTCTGTGTGGATATGTACATTGTCTTCCTTTCACTAGTTTCACTATTACATTTGTGGTTCTTCTGGGGGTATTTCAATTGGTTCAGTCCATGACCTGCCAACTTCGGTCACAAATCTCTCTATGAGTTCTGCCCTCATCAACCTTATCTCTTGTGTGGATAATTTGGATTTGATAGGTTCATGCTTGCTATATTGTTTCATTATATAGCAGACGAAGAGGCCACAATCTAGACTGCATACAAATTATAGGTATGGTTAGTTTTAAGAAACATGCAACTGAAATTATCTTATTTATAGATGTATGAAACTTACGAATCGCTTTCTTGTTGTGGAGCATTGTTGACATACTCAAAGTCATAACTTGTGTTTTGTGAGTTAATTAATTTGAAAGAGGGTTGTGATTGAGCGTCTCTTTCAAGACAAGCTTTCAGAAAATTCTCCACGTAATCTTGCAGCAAAAAAATAATTTTTATATAAGAGAGAAATTTACGGACAAGTCAATGGGATTCTATGAAAATTATCATCACATAAAGATGATGATGGATCAGAGAAATTTGCACTCGTTACCAATTGTTTTGCATCTTTGACATATTTGTCTTCTGCATCATCCCTCCTTGGCCTCAATGAGTTGTAGAACCTCCATAAATTGTCTTGTTTGTCCAGGACAAGCAAGGTCCAGTGATTTCCATGTGTGGACTTCTCATTACCTCCAGTATTTATTGGGAAATGGAGGAACCTATAGTTCCTCCATGCTGTTTCAATATGCTTGTCAAATAAGGACATTCGAAAACTTTGATTTTCTGTCATGTTGATGAAATTCTGTGCTCAGAGAAAATCAAAAAATGGTTTTGTTAGTGACACAACTGACTTCAAGAAGTATATTAAGAAGAGAAAGTAGAAAGTAAATTCCAGAGAAAATCAAATAAAATAGTAGTAACATACTAAGCACATGGATGTGAAAAAAAATGAGGTTGGTTGTTGTTTCTCTCTGATTTGGTCAGCCAAAAGGATCTCTCCATAGCCATCAATGACCTGAAAAATATGATTTATAATTGTAATATTGTTTTATAAAGGCTGATGGAACATTGCAGAGAAACGTTGATGAAAGGGAAAGACTTACATTGTTGGCAATTTCTTTTTGCTTTATGAGGTTTCCAATGTCTTCAAAGGTAATGATATTCAACTCACTTGTCCAAATTAAAGCTCTACAAGATGACAAAGAAGGGATTGAATTGTTGTTAATGCAACATAAGTTTGTAATTTGTTGTTTGTTATGTTCTATTTTGTTTGTTGTACTTACTCAAGCCCAGACACATTTGATATGTGCTGCAAGATGTCTTTTATATGATCTTTTATCAATCTTGAAATGGGAAGAGTTTGTGGAAAGACCCAAGATTTTGTGATGTTTATAGGTTGAGGCAAGACGTATGCATCAGCATCAAGCACTTCTTTGTCCTTTGTGCTTTGCTCAACTTGTTTTGCAGCTTGTTTTGAAGCTCTAGTCACTTTCGCAACTTTCGGATATTGGAATTCTGGATCATGCTGCTTTTCCTTCCTTTCTTTTGCCTTTAAATTTTTTATCATTGAGGTTGGATCTTTTTTGACTGTAGGCAGTGAAAATATTAGGAAAAGTGAAATTTCTCTGAAGCAACAGATGATATTTCAATATGTAAATTTATTTAATTCAATATTTTGTAGTTACCATAGAGTTTCTTCTTTTGTTTCGGTTGTTGTTTGTGTGGGATTTGCTCTTGTTGGGTTGTTGGTTGTTGTTCCAGTTGCATTCCAACTATACACAGTGAAAATCAAACAAGCCCCAAAAATGGAATAAGAAAATATACAGAGAAATGAAATGAGCAGTAGAAATATAACTAATGTGTTGAGAGAGATATAACTTCCAGAGAAAATTACCAATGACAGAGAAAATTATAATAAATAGAAATTTCTCTGAGTTATGATGGCACAAGGACATAACTTTTTGTGGCTCAAGATTTTCACTGACCTTGTGGTTGAAGTTGTGTTGGTGTTCGGTATGGTTGTGTTGCTAGTTGGACAGATAGTTCTTGAACTTGTTCATGCAATTTGGCATTTTCAGTTTCAAGCTCCAAATTTGAACACCTCAACTGTTGAATTGTTTTTGCATCGTCTGCTTTTTCAACCTCCAACATCCTTAGTTTCATTCGGATTGTGCTTTCTTTTTCTTGAAGTTCTGAGTTATGTGATGTCAGGATTCTTATTGAAATATCCTTTTCAGCAAGTAATTCCATCCAATTTCTGTCTTCTTCTTTTTTAGATTGAGACAGTGCCTTCAGTCTTTGACGTAGATCAGCAATTTGGGCATCCTTTGATTCCTCAAATTCTTCAGGCTGATGCATTGTTGAGCCACAAATGCCATCATGTTGTTGGTCCATCTGCTCATTATTTTCTTCTTCATCACTTTCATCCTTGTTCTCTTCTTCTTGTTCATCTTCATCTTCATCTTCTTGTTCACTTTCTTTCTGTTCATTTTCTTCTTCATCACTTTCTTCATCATGTTGTTGGTCCATCTGCTCATTATTTTCTTCTTCATCACTTTCTTCATCATTTTCTTTCTGTTCATTTTGTTCTTTGTCTTCTGGTTCTATTTCTTCACTTTCTTTGGTGGTTTCTTCTTCTGTGCTGCTTGCTTGATGTTCTTGTCCATTGCTGGTTTCTTTGGTGGTTTCTTCTTCTTTTTGTTCATTCCCTCCATCTTCAGATGGATCTTGTAATTTCTCCTTGAATATGACAATTGCCTTTTTTAATTCTTTCTTCGTCTTTTTGCCAAGACAAAACTCCTCAGATGGGTTTTTGACTAGCTGCTTGTTATCAATCTGTAACAAGAGACTCTTTTATTAGAGAAATGTTACAAAATTCACTCAGAGAAAAAATTCAAATAAGGAAAATAAAATTCATCTAAATGATACTAATTGGAAACAAACTTCAGAGAAAATTGTATTGGGCAAGAGAAAATTAGAGGCATGGAGTTAATTGTATGGGGCAGAGAAAATTATGAAACAGTGAAATAAACAGTGTTTATAAGTTAATGTTTTACTATATTTGTGTCAGAGAAATTTGAATTCCAGTGAAAATTCATTAGAAGGGTAGAAATAAACAGTGTTAATCAAAGATGCAAGGCACACAAGTTATGGGCAGAGAAAATTACACACAAGGAGATAAAATTTGATGGGCCAGAGAAAATTATGTGACAAAGAACATAATTCAGATATTAGAGAAAATGAATCAGGGCATATAAGTTAATGTGTTACAATTGTGGTCAGAGAAATTTGGATGGGAGAGAAAATTGATTACAATGGCAGAAATAGACCAGTGGTTAACAAAGAAGAAAACAGAAATTGATATTTCAGAGAAAATTAATCTTAATCAATCAATGCACAAGGAGGGAAACAAAGCAGTAGTCAGAGAAATTTTTGAAATTTCACTGAGATTTCGGTAGCAATAGGAATCTAACCTGTCGAGGTGCAAGAGAGTGGACTGGTGTCTTCTGCAGCTGTTTCGTCAAGGTTTGAAGGTTCCACTTGGCACATCTTGGGAAGTCTGTTGTGTTACTGTCTTCTGAGTCAATGATAGTTGCATGTTCACATAGCCAATACTGTGATGAAAATGAAAGTAAATAAAATTTTGTAAACGCACAAATTTGTAAGTATGATAACTGCAAATTTGAATGGATATTATACTTACCAGCAATGCAATGACACACCCCGTAACTTTTTCTGGAGTTCTATGCAATGCCATGATAGAATCAATCAATGTTGATGTGATTGCTTCCGGCCAATCATACTGTTTCATTGATTCAAGAGGTTCCACATACTTTATAAAAACCCAACCTATTGAATTCCCACTTGTTGCAAAAAATAGGGTGAGACACAAGTACAATGTAACAATGATTGCTACATCTTTGAAGTCAGTTGGTTGCTTGCCTTTCATTACTTTGACCAAGGCATTTTTAAGAACAGGACCAGTGAGCCTTGTGTCCTTTTGGAATCTTCTCCTGAGGAATGCAGATTTTGGCTTTTTAGAGTATCTTAATGACATGGCTCCTTTACCTCCTTCCAAACCAAAAATCAAGGTCATGTCATTTGTTGTAAAGGTCAGGTTCTTCTTCCCAACTGTGAATGCTTTTGTTTTTTCATTGTAACATTGGATTATGGCAACTACATCATCATCGGATTTCCTAGATTTCTTTGGATCCATCCTTCCAGTGGTTAGAGCTTGAATCAAATACCAGAATGGGGTCTTTTGAAGCTCTAGAAGATGTTTTGAACTGAATTTAAGTGTTTGAAAGAAGGAGACGACAGATGAGAGGTTGGATCGGAATTGAATGCTGTAGTGAGCTCTCTTTCTGTGGAGTTTAATAGGTTTTTTCCCCCTTGAGCTTGAGTCTTTTGAAGTTGGGGTACTCATCTGGATGCTAGTTGCTTCATCAGCTTGGACTTGTGTGTTTTGGGAAGGAGTTTGTGGTGTTTTAGTGCTGGTTTTTGATCTTAGATGATAAGAGGACTGAGAGAGTTGTTCTTGCTTCCTTGGTGTTTCTAGTGTTTTGCTGCTGGTTTTTGATCCTAGTCCATAAGAAGACTGAGACAGTTTCTGTTTTTTGCTTGGTGTTTCCGGTGTTTCGCTGCCTTTACGTTTTGCCATTTCTAGACAATGATTAAAGCATAGAGATGTCAACATTAAATCCCAGAGAAAAATGGAAATGTCAGAGAAAATTACAGATAAGGGAGAAAATTGGAGATGCCAGAGAAAATTACAGATAAGGGAAAATTACAGAAAATTTGACATGTCAGAGAAAATCAACACAGCATCATAAACATGGGAGAGAAATTTTCAATAATTGTTTAAATTACAGATAGAAGTAAACATACCAGAGAAAATGAATGATAGAAAAAAGTAAACATGGCAAGTGAAAGAAAATTTGCATTCCACAATTAGCAAAGATAAAATAAACAAAGTAATGTAAACATGGCACTGAGAAGTATACCATATTGAAATCAAGAATTGAACAAAATAAACATACCAGAGAAAAATGCACATTCTGGAAAAAATTACACATTCTTGAGGAAATTTCCATTCCAGAGAAAATTTCAATTCATAATATTAAAATGCAAGAAAAATTTACATACACAAGCAGAGAAAATTAACCATGATAGAGACACTCAATGGAGGAAAGTGGTGCGATGTGGTCAGAGAAAATTATAAATACCAGAGAAACTTAGACAGGGGCAAGAGTGTAATTGACATTGCAGAGAAGGATACATATTCCAGAGAAATTTACAAAGCAGAGAAATTCAGAGACAAAATGACAAAACATATTCAAGAATAAGATTAAAATTCAGAGAAATAACTTTTTCTCAAAGTACATATGGCAGAGAAAATTCCAAGAAGAAACATTCATTCCAGTCCACAATATTAAAATTCCAGAGAAAATTTAAAATGACAAAGACACAAGGGAGGAAAGTGGTGCGATGTGGTCAGAGAAAATTGTAAATACCAGAGAAACTTAAGACAGAGGCAAGAGTGTAATTGACATTGCAGACAAGGATACATATTCCAGAGAAATTTACAAAGCAGAGAAATTCAGATACAAAATGACAGTAACATATTCAAGAATAAGATCAAAATTCAGAGAAATAACTTTTTCTCAAAGTACATATGGCAGAGAAAATTCCAAGAAGAAACATTCATTCCAGAGAAAATTATAAATACCAGAGAAACTTAAGACAGAGGCAAGAGTGTAATTGACATTGCAGAGAAGGATACATATTCCAGAGAAATTTACAAAGCAGAGAAATTCAGATACAAAATGACAGTAACATATTCAAGAATAAGATCAAAATTCAGAGAAATAACTTTTTCTCAAAGTACATATGGCAGAGAAAATTCCAAGAAGAAACATTCATTCCAGTCCACAATATTAAAATTCCAGAGAAAATTTAAAATGACAAAGACACAAGGGAGGAAAGTGATGTGATGTGGTCAGAGAAAATTATAAATACCAGAGAAACTTAAGACAGAGGCAAGAAAGCAATAGACATTCTAGATTAAGATAGACATTGCAATTAAAAATACATATTACAGAGAAATTTACGGAGCAGGAAAATTTATAGACAGAATTACAGAAACATGTTCAAGAATAAGATAAAAACACAAAAAATTGTTGTGAAAATAAACTTGCCAGAGAAAATTGAAAGAAGAAAATTACATTAATCAAAAATCAGAGAAATTCAAATGCCAGAGAAATTTACAGATAAAATCAAACAAACATGTTGAAGAATAAGTTCAAAATACACAGAAATAAATTTTTTCAAATGCAGGTAGCTTTTTATTACGAAATTGAAACCCTAATTTATGAAAGGTTATTATAAAATGCTATTAACTGTGTTTCCAGAGAAAATCTAGTTGTATTGTAGAAAAACTGACCAGAGTTAGGATGAAACTTAAATGATGAGCTGATATGGTCCGCGATGAAGATGCGACGTGACGAAGATGGACTGAGATGATGATGAGCCGTGAAAACGAAGCTTTAACGTAGGTCAGAGAAATTTGTGAGGAAGGAATGGGAATGATTTTTGGAGAGGATAACGAAGCTGTAATGTCGATGGTGCAGATGATGTTGAAACCCTAATTCTACTGGTCTCCTGTTCGTGAAGATGCTGGATGTTTGGAATGTAACTGAGACGTCGGAATGAGTTTGGTTCTGTGTTGATTTTGGCGAGGGTATTTTGGTCCACAAAATAATTAAAAACGCGCGCCAAGTTGTTTCAGGGACGTGAGGCATCACTATCTTTTTGTGTGTCCTTTAGCCTCTAAATTGTTATTATTAGGGACCTTAAAAAAAAATCCTCTAAAGATAAAGATTAAATAATTGATTTACATAATTAAAATAATAAATTTAGATATATGTATATATGATTTATTAATCTATATCTATTATAAAAAAAACATATATATCCAAATCTTTGTTTTGGTTTAATAAAACAAAACAAAAAGCTCGAATTTTTCACAGCGCCATGAAGCTATTGGACAATTCTGTTCTTCTTCTTGTTGGAAATGGTAGAAAAATTCTGGGTAAAACCAAAATTTTTTTCTCAAGTTTGGTCTATTTTTTAGGTGGACCCCGAGCATCGTTTTACTTGGGTCAAAGTGGTAACGCGTTCTATGCCGCGTTGTGATTCACGTGGTATATTTGGTTGCTCAAAACCATTACCGAGTGAATGGGAAATTGAAGCCAAAGTGTGCTCCATGGAAATGGAGTTTTGGTGAAAATTCCTTAAGGTTGTAAATTGGCTTGTCCCACATTATTTGGTGGGAAGTTTTGAAAGGGTTTATAAGGCTTGGGTGAGATACTTGGGGTGTGCTCCAAGGGGTACCCAAGTGTTTTAGAATGAGAGGTTATGGGCTAGACCCATTGGACCCAAAAATCACCACGCGCGCGCACCGCCGTCCGTCCGTCCGGGCGGGCTGGGCTTGGGCTTGGGCACTGGTGTGTGATTGGGTTGGGCCAAAAACATTTGAATTTAATTTTATTTTTTGGTAAAATAAAATCCAGAATTTAAATTAAACTGATTTGGATTTTCTATACATCCAAACAGGGCCCTTCCCATTTTTGCTATCTGTTTCAATTGTTAACAGATTCAAATCTGTTTGAATTCAAAACCAACAAGTATCATACCTGTTCAATTTAAAACCAAGAGCCACCTTTACATCTATAAATAGGACCACCCTCATTTGATGTTATTAATTCAGAAATTTCATATTTCACCTCTGCTAATTATATTCTTTATCTTGCTGCATTTTATTTCTGAAAGAAAGAGTGTAAACACTTAGTGTGTTCGTAAGGCAAACAATTTGTAGTGCTGCTATTGTTTGTGGTAAGATCATTTCATCCTGGGAGATAGACGTCCAAATTCTGAAAGCACCGTGGAGAGGACGAATCTGTCTTAAGGACACAGTGTCAAACACTGGACTTGATTAGAAAATAATTCAAACAAATTAAATCAAATAAGTTATTTAATTTATTTTCAGTGTTGTTTTTATTTATTAAAATCATATTTAAATTTTGTTTTTGTAACAAAATAAAATTTGTTTTTATTTATTTATTTTTATTTCGAGTTTGATTTTTGTAATCAAATAAATTCTCTCATTTTCTTTATTTCTTTAAATTCTAATTGTTATTGTGTACACAATAGAATTAAATCTTTTAAATACAGTGAAGATTGTCCTACAATCTTAAGACAGAATTAATTTTTGGTATCTTCATTGTATTTAATTTTCTGTGTTTTCAAACTAATATTCTGGTTGGAAAAACAAATAGTGATTTATTCTATATGACAGATAGTAGTAATATACTGTCTCTTTTCTTTGACAACTAGTAGTAATATACTGGTGTCATTAACAATTGCAGAATATTATTTGGTGTTACAGAAAATTATTTTGGTATTTTATTTTTCTAGTTTAAGTAACAAGGAAAATAAAATTATATTATTTTCTAGTTTTAGTAACAAAGAAAATAAAATTATTTTGTGTTTTATTTTATTTTCTGGTTTTAGTAACTAGAAAATTATTTTGTGTTTGTTCTGATTTTTGTAATTAGATAGTTTTGTGATATTTTATTTTCTAGTTTCAGTAACAAGGAAAATAAAATTACAGTATTTTCTAGTTTTAGTAACAAGAAAAATAAAATGATTTTGTGTTATAATTTATTTCTGGTTTAAGTAACTAGAAAATTAATTTGTGGTTTGGTTTTCTAATTTTTGTAATCAGATATTATTTCGGTATTTTATTTTACTAGTTTTAGTAACAAGGAAAATAAAATTATTTTGTATTGTAATTTATTTTCTGGTTTTAGTAACTAGAAAATTAATTTTGTTAATCAATCATGTAACTTTGTGACTCGGTCACGATCTGTTAATTTTGTAAGTGACTTATGGTTTCGTTTGGTAGACCACTTATTTTTTAACCATTTGTGAAAATGTGTTAATTATTTTGACTTTATCATAATTCATCGTGAGTATACATGGAAGAATTTGTTTCTAGAGTAAAATATTAGTTTTACAAACTAATTTTATTTTTATTATAATGTGGATTCATAGTCTTGAATTGTTTCTGTACTTGAATCGGAATATATATATATATATATATATTCACAAGAACATTTTAATGCATATTTAATTTGTTTATTTATGTACAAATCAAACTTATTAAATGTAGGTATGTTTTGTCATTTTGAAATTTAAAATTTAAATGCGTTGGATTTTATTTATGAGTTGAGAATCTTTTTATTTCATGATGCAAGTGATGGGATCGTGCATGATTAATTTATTTTGTTAATTCATTATTTTTAGTTGATGCGTTTGATATGAATGTATGATATCAACTCAAGTTATTTCTTAACAATAATTTCAAGTGATTTGGAATGATAAATTGTTATGTCGATTTTGGACATAAGCAGGTTAATTTGAATATTTCTAATCAATTTTGAATGGGTGTTTAAACACCAGAGAAATTTAAACATGAAGATGTATGTAATTATATCGGTCCGTTTAATTGGGAAGTAATTTAAGAAATCTTTTATGTTGATTATTGAATTATGTGACATGAGATGTCATTAATAATTATTTTACTTGCATAGTAGAATTTGTTAAACCATGAACCATTTTATTAATATGGGGGTGTATCTCTTGCATTAGTTGAGATAATTTAATTTTCTTCTGTCACAAATATTTTTATGACAGTGACATTTATTTGATATTGAGTTGCAAGAATGTATACAATCAAATGGGTTTTTGAATTGTTTGATTCTTAGGAAAATTTTTTTATGAGGATATGATTTTGTCAAAACATTAATTCTGACTTGAGTAGTCATAATTATTTTGGTTTTTTCTTGAATTTATTTTAAAATTCATTGATTTATATTAGAAGTGATCGGGGTGGTGAATATGATGCACCATTAAATGAATTTTGTGCACAACATGGCATTATTCACCAAACTACAGCCCCTTATTCTCCACAGCAAAATGGAATTGCTGAAAGGAAGAATAGAACCCTAAAAGAAATTATGAATGCCATGTTACTAAGTTCAAGCTTACCACAGAACTTGTGGGGGGAAGCAATATTGTCTGCAAATTATGTTCTTAATAGAATACCCCACAAGAAAACTAATAGCATTCCTTATGAATTGTGGAAAGGTCGACCACCTTCCTATAAATACTTAAAAGTGTGGGGGTGTTTGGCAAAAGTTGAAGTTCCTGTTCTTAAAAAGACTAAGATTGAACCAAAAATAGTAGACTGTGTGTTTATTGGTTATGCTCAGAATAGTAGTTGTAGACGCGCCCGCGTGGGGGCCTCGCGCTACAGTTCGGACTCGATTTGTGTCACGGTTCTTAATCTGAACCAAAGAGTCCAAATCTGGCAAATTGTTTGAGAAAACAGATTTTTTTGAAAAAGTAGTGCCAAACATGGACTGCTTTGCCAGATACAGAGTCGCCACCTAAATATTTTTAAAATGGGGAAATTTAGGAAACCCTGACTCGGTGCCGAAGGCCACATGTCCGTCATCACCGGAGTTATCTCGGCTCGGGAGCTTGGGTACGATCGGGGAAGGTCAGCTATGAGCACCCCCTTTCGCCCGGTCCGAAGACCGGCCTCTACTAACCGTGATATCCGTTTTTGAAAACTTTATGTGTTCTTAAACCAATTGTTAGTCTAGAATTACTATGTTATGCGCGCAGCAAACAAGTATAGACTAAATCGCCCAAGTTGGAATAAAAACATTTCATGTTTGTTTTGAAAATGGTTTGCTACTCGCAAGCAGGCTAAAATGCAGGTTTTGCCACCCTCAAGTGGGCTTTTAGAAAAGATGGTTTTGCCACTATCTAGTGGGCTTTAAAATTCACAGTTTTAATGTGTTATCCCAATTTAAGCAATTCGACCTCCATCCACAGGCATTCAAGCAGTTATGTCACATAAGCAGCTAGCCTCATGGTAATCATACTGTCATGTTAACATTCACACACATGCGAGATGCTAAAGCATAAATACTTACATCGTACTCCGTGCCAAAACAGTAAACTAGTTAGCAAACATGCATGTCCTAGTTCATGTTAAAAAATGGCTAATGCATCACATGCAAAAATGCAATCTAGGCAGGCTCGGCTAACCTAAGCATGGCATATGAAATGCTACAAGTAACATGTATTCAATTTGGAATTGAAAAGTACAATGTAGTTTGTATGATGTACCGAGCCTGGTGCATGTCAACAAATGCATGAATGCATGCATGCATAGCATAAGGTATGCTAAAATAAATGTGCCCTAATCTACCATCATAAGCAGGTAAATAAAAGGGAGAAAGAAGTGGGGGTTGGAAGGCATACACACACGCACCCACACTTATTACAAGTTTGCCCTCACTCGGAGGGACCGAATAAATATTACAAATTAATTAACTACGCAAGCTAATTAAATATTACAAATTGCCTAATTTAATTAACAAATTAAAATAGACTAAGAAAAGCAGTAAATGCCTCGGGAAATGCGCCGCCATGCGCAAGCTGCCTCTGTTTTCTTTCCTCTGCTCCTCTGGAGGCTGTCAAAACCTCAGGGTTGCATCCCTGGACACTGGGGAGTGCCACCGGCTGAGTAGAATTGCCACCGGCAGTGCGGTGTAGCCACCGGCACAAGATGAATCCATCGGCTGCTTGTTTACTGCCGGTCGGCAATATATACTGCCGGTCGGCAAGGAATGTCTGCAGAACCTGCAATTGACAGCAACAGAGTGCAAAGCAAAGCATGGCAGCACAATTCAAGGCATATATGCACCATTCATGTCCCTTATCATGGTAACGACTCAAAGGGGCATGTGCCTCGATTCTCGGACCACCAATCGCGCATTTCCATGCATGATGGCCCAAGGAATCAAGTATGCAACTTTCATGTCAAATGAAATGCAAACCAATCAAACAAACTAAAGCCCAACCTCTATCACATGATCAAGAGGCAAGGCATGCATGCCAATGCAATGCAACCTAGGCATACGAGCTAAGGATGCAACATGCCGATACAAGCAAACATGCAAGGTGAGCATGCAAATAAGCAAGGGATGGTCTTAAACATGAATTAGGCAGCTCTAGTTAGGCCCAAAACAGTGGCCATAATATGAAAATGAAGTGCCTCGAAACGCGTGCACACGGGCACGCAAACCGAGGCAATGGCATATGCAATGCAATGGCTAAAACGGCATATAGAATGCGACATGGACTTATACTAACATGAGAGAGCCTCAGCCACACTCACATAAGAGGCCGATGAATGAAAATGGAGTGCCTCGAAATGCGTGCACACGGGCACGCAAACCGAGGCAATGGCATATGCAATGCAATGGCATGGAAATGATATGAAAACATGCCAATGGGATTTCAGCAGCAAAATGAGGGGCAAAATAGCCCCGAAATGAGGCGAAAGTACGCCCGATGCATGGAATTCCTCCCGAAATGCGAAATTAGGCACCCGAAATGGCTTACAGCTATACAAAGCATGCATAATATGGACATGGAGCATGAAGACAGAAGCAAGACAGCTCTGAGACAAGCATTTTTACAGTTTATGACATGGCCAATCAGCAAGCAAAGATGGGGCTAAAATGGCATACAAAAACGGCCCTAAACATGCGATTATGAAGCAACTCACAGCTGCTGTCCCCAAACATGTTAGGGTCCTTCAACAACATTGAATAGGGGCCTAAAATATGCACATTTACAGTTCATGGCAAGGCTCAAAAACAGATACAAGCATGGCAAACAATTTATGCAAGATTAAGGCCACAAGAGGGCTATAACATGAAGTACACAAAATATTCATCAAACAGCCAAAGACCCTTAATAAAACATGACAAGGGGGTCAAAATATGGCTGTTTTGAGTTCGGACCTCAGCCCAAAAACAGCAACATCAGGGGCTGCCAAGACATACAAAAATGGGACCAAAAAGAGGATATAAAGGGAAGTACAACATGGAAGTCCCAAACAGTGTTGAGCCCTTCTTCAATGTTGAAGAAGGGCTCAAAATAAGCCTATCTTCAGTTTACATCAGGCTCAAAACCAGATTACACATAGGCCAAAAATAACATGCAAGATTAGGGCCTAAATGAGAGATAAAGAAGGAAGTGCTAGCTACTATCCTCAAACAGCAAGAGGTCCTCAATCAAACATGAAGAGGACCTCAAAATATGATGATTTGAAGTTTAGGTCGGAGCCCAAAAGTGCAAGCAACTATGGCTTAGATATGAAGCAAAAAAAGGCTAGAAAAGGGAAGATGAGGACTCACCCTTGTAGACCAATGAACCAGCACCTCTTGGACCAAGTTTAGGTGCTCCTAAGCTCTGGAGAACAGCCTCAAGCTGTTGGAATAGGCGTTGGATGCCTTATGCTATGAGTTGATGAAGAAATGGCCCAAGAACAAGGGTGTTTGATGGTTGAATGGGAGAGATATAGAGAGAGATGGAGGTTTGTATGTATGTATATCAGATATATATGGTATATCTCTGGTTTTTTTGCCTCAAGTCTCTAACCTAAACAAAGGAGGAGGAGAGGTGCTTATATAAGCAATGCTAAGCTTCTAAGACAAGCTTCAAAGGGTCAAAGGGGTTCAAGGCTTATTGGAGAAGCTTGGACAGCTGGTAGGCTTCTTGAGGAAGCCAAGAAAAGGGGTCAAGGCTTCCTCAAGAAGCCTTGAGCAAAGGGTGCAAGAAAAGGGGCCAAAGGTGTGCAAAGGGTGCAAAACAAGCACACATGCACGTGGGGGATCAATTCTGTGCATTCCAGCTGGCACAGCTGGAATCCACTCAATCTGCAGAATGCTTCGGAAGGTCGTCGGCTAGCAAAAATTGCCGGTCAGCACAAAAAAGTGCCGGTCGGCACAATAAATGGCCGATCGGCACAATAAATTGCCGGCCGGCACAAACAGAGTGCCGATGGGTGGCCGGTGAGGTCAAAAAAGTGCCGGTGGATGTCCAGATTGAAGCCCCGGAAGTTAGCTTTCCAATGGCGCAAACCTTGCATTAAAATTCCTTCTGTGCAAAAAGTTATGCCCTTTTCCGTGAAGCCGCGCAGATTCGATCCAACCGGGATGATGCCCGACTTCAACTGATCATATCTCCCCCACCCGGACTTGGCTCTAGGAGATTCTTGAGTGCAAAATGAAGCCCCAGAAGTAAGCTTTCCGACGGTGGTGGCTCCATAGCTAAACTCCAAGTGTAAAGATAGATAAGCCCGATTCAGCGAGGGCTGCTCGACTTGCTTCTACCCGGATTCATGCCGAACTTTTCCCAGACCAGTTTTCTCCTCTCCTTTCCTCTTTTCTTCAACTTCAAATCCCTAAACAAAGTGTTTTGAAGGATTTGCCTCTCTCCTTGCCAAAGAAATTGAATCTTTGCCCTGCACATCTCTCAACACCGAGCAAACCATCAGTGGTGCCCAAGTCTTAAGGGCGGTCAAAAATGGGGTGTCTACAGTAGTGCATATCGGTTTTTTGACTTATAAATCAGAAATACCTGATATAAATGTGAACACTATTATAGAGTCAAGGAATGCTGTGTTTTTTAACATGTCTTTCCTTATAAGAAATGACAGGAATTAAGTTCACAGAAAAGAACTTATGATTGTACACAAAGTCAAGAGACTAATGGCAATCAAACACAAGAGCCTAGTAATAGTCTCGACCAACAGGATTTAACTAATGATGAACCAAGACGAGGTAAGAGAGCGAGAACATCAAAATCCTTTGGTCCAGATTTTCTGACATACTTGTTAGAAAATGAACCTCAAAGCTTTAAGGCAGCAATGACAGGTCCTGAAGTACCTTTGTGGAAAGAGGTTGTTAATAATGAAATTGAATCTATTATGTAAAATCATACTTGGGAATTGGTGGATCTTCCACCAGGTTCTAAACCTCTTGGATATAAATGGATATTCAAGAGAAAAATGAAAGCAGATGGTTCAATTGACAAGTATAAAGCAAGACTTCTTGTTAAAGGTTACAGACAAAAGGAAGGTCTGGACTATTTTGACACATATTCTCTTGTGACAAGAATGACATCCATTCGCATGCTTATTTCTATAGCAGCGTTGTTTAAATTAGAAATACATCAAATGGATGTTAAGACAGCTTTCTTAAACGGTGATCTAAATGAAGAGATCTATATGAAGCAACCTGAAGGGTTTGTAGTATCAGGACAAGAAAAGAAAGTGTGTCGACTTGTAAAATCCCTTTATGGATTAAAACAAGCACCTAAACAATGGCATGAAAAATTTGATCATGCAATGCTTACTAATGGGTTTAAGATAAACGAATGTGACAAATGCGTCTATGTTAAAAACACTGACCAAGGATATGTCATAGTTTGTCTTGATGTGGATGACATGCTTATCATTGGAAGCAGTCAAAACATGATCAAATCAACTAAGCAAATACTTAACAAAAGATTTGATATGAAAGATATGGGGGTCGCAGATGTTATATTAGAAATGAAAATTACTAAAACATCTGACGGTTATGCATTATCTCAATCTCATTATATTGAGAAAATTTTTGATAAATTTATCAAGGATGATTTGAATTTAGCTAGAACACCTGTAGACATCAGTCTTTATTTATCGAAAAATAAAGGTGATGCAGTGTCTCAGTTAAAATACTCCCAAATCATTGGAAGCCTAATGTACCTAATGAATTGTACTTGTCCTGATATAGCTTATGCTATCAGTAAATTAAGTAGGTACACTAGTAACCCTGGAGAAGACCATTGGAAAGCGATCATTCGGGTTCTTAGATTTCTAAAATTTACTCGTGATCATGGTTTGAACTTTACTCGATATCCAGCAGTACTCGAAGGTTATTGTGATGCCAATTGGATATCGGATACTAAAGATTCAAAATCCACTAGTGGATATGTCTTTACTCTAGGAGACGCTGATGTTTCTTGGAAATCCACGAAACAAACTTGCATCGCACGATCCACAATGGAATCCGAGTTCATTACTTTGGACAAAACAGGTGAAGAAGCAGAATGGCTTCGTCACTTCTTAGAAGACATTCCAATGTGGCCAAAACCTGTGCCAGCTATTTGCATTCATTGTGATAGTCAATCTGCAATAGGCAGGGCACAGAATCATATGTATAATGGTAAGTCATGACATATTCGTCGTCGACATAATACCGTAAGGCAATTGTTGTCAAACTGAATAATCTCAATAGATTATATAAAATCTAAAGAGAATATTGCGGATCCGTTAACAAAAGGTTTGACAAAAGAGCTAGTGTATAGTTCATCAAAGGGGATGGGATTAAAGCCTATTACATAAGAGTCGTCATAATGGTAACCCTACTTATATGACTGGAGATCCCAAGAACTAAGTTTAAAGGGACAACTAAATTATGTATGGCTCACCAGAAATCACCAAGGGATTAAAAATTCCCTACCCATTCTTATGGTAAGAGTGATATCTGCAACATATGTTGTCTGCAGGGGTATAAGGATAAGCTTTGCTTTTAATGATTACTTATATCTTGGTTAAGGCATAAAATCAAGTTGAGTATAAGGAGATACTCACAATAAGAATCACCTATATGAGTGTTGAATTGGGGCCGGTTCTATAAGAATGAACAGGCTAAATTCTCTAGAAACACTTATGAAAACCAGGTGCGTTCAAGGCCAAAATGAACACAACAGTGAGAACCACGATGTGTTAAAAGATATTTTGTGTGAAATCTATTGTCTTGGCTTACACAAACGGCTGAACAATTCAAGGCATCGCGTCCATTGGTTAGCCAGTAAGTCCGATAGGTTATCACTAGGGAAGGTTCAAGGCCGAAAACTACCTATCCTGATGCAAGATATTTTCGACTTATACTCTTTCGTTAAAGTCTGCATATTGTTGCATTTCCGTTGTCATCAAATTCCATTCATGTGGGGGATTGTTGGAAATGGTAGAAAAATTCTGGGTAAAACCAAAATTTTTTTCTCAAGTTTGGTCTATTTTTTAGGTGGGCCCCGAGCGTCGTTTTACTTGGGTCAAAGTGGTAACGCGTTCTATGCCGCGTTGTGATTCACGTGGTATATTTTGTTGCTCAAAACCATTACCGAGTGAATGGGAAATTGAAGCCAAAGTGTGCTCCATGGAAATGGAGTTTTGGTGGAAATTCCTTAAGGTTGTAAATTGGCTTGTTCCACATTGATTTGGTGGGAAGTTTTGAAAGGGTTTATAAGGCTTGGGTGAGATACTTGGGGTGTGCCCCAAGGGGTACCCAAGTGTTTTAGAGGGAGAGGTTATGGGCAAAATGGGCTAGACCCATTGGACCCAAAAATCACCACACGCGCGCGCGCCGCCGCCGTCCGACCGTCCGGTCGGGCAGGCTGGGCCTGGGCTTGGGCGCAGGTGCGTGGTGTGTGATTGGGTTGGGCTTCTAATCTTTTTGGGCCAAAAACATTTGAATTTAATTTTATTTTTTGGTAAAATAAAATCCAGAATTCAAATTAAACTGATTTGGATTTTCTGTATATCCAAACAGGGCCCTTCCCGTTTTCAAACAGAAATAAACTAGTTTGGAATTAGTGCACACCCAAACAGGGCCCTTCTCATTTTTGCTATCTGTTTGAATTGTTAACAGATTCAAATCTGTTTGAATTCAAAACCAACAGGTATCATACCTGTTCAATTTAAAACCAAGAGCCACCTTTACATCTATAAATAGGACCACCCTCATTTGATGTTATTAATTCAGAAATTTCGTATTTCACCTCTGCTAATTATATTCTTCATCTTGCTGCATTTTATTTCTGAAAGAAAGAGTGTAAACACTTAGTGTGTTCGTAAGGCAAACAATTTGTAGTGCTGCTATTGTTTGTGGTAAGATCATTTCATCCTGGGAGATAGACGTCCAAATTCTGAAAGCACCGTGGAGAGGACGAATCTATCTTAAGGACACAGTGTCAAACACTGGACTTGATCAGAAAATAATTCGAACAAATTAAATCAAGTAAGTTATTTAATTTATTTTCAGTGTTATTTTTATTTATTAAAATCAGATTTAAATTTTGTTTTTGTAACAAAATAAAATTTGTTTTTATTTATTTATTTTTATTTCGAGTTTGATTTTTGTAATCAAATAAATTCTCTCATTTTCTTTATTTCTTTAAATTCTAATTGTTATTGTGTACACAATAGAATTAAATCTTTTAAATACAGTGAAGATTGTCCGACACTTCTTACCCTCTAATTAACAGGCCTTACATGATGATGAATTCATAGGGTACTCTAATAGGTGATTTTGGCATTTCGACGAATGAGTTACAAGATGGAAAGGCCAGAGATTCAACAACAAACTCTCTAGAGTCACTTGATTGCTTACTTTTAGCAACCAACAACAACACCGATACATCAGCTGGAGATGATCATGGGATCTCCATAATATTTTCACTATTCAGGCATTTTCACTCCCATTCTTCTTCTTCCCCTCCAATTAACAGGCCTTACATGATGATGAGCTCATTGGGTACTCTAATGGGTGATTTTGGCATTTTGACGAATGGGTTACAAGATGGAAAGGCCAGAGATTCAACGACAGACTCTCTAGAGTCACTTGATTGCTTGCTTTTAGCAATCAACAGCGACACCGATACATCAGTTGGAGATGATCATGGGATCTCTATGATATTTCCATTATTCAGGCATTTTCACTTCCTCTCCTTGTAATAAAATATAAAATAAAAATAAAATAATAAAATATTTATTTATATCCATATTTACATATCCATCACCCACAACTCCTACATCTATATTCATTCATATCCATGACCTATACCTCCTATAACTCCTACACGCACATTTCTGTATTCAGTTTATTTTATATTTTACTCAAATTCAATCAATCTCTTTCATCTATCCATTTTTATTTTCTTTTATCTACCTATTGTTTCTCAGACTAACTCATCCTTTTCATTATTATATTTTGCAAGTTTGATGATCTGCGAAAATCATATTATCTTCTCCATTATTACGTTTTCTAAGTTTGATGATCTGTAAAAAATTATTACAAGGTTGGTGTAATATGATTTCATACTTTATATCTTTGTGTAAATATATTTTTTTTCCTAATATTTTTCAATTCATCTACACATCTTTTCATATTCTCCATTTTTATGCTCCTAATACTATTTCTTATTTTATATGCATTTTTTTCAATGTTTATTATTTGTGTGTACATATTTCTTTTTTCCAATATTTTTCAATTTATTTACACATCTTAATCATATTCGATTTGTTTTCTTTTTCCTAAATATTTTTCAGTTCATCCACACATCTTTTCATCTTCTCCATTTTTATACTCCTAATATTATTTCTTACTTTATATGCATTTTTTCAGTGTTTATTACTTTTGTGTGTATATATTTTTTTTCTCAATATTTTTTAGTTTATGTACACATCTTTTTATCTTCTCTATTATTACATTTTGCATAGTTTGGGCTTACTTTCTTTTTAATTTGTGGTTTGCATTTGTTCTTGAATTTAATCAAATTTGATTTATTTCTTCTTCAACTTTTATAAATCCTTTTTTTTACATATCAAAAATAGTTCACCTAAATTCAAGAAAATTAGATGTCTATCACATAACTTAAATAAATTAACATAAATCTCACTCTCAATTAAATAAATTAATAAAAAAATATAAACCTGCAAATATGTTTTCAATGTCTGTCACGCTATTTTTCTAAAAAAAATTCACAAAGTCTAAACCCACAAAATATATATCTATATATAAATTACAAATATTCAATGTCTATCATATTATTTAAAAAAAAAAACTCACGAATATTTGTAAATTAAAAACATATATACAAATTATAAATATCTAATGTCTATCATGTTATTTAAAAAAAAAAAAAAATCCACGAGTCTTATTCATACAATTTACGCATGGATATCCATCACCCACAATTCACTCAATCAGATATCTATCACGTAAAATTCAATACAAATCCACAAAAAATACTGCTTTGTGTTTATTTTGTAATTTAAAAAAAAAAATCTTAAAGTAAATCTAAATAGAATTCTCTTTTTCCTTTGTGCCCCCCCTCCCATGTACAACAATAATTTGGTTATGTTATCTTTTTCTTATTTTAAAATCATTGTGTTATAATTTTTTTACAAAAAGTTACATTAGCTCCTCAATAGATGGATGTTGTATAGTAGATTTTTAAATTTTTTTTTTAATATATCTACAATAAACAATGATACTTATTGAGATTTTTTTACTCATTATCTTTTGTATTTCAGGTACCATTGAACTTGCTTATCTTATTCTTTATGTAATTGTATGTCAAATGTGTTGAATTCATTATGCAGATAAATATACAGCCTCCTCTAAATTTGCGTCATAGATATCATTTGGCCATGTAAAATGCCATAAATAAATTTCAAACTGTACTACATAAAGAGAATTTACCAGTAGAAAATATTGATGATTGGAAAATCAAAATATGTTGGGCAATGCAAAAATTAGGGAAAAAAATAAGTGAAAAATATTTGATAGAAACAATATTACCATTGAGCTAGAATAAAGAAAAGGGAACAAATTTTGAAAAATTTATATAAACACTTCTCATAAGGTAATATATTTTCTTCTCTTTTTTTTGTTTTTTTTTTTTTTTTTTAAGTTCATTTGTATGTAAAAAAATGATAACATTTTTTTTTTCTTCTTCTTATTTTTTTTAGCAGGCACTTTCTAGGGCATTTGGACATGATGCGCAATATTTATTGAGTTTTAATTTATCAAATATAGATAGATTTAATTTATGACATTCAGTTTATTATTAGTTTTTTTAGGATATATATGTTTTAAATATTCGGTTCATTGAGAAACATCTTATTTATTGTTAATTTCATCAATTAGAAATCAAATTTATTATTTCAAGAAAAATATATCAGTTGGATGATTATAATATTTTGTAAATATTTATTTTGAAGTATTATTGTCTTTACTTATGAAATTTGAAAAGATGATCCGTATGTATTATGATTATAATTTTATGATTTAAATTAAAATTTAATACATTATTAAAAAATTTATACATCATTAAATCAATCTTGTGCATAGAATGGGTTTACACTAGTCACACAATACACACTTGTAAATCCCCACAACCGATATTTTCTCTTTTTTCAAACCCAACACATATCCTGTCAATTCGAGGAGAATTATGCAGTCAAGGATACCAACATTGGGATTGGATCTTAATTACCGGCAATGGAAAAGATGCCCTTCAACTTGAAAGTATTATATATATATATATATATATAAATATAAATTTTAAGATAAATTATAAATATATTCTTAAAATTTATTTAAAGCATAGATTATTTTTATAATTTAAAAAATTACAAATATTCCTTATTAGAATTTTTTATATAACAAAATTAATTAAAAAAATAAAATTCATAATTAATCACTTATACAATAATAAAATTACTTAAATTATTAATTGAAACGTATTTTTAATATCATTAAAAATTATTAATTAAATTAATAATTTGTTAATAGAATGAGCGATTTGTTATGAAATTAGAAACCTTAAAGGGTGAAATGTAATTTTTAAAATATGAGGAACGATTTATATTTTAATCAAATTTCAAAAAGTATATTTGTAATTTATCCTAAATTTTAATAATTTATATCACATTTGTTCTTTTTCTTTTTCATGGCCCACTTAGAGTGACAAAAAAAAAAAAAAAAAAAAAAACCTTATCATCACGAAAGTGAGCCATTTTTCTTTATGAGTAATGCTAGACACCCCAAATATTTCACCAAAAATTTTACCAAATGTCTCACATGGGTGTGACCCATACAAGACATTTAATAAAACTTTTGGTAAAATTTTTGAGATCTCTAGCATTTTTGTTTCTTTTCTTGGTTTCATAGGCGCAAGCGTCCCTTGCATATTTATTTTTCTTTTCTTGGTTTCATACGCACATGCGTCCTCCGTGTACAACAAAATAACAGTGGCAAAGATGCCCTTCAACAAGGATACCGACGCTGGGATTGGATCTCATAGGCAATGGCAAAGATGCCCTTCAACAAGTCCCTGGAAAGTCCCTTGCCATTGTTTCGAAGAAACCATCCATATTGGCTTAAAACTTAAATTAAGGTCAAGTTTGAAAAGTTTTAAAAAAGTCAAAAAGTTATTCAAAAAATTAAAAAGTTATCACTATTCATTAAAAGTCAATAATTACGGCTGCACAATTCACAATACTAATTTTCTCTTACACATTGAAGGCCTAATTTAGGCTAAAATTCACAAAAAAAACAAAATAGGCTAAAATAGCTAATAAGATAAAATATCACATCAAACCCATAATCATTTCACTTTTTCTCTCACAAACATCACATCCAACTATGAAAAAATCCAATCATCTTCCCAAACACAAAAATTTTAGCCTACTAAAATAGCCAAAAACTAAAATAGCCTACTAAAATAAAAACTTCCCAAACGAAGCCATTAATTTATACAATTTTTTAATACACATTTTTTCATAAAAAGTCAAAAAGTTAAACGAAATATTCATATTTTTAACCTCAATTTTTTAGTCTAAAAAGACAAAAAAATACACTTATTTAGGACATCCCAAACATCCCCTAATTCACTTTTCTTTTTCAATCAAAGTTCTTTGTTGTTCGAAGTAATTAAGCCCTTACATTTTCCACCTTCTTGAGATCAAACCACCCAAATTCAATATGTATACAGAGTGTACAAAAGAACATAACCGCCAAGGATGGTTGATGTTGTTGTCTCTTCCGTAGTGTGGAGACTTGGTGGTCTTCTCATTGATCAAGTAATTTTTTTGCAAGGAGTGAGAGATGAAGTCAACTATCTGAGAACCAAATTGGAATACATGTTGTGTTTCTTGAAAGATGCAGAAGAAAAACAAGATCAAGACAGTAGGATACGCAAATGGGTATCCGATATTAGAGATGCTACTTACCAAGCCGAGGATATTATTGACAAGTTTATTCTCAAAGTTGAAGAATGAGGGATTCCCAAAAGGACAGGGTTCAAAGCTTGCCTCAGAAAGTACTTTTGCATCTACAAACAAGCAAACAAGTATGGGACAGGTAAGGAGATTCAAGAATGGAAGAATAGACTCGATGAAATCGATCGAAATCATGAAATTTTCAAGATCAGAAATATCTAAGCTGCTGGGGAGGGATCAAGTAGCATGAATGAGATATTCAAGCAACTACGAAGGACAACACCTTATGAAGACGACCAACATGTTGTGGGCTTCACGAAGGATGTTGAATTACTGACATCTAAACTTCTCCAAGAAAGGCCCCATCAATGTGTGATTTCGATTGTGGGCATGGGCGGTTTGGGTAAGACGTCCTTAGCTCGAAAACTTACAACTCTGGCAGTGTTGGAGATGAATTTAAGTGTAATGGTTGGGTTTCTGTATCCAAGGATTACAACATCCAGAATCTTCTTCGAAGAACAATAAAATCTTTCAAGATGCCAACCACCAAAGATGAATTGGAGATATTGGAAAAGATGGAACCAGCAGATTTGGAGTGGCATTTACGTGAGTTGCTGAAAGAAAGTCGACACCTGGTGGTGATTGACGATGTATGGGATACAGATGCTTGGGCAAGCTTGAGGAGAGCCCTCCCAGACAACAAGAAAAGAAGTAGAGTAATTATCACCACTCATAAGAAAGTTGTTGCCGAGAGTTCTGGTGAGAGAAAATTTGTCCATGAGCTTCCATTTCTACAAGAAGAAGAAAGTTGGGAATTGTTTTGTAAGAAAGTGTTTCCGGACTATGATGGGGTCAACGATAAAACAAGTCATTGCCCTCCAAGCATGGAAAAATTGGCAAGAGATATGGTCAGAAAATGCCGTGGCTTACCGCTAGCCATAGCCGTTTTGGGTGGGCTATTGTCAAGAAAACATCCTGATGAGTGGCCCCAATTGCAGGGCCGCTTTTGGCGACATGTAAGCAGTGACGACTTTGAAAGCCATGACTTGACTCATGTCATACAAATATTGGCTTTAAGTTTCAACGATTTGCCTCATCACTTGAAGTCGTGCTTTCTTTATTTGGGGTTGTTTCCTGAAGATTTTAAAATTGATGCAGTGAGACTTATACGGTTATGGGTGGCAGAAGGTTTCATACAAGAAGCAGAAAGAGAAACGTTAGAGGAGACAGGTGCAGAATATCTAAATGAGCTGATTGACAGAAATTTGATTCAAGTAGCTAAAAGAAACTGGATGAGAATTGTAAGATGCCGAATGCATGATCTTCTTCGAGATTTTGCAATTGAAAAGTCGAAGGAGTTAAATTTCTTTCATATCTATGATGGAAATGCTTATTCCGCACCATCTCCCTGCAAACATCGAAGACTAGCTTTTCATAGTTGTGGATTAAGAAGGTTTGATTCCTTTGATCAGTCATCAAATTTGCATTTACGAACCCTTTTGTTCTTCAACTCGGGATTTGAATTCACCGAAATAGGAGAGTTACAATTTCTGTACAAAAAGTTGAGATTGTTGAGAGTGTTAGATCTTGAGATATTCAATCTTTCCCAAGAAACAGAGCATATAAGGTTACTTGATGCAATAGAGAAGTTCATTCACTTGAGGTACTTGAGGATAAGTGGCTCCAAAATAAATAAGATTCCACCATCCGTAGGTAACTCGCAAACCCTACAAACCCTGGAATTTTCCGGATGTGATAGGCCAATTATTATGTTACCAGATGAGATATGCAATGCAAAATAGTTGAGACATTTAATTGGACGCTTCAAGTGGCCTTTCCGAGTGGAAAACCTAATAAACCTTCAAACTCTAGACTCCATTGTGGT
This sequence comes from Camellia sinensis, assembly GCF_055761805.1. Classification (NCBI taxonomy): domain Eukaryota; kingdom Viridiplantae; phylum Streptophyta; class Magnoliopsida; order Ericales; family Theaceae; genus Camellia; species Camellia sinensis. Next base: position 171,627,469 of record NC_138965.1, on the reverse strand, counting down.
TGATGACCGGATGGAATTCAATCCATTAAGGGATTTAATCAATCTTCGCAACTGAGAGGGTAATTTATACTTATAAATTAGGCCAAGCTGGGTAATGGGCAGTTATGGGCCACATTGCGAAGGGCTGAGTAAAAAGGCCATGAAGTTACTCCGGCCCAAGAGAGGTTTAAAGTTACTCCGGCCCAAGAGAGGTGTAAAGTTACTCCGGCTCAAGAGAGGTGTAAAGTTACTCCGGCTCAAGAGAGGTGTAAAGTTACTCCGGTCCCAAAGAGCTTATGGTAAGTTTGGTCGTCACTCACAAAGTTATCCCGATTTGGACCGGAGTATTGGTTATTCCGGTCCAGACATACCGTGGTTAGCATTAAAAAGAGCCAAGGTAAGAGCAGTGAATGGAAGAGCCAAGCTAATGTTATCTCGGTCTAGTCTGCGGCTTAGCATAGCCATGCTTACCTCGGTCAAGTTGAAGTCTAACCATGGTAGAACCATCTCACTTGGTTTATGCAGTGAGGGGGGTGTTGAAGGATAAGCATTATCTTTCAAGAATATGAATCCTAGGAGGACTCTACATGGAGGAGTGAAAGTCCTACTAGGATTGTGCCACGCGGAACCTATAAAAGCTTACAACATCACCTATGGAGAGGTAACATACAACTTTGATACACAGCTTTTTGTCTTTGTCTATTTTGCTGACTTAGGCATCGGAGAGGTATCCGGCATACACCCGCTGGCTAGCTCACGTTTGTGTTTTCAGGGAGTAAAGCGACGATGTTTGGAGAAGCGCAGACTTGATCAACAGGATTATACGAGAAGGTTTATTTCTTTCCCGTATAATTGGCGCCGTCTGTGGGAATAATAGACAGAACAAAACCTCTTGATCAAGTTTCCTTCGCCAGTTGGATGGCACATAACGAAGATTTGCCGCAGTCCGCCATCGACGGACAAACACTTGAGGGGGGTGCAAGGCGTGAAGGCCTACCTTCTATCCCTCCCATGGCGGACTTAGAGCCACAGCGACAAAATCCCAGGAGGGATACAAGGGGGAGGAGGCAAACTAACAACCCCCGTCACTTTCGTTCACGAAGTCCTAACAGACAAAGGCGGAGGATTGATCCTCAAGTTCTGGAGGACCGCGTGAAGGAACAAGATGAATTAATAAGGAAGATGGCGGACATGGAGGCCATGAAGCGCCAGATGAAAGGAAAAGGAGTGGCGACAGGAGAGGGGCGCAAAAGCAAGACACCCCCTCGCCACTTAGAAGACCGTTGAAGGCATTTCACATCATCACAAGCAGAGAGTAGAAGCCTCAGGACAGGCGATACTCAATCCAGAACCTCCAGAACTCATTTCTCCAGGTCTGAGAGAACAAGATCATTGAGGTCTTACACGGAGGGAAGTACCTATCGACCCTCGCGTTCGCACCAGATATCATCCAGGCAGACGGAGTTGCCAAGATCGTCCGATTTACGGAACATGTTGGAAGAAAAGGCACGATGGAAAGAGGATACTAGGGCGCGCAATCCTCGCAGGGTATCTGCCTTTCTGCGGTTGGTTCCTCGGACGCATGGAAGCGTCGAGGTCGGAATGCCGTTGCCACGCCTTGCCTACGAACCAATGGACAAAGCATTAACAAGGCTGCAGACCTCGCCGTTCGTTCCGGCAATTGAAAACGCGCCCCTTCCTTCAGGTTTCCTTCAACCCAAATTCACTACGTACGAGGGAAAGACGGACCCCTACATACACCTAAGCCACTTCCGCCAGGTTATGGCGGTATATCGGCGAAACGAGGCGTTGATGTGCATCCTCTTCCCATCAAGCCTTGGTGACCTAGGCTTGACTTGGTTCGAAAAACTTCCAGAAGGCAGCATAGCCTCCTGGGCACAATTGGCGGAGGCGTTCGTCACGAGGTTCAGAACGAACACCAAAACCCCGGTGGAGATTGACCAGTTACTCTCCACTGACATGGGCAAAAAGGAGACACTAAGATCCTACAATAGTCACTACTGGGAGACATTCAACCAGATTGGGGACTGCCCCACCAATCTCGCCATTGCACAGTATAAAAGGGGCCTTCCAGTCAGAAACAGACTAAGGGACTCAATCACCATGACACGCCCCTCACCATGGAGGCTTAATGGAAAGAGTGCATCAGCACATCAGGGTGGAAGAGGATGGCGCCCGTGCCAAGACAAAATCTGGCATGACCGCAGTACCAGATAAAAAGACCACAGCAAAGATCAACACGGTAGAATGTCCGAACAAAAACAGACGAGGCAGGCGAGACAACGGAGAGGACCAGGATAAAAGATGGTTGAGAGTCCGCACTGCCATAACCACGGTATTCAAGAAACCGATCTACCGGATTCTGAGCGAAATACGCGATGAACCTTTCGTCAGGTGGCCAGCTAAGCTAGGAGAAGCAGAGAAAGACTACGACGAAAGATCGCAATGCACCTTCCACAAAGACAAGGGGCACCGTACTGAAAATTGCATGCCATTAAGACAGCACCTGGAGGAGTTGGTGACAGCTGGTCACCTGGATAAATACATTGAAGGAGGGACGCAACCAGCCCCCCAGGATCACAATAAACCCAACGGAATGCCAATTGACGCCCCACCTCAAGGAGTAATCAATGTGATACATGGAGTATTCGAAACCGAGCGTGTATGCGAGCTCAAAGGGTCGATCAAGAAGGCTGAGCACTTAAGGAAGGTACTAAGTGCCCAACCTACCATCAAAAAGGGAAGAATAGAGGCCAAGAACGTCATGTCTTTTTTAGACAAAGATTTGGAAAGAATATATTGCCCTCACAACGATGCACTGGTCGTTACCCTCCACATCAAGGACTACGACGTCAAACGAATTCTGATAGACCAAGGTAGCTTATGTGAGATAATGTACTATGACACCTTCAAACAACTGAAATTGGAGGACAAAGACTTGGCACCAGCTGTATCCCCCTTGATCGGATTCAACTCAATGCCAGAATGGCCGGTCGGCAAAATTATCCTGCCAGTCAGGGTAGGGAGCGTGACAAAACAAGTGGAATTTTGGGTGTTGAAGGTCCCTTCCACATACAACATAATCTTGGGAAGAACATGGCTCCATGCCATGAAATTAGTAGTATCATCCTACCATCAAGTAATACGGTTCCCCAACGATGCTGGGGTAATTGAAGAGGTCTTTGGAGACCAGATTATGTCCAAGCAATGCTTTGTCACAGTTAATGGTAGCCGCGCTGCCAAGGGATATGTACATTCGGTCGAAGAACCTGAGAGCAAGGAACTATTCGCAGATGTCGACAAAGCGGCTGATCAAAAAGCGGTGGAAGACTTGGTAGAGGTAAGAATAGATGAAAAGAACCCAGATAAGTTCTTTTTGCTTGGATCGTCGTTGTCCAGCATCGAGAGATTAGAGGTCTTGGAATTCTTGACCTCTAACATCGAGGTGTTCGCCTGGACACCCTACGACATGCCAGGCATTGATCCAAACTTCATCTGTCACCAACTCAATGTCCACCCATCCGCCAGACCAATTATTCAACGCACTCGCAGATCGGCACTCCACTACGCCGAGATAGTGGCAGAAGAAATGGAAAATCTGCTAGAGGCAGGAGCTATCAGAGAGGTGCACTACCCCAGATGGATTTCCAACATAGTTGTGGTACCAAAAAAGAATGGCAAATGGCGTGTCTGCATCAACTATAAAACAGTCAACAAAGCATGCCTAAAGGACAGCTTCCCCTACCACGGATAGATCAATTGGTAGACCTAACGGCGGGGCACAACCGACTTAGCTTTCTGGATGCGTACAGAGGCTACCATCAGATTGCCATGTACGAACCAGACCAGGAGGTCACGTCCTTTACCACTCCAAGAGGACTGTATTGCTATAAGGTCATGCCCTTTGGCCTAAAGAACGCAGGGGCAACATTCCAGAGAATGGTCACCAAGATGTTTGAGCCGTTGTTAGGCAGAACAATGGAAACTTACATCAATGACATGGTGGTCAAGAGCAAGGATGAGAATGACCATCTAAAGGACCTAGGTGAGATGTTCCAGATTCTGAAGAAGCACAAGTTGAGCCTTAATGCATCCAAGTGCGCATTCGGTGTAGGATCTGGCAAATTCCTGGGCTTCCTAGTGACCAACCGGGGTATTGAGGCAGACCCCTCCCAGATCAAAGCGATTCAGGATATGAAAAGGCTTAACTCAGTAAAAGAAGTGCAGCATCTCACCGGCATGGCAGCTGCACTCAATAGATTCATTAGCCGGTCGTCAGACAGACTACGATCATTTTTTCAAGCATTGAAAGCCAAGTTCGAGTGGGACGAAGAATGCGACCGCGCTTTGGAAAGCTTGAAAGAATACATGTCTTCTCCACCGCTGTTGGTCACCTCAATACCTGGAGAAGAACTCTTCCTGTACCTGGCGGTCTCTCAGCACGCAATTAGCGCAGTGTTGGTCCGTTCAGAAGGAATCCAACATCTGCCCATCTATTATGTCAGCAAGACATTGCTGGGTCCCGAAACAAGGTATTTGCCACTAGAAAAGCTGGCCTTAGCCTTAATGATGGCATCAAGGAAGTTATTGCACTATTTTCACGCCCACACCATAGTTGTCCTTACAACTTTCCCATTAAAAGCTCTGTTTGAAAGAGCGAACTTTTCTAGGAGAATCTTGAAGTGGGCAGTAGAGTTGGGACAATTGGACATCAAGTTCTAACCCAGAACCGCAATAAAGGCCCAAGCTTTGGCAGACTTTGTCGCAGAATTTACCCCAGGAAGTCATCATATCTGCCTAGTCGACCTGACTAACACAACCGAACTAGGAACAGAAGTTGACGCCGGAATAGCGCAACCCCTGGTGCAGGATACTCAGTCAAACCGTATGGCAGACCAGAGTAAAGACAGCAAGGAAAAAGCGAACCATGCTATACCCACCCAAGACTCACCAACAAATAAAGGCTTTGTACAATCAAATAGCGAGGGGCAGACAGTAAGCATGGACCTTGAAGAAAACACCACCAACATTCTTGACCCCACGACTTCATCTGACCCCTTCACTTGCTGGAAGTTGTTCGTTGGAGAGATGTGGAAGCTCTTTGTGGATGGAGAATCCAACCGGCATGGTGCAGGACTTGGCATAGTCCTCATCTCACCAGACGGCCTAGTTGTGGAGCAAGCAATCAACCTTGGCTTCCCAGTATCAAATAACGAAGCAGAGTATGAAGCACTGCTTGCAGGACTCAGATCAACATTCTACATGAAGGCCACCGAACTAATGGTCTACAGCGACTCACAGCTGGTGGTAAACCAAATTTCGGGCGACTATGAAGCAAAGGATGACAGGATGGCCAAATACCAAGAATTGGTCAGAACAGAGATCAAGAAATTTGAAGTAGTAAGAATAGAACAGATTGGCAGGGAGGAAAACAGCAGAGCAGACGAACTAGTAGGCTTTGCATCAATGACAGATACATCCATCCCTCACCCACTACTAATTGACTACCTACCGAGATCAAGCATTGAGGACCCTGAAGTATAAGAGGTGTTGTGCCAAATTAGGCCCCTCATGGATGGATCCTATTATACTGTTCTTAAAAGACGGCATCTTACCGGAAGAAAAGAAAGAAGCCAACAAAATTAGAGCAAAGTCACAGCGATTTTGGCTCTCCCCATCTATGGCATTATACAAAAAGTCATTCTCAGGACCTTATCTAAAGTGTGTCCACCCTAGCAAAGTAGAAGCATTCTTGTTCGAAATACATGAAGGCGTGGTCGGAAGCCACCAAGGAGGAAGGTCGTTAGTTTACAGAGCCATTTCACAAGGATACTGGTGGCCATACATGCAGGCAGACTCGGAGAAGTATGTAAAGAAGTACGAGAAATGTCAAAAGTTCGCACATCAAATACATCAGCCGGCCAGAGAACTCCTACCATTAACCAGCACATGGCCCTTTACAATGTGGGGCTTGGACATAGTAGGACCACTTCTAATAGCACCCGGAAACAGGGAGTTCTTTCTTGCAGCAACGGACTACTTCACAAAGTGGGTGGAAGCAGAAGCATTGGCATCAATCAAGGAAAAAGATGTGAAAAAGTTCGTCTGGCAGAATATCATTACTTGATTAGGCATACCTAAAGCCATAATATCAGACAACGGCACCCAGTTTGATGGCAGAATCTTTAGAGGCTTTTGTGAAGAATACAAGATAGAGTTCTACAATTCTACACCAGCATATCCTCAAGCAAATGGCCAAGCAAAAGCATCAAATAAGGTTGTCTTGGATGGACTGAAGAAAAGGTTAGAGAAGGCAAAAGGCAAATGGGCGGAGGAACTTCCTCATGTTTTATGGGCTTACCGCACCACACCTCGACAATCAATAGGAGAAACACCATTCTCCTTAGCCTACGGCATGGAAGCAGTAATCCCACTGGAAGTTGGCATCCCCACAATTAGAAGCAAAAATTTTGATCCAGATTTGAATGGAGAAGCCATAGCATTGGAGCTCGACCTCGCCGTAGAAAGAAGAGAAAGAGCACTGGTTCACATTGCCTCATACCAACAAGAGTTATTCAGGAAATACAAGAAAACAGTACATTCAAGGCAATTTAAGATCGGAGATTGGGTGCTGCGCAAAGTGATGGAAAACACCTTAGTACCAGGAGATGGCAAGTTAGGGCCTAATTGGGAAGGACCTTACAAAGTGGTCAGGTTAGCTGGCAAAGGGGCATACCACCTGGAAGACGAGGATGGCAAAGCCATTCCTAGGCCATGGAACACTGCCAATCTCAAACTATTTTATTTTTAGCTTTTCTTCAAAATACTTGTAATTTTCTTTTTTTCCCCAATAAAACAAGTAGTTTTCTTTTCAACATAAGAAGTTTTATTCTGTAAAAATTGTTTTAGTGAGTTAGGGGTATTGAAAACATGGTTGGCTGGAAAAACCAACACTTTTCCTAAGCCTAGGATAAGGATCCAGGCTGCAGGACGTTTGGTCGGAACAACCAAACACTTTACTTTAGGTTGGCTGGAAAAACCAATCTAAAGGTTGGCTAGAAAAATCAACACCCCTCCTAAGCCCAGGATAAGGATCCAGGCTGCAGGACGTTTGGTCAGAATAACCAAACATTTTATTCTAAATTGGCAGAAATAACCAATTTAGAGGTTGGCTGGATTAAACCAACTCTTGTACTCTTTAGCCGAAGAAGAGGACATCGGCCAAAGGGTGGTTGGCTGGACTAAACCAACTCTTGTACTCTTTAGCCGAAGAAGAGGACATCGGCTAAAAAGTGGTTGGCTGGATTAAACCAACTCCTAGTACTCTTTAGCCGAAGTAAAGGACATCGGCTAAAGAGTTGTTGGCTGGACTAAACCAACTCTTGTACTCTTTAGCCGAAGAAAAGGACATCGACTAAAGAGTGGTTGGCTGGACTAAACCAACTCTTGTACTCTTTAGCCGAAGAAAAGGACATCGGCTAAAGAGTGGTTGGCTGGATTAAACCAACTCTTAGTACTCTTTAGCAGAAGTAAGGACATCGGCTAAAAGAGTGGTTGGCTGGACTAAACCAACTCCTAGTACTCTTTAGCCAAAGTGAGGACATCAGCTAAAGAGTGGTTGGCTGGAAAAAACCAATTTAGAGGTTGGCTGAATTAAACTCTTATTACTCTTCAGCCGAAGTAAGGGTTTAGGCTGAAGAGTGGTTGACGGGATTAAACCACTCTTGGTACTCTTCAGCCGAAGTAAGTATATCGACAAAAGAGTGGTTGGCTAGTAAGGTCAGTCAGATTGCTCAGCTAAGACCAGAATAAAGTATCTCGGCCGAAAAATATTGTGTTTCGTTCAAGTTGCAGTTAGAAAGCAAGCACAAATAGGAAAGTAAACCGAGATAACAGTTGGAGCAAAAGAATTCATTGAAAAACTCATTACAAGTGCAAACATACAGATCAAAACCGGAATAAGTGTCGAATACAAAAGATGATTTTCATTGATCAAATTCAAACCAAAATACAAAGGAGGGGCCTCAGCCCGGTAACAAGACCAAAATGGAAGAAGAAAATACTGAAAACAAGCAAATAAGAAAAGAAAGTACAGAATCAGTTGAACAGATCATCAAGATCAGCGTCAACATCAATCCGAAGACCGGTTTCAGACGGGAGCTCGCCTTCGATTGGAAGTATGGTCTCTGTTGGAAGCACGGTATCAGTTGATTACTCAGTAGTCAGGTCTTCCACTGTGGGCTCCGCCCGAGCTAACTGATCGGCAGGATCATTGACGATCGGGGTGTCGTTAGGCTCGGTTTCATCATCATCTGAACCCTCAAGAAACTGCTGTTGAACGGATGCAACGTACTCCGCTAGTGAGCTCGGTATGAAGTATTGAGGAGGATTGTAGACCTCGGTCTCAGGTTCACAACCGAGCTACACCATGACTGCCCTCCAACCGCATTTAAAGAAAAGATCTTTAGCGGCCTCACATTGTCACATGTAGAGGGCCTCCCCCTCCTTGAAACCTGTAGTATTCGCATCATCCGCCTTCTTTTTTAGCTCACAATCTCTGCATTTTTCTTTCCTTCGAGCTTGACTAGCTCGCGAAGGTACTTATCCTTCATCACGGTCAGTGCCTTGTGTTTATCAGCATTAGCCGAGGTAACTAGTCCGGTTAGACGAGCTACCTCGGCCTCTGGCTTGGCAGTCTTCTGTTTGGATTCTTTTAGCTCGGTGGTTTTTGCTTCAACTTCGGCCATGGCTTGCCTTGCTGTTTTACGAAGCTCCAGCACATGCTTATGGGCGATGTGGCTCTTCTGCATGGCCTGCAAAAGAAGGAAAGACTCGTGATCAAACCGAGATGAAAGTTGTGCAAATTAGAAAGATCAACAGAAAAAACTACTTACAAGCACCATGGATTTCGTGGCCGAACGAATGGCTTTTAGTTCGGTTAGATTTTTGTGATACTCCATGTCTGCTGGGAGGCAAACACTCCTGGCAAGGTTGAATGCCATCATGTGATCCTTTTCAGTGACCATTGAGTCAGTGTCCTGAATAGCTCGATTTTGAAAAGTGATTTTGGGCACCCATTTGGAGGAGCCAGCCCGGTCGGAATGCTCCGGTTGCGGGCTCGGTAGAGGGCTTGGTGGAAGAAGGGTTTCATCTTCGTCAACAAGGCGTTGCTCGGTTTGGGTAGCCCGGGCACGCTTGCTGGGACGAGATGAGGAGGGTTGTTGAGATGGAAGAGCCACCACGGTCCCTTGAGTATAGGTGGTTGGTGGTACTTCGGCTGGGTGTGTTTCGGTTAGGAGGGCTCTCACTCTGTTCCTCTTCGCCATCTCTTGTTCAGCAATAGTACGGACCAGGTTAATTTGTGGCAAGGTTGGATCTGGTTCAGGCGATGCCTCCAACAAAAAGTCTGTCACTCTGGCTTTTCGTCGACTGTTGTATCTGTATGTCGGTTCAAAATTGAGCAACTTGGCCCAATTTCTTTCAGGATACTGTAGTGCGGCGCGAAGTGTGTTTAGGTTAGGATAACTGTACAGTGACTTGAGATGGGCTGAGTCTACATAAAGAAGACAATTGTCAGTTCGGTTTAGGAACAGGAAACCGAAATAAAAAGAGACATGCAATAGAGCCGAGGTAATTATACCGGTGGTCCCTTTATTCCAGTTTATTCGGTCACAAGGAATCTGGGCTTCTTGGTCTTCGAAGTTCCCAGAAACCCAGAAGAAATCATCGTCGTTCAGGTCTTTATCCGGTGTGTCCGTTATTATTTCTCTCGACGACGGCGTATCCTTAGATAATAGACCCAGCCATCTTCTTTTGATCCTATTGAATATTGATGAAAGAGTTCGGCTAAGCCGAGGTGTAGACACCCCATTTTTGACCAGCCTCAAGACTTGGACGTCACCGTTGGAACACTCGGTGATCATCCATGATTGTGTTCATCTTGAGTTCCTGGAGGTCTCGGTTGCACGCCTTGCCTCAGGATCTCTCGACTCGTCTGTTTTGTGTCTGGTTTTGCACCAAACACTTGTGTTTTGCCTTGGAGGGGCAAGGAATGCCTTGTGAGGCATCCCCACACATCACCGGCCATGGCTCGAGGCCACCGACCATGGCTCGAGGCCACCGGCCAGCGATTTTATGCCATCGGCAATATATATTGCCGGTCGGCATTCTTTGTTGCCGATCGGCCATTTATTTTGTCAAAATGGCAATTTTGGATGGCCGATCACTGTTCATCTACTTTTAGTAGATATTTTGTGCTAGCTGTGATAGCTGGCACCCACTTTTGCTCTCCTCCATACACGTGTATGAAGGGATTTCCCTCTTAGCAAGCTTGTTTTGTAAGCTTTGCAAGAGGGAGCTTCTATAAGAGGAGGGCTCTCCTCCCTCTTCTAAGGTTAGAAAACATTGTTAGAGAAGCTCTGGTTCTAGGTTTACGGTTTTATATCTATCCTATATCTATATCTCTCATTCTCTTGTATTGTGTGTGTTTAAGCCTTAGTTTTGTACACAAACACCTACTACTACACCTTTCTCTTGGAACTGAGGTTCTAGAGGGTTGTTTTTGAAGTTTTGAAGCTGGTTTGGACCTAAGGAGACTGCTGGTCCACCATTTGTGAAGAGGGTCTACAAGGGTAAGACTTTTGTCCCTTTTTACCCCATTTTTGCATAGCTTTTTAGCCTATCTTGCATCTATTTTTGAGCTTAGTGTATAACATAAAAAAGTTCTGTTTTTAGACCCTCTAAATAGTTGTTTAAGGTTGCTTCAAGCTTTGGGGTTGTTTGACCCCTCTTAAGCCTTGTAAGGCTACATTTTGTGCCATTTTGGGTGAGCTCTGAGACCTTGGTGTTTGGGATTCCTCACCACTAAAATCTTGAGGGATTTCAGAGGTGAGGATGGTGCCTTGAGGTCCCAAGAAGGAGAGGGCCACCCCCTCTCCTTGTTGTCCTTGAAAAGATCATTTTTGCCTCTTGAGGGAGCACCTAGCTTAGGCTCATGTTGACCATGCCTCGGCTGTTTTTTATGCTTATTATGCCATGATATAGCATTGTTTTAAGTTGGTTTTGGTACACCATGCTTGCTTAGCATACATGCCTTATAATGCCATTTTGTTGCCTTAACATGCCTTGGGTTGTAAACCATTGTTCTAGCATGCTTTAGGCTTGGCTTTGTGAAGCTTTCATGTTTATTTTGCCATGTTTAAGGTCTGTCCTTAGTTGTTTGGGTCGACTTTAGCATGCATTGCATAGTCCCTTTGCATTTTAGCTTGTAGGCTTCAAGTATGTGAGTGTATAACATGCATTACTTGCTTTGATTTAGTGAGTTGGGACTATTTTTCATGTCATTTCAGTCCCCTTTGCATGCTTAACATACTTGCTTTGTATTCCCTTGTTTGTGCCTAGAAATGCATCATGACTTTTAACTACCATGCACTCATATTTTGGCTTCACTTTGTGAAGTTCTTGACCATATTTTGTCATGCATGAGGTCTGTTGGCCACTGATTTGGTCTTGTTTAGCATGCTTGATATAGTTGCTTTGCATTTTGGATCATGAGCCTTGAGTGTATGGATCATTAACATGCCTAGCTTGGCCTATTATCATCATTTGGCATTAGTTGAGATCATATTCCAGTCCATATAATGTGGTCTTACATTGTCCTTTGTGTCTCTTTCAATGCCTTGAAGTGTTGTGTTTTCATGCCTTGACATGTGCATTGTGTATACCTATGTGTTTGGGTCATTTTAGGGCTGCCATACCAGCGGGTTTTGGAGCTATTTTGCATGCTAAAATTATGTTTTTGGGTTGTATAGTTCATGCCATGCTTGTTTGGGTTAGTGGTAGTGGAGTGCCCTGTTGTTATGCCTTAGCCTTGGGCCCCTTTTGACTTGCATGCTTGTAGTGCATTTTGTCCATCACTTGAGACACTTTTGGCCACTGTTTTGGGGGGTGTTTGAGGCCTCCCATTTCAGTCTAAGTCCATTCTCGGACATGGTTGTATGCGTGACTTGTTGCCTCTAATCGTATGCTTGCATTGTACCATATTAGCATTACATGATGAGTTGCATTGTAGCATTGCATGTTAGGAACATTGCATGCTTGCCATGATATGTTGCATTACATTTGGCATGCTTTGCATTTTAGTGATATGTTGCATTTTCGAGCCATGTTTGCATAACATGCATTGCATTGCTTGGTTTGGGGTGTCAAACCAAGTGTGAGGGGGGAGAAGTGTTCATACTACAAGTGATGTAACGCATCTCAACTCTCGGTCACCGAGGCCCTTGACTTTGGCATGATAGGGTTTTGGTATTCATTTATATGCTGCATGCATTTTCATTGAATTGCAACCTTGGCTCCTTAGGCTATCACGCATCAAAATGCATGATTGATGGCCCGAGGGTCGAGGGTCATGCTCCCTTGAGTCCCTTGCATGATAGGGAGTGTGCCCGCACATACATTTGCTTGAAATTCCATGCCATACACTGTCTGCCCTTGTTGCTATCAAAAACCAGTTTCTGCAGGGAGTTTTTGCCGACCGGCACTGTAGAGTGCCGACCGACCATGGATTGGTGGCCGATAATATGAAACCCCAGCCGATGGATAAGTTCCATGGCCGGTGGGTATTCCCTTCAGCCGATGGTGTCCTACAGGGTTCAGGGAACCTGTCCCAGGATTTTAGCAGTTTTCAGAGAAGCAAGGCAGTGTAAACAGAGGCAACCGTGGTATGTACGGGCTTTCGGGGCAAGATAAATCCGAGCATGCATCATTCACGCATCCCGAGGCGGGGGCTGCAGCCATCTTCTCTTTGCATTTAATTTGTTAATTAGATTAGAAATTTTGTAATAATTAATTTAGTATTATTTATTTGGACTGTAATATTTATTTGGACCCTCCGAGTGAGGGCAATTATGTAATAAGTGTGGGTGCGTGTGTGTATGTCTTCCAACCCCACGTCTTTCTTCCCTTTTATTTACCCGTTTATGATGGTAGACTAGGGCATATTTAAATTAGCATACCTTATGCTATGCATGCGTGCATTCATACATTTGTCTTGCATGCACCGGGCTCGGCGCATCATTCTAACTGTATTTGTATTTCAATTCCAAATTGAATACGTGATTAGTTGTAGCATTTCACATGTCATTATAGATTAGCCGAGCCTATCTTAGTCGCATTTTGCATGTGTTGCATTAGCCATTTTAATATGAACTAGGATCATGCATATGATTACTAACTAGTTTTTGTTTTGGCTCGGAGTACTCGGTAAGCATTCATGCTTTAGCATACTGCATGCGTGTGAGTGTTGCCATAATAGCATGATTACCATGAGGCTAGATGCTTATGTGATATAAACTGCTTGAATGCCTGTAGGTGAAGGTTGGATTGTCTGAGTTGTAATAGCTTATTGGAATCCGTGTTTTAGCCTACTTGCGAGTAGCAAATTCCAAAACATTTTTCAAAACAAACGGATATGCAATGCTTATTTCCAAATTAGGCGATCTAGTCTATACTTTTGTGCTGTGCACATAACATAGTAATTCTAGGCTAATAATCGGGATAAGAACACATAACGTTTTCAAAAAACGGATATCACGGTTAGTAGAGGCCGATCTTCGGATCGGGCGAGAGGGGGTGCTCATAGCTGACCTTCCCCAATCGTACCCTAGCTCCCGAGCCGAGGCAACTTTGGTGATGACGGACGCGTGGCCTTTGGCACCGAGTTAGGGTTTCCTAAATTCCCCCTTAAAAAATATTTAGGTGGCGACTCTGTATCTGGCAAAGCAGTCCATGTTTGGCACTTCCTTTCTAAAAATCTGTTTTCTCAAAACGATTTGCCGGATTTGGACTCTTTAGTTCAGATTAACAACCGTGACACAAATTGAGTCCGAACTGTAGTGAGGCCCACGGGCACGTCTACACGAGGTTAATGCCAGCTCGGCGGTTTAGCTCGGCTATACCATTTATTATACGGTATGAGTTTGTGGAAAGCTGAGTTGGGCATATCCTAGTTTGCCTAAGGAATTCACAAAGTAAGGGATGTACAGGGAATCTTAGCCTGATTTCTACAATGGAAAGGAGGGTGAAGGGAACAAAACCAGGGTTTCCCCAAGGTATGATGTCTTGTTCGGCTAAGGTGAGGTGGACGTCGTCAGGAATGTTATATTCCCTTCGGAATTCGGCCAGGCCACCAGGTGTTTCTACTAAAAACCTATATTTACCCATTTACTCTTAAGTTATGTATAATTTTACTATGATAGCTTGGTTAAAAAATGGCGCTGAATAGCTCGGTTGAGCGTACGAAGGAATACCTGGCAACCTAAGTCTGCAAAGTGAAAAAAGAAAGGGATTATGCACAGATCGATGGACCGTGCTAAAAAGAAATCAAGGTAAAATAAATGAAGTCCTATCTCGGTTATGTGAACTACGGGTGTTAGCTCGGTTTTCAGCAATGGTTATGTTAGCTCGGTTCGAGCAAGGCGTTTGATAGCCCGATTGAGCCTCAAGGGGCAGCTTTCTTAGTTCGGTTTGAACTTGGAAGGCTGGTTTAGCCCCTAGATTCAGCTCGGGCGTAGTTAAGGTTTTCAAGGCTTGACTTGTTAGAACTACAAATATAGCAAGTTAGCTCGGTTGGTTGGTCCAGCTAGACTAACATTAACTACAAACGGCTTTTTAGTTCGGTTATACTATGATTTTGGATCAAAATCAGTGTTTTTCAGTTTATTCGTGACAAGCCAGAAGTTTTATTACACCAAAAAAGGGAATGTGTTTTGAAAAAACACACAAAATACATGTATTGTAAAAGCAAATACGACAAACAACAAAAATAAGGCAGATTTGAGTAAACTTACCAGGTTAAGAGGAAGAAATCAGAGATGGAAGCAACGACAATGAAGAACACGAACTCAGCAAATTCAGGGTTGAAGAAGTTCAGGAACAAAAGAGAGAGATGAGGAAATAAATAGCGTGGTGAGTGATTCGAAAAAACAAAGAGTTTTGTTTTGATGGAAGGACCAGAGGCGGGAACTGTTCAAAATTCACGGAGTACGAAGACGGCGTGACAGCTGCATTGGGCCAATCAAGGGGGGCCACGTGTTGAAGAGACGTTTTGACCGGACAGGTACAGCCCGGTGTGAATTTAGCTCGGCTGGAAAGGCTAAAATGTTTTTTATCCCGGCTGGAAAGGCTTAAAAGGTTTTTTACCCGGCTGGAAAGGCTAAATGGTTTTAGCTCGGTTGGAATTCTGAAATTTTTTAGCTCGGCTGGTAACAGGTAATCCCTATCATGCTACGCAGATGGAATTAAGGGGCAATTGAGAGGGTAATTTATACTTATAAATTGGGCCGAGCTGGGTAATGGGCAGTTATGGGCCACATTGCGAAGGACTGAGTAAAAAGGCCATGAAGTTACTCCGGCCCAAGAGAGGTGTAAAGTTACTCCGGCCCAAGAGAGGTGTAAAGTTACTCCGGCTCAAGAGAGGTGTAAAGTTACTTCGGTCTGCGAGAGACCTGAAGTTACTCCGGTCCCAAAGAGCTTATGGTAAGTTTGGTCGTCACTCACAAAGTTATCCCGGTTTGGACCGGAGTATTGGTTATTCCGGTCCAGACATACCGTGGTTAGCATTAAAAAGAGCCAAAGTAAGAGCAGTGAATGGAAGAGCCGAGCTAATGTTATCTCGGTCTAGTCTGCGGCTTAGCATAGCCATGCTTACCTCAGTCATGTTGAAGTCTAACCATGGTAGAACCATCTCACTTGGTTTATGCAATGAGGGGGGTGTTGAAGGATAAGCATTATCTTTCAAGAGTATGAATCCTAAGAGGACTCTACATGGAGGAGTGAAAGTCCTACTAGGATTGTGCCACGCGGAACCTATAAAAGCTTACAACATCACCTATGGAGAGGTAACACACAACTTTGATACACAGCTTTTTGTCTTTGTCTATTTTGCTGACTTAGGCATCGAAGAGGTATCCGGCATGCACCCGACGGCTAACTCACATTTGTGTTTTCAGGGAGTAAAGCGTCGACGTTTGAAGGAGCGCAGACTTGATCAACAGGATTATACGAGAAGGTTTATTTGTTTTCCGTACAGCAACCTTTACGTAGCATTGAATAGAGAAAGCAAGAGGTTCACTCTAGACTCTGTTGGTAGATTAAGAAGCCTCCAAACATTATGTTTGCATGCGAATACGGACACTATTTGGAATCTTACACTGCAACCATTTTCTCACTTCCAACACCTCCTTCAATTGAAGTTATGTGGAACAATAGGAAAGCTACCAATAGAGATGCACGAATTCTTTCGAATCTCAAATGCCTCGGCTTGGATGGACTGAAAATGGAGGAAGATCCTATGCCGTCATTGGAGAAGCTTCCAAAGCTGACAATTCTTGATTTGCATGTCTCCGACAGAGTAAATAAATTTGTTTGCACTGCAGGAGGGTTCCCTCAACTTGAAATTCTAAATATTTTCGGGGGTGGTGCGAAGGAGTTACATGTGGATGAAGGAGGAATGCCTCTGCTTCAGGGTTTAGGTTTCTACTACAGTGATAGTGTTAGCATCCCAGAAAGATTAAGGTCTATCCCTTTCCCCAAAAATTGGGCTTTGGCAGCGCCGAATGAATGGCCTTACTAACAAAGAAAACAAGTTACAGGTGAGTAATAGTTGCTGCCAGAAAATATATTATAAATAAAAGGTTTCCTTTATTATAGATCACTTTTCTATACATTCTTATTTTACTTGGTTAATAAAGCTGATATTTTATAAATAAAAGGTTTCCTTTATTATAGATCACTTTTCTATACATTCTTATTTTACTTGGTTAATAAAGCTTTTTAGCTGGATAGGCTATAATAAAGTTTATTTGTTCTATATATAATTAAATATATAGTGTATATATATATAGGAAAAAGATTGAGGCCTCGACAAATGGAGGCTCGAATTGTTTTTTTTTTTTTTTTTTGGCTGTGTTGGTTTGGTTATTTTTATTTTTATTTATTTCTTTATTTGTTGGGCTTTTTTTTTTTTTTTTTTTTTTTCCCTTAACAATGTATATTTGGTAAACTAGCTAGGTGAGTAAAGAAAAAATAAGATCACCTTGTTTGATTCTAATTTTTTAAAAATAGAGTTTTTTGTTTTTTTTTTGGGAATTTTTTTTAATATTTTAAGCAATTGTTTTTTACTTTTTTTTCATAATCTTGTATATTTATTATTTTTTTAATTTTTTTTTTGAAAATATTTTATTTTTTAAGTACATCGAGGTTAGGTACATCTAAAAAGTAAAAAAAAAATTGCTTAAAATATTAAAAATATGTATTGATTTTCTTCTTCTTTTTTTTTTTTTCTTTTTTTCTTTATTTTTGGTGTTTAGTGAAGTTTTTAAAAAAAAATCACAAATTTTATATTTTTATTTGTATATTGCTATTGAGGTCTAAAAATTAGATTCACTTTTTAACTCTTTAATTTATTATTTAATTATCAACCCACCATCTTGTTGACACATTATTGGTCTAGAAAGTAAGTTTAGAAAGAGAAAACACGTCTTCTTATTATCAATGCTTTATATCTAGATAGACAGTATAAGTATTTTATTATTATTTTTTTTAATACAACTACTTTTGTTTTTTACCAAATTGGTGAGAAACAAAACAAGAGTTTTAGGAGTTTTTTTATTTTTTATTTTTATTAAACTAATTCATAGATGGACTTGTTTAGATAGAGCATGTTTTCTTATGTGCCAAATGATGAATCCAAGCATTTAGTTCCTTGCGAGTTTGGTGAGTTAGACAAATGAAATTTGTCAAGAGATATTATGATTCAATCATTCAAAAATTGTGCCTAGAAAATGGGATAATCATGTTACAATATGCATTAGTTATGATTTAAATTAATATTGACGATGTGTAAAAAGTAAAGCGGTAGTGCTATATTTTAGATAGCATCTCCACCTCATTGTTCCACATTAACACATGTCCTACCTCAAGTGAGACAATCGGTATATAGGCTTTATTTGGAAAGTGGATTGGCTTTTTGACTATTTTAGCCTAAGGCTAAAAAGTCTCGTTTGGGTTAGACTTTTTGATTTTTTTTTACTTTTGTGAGAAAAAAATGAAATAATTATGATTTGAATGTGATATTATCTTATTGACTTTTTAACCTATTTTATTTTTTTATGACTATTTTAACTTGGTAGTCCCATACCAAACAAGGACATAATAATTGACCCACCTCACGTGCGTCACCTGTGTGATAATTGATATCATTTTTTACATATATCTTTAAGAATTTTGTTTTTCATTTTTTTATTTTTAACAAATTTCTTACATTTTAGTTTTTTTTTTCTTCATTTTATTTATTTAACAAGAATTAAAGTTGGATGAAACAAAGAAAGTGATTGGTGATGCTTGTGTGTCTGCTGTGCTGTTGGAGACTTGGAGTTCTTTTTATTTTTATTTTTATTTTCCTTTTATTTGTTGTCATTTTGATGTGCTTGTCATGTTTGTTGTGTTTGGATTTCCAATGACTTCTCTTTTTATTATTTATGTATAAAAGACTATTGTGTGGTTATATTATTGCTACTATTGGCTATTACTTTTTAGTTGTGATGATATATATTGTTATGAAAATTCATTCTATTGTCAAAATATATATTGGCTTAGTTATCTTTTTTTTGAGTTGTTTGGTTATTTTAATCTGACTAAAAAAGTTGTGTTTGAAATGATAGTTAATTTTTTATTTTTATTTTTTTGTGTAATTGATTTGATAATTGTGAGAGAAAAAATTAAATAATTATAATTTGAATGTGAACATTTTGTCTTATTAACTATTTTAATCTATTTTGTCTTTATTAACTACTTTAGCCAAAAAACACCTTCCTTCCCAACTTTCCAAACACCCCTTATTGGGTGGTTAATAAGAAAGGCTATAAGGAGAGTCACTTGATGGTTTGAGTTAAGCTCCTCCATGAGGTTAAGGAGCACAAAGGCAAGGGAAATTCTATTTCCACACACCTAATTAACTCAAGGAACGCACTTAATGAAATTTTAATTTAATGACAAACATATCCTAAATTAAAATAACCATAATAGACATCCAGCAACACCCATAATATTATATGAAATTTTTTTTGTACACATCTTTTAAGAACAAACAAATCTCAATGTACACCTTTTGAGTTTAAATAAAAAAGAAAAAATAAAAAAAAGAAAAAAAAAGCCTTAATTTTTCTATTGTGGGTTATCAACTGCCAAATTATTATTCTGGGTTATGTAAACCCACCACTGAAACTCCAGGGCATACTGGCTGTACCCCAAATGCCTGAGCATAGGTCTCATCGAACTCCTCAAACACTGCCCTTCGATAAGCAAGAACTAAAGCTACATTATTTGTCCATTCAACATTTCTTTGCATGTCATCCTGAGGCATCAATGCCAATTGTTTCAAAAAAGAAAGTGTCTTGGATGGCTGGAAAACATCTCTAGCCCTTTTGATTTGCCGCAGTTGAAAATTCCAGAGTGTTAGTCTGCTTTGATTTCTCTGTATAGTGAAAATCTAAAAGAATGAGTCTACTTGGTTCAAACCATCCATAGTGCCATCACCATAAAATGCAACCAAATTTTGACCCTCTTCAAGGGTCTTCACGTGGGTGGATTTGCAAATGTGGAAGTTGGGTAAATCAAAAGTGTGTGAAAATTAGGGTTAAGTGATGTGTGTACAATAGTAATGAGTGAAGGATATAATTATAACTTTTAGTATGCGGATTGAGAAAATTAATCAATAAATAAATTAATAGGTGTGTATTGAGATAAAATGTGTACTCAGCTAATCAAGTGTGTGGAAATAGAATTTTCCCAAAGGCAAACAGAGCATTTGTAGAGAATTGGGTGGTTAATAAGAAATGCTATAAGAAGAGTCATTGGTTGAACGGTTAAACTTGACATTTTTGTAGACCAAGAAAATATTGCCCCAAAATCCACCACCACCACTACCAATAAGACTGACACGGTCATTGCCACTGCCACAAACGACAGCCCTCTCTTCCACTACTGCCAAGCTTTGATGGAATCAAACTATAACCGATGATCGAAGTACTTAATTGCCAGTGAAGTGAGATTTACAATTCGAGTCAACATAATGACGTTAAACCTACTGTAGTAATCTAACTATATTAACCTACTAGAATCCTATCATGCGATACAAAAGATTTAAAAGAGAGTTTCCACTATTTTTTTTCTCAATTATGAGGCTACATTTTGGGCATTAAACTTGGAATTCACATCTCATTCATCTTATACTATGAAAATGCTTAGCCAAAAAATACACT
Source organism: Camellia sinensis (assembly GCF_055761805.1). Classification (NCBI taxonomy): domain Eukaryota; kingdom Viridiplantae; phylum Streptophyta; class Magnoliopsida; order Ericales; family Theaceae; genus Camellia; species Camellia sinensis. The sequence goes on along the minus strand of NC_138965.1, from coordinate 171,607,148 downwards.
GACATCATAATCTTATTTTTTGATAGTAAATGCTAAACCGACTTTCAATGTAGACATAACCAAATATTACTTGTTAACTGCCACGAAGGACAGTTTTAGCAAAAACATGAGTCAGCTCGACTATCTGCCGACTTACCTTACATATATTTACATAATCAAAACCATTAAGTAAAGATCAAATCTCCAAAATTAGCAGTTGTGAGGCCCAATCGCATGATTATGTACTACGAAGTTGTTCGACCAACCATAAGCAATCTGTGAAAATTTGGAGAACTCAAATATTCCAAACTTGACACCATCGGAACACATCCAAGCATGCACATGTTTCAGCCGCAGTGGCCACAATGTTATTAAGACAACACACCAAAGCCATAACAAGCTACAAGAGGAAATACAAAATTGACAAAAAAAACACTATAAACATTAATTCCATCACAAAATATATATATATATATATACATATATAAAGCCAATCACTTGGAATTCTTTGGCAGTGGTGTGTCTGCAAAAATATACGAGATACGAGTAAAACTTTCATATATTCTAGGCCCTACGATTGTAAGGATGGGCACTGCATCAGATATCTCTTTTAAATCATCTTCTGTGAGCTTCTCTTAAGGCACCAATATTCTCATCAAGGTTTTTAATCTTAGTTGTTCCTGCAAATGAACAATGTGAGGTTAAATACAACTTGACCATTTGAAATACAACATTAAGGAGCACATTTGGAAGTTTTGGTTTTGTTTTCAAAATTTGTTTTTTATAAAGTACTCAACACTAGTTTGGTGAAAATAAACACCAAAAATCAACAAGGATCTTTCTCTTAAATTGATTAACAGCTAACTTGATTGCATAAACATCCACTTGAAACAATAACAAAATATTATTAAAGCATTCAGTAAACATCAAAATATGATTAAAAAATTCAAGAATTTTCATAAAGGACCAATAAAAACTAATCATTCAATAGAAGTTATGTTTAATTTAATTCAAAAGCCAAAAAATATACTTCGGCAAGGTTTAGGTTAGATTGTAAGAAAGACCACAAGCTCCTACTTATCAAACTAGTTACCGGGGAATTAAAAGTTTTTGAGGTTTGTTCAAGGATTCATTTCACCTTCTGGCACTTTTTCCATAACTTTTCATGTATAATTCATTACCAAGAAATCAAAATTTTGATTAGTCACTCACCGGGAATAGGCACCGTATCATCCCCTTGATGAAGAACCCATGCAAGTGAGAGTTGAACAGGGGTACAACTATGCTTCTTAGACAACTCTTCTAGTAGAAGATAAAAGATCTTGTTGTGATCTAAATTTTGCCCTATAAACTTAGTAAGTGCTAGCTGATAGAAAGAAAAAGTCAGTCATCCATTCATCAAGTTGTTTGACTAACCAAACGAGGAAATGTCTGAATGAATTAACACTCTGTTTGTTTCAGCAAAGATTATTTTCCTATGGAAAACATTTTCCAATAAATTTTTTTGTAGAAAATGTTTTCCTATCGTTGTTTGAGACCTTGAAACTAATGTACTAGTTGTTTGTTGTATTAGTGATGGTGTTGGTGGTTGTGGTAGGGTATTGGTGATGCTAGTGTGGCGGCGTTGGTATGACCTTAGTTTGGAAAACATTTTCCACCTTTCAAAAGTAGAAAATGTTTTCTGCCTAAGTAAACTTGTTCTCTATTGACCATAGAAAAGGTTTTCAGTTGCCTTTGATTTTTCATTGTACCAAATGCCAGATAATGCGGAAAACATTTTCTAAAATACATTTTCTGCCAAAACAAGAGAATTAGTTTACAAAGATGATTTTTATCCAACATTAATTAAATTGAAGTAAAATAAAAGACATAGACCCAGTTCATTACCAAGAAGCTATCTGTAAGGACACTCTCCATAACTGCCTTGCCAACAAAAAACCCATGAGCAGTAGGGGAATATGGAACTATCACAATTCCAAGTTCTTTGATAACCAAAACATGGTTTAGAAAAAAATATGATGGAAGGAAATATCAAAACAAATTATTGGAAGTGTAACTGAAAATAGTAAATGGCAGGAAGTTTAAGATGCAAATTCCAATAAAGAAAAAAAATAACTATAAAAAAATAAAATAAAATATTATAGGAAATTAAAGTTCAAACAGATAGTAGGTGTCTTCTCCTGATAAACATATTTTTGTGAATAAAAAATGGCAACCCAGTACATGAGAGTAAAACAAGGTCTTAGAAGGGCAAGATGTCCACAGCCTTACCCCCACTTCTGGAGAGGTAGTTTCCGTAACTCGAACTTGGGCCACCAAGGGTGCTAATGGAAAGCCTTACTATTAGGTAAAGTCCCCCTTTCAAACATCTTTTTGTGGATGAACTTTTTATTTTAACAAAGAGCAGCATTTGAACAAGAGCCTCCAAATTTTTGAATAAAATGTAAGTAAACTCAAGATTAAGATTCTTGGCCTTTCGTATTGATGTCCTCTTGATGAATATCTTTTGTACTTGAAAATAAAATAAAATAAAATAAAATCCTCAAGATGAAGATTCTTGCAGAATTTTGGAAGCAATATGAAGCACCTGCAAAGCAGGATTATTTCTTCCTCAATGTCTCGAGTCAAAAGAGAATACTCCATTTGTAGAGCAGTTATATGATGAACAACATGTGCCCTCCTTATTGTGTTTGGGCTAGCTTCTGATAAACCAATGTATTTTATTCTACTCTCTTCCACCAATTTCTTAAGTTCTCCCATCTGCCATTCAAAAAGAAAATTAAGCACCAATCAGTAAATATTGTGAGAATATATTGTGTATATTCTATATTTGGCATCATTGTGGTTGCACGTATTATAGGCATGATTGTGTATAGCTGTGATTGTGTTTTCCTTTTTTGGTTTAGGAGTTAGGGCTATATAATCTACGATGTTATTGTAATAAAAAATATAGTTCAAATATATTGAATACAGAAAACTTACATGGTATCAGTGCCACGTCCAAAACCTTAGGTCTGGCCTTGATCATTCGAAGTTCTTTCTCTTCGTTCACGCTTGTTGTTCAAAGTCTTCTCTAGTTTTATCCGAAGCCACGAAGGTCTCTCTAGGCTTCTCCGAAGTCGCGATAGCCTCTCTGTTCTTCTCCGAAGTCGCGACAAACTTCTCTGGTCTTCTAAAGTTGAAACTCTGGTCTGGGTTTGAGATCTCTCTCTCCCTCTCTCTTGACCTCTACTTTGGCTCGATTTCTGGTTCTCTCTCTCTAGCTGTGTCAATCAAAACTTCTCTGTTGTGGTCCTCTCTCTGGTCTTTGGTCTTTGCTCTCTATTTTCTGATTTCAATCCACCAGTATTTGACCCCTTTGTCCCAACTTTGGGTTATTACAGTTTGACCCATCAGATTTATTGGGTTTTCTCAGTTTGCCCCATCAGTTCCCTTCTCTTTTATTTCTGGTTCATTACAATGTCGGAAGATAAAATTTAAGCTATTAAATGTTAACTTACAGATGACAACTATGCTTATTGGTCTAGTGTTATGAGAAATTTTCTTCTCGATCGAAAAAAATGGGGATATGTTTCTAATTCTATTCCTCGTCTATCGGATCCAAAACAAGAAAGATATCTAATTTCTTGTGACACTTGGGATTGTGATAATGCCCAAATTTTGACCTGGTTCCATAACTCTGTGGATGACCGTACGAGATGATGTTCTCTAAATACAACACTACCAAAGAGGTGTGGGATTACTTACAGAGTGTTTATCAGCAGTCCAACTTTGCCAAACGGTATAAGTTGGAAACAGCTATTCAGGGAGCTCGTTAGTAGGATCTGTCTATTCAAGATTTCTATATTGAAATGACAAGTCTCTGGGATTAGTTGGCTCTTATGGAACCTTCCAGCCTCAAGGTTCTAGATTCTTATATTGAGTTTCGAAAGCAGGGTCTTTTAGTGCAGTTCTTAACGGCTCTCTCCCCTCAGTATGAGGCTATCCATGGTGGCATCCTTCACTGGTCTCCTCTTCCCTCTATGGATACCATTATTTGTGAGCTTTTCTTTGAGGAAACTAGTCTCAGAACGGCCAGGCAGACTCCGTCTGCATCTATTTTCCTAGCTCCTATTCAACCTCCTAATTATTCCTTCCTGCGTGTTTTGGGTCTGCTTGTTTTGTCCTTCTTTCCCATAAAGATAAGACCAAACTACGTGCTCGGTCTGTCTTGTGTGTCTTTTTGGGTTACAATCTTACTTAGAAAGGCTACCGCTGTTACAACCTTATCTCTCGTCACCTTTATGTCTCTCGCCATGTTGTCTTTCTTGAACGTCTTGTCCTTTTCACTGCTCCAGTTTCAAAAGAAGATTTGGTTCACATTGATCCATTTCCTTTTGAGGTCCCATCTGATGAGTGCATCTCTACTATTCCTCATGAACTTGTTCCATCTTCTCCACCTTCCACCCCTCCTGTTGAGTACCTCTCCACTAACCCCTCTGAGGCTATTCCTAATTATCCTCCTTCTTCACCTCTGGCTACTTCTCTTCCTTCGGCTCCTTCTCCTCCTCTATTGTTAGTCTATTCTCGTCGCAAGGCCCTCTTCACCAGTTGTCTCTGCCTTGATTGTTGCCTCTTCTGCTTCTGAAGACTCTAATCCTGCTGCACACCGATATCCCCATCGTGAGCATCATCCTCCAAACAGGTTGGGTTGGTCTAATACATGTTTTTCTTCTTTCCATCATACTTTTTTGTTTACTATTCATTCTTTTTCAGACCCTTAGTCTTATAAGGAGGCTTGTTAGGATCCCAATTGGGTTCGAGCTATGGATGATGAGTTGTCTGCTTTGCAAAAAGCTAGCACTTGGGAGTTGGTTCCTTTGCCTGCTGCTAAGAATTTAGTTAGTTGCAAATAGGTCTACAAAGTCAAGACTCATTTTGATGGTTCACTAGAGCACTACAAGGTTCGCCTGGTTGCCCAGGGTTTTTTACAAGAGTATGATATTGATTATGAGGAGACCATTGCCCCTGTTGCCAAGATGACTACTGTCCGTACTTTGATATTTGTCGCTACTGTTCGCCATTGGCCTCTTTATCAAATGGATGTTAAGAATGCTTTTCTTAATGGTCATCTCGCTAAGTAGGTTTACATGCGTCCTCCCCCTAGCCTTCACCGTTCCTCTGGATAGGTTTGTCGTCTTCGGTGTGCCCTGTATGGTCTGAAGCAATCTCCTCGTGCTTGGTATAATTGCTTTCAGACTACTGTTATTGAGCTTGGGTTTTAAACTTCTGCTTCTGACTCTGCTTTGTTTCTAAGACATAACTCGGCTGGTTCTGTTTCTCTCTTACTATATATGGATGATATGATCATCACTAGCACTGGCTCTGGCTGACTCTTCTGCTATCTCTGAGGTCAAGTAGCATCTCTTTTGCACCTTCGAAATGAAAGATCAGGGTCCATTGCAGTATTTTCTGGGTATTGAGGTTGTTTCTTCTCCAAAGGGGCTATTTTCTGTCTCAGGCTAAGTATGCTAATGAGGTCATTCACCGTGCTGGTCATACTGCTACTAAGGTTTCTGATACACCTATTGAGCTTGATGTGAAACTCAACTCTACTGATAGTGTCCCTCTAGATGATCCCACTTCATATCGCAAGCTTGTGGGTTGTTTAGTTTATCCGACTGTCACTCGCCTTGATCTTGCTTATGTTGTTCATGCGGTTAGTCAGTTCATTTTTGCTCCTCGTTCCACCCATTAGGCTACTTTTGTTCGCATTCTTCGCTATCTCAGGGATACCATCTTTCAGGACTTACTGTTGTCCTCTACTTTCTCTTTAGACTTGGTGACCTATGTTGATTTTGATTGGGCTAGTGATGTTACTAATCGCAAGTCTACGTCTGGTTTCAATATGTTTCTTGGTGATTCCTTGATCTCTTGGACAAGCAAGAAACAACCAGTTGTTGCTCGCTCTACTATCGAAGCTGAGTATCGTGCTATGGCTCATGCCACTCTTGAGATTGTTTGGCTTTGTTGTCTCCTGTCTGATTTGGGTGTCCTTCAGTCTTCTCCAACCTCTCTCTATTATTGTCACGACCCCAAACCGCCCCTAGTAGTTTGGTGCCGTGATGACCAGTAATCCGTAATTACCGAAGGCCAACTTTTTAAAACTTAACACAATCAGAGTATGGATATAGGGGGCTCACAAATGCGGAAGCAATAAATCAAATTCAAGTGGTCCATAAGAGCTGTGCGTAGATCAAAGCAATGCCGAACATTCCAATTAACTTTACAACTTAAATACAACAAGGTAAAAATACATGTTACATCTTGATCAAAAGGCTTCTCGAGCCGACATATACAAAATACAGCTAATACAAGTCAAGAAGCATGATTTTCAAGATTTGCCGACATGCAAAGCAGGGCATCGCCGACGTAAATACAAAAGTAAAGCCGATATAAGCACGAATCCAAAACAAGCATCCAAACGATCTAGGCGTTGCCGCCGTCCTGCTCATCACCTACATATATATAGAGGGGTGAGTACAAAACTCAGTGAATGGTACTAATAATAAAGGTTTTGCATGAATATAACCGAGGTCCTTCAAAACGAACTCATCAACTTTAGTAAAACGAGGGATGAACCGTATTCATCAATCAAATATTACAAGTAACCAAAGATGTTCACTGACATAGGCAAAACAAGGGATGAACCGTATTCATCAGTCAAGTTCCATAACATCGGCGAAGCAAGGGATGAACCGTATTCATCATTCAAGTATCATAACATCGGCGAAGCAAGGGATGAACCGTATTCATCATTCAAGTATCATAACATCGGCGAAGCAAGGGATGAACCGTATTCATCATTCAAGTATCATAACATCGGCGAAGCAAGGGATGAACCGTATTCATCATTCAAGTATCATAACATCGACGAAGCAAGGGATGAACCGTATTCATCATTCAAGTATCATAACATCGGCGAAGTAAGGGATGAACCGTATTTATCATTCAAGTATCATAACATCGGCGAAGCAAGGGATGAACCGTATTCATCATTCAAGTATCATAACATGTACGATCCGTAATCGTTTGGTCAAAGGTACTGCGAAAGTTTATAGTCCTCCAGCACAAGGGACTTGTGTTACTTAGGCCCGTAGCCCGATTTAACAAGGACCGTATCCTTTTATACTTAGTACTGCGAAAGTTTAGAGTCCTCCAGCACAAGGGACTTGTGTTACTTAGGCCCGTAGCCCGATTTAACAAGGACCGTATCCTTTTACACATGGTACTGCGGAAGTTTATAGTCCTCCAGCACGAGGGACTTTCCGAGGATAACAATCAAAACAAGGCTATTTATTCATGCTTAGCAAATACCCACGTCGAAACAAACAAAACAAGATTTATCAAAAGCAAGTGTAACATAGCTTTATTAGAAATACCACTCACCTAGTTCTTCAGGTGTAGACTCAAAGCAAATATCAAGGACCTACAATCACATGGCAAGTCACATTCTCAAAGCAAGCTCTATATACATGCAAATGATCTCGGCATTCTTGCCAGATCCAAGTCAAAGACAAAGCAAAACACGCTGGGAGCTTAATCACTGCTCCCGTTTCTCGAAAACACACTGGGTACCGTCCAGGACTAAGCCGAGGTTCCGCTAAACAAAGTCAGGAAAAACCTGGGTTTTCCTTTGAAGAGTATGAAGAACATGATCATTTGAAAGATGGATGCAAGCTCACAACTTGTTACAAAAATCTGAGTTTTCATGCCAAGAGTTCAAAATATATGGACCTGGGTACCCATTAAAGAAAGTCATGCAAGAACAAACACGAAACATGGTTTTCGTTCCAAACTTTTCGATCAAAATGAGACTTTCTTCAAGAACACATGGAAAAACCATTTTCTCTTTCCAAAACCAACTTCAAAACGATGCATGACATGCAACACAAATCCGATCATGCAATGCAGCTAGATAATCCATAACAACATTCAAAGTAGATCAAGAATCTTACCCCAAAGCTCGAATCTAACGGTTCAAGCCACGAAGATCAAGCTTGGAAGACTACTCTCACTCAAGAACTCTTCTTCCTCCTCTCTAGAGCTTCTCTCTCTAAAACAAGGATTTGAGACAAGAAAATGATTTGTTTCAGGGTCTGCCGGCTGCCTTAACAATCAGCTCGGACACGTGGCGTTATCGGGTTGGTTCAGCTCCAAAAAGGTGATTGATAGACAAGACAAGTCTCTGACAAAGCGTATGCAGCAAGCTCGGGTAAGACACATCGGCAACAAGATGACATCGGCTCAAATCAAGGATCCAGCAACAGGATAGAAAAACATCGGCTAGGGAGGACGACACTTGACTAAGCTGTGCCACACCTTGGCCGGGGTGTGCCACATCTCGGCCTAGGCCATACCTGCCCAAGGACAAGGTTCACTAAGTGCAAAGCATCTCGGCAATGAATGCCCGAGGTGAAGATGGGTTGAACAAGATCTCAAAATAGTTCTAAGTACAAGGTTCAAAGGCGGACTAAGCTCAAGATGACCTCGGCTACGCACACACCGAACAAGGGATAAGATCACGCAAGTAATACTAACAAAACAAGGCAAACAAATCCTTCCAATTAACATAATAAAGCAAGACCATGCAAGAATGTATGCAAGTATGACAAGAGTAAGGTGAGGGTTGTTACATCCTACCCCCCTTAAGGAAGTTTGGTCCCCAAACTTAGATTACCTTGTTCCCAGAACAACTCCGGATAACGGATTCTCATATCCTCTTCCTTTTCCCACGTGGCTTCTGTGCCATAATGCTCCTTCCATTCGACCTTTACCATCGGTATCGATCTGTTCCTCAATTGCCTCACTTGTCGGTCAATAATCCTCATTGGCTTCTCCTCGTAGCCCAAATCCTCATTAACTGTGATCTCGGAATGATCGATTACATGTAGTGGATCTCGGATGTATTTTCTCAACATCGAAACATGAAACACATTATGGACTTGACTCAAATCCGGCGGCAAAGCAAGTCTGTAGGCGACGGGATTAATTCTCTCAAGAATTTCAAATGGCCCAATATAGCGAGGTGCTAACTTACCTTTCCTTCCAAATCTGGAAACTCTTTCATTGGTGAGACCTTCAGGAATACATGATTCCCAACTTCGAACTCAATCTCATTCCTTCTCTGGTCGGCGTAGCTCTTTTGTCGACTCTGGGCAGTTCTAATCCTCTGTTGGATAAGTTTAATCTTTTCTGTTGTCACTTGAATCAATTCGAGACCAAGCTGAGCTCTGTCTCCGACTTCGGTCCAACATATCGACGACCTACATTTTCTTCCATACAAGGCTTCATACGGCGCCATGCAAATGCTAGCTTGATAACTGTTGTTGTAAGCGAATTCCACTAAGGGCAAATGTGTTCCCCAACTTCCTAGGAAGTCCAATACACAAAGCCTAAGCATATCTTCAAGCGTCTGAATTGTCCTCTCAGTCTGCCCATCTGTCTGGGCATGAAAGGCTGTACTAAATCTCAGCTCGGCTCCAAAAGCCCTCTGTAGACTCTGCCAAAATCTAGAAACAAATTTAGGATCTCGGTCTGAAACAATTGACATCGGCACTCCATGAAGTCTGACAATCTCGTTCACATATAGCAAGGCAAGTTGATTGGCGTTGAAGGTAGTCTTAACGGGTAGAAAGTGTGCTGACTTAGTTAACCTATCCACAACAACCCAAATTGAATCCATACCCTTAGGTGTTTTCGGCAAACCAATCACAAAATCCATGGAGATGTGCTCCCATTTCCACTCAGGAATCGGCAAAGGTTGAAGAAGTCCTGCTGGTCTTTGGTGTTCTGCTTTCACTTGCTGACAATGTAAACACTGGGATACGAATTCGGCTATTTCTCTTTTCATATTTGGCCACCAGAAGGTCTGCTTCACATCTTGATACATTTTGGTGTTCCCTGGATGGACAGCAAACTTAGAACCATGAGCTTCCCGCAAAATCTTTTTCTTCAGCTCTGGGATGTCGGCCACGCATAACCTTCCTTCAAACCTGAGTACTTGGTTCTCGATGGTATACCCTGGTCTCGGTCTTGTGTCAATCTCCTCGGCTATTTTCTTGAGGAAGTTATCCTCCATTTGTCTTGTCTTTACTTCATTAACAATAGTCGGCTCTGCTGACATCACGGTTAAACATGCCAAATTTCCACCTGACTTCCTGCTCAAAGCGTCGGCTACACTGTTGGCTTTCCCGGGGTGATATTGAATCTGCATATCGTAGTCTTTCAACAACTCAAGCCACCGTCTCTGTCTCAAATTCAATTCCTTCTGAGTGAATAGATACTTTAAGCTCTTATGATCTGTAAAAACCTGACAAGTAGCTCCATACAAATAGTGACGCCAAATCTTTAAAGCAAATACCACGGCCGCCAATTCTAAGTCATGGGTAGGATAGTTTTTCTCATGAGGTTTCAACTGACGAGATGCATAAGCTATAACCTTACCCTTTTGCATTAATACACAACCCAAACCCTTATGCGATGCATCACTATAGACATGAAACTTTTCGTTACCTGATGGTAGTACAAGTACTGGTGCGGTAATTAACCTCGTCTTCAGTTCCTGGAAGGCTGACTCCCGATCTTTAGTCCATTCATACAGTGTTCCCTTCTTAGTCAGTTGCGTTAATGGGATTGCAATCCTTGAGAAATCTTTCACAAACTTTCTGTAATAACCTGCCAAACCCAGAAAACTACGAATCTCGGACACATTAGTCGGCCTCGGCCAATTTACTACGGCTTCAACTTTGCTAGGATCTACTGAAATACCCTCTTCATTAATCACATGACCCAAAAATGAGATGGTAGAAAGCCAAAACTCAGACTTATTAAACTTAGCATACAACTTCCGTTCTCTCAAAATCTGTAAGGCAAGTCTCAAATGGTTTCCATGTTCAATATTACTCTTGGAATAGATCAATATATCATCAATGAAAACAACTACAAATTCATCTAAATATGGTTTGAAGATTTGGTTCATTAAATCCATAAATGCAGCAGGGGCATTGGTCACTCCAAATGGCATTACTAAAAACTCGTAGTGGCCATATCTTGTTCGAAAAGCAGTCTTCTCAACATCTTCGGCTTTAACTTTAAGCTAATGGTAACCAGACCGAAGGTCGATCTTAGAAAAAACTCGTGCTCCTTGTAACTGATCAAGCAAATCATCAATTCTAGGTAACGGGTACTTGTTCCTAATGGTGACTTTGTTGAGTTCTCTATAGTCAATACAAAGACGGAGTGTGCCATCCTTCTTCTTAACAAATAAAACAGGTGCTCCCCATGGCGAAGTTCTCGGCCTAATAAATCCCTTATCTAACAACTCTTGCAATTGCAGTTTCAATTCTCTAAGTTCAGCTGGTGCCATCCTATAAGGTGGTTTGGAGATCGGCTGCGTTCCCGATATAATATCGACAGTAAACTCTATTTCTCTATCGGTCAAGTGGCCAGGCAATTCGTCCAGAAAGACGTCGGGGAAATCATTAACAATCGGGATGTCGGCTAAGTTAATATTTCCATTCTGATCACTCAGTATACTACACAAGTAACCTCGGCACCCCTTCTGAATTAACTTACCGGCCTTAATGGACGAAATCAAGTATGGTGGGGGCATTATCCCTTTACCCTGGAAAATAATCTCGGCTAGGTTTGGGGGTCTCAGTGTGACACTTTTCGAAACACAATTAATAGATGCATCGTTTGCAACTAACCAGTCCATTCCCAGTATAATATCAAAATGAGCTAGGTCTAGAGGCATTAGATCTACTAGCAATTCAACATTCTCAATCACAACAACACATGCTCTGTAAATGGATACAACAAACATAGATCTCCCAGATGGAGTAGATACAGACAACACATAATCAAGGGGCTCTAGTTCTCTATTAATTTTCTCGGCAAACTTAGTAGATATAAACGAATGAGTAGAACCCGAGTCAATCAACACATAGGCATCTTGGGAGCAAATTAGTAACATACTTGACACCACCGCCTCAGCATTCTGAGTGTCTCCCGGTACCAATGCAAACACTCTGCCCTGTCTCATATGTCCTTTCCCAGCATTTCCCTTCTGAACGGAACCCGAGGTATTCTCTCATTTCTTGTTGTTATCAGCCTTTGTTTTGGGGCAATCCCTCACATAATGGCCCATCTCGCCACATTCATAACAGGCTCCAGACGTTCGTCGACAGATCCCGAAATGCTGTTTCCCACAATCCGAACACATCGGTTTAGCACTCCCTTCCTGCCTTACGTTACTAGTACTGCCCATGTTCGTTCTCTTCTTGGTGCCCAGTTGTCCTCGGCGATTGTCATAGTTCTGCCTCTTTCGCTGGTTTTCTCCCGAGCTCTGGTATCGGTTCAGATTAGCTTCGGCCTGAATGGCTTTGTCCAATACTTCGGCATAGGTCGGCATATCAAGCAAGTTGACCCGGTCTTGAATCGGTCCACGAAACCCACACTCGAACTTCCTGGCCTTCATATATTCATCGTTGGTCATGTGAGGTATAAACCTTACCAATTCAGTGAAAGCCCGGTCATATTCCGCCACTGTTCTGTTGCCTTGCATCAGAGTATGAAATTCGGTAGCCTTGCGGTTTCGAACACTTAGGGGAAAATGTTTCTTGTAGAACAACTCCAAGAATCGGGTCCAGGTCAAATCTGGATTGCTCCCTCTAACCATCATCCACCACCTGCGGGCGTCATCATCTAATGTGAATGCTGCCAACGTCACCTTCTGAGAGTCAGTGCTAGGGAAGATCTCGAACAACTTTTCCATTTCCAAAACCCATGCCTCAGCCTTCATCGGCTCTATACCCCCAGAGAACCTCGGTGGCCTCATCTTCTTGAACTCCCTGATCAAAGCTATCGTGCCATCCCCATAGAAGGCTGGTTGCGGGGGAATCTGCGGCACTGGAGGAGGTGGAACTACATTTCGGCCGTTGGTCTGCTCGGCCTGAGTCGACGTAGCACTAGTGAACTGCTGTCTGGTTTGCCTCAACTCGCGGGCCAAACCTTCAACTAATCTTTCCAATCTGTCCATTCTGTCTTCGTGCTGATCTCGGCCAAGCGGTGGTCTACCTCTCCTCATAATGCTAGGAGTATGCAAGGTATGACTTTAAAACAATTAAGCAAATAACCACATAGGCGATAGCAAATAAGTATATCAAGACAATGCACACTTCACTCAAACAACAAATACCATGATGCAACCCTAACATCTTTCTAAGGGAAATCCTATGCTCTTCAGGACTCAAAGTGTGTGAATAGCGTATACCGAGGAACTTGTGCTCTGATACCATTCTGTCACGACCCCAAACCGCCCCTAGTAGTTTGGTGCCGTGATGGCCAGTAATCCGTAATTACCGAAGGCCAACTTTTCAAAACTTAACACAATCAGAGTATGGATATAGGGGGCTCACAAATGCGGAAGCAATAAATCAAATACAAGTGGTCCATAAGAGCTGCGCGTAGATCAAAGCAATGCCAAACATTCCAATTAACTTTACAACTTAAATACAACAAGGTAAAAATACATGTTACATCTTGATCAAAAGGCTTCTCGAGCCGACATATACAAAATACAGCTAATACAAGTCAAGAAGCATGATTTTCAAGATTTGCCGACATGCAAAGCAGGGCATCGCCGACGTAAATACAAAAGTAAAGCCGACATAAGCACGAATCCAAAACAAGCATCCAAACGATCTAGGTGTTGCCGCCGTCCTGCTCATCACCTACATATATATAGAGGGGTGAGTACAAAACTCAGTGAATGGTACTAATAATAAAGGTTTTGCATGAATATAACCGAGGTCCTTCAAAACGAACTCATCAACTTTAGTAAAACGAGGGATGAACCGTATTCATCAATCAAATATTACAAGTAACCAAAGATGTTCACTGACATAGGCAAAACAAGGGATGAACCGTATTCATCAGTCAAGTTCCATAACATCGGCGAAGCAAGGGATGAACCGTATTCATCATTCAAGTATCATAACATCGGCGAAGCAAGGGATGAACCGTTCATCATTCAAGTATCATAACATCGGCGAAGCAAGGGATGAACCGTATTCATCATTCAAGTATCATAACATCGGCGAAGCAAGGGATGAACCGTATTCATCATTCAAGTATCATAACATCGGCAAAGCAAGGGATGAACCGTATTCATCATTCAAGTATCATAACATCGGCGAAGTAAGGGATGAACCGTATTCATCATTCAAGTATCATAACATCGGCGAAGTAAGGGATGAACCGTATTCATCATTCAAGTATCATAACATCGGCGAAGCAAGGGATGAACCGTATTCATCATTCAAGTATCATAACATGTACGATCCGTAATCGTTTGGTCAAAGGTACTGCGAAAGTTTATAGTCCTCCAGCACAAGGGACTTGTGTTACTTAGGCCCGTAGCCCGATTTAACAAGGACCGTATCCTTTTATACTTAGTACTGCGAAAGTTTAGAGTCCTCCAGCACAAGGGACTTGTGTTACTTAGGCCCGTAGCCCGATTTAACAAGGACCGTATCCTTTTACACATGGTACTGCGGAAGTTTATAGTCCTCCAGCACGAGGGACTTTCCAAGGATAACAATCAAAACAAGGCTATTTATTCATGCTTAGCAAATACCCACGTCAAAACAAACAAAACAAGATTTATCAAAAGCAAGTGTAACATAGCTTTATTAGAAATACCACTCACCTAGTTCTTCAGGTGTAGACTCAAAGCAAATATCAAGGACCTACAATCACATGGCAAGTCACATTCTCAAAGCAAGCTCTATATACATGCAAATGATCTCGGCATTCTTGCCAGATCCAAGTCAAAGACAAAGCAAAACATGCTGGGAGCTTAATCACTGCTCCCGTTTCTCGAAAACACACTGGGTACCGTCCAGGACTAAGCCGAGGTCCCGCTAAACAAAGTCAGGAAAAACCTGGGTTTTCCTTTGAAGAGTATGAAGAACATGATCATTTGAAAGATGGATGTAAGCTCACAACTTGTTACAAAAATCTGAGTTTTCATGCCAAGAGTTCAAAATATATGGACCTGGGTACCCATTAAAGAAAGTCATGCAAGAACAAACACGAAACATGGTTTTCTTTCCAAACTTTTCGATCAAAATGAGACTTTCTTCAAGAACACATGGAAAAACCATTTTCTCTTTCCAAAACCAACTTCAAAACGATGCATGACATGCAACACAAATCCGATCATGCAATGCAGCTAGATAATCCTTAACAACATTCAAAGTAGATCAAGAATCTTACCCCAAAGCTCGAATCTAACGGTTCAAGCCACGAAGATCAAGCTTGGAAGACTACTCTCACTCAAGAACTCTTCTTCCTCCTCCCTAGAGCTTCTCTCTCTAAAACAAGGATTTGAGACAAGAAAATGATTTGTTTCAGGGTCTGCCGGCTGCCTTAACAATCAGCTCGGACACGTGGCGTTATCGGGTTGGTTCAGCTCCAAAAAGGTGATTGATAGACAAGACAAGTCTCTGACAAAGCGTATGCAGCAAGCTCGGGTAAGACACATCGGCAACAAGATGACATCGGCTCAAATCAAGGATCCAGCAACAGGATAGAAAAACATCGGCTAGGGAGGACGACACTTGACTAAGCTGTGCCACACCTTGGCCGGGGTGTGCCACATCTCGGCCTAGGCCATACCTGCCCAAGGACAAGGTTCACTAAGTGCGAAGCATCTCGGCAATGAATGCCCGAGGTGAAGATGGGTTGAACAAGATCTCAAAATAGTTCTAAGTACAAGGTTCAAAGGCGGACTAAGCTCAAGATGACCTCGGCTACGCACACACCGAACAAGGGACAAGATCACGCAAGTAATACTAACAAAACAAGGCAAACAAATCCTTCCAATTAACATAATAAAGCAAGACCATGCAAGAATGTATGCAAGTATGACAAGAGTAAGGTGAGGGTTGTTACAATTATGACAACCGCAGTTCTATTCAGATTGCCCACAATATTGTCTTCTATGAACGGATGAAACACATTGAGATTGATTGTCACTTTGTCCGACAACATCTGCAGTCTGGCTTTATCTCGCTTCATTTCGTCTCTTCGACTTTGTAACTTGCAGACTTTTTCACTAAGACTCACACTACCTCTTGGTTTTAATTTCTTCTTAGAAAACTCTCAGTGTTTTTTGCTAAAACTCCTTGAGTTTAAGCGGAGGTGTGAGAATATATTGTGTATATTCTATATTTGGCATGATTATGGTTGTACATATTATAAGCGTGATTGCGTATAAGTGTGATTGAGGCATGATTGTGTTTTTCCTTTTTTGGTTTAGGAGTTAGGGCTATATAATCTAGGGTCTTGTTGTAATCAAAAATACAATTCGAATATATTGAATATAGAAAACTTACAACATGTGCCCTCTTTATTGTGTTTGGGCTTGTTTTTGATAAACAAATGTATTTTATTTTACCCTCTTCCACCAATTTCTTAAGTTCTCCCATTTGCCATTCAAAAAGACAATTCAGCACCAATTAATAAATATTTCCAATGTCACTTAGATTAAGGAAAAGATTCCAACTAATCAGAAATGAGTGGCAACTAATACGGCACTGAAGTAACCCATGCCATACTGGAGGATTCATTTAAATAACTAAAAAAGAAGTTTTCTCTTTTCTTTTACTGGAGGAATTTTGATAGATACGACTTGATAAAAACACCAAAATCATAACAAAAAATACATTGTGTAAGAATTCATAGTTTCTTTTTTAATTCCAATAAAGTAGTTAAAAAAGGCAATTAAAAAAGGAAGAAAGGAATAATAAGAAAAGACACTTTCTTGTTGCTTTAATAACAAGTATTTTTTTTCAATCAAATACTATGATTTGTTGGAACAAAAAAAGGCCAGGCTAGATACTAACCTAGCGCAGCCATGGGATAAAAAAGGCCTTTCAAACAAAATCAAAGAAAATAAGTCTTCTTTATTTTGATTTTTCTTTATCTTTATATTGGATCTTTCCAGCCCTTCTTTTATTTAAATGGAATTGCTAATAAAAATTGTACCATTTCTATATAATAAAGATAAATAGAGAGAGAGAGAGAGAAAGAGAGAGACTTTTTTTAGTCCTTACTTTACGTGTAATGTAACATAGTAATTATCTTCTTCTTCTTTTTTATTGGGAGAGGTGGCTGAGTGGACTAAAGCTACGGATTGCTAATCCGTTGTATAAGTTATTTGTACCGAGGCTTCGAATCTCTCTCTTTCCGCTTCTCTTGATGACTTGATATTTGACATATCTTTCAAAGCACAAGGGCAGTTTTGAATTATATTCTTTACCACATTTCCCACCTGCCTAAGTCACCCTTATTGCCACTTTATAGAACCATACATGAGATTTTCACCACATATGGCTTCTTGTTCAATTCTTTTGAAGTCATTAGATCATTTTCCTTGTTCCAGAATCTCCTTCTTTCTTCCACTCATCCCGATATGACCCATTTAGTGATGTTTTCATGTTCCACTTGAACACTTTCCATTTTTATTTTTGATTCTTCCCAAAGGTTAGCTCCCCATTCTTTCATTCTTTCAACAATAAAAGACTCAAACCTGCTGGCTCTTTCCTCTGAGCTCGTTACCTTGTAGTTTTCATTTCACTTCTAGCTACGAGTAGGAAGCTATCGGAGTAGCAACCCATTTTTCGACCAAGATTCTTGTTATTTATTTTTGTAAGAGAAAGGGTCCGTTATTCTATCTCCTATCTAATATAGGTAATCAGTGGTGGCATCTCCTGCTTATGCTTGCCCTTTTCCTCTTCCTTTGCTTTGCATCTTCCTATCTATTATGAAGTAGGGAAATCAAAACCAGGGTACCCCCCGATTGTAGGCAATCAGTTATGGGAAAACGACGGCGATTGAACCCACGTGTAGACACCTCATTTTCGACCGACCTTAAGACTCAGACGTCACCAGTTGAGCACTCGGTGATTTTGCATATCGTGCTCGTTCAGAAGTTGCAGAGTCCTGGCTGCGAGCCCTGCCTCCGGACTTCCGAACCCTCTTCTGTGCCTTGCTTCGGTTTGCGAACCAGACTCGGTTTTCTCTATTTCTTTTCCTGAGGAGAGGAAGAGGTCCTGTAGACCATCTCTTAGTGGCCGTGGGCTACATTTTGTGGCCGCGGGCCATTTTGCCCATTTCGGAGTCCGGTTCCCGGTTTTCGGAGTCGTCAGGCCGTGTGCCTCGGTTCGGGACCGCTTAAGCATCTCCTATTGCTCCGGTTTTTGGTATACTTCTTATTTGCTCCCTTTTGAGGGACACTGAGGTCTGAGAGACCCACTTCGTGGTCGAACACCACTCCCGGTGCCTAACAGCCAGTTTTCGGGGCCTCGGGCTGCGCGTTTTGGCCCCCGAACCTTCATTTTGCATCGGTTTGGGCTCATTTTTGGTGGAGACCTTATTTTCACTGTTAGAAAGCTTGTAGGAGGGTGGGAGGCCAGCAATTTTTCTGAAAAGACAACTTCTTTTTGGTCAAAAGTGGTTCAGCATGAATCCGGGAAGGAGAAAAATCTGCGCGGCTTCACCGAAACGGGCGTAACTCTTTGCACAAGAGGAATTAAGATATGAGGCCACCACCATTGGAAAGCTTACTTCCAGGGCTTCATTTTTCACTCAAGAATATCCCAAGGCCAAGTCTGGGGAGGAGAGATGTGGTTGGTTGAAGTCCGCTTGGACCGAATCTGCGCGGCTTCACGGAAAAGGGCATAACTTTTTCTACAGGAGGAATTTTAATGCAAGGTTTGCGCCATTGGAAAGCTAACGTCTGGGGCTTCATCCTAGGGGGTGGCCGGCCACTTTTTCTGGCCGGCCAGCCACTTTTTTCCTTTGACCTAGCCGGCGGGCTAGGGGAAGTGGCCGGCCGGCCACCTGCAGCCAAAATGTCAGGCCGACCTGCTTCTTCAGGTTGAGTACATTCCAGCTGTGCCTTGGTTTTCCCCCAAAAATATCTACATCCGGAGGACCCTTTTGGAGGGAAAAAAGGCCTCATTTTCCCTCCACTTTGGCTAGACTCTTCTCTCCATCTCTTATCCATATAGAGAGCCTCCCAACTCTAGAGAAAGGGTTACAACAGTTGCTTGGAGGAGATAGATACATATCACCCCATTTCCTTCAAGTTTTGGGCTCCATTTCTTCATCATCTTCAAGCTCTACCATCACCACTCCATTCCAGCAGCAAAGGAGGGGATTCCAGCAGCTTAGAGTCACCAAATTTGGTCCAAGAAGCAACAAAAGTGTTGGTCTTCAAAGGTAAGTCCAATTGCCCTCTTTTCTAGCTCATTTTGGCACCATCTTTAAGCCATACATGCTTGCTGAGTTGAGCTCCGACCAAAACTGGAAGTGGCCTTCTTTTAAGCTCATTTTCTTGTTTCATTAAGGGCTCAACCCTGTTTGAGGCCCCCATATTGCACTTGCTTCAATATCCCCTTGTATGTCAATTTTCTTGCATGCTTTGGCAACCCATTATGCTTCCATTTTTGGGCATTTTACAGTTCTGTAAATAGGCTTATTTTGAGCCGCTCTTCAACATTGAAGAAGGGCTCATCACTGTTTGGGACCTCCATATGTCACTTCATGTTATATCTCTCTTTTGGTCCCCATCTTTGCATGCTTTGGCAGCCTATCATGCTTCTGTTTTTGGTCTTTTTACAGGCCTATAAATAGTCTTATTTTGACCTTCTTAACATGTTTCATTAAGGGTCTTTGGCTGTTTGGTGAATGCTTTGCATACTTTGTGTTATAGCCTCTTTTGAGCCTCATTTTGCATTGCATTTCTAGCATGTTTGTATACTGTTTTGGAGTTTTTACAGTTCTGTAAATATGATTATTTTTGGTCCCTCTTCAATGTTTTAGAAGGGAATTTTTCAGTTTGGGCTGTGCATATACCACTTGCCTCTTTGGCCACCGTTTGGCCCTTTTTCTTGCATAAAAGCTTAGCCATGTCTATGTTTGTTTTTGGGTTTTTTACAGTTCTGTAAATATGCTTATTTTTGGTCCCTCTTCAATGTTGTAGAAGGGAATTTTTCAGTTTGGGTTTTACATATACCACTTGCTTCATAACCTCATCTTTAGGGCCATTTTTGCATGCCATTGTTGCCCTATCTTTGCTTGCTGTTTGGCCATGCTTTGTACTAGTAAAATGCTAATTTTGGGGCTGCCTTGCTTCTGTATATTCATTGCATATCCATATTGTGCATGTTTGGTATAGCTATAGGCCATTTCGGGTCCCAAAATTCATGCTTCGGGACTATTCCATACATCGGGTGTGTTTTCGCCTCACTTCGGGGCTGTTTTCCCCCACATTTCATTGCTGAAAATCCATTAGCATGCTTGCATATCATTTTCCATGCCATTGCATTGCGTATGCCATTGCCTCGGTTTACGTGCCCGCGTGCACGCATTTCGAGGCACTTCATTTTCATCCATCGGCCTCTTATGTGAGTGTGGCTGAGGCTCTCTCATGTTAGTATAAGTCCATGTTGCATTCTATATGTCATTTCCATGCCATTGCATTGCGTATGCCATTGCCTCGGTTTGCGTGCCCGCGTGCACGCATTTCGAGGCACTTCATTTTCATCCATCGGCCTCTTATGTGAGTGTGGCTGAGGCTCTCTCATGTTAGTATAAGTCCATGTTGCATTTTCCATGCCATTTTAGCCATATTGCATTGCGTATGCCATTACCTCGGTTTGCGTGCTCGTGTGCACGCATTTTGAGGCACTTCATTTTCTTCCACCGGCCTCTTATATGAGTGTGGCTGAGGCTCTCTCATGTTAGTGTAAGCCCATATCCTATTTCCATGTCATTTGCATTGCGTATGCCATTGCCTCAGTTTGCGTGCCCGTGTGCACGTATTTCGAGGCATCTCATTTTCATAGCATTGTGCATACTAGGTTGTATCTTAGATCGCATTTATGTATTTTCTCAGTTTGTGTGCCCGTGTGCACGCATTTCGAGACATCTCATTTTCATAGCATTGTGCATGCTAGGCTGTATCTTAGTTGCATTCATGCATATCATGCATATTGCATCGTGTTCGGGATAGGAGTTAGCCCGGGCACGGGAAACGAGATGCGTTTCGTACTCCAAGTGACGGAACGTGTCTCCATCCCTAGTCACCGACACTCCGGATTACCCATGATGGAGTTAGGTTCTTGTTGTGTTTACACGTGCATTCATTCTATATTGAGTTGCACATTTCGACCCCTCGGCCATCATGCATCGATATGCGTGATTGGTGGCACGAGGATCGAGGCATGCATATATCTGTGAAAATACATTGCTATGCCCCTTTCCTGCTCTCTGTTGCAGCAAATGAAGAATCAGCAAACTTCCGGAGTTTGGCGCGCTTTCCAAGAATAACTGCTAAACAGAGGCTAATTGGGGCATCCCGGTGGATTTCCGTGCAAGACAACCCGGACATGCATCATCCATCAGAAGCAAGGCAGTCCCGGGCTTGCACGACAGTTTTACTTGCTTTCTTAGTTAATTCATTAATTAATTAAGAATCTGTACATTATTCAGACTGTAATATTTGGACTGTAATATTCTTTTATTTGGGACTGTATTATTTATTCGGACCCTCTGTGCGAGGGCATAATTGTAATAAGTGTGCGTGTGTGTGTTGTATGTCTTCCAACCCCACGTCTTTCTCCCTTTTATTTACCTGCTTATGATGGTTAGATTAGGGCATATTTCAATTAGCATACAGTATGATAGCATGTTTGCATCATTCATCTGTATTGCATGCACCGGGCTCGGCGCACCATACTAACTGCATTGTACTTTCAATTTCAAATTGAATACATGTTAGTTGTAGCACTCCATATGCCATGTTTAGAATAGCCGAGCCTGCCATAGTTGCATTTTTGCATGTGTTGCATTAGGCATTTCTGTATACTTAGGGCCATGCATGATTTCTAATTTGATTTCCATTTTGGCTTGGAGTACTCGGTAAGTTTTATGCTTTAGCATCCTTGCATGCGTGTAAGTGACTGCCATAATAGCATGCTTACCATGAATCTAATTGCCAATATGATATAACTGCATGAATGCCTGTGGGTGAAGGTTGGGTTACTTGGATTGGAATAAATCATCAACTGTTTGTTTTAAGCCCACTAGATAGTGGCAAAACCATCTTTTCTAAGCCCATCTGCGGGTGGCAAAATCTGCATTTTAAGCCTACTTGCGAGTAGCAAACCATCTTTCAAATAAACAAGCATGAAATGTTTTGTTCCAATTCAGATAACTCAGTCTATACTTGTATGCTGTGCGCATCACATAGTAACCTAGGCTAATAACCGGAATAAGAACACACAATGTTTTCAAAAATAGAGATCATGGTTAGTAGAGGCCGATCTTTGATCGGGCGAGCGGGGGTGCTCACGAAGTGACCTTCCCTAATCGTACCCAAGTTCCCGAGCCGAGGAAACTTTGGTGATTACGGACACGTGGCCTTAGGCAACGAGTCAGGGTTTCCTAAATTTCCCATTAAAAAACATTTAGGTGGCGACTCTGTATCTGGCAAAGTAGTCCATGTTTGGCACTTCTTTCAAAATCTGTTTTCTCAAAACGATTTGCCGGATTTGGACTCTTTGGTTCAGACTTAGAACCGTGACAAATTTTAGAGTCCTGAGCTGTAGTGACCCCAATATGAACGGAACGGGAGCTTGTTTCCTCCCGGGGCGTTCGGGGATGTCTACACCACGCATGGTGGATTCACAATCCACTGCAAGTGATTCGATTAAAACAGTCAATTTAGCAATTTATTCAGTAGTTCCAATCGATGCTGATTTAGCTATTCATAACTCGTTTATAATAGTATGGAAGTACCAAAGACAGCTTATTGCTACGCCTGTTCATGAGCGTACTAAGGCTTAACTGATTCTATCCCAACCTTCTTTTTTATACAGGCATATACAATCTCTCCAACTCAAAAAAAGGGGAAAGAAATGGAAACTCAACAGAAAATGTAAAAAATATAATTATCTCACCTCAAATTCAAGTGTAGACACCCCATTTTTGACCGTCCTCAAGACTTGGACGTCACCGTTTGAACACTCGGTGATTATCCATGTTTGTGTTCGTTTGGAGTTCCCGGAGGTCTCGGCTCGCGCGCCTTGCCTCAGGATCTCCGAACTCGACCGTTTAGTGTCTGGTTTTGCACCAAACACTTGCATCCTGCCTTGGAGGGGCAGGGTGGGGCTTGTAGACCATCCCCACCCATCACCGGCAGTGGCTAGATGCCACCGGCTGGTTTTTGCTGCCACCGGCAATATAGTTTGCCGGCCGGCACTCTTTGTTGCCGGTCAGCACTATTTTGTGCCGGTCGGCACTTTGTTTGGCCAAGATGGCATTTTTTGCCGGCCGATTGCTGTTCATCTGCTTTTGCAGATATTTTTGGACAGTTGTATTGCTTTTGCTCCCCTCCATACACGTGTATGGAGGGATCTCCCTCTTGCAAAGCTTGTCTTGTAAGCTTTACAAGAGGCATATAGAGAGGGTCTCTCTCTAAGAAAAAAGAAGAGAGGCTTTTAGACATTTTTGAGGAGAGAAGACAGAGGAGAGCTCTGGTTTTTCCTAGGGTTAGGGTTAGATACACTCACCTATCTCTCTTTTCCTCCCATTTTGTTCACTAGGTGTTTTGTGCCTTACTATTGCACACAAACACCTAGTGTTTCACCTTCCTCTTGGAGCTGAGGTTCTAAAGAGTGTGTTTTGAGATTTTGGTCTTGGATTCAAGCTCAAGGAGGCCATTGGAGCATCTTTGTTGAAGAAGGCATCAAGGGTGAGAAACTAGTCCATTTTTCCCCCATTTTTGCATCAATTTTCTACTAGTCTTAGAGCTGTTTTTGTGATTATTGTATAACATAAAAAAAGTTCTGTTTTTGAGCCCTCTTTGTTGTTTATTAAGAGTGTTTTGTTGTTTGAGGGTTGTTGACCACCCTTAGGCCTCAAAAGGCCTCATTTTGAGCCATTTTGTGCTAGCTCCGGGATTTTGGTGTTGAGGTCTCTTCACCACTGAAATCTTGAGGGATTTCAGTGGTGAAGATGATGCTTTGAAGTCCCAAGAAGGAGAGGGCCACCCCCTCTCCTTGTTGTCCTTGAAAAGGACACATTTTGGCCTCTTAAGGAAGCCTATGCTTGAGTGTGTGTTGAGCATGTTTGGTTTGTTTTTCATGCTTATATATCCATGATATAACATGATTTCAAGTTGGTTTTGGAACTCCATGCATGTTTAGCATAGTTGCCATGTAATGCCCTATTTGTGCCTTAACATGTTCTAGGTTGTTAGCCTTTGTTGGAGCATGTTTTAGGCTTGCATTTGTGAAGTTTATGTGCTTATTTTGCCATGTTTTAGCTCTGTCCATAATCGTTTGGGTTGATCTTTGCATGCATTATAGAGCTCCTTTGTATTTGGGCTTGTTGGCCTTGTGTATGTGCATGTGTAGCATGCCATCTTTGCATTGTTTTGGTGATTTGGAATCATCCTACATGCTATTTCAGTCCCATTTCCATGCTTGTTTGATTGCCTTGCATGCCTCTTTAAGGCTTTGGAAGCATGTGTTGCAATGCTCCATGTTTTGGCCATGGTGTATGCCTTTGAATTTGGGCCACTTAGATGCCATCTAAGGAGTCCTTTGGCCTTGTTTTAACATGCTAAAAATCTGTTTTTAGTTGTTTAATGCATGCCATGTTTGGTCATGTTAAGTGTAGTTCAATGCCTTATTGATTTGCTTTGAACACTTGGACTATTCGTTGCATGTTTTGGCTTGATTTTGTTGCTTGGTTTGGCACCATCCTAACATGATTTCAATACTCATGTTGCATGCTAACTTGTCCATGTTTCCTTCTTTCAAGTGTGCTTGAATGTTGTTTGATTTATGCTTAAGTGTTGGTCCTTATGTGCATGTGTGTGTGCATGCCATTTAGCTCTCACTCTTTAGCACTTTTGGCCACTGTTTTAGGCCTATTTTAGAGTTGCCTAATTCATGTTTAAGTCCATCTTTGCCATCCATTTGCATTGCTCTATGTATGCTTGCATGCTTGCATGAGTTAATTGCCATGCCATGTTGCATTCCTAGCTTGTATGCCTAGGTTGCATTGCATTTTGCATGCATGCCTTGTTCCTTGAATTGGTGATAGGAATAGGGCCTAATTTGTTTGATTGGTTTGCATGCATTTGAAACCAAAGTTGCATACTTGGTTCCTTGGGCCATCATGCATGGAAATGCGTGATTGGTGGTCCGAGAACCGAGGCACATGTCCCTTTGAGTCATTACAATGATAAGAGACATGGTTGGTGCATACATGCCTTGAATTGTGCTGCCATGCCTTGTTTTGCCCTCTGTTGCTGTGAGTTGCAGGTTCTGCAGGAATACTCTGCCGACCGGCAGTGTAATGTGCCGACCGGCACAATTTTCTCTGCCGACAGACCCTATTTTGTGCCGATGGCCATACTACACTGCCGGTGGAAATTTCAATCAGCCGGTGATGATCCCCTCTGTCCAAGGATGCAGTCCTGAGGTTTTGACAACCTCCAGAGGAGGAAAGGGAGGAAAACAGAGGCAGCTTGCGCATGGTGGCGCGCTTCCCGAGGCGTTTTCCCGCTTTATTTAATTTATTCAATTAGTTAATTTGTTAATTAATTAATTTGTAATATTTAATTAGCTTGCGTAGTTAATTAATTTGTAATATTTATTCGGTCCCTCCGAGCGAGGGCAAATCTGTAATAAGTGTGTGTGGGTGGTGTGTATGTCTTCCAACCTCACGTCTTTCTTCCCTTTTATTTACCTGCTTATGATGGTAGATTAGGGCACGTTTAATTTAGCATACCTTATGCTATGCATGTGTGCATCCATGCATTTGTATTACATGCATTAGGCTCGGTACATCACGCTAACTGCATCAGTACTTCAATTCCGAACTGAATACGTGATAATTGTGCATTTTCACATGACATGTTTAGGATAGCCGAGCCTATTCTAGCAACATTTTGTATGCGATGCATTAGGCACTTCACATGGACTTGGATCATGCATGTTTGCTAACAAGTTCTTTGTTTTGGCACGGAGTACTATGTAAGTATTTCCGCTTTAGCATATCGCATGAGTGTGAATGTTACCATGACAGCATGCTTAACATGTGGCTAGATGCTTATGTGTTAAAACTGTTTTGAATGCCTGTGGGTGAAGGTTGGATTGTTTGAGTTGGAAAAACTCGTTGAAATCCGTATTTTAGCCTACTTGCGAGTAGCAAACTCCAAAGCATTTTCAAACCAAACGGATATGCAATGTTTATTTCCAAATTGGGCAATCTAGTCTATACTTGTTTGCTGTGCGCATAACATAGTAATTCTAGGCTAACAATTGGTTTAAGAACACATAAAGTTTTCAAAAACGGATATCACGGTTAGTAGAGGCCGGTCTTCGGACCGGGCGAAAGGGGGTGCTCATAGCTGACCTTCCCCGATCGTACCCAAGCTCCCGAGCCGAGACAACTCCGGTGATGACGGGCATGTGGCCTTCGGCACCGAGTCAGGGTTTCCTAAATTCTCCCATAAAAAAATATTTAGGTGGCGACTCTGTATCTGGCAAAGCAGTCCATGTTTGGCACTACTTTTTCAAAAATCTGTTTCTCAAAACGATTTGCCAGATTTGGACTCTTTGGTTCAAATTAAGAACCGTGACACAAATCGAGTCCGAACTATAGCATGAGGCCCCCGGGGCGCGTCTACAGTTTCTGGCGACTCTGCTTGGGATTTTAGAGAGCTTGACTCAAACTCGTGATATCCTGTTTTGATTTCGTTTATGTGTTTCTTTGCATTGCATGTGCATTGGTGCGCCTAGGAACACAGTGTTTGCCATCTGCCATTCCTGAACGGTTTGCCGGAGGCTTGTCTTGTCAAGACATGTCCATAAGGCTGACCAGCTATGGGCTCTGACAGCATGGGAACACAAACCCCGGTTTTACCGGGGCACCCTTTTTGACCATTCGACCTAGTGCATATTCGGAATCCATAGTGACCATTCCAAATTAGGACAGGTTGCTTACCCGATTATAGGTTGTTTGAAACCGCTGCGTGCATAGTGAAACCCTAGCTCCTGACAAAATAGGACAGGGAAACCCTACCCCAACATAGGGGTGTTTTGTTCTCTTTACTTGCTATGTGCTTTTAGAGTGTATCTCTACAGGAACGCATATACCAGTTTACGAGTTTGAGTATCGGGCCTGAAGGCGCCAGAATCAGTATTGTTGAGAATCAGTTATCAGGAATCAGTTATCCGCAGGTATCAGATTCAGTATTTCGGGAACAGAAATTTGGGAACAGTGATCAGCAGTAGGGTACAGTTGTGTGGCTACACCCGTGTTTGATCAGTTTGGGTTGAAATGCTGTCTGTTTTTCCTTTCAGTTCAGAGAGTGGCAGAGTTGATACAGAACAGCCAGTGTCTCCCCTTTGCTGAGGCAAGATTTATGGCGACACAAAGTTCAGAAGAAATTGTGGTTATGACAGCCGCACCGGAGTAGGGAACCACTCCGCAGAGTGAGGCCAGCGTCAGTATGTCATACCCGCCCAGGTCGCCCGTTGTGCACCCGGTTTGGGCTCCCCAGTTATACCAGGCTCGTGAGCCCACCACCTTCGAATTGATGGGGATGATAGGCGATCTCCAAAGGTCTGTGGCAGACCTCGCCTATGGAATGTCGGCTTCATCGCCAGCGGCGCCGTACGCCGGGAATTTTGTACCACAGGAGCCCCCGCTACTGGGGCGCATTTGTTATAGAGCTCAGCCAGCCAGAGGTGGCTTCCGGCTATAGCCACGACATGTCAGCACCAACCCAGACCCTCGATCAGGCTGAGGCCAGGGGAAAGGACAAGGCAAAGGTAGACGCCGACCCTATTGAGCAACTGCTGTGGGCAGTCGAGGCTTTGAAGGCCAGAGGGATGAACAAGCAACAAACATCTGCAATAGTGACCAAAGCTGTAGATGATGCTTTCCCCGCTCCAACCAAGGGCAGTTCAAGCCAGACAGAAAACCGGGATGGGCCCCGTCATGCCCAGACAATTCCAGTAGCTCCCACCCCTACACCGGGGAAGGTTCAAAAAGCCAAGGCAGCGCCAGCTGATCCTTTCGCCAGCGCGTCTGGCAAGAATCCTCAAAATACAAAGTACCTGCCCCGAGGGCGCAGGGTCTTTCACGACCTCCACATGCCTTTGTCTAGGGCATTGCTGATATTGGCGAAGAATGGGCATCTTAAGCCTTTGGAGCCTCGGCCACTCCCGAAGAATCTCCCCGCCACTCATGATGCTACCTTGTACTGCACGTACCATCAACAGTCCGGTCACAGTACCGATGGATGTTCCCGCCTTCGTCATGAAGTGCAGGATTTGATTGATAACAAGGTTATCCTACCACCTACCTCAGGCAAGCCCGTCACCACTCAGTTGTTGGATTTCGAGGGCTCAGATACTGCGAGTATGTAAAGTGAACCGCCTGCGGGCAACATTTGGTACATTTTTGGATGAAGCGTCTGGCACGCATTTTTGAGCATCGGTGAGACCGAGTTTTGTAAATCCTGGCTCGGATGTCGAGTCAGTCTTTTGTTTTGAGTCTGTCTCTTTGTCTTGAGTCAGTCTTTTGCTTAAGGGTCTGTCTTGTTGTATCGAGTCAGTCCCCGTTGTATATAATACCTGGTGATTCTGGGGTTTGTTGTCCCGAACACCATTTTGTTTTGTAATTATTATCTGTTTTGTTTTGAGTCTGTTTCTGCTGAGGGGCCAGTTGCACCAACAAAGCCGATCAAAACAGCTGTTGCTGTCTCAACCTTCATGCTTGCTTTCAGCATAAGTGGCGGAGAATTTGAATGGGCTGACAGTACATCTCGCCTGCTCTCCTGTGTGCCAAACTCATTGCATTAACCTAAGTTTTTCACAAAACAAACTTTTGAACACTGTGGTGATGAAAACGAAGAGGAAGGAATTCCTCGGGTTTTGCAAAATTTTTGATCATTTTGAGAGAAAGAGAGGCGTGCTAAGCCTTTTTATGAATAAAATCGTGCTTGTCGGCGTGAGTACTGGGAAGGATCCTGGCCTGATCTAGATTGGTTCCACACTATCTTTGGCGCGAGCGATTCGTCACTTTCTTAAAAACTTTCAAAAACAAATGTTTTACGCGGCCCGGCGAAGACTTGTGTGGAATCCCTCTTGAGGTCGCGCAGCCTAGGATCGCTCTCAACCTCAAGATTCAACCTATTTGTTTTCTGAGTTTGAACCCGTTCAGAACCCTCAGAAAGTTCAACGGACAAACGCCATGGAGGTCCGTGTGGCCAGTTTCGAAACAGCCCTCGAGCAAGAGGCACCAAAGCCGAATCAGAAGGAGTAGATCTCGTCGGAAGAAGCTTGTAGAGCAACCGGGATGGATTCTCCGCGAATCAGTGCAACAGCCGTTCTCCTAGATACAGAGAGGCTTCAATTTCAAAAAAACCATTTGGCATGGACTTGCTACACTTTTACCCTTTGAGAGGCTCGCTGGGCCGAAAACCCGGAAGGGCGGCCCAGGCAAAAGTTAGAGCAAGAGGAAAATACAACAAAAAAAGAGAAAAATACAACAAAAAAAGAGAAAAGATAAAAAAGAAGAGAAAAAAAAAGAAAAGAAAAAAGAAATAGAAAATGAAAAGAAGCTCGCAAGGTCGAAAACCCGCATTGGGCGCCTTGGCAAAAGTGAGAGCTTAAAAAAAAGTGAAGGTTAAAATACCCGAGTGGACCTTAACCGGAACTACGTAAGGCTTGATTCCCATGTTTGGGATACGTAGGCAACTTCATCATGAAGTCCAGCCCCCAACGCTTTCATAAGCGTCTCAGTCCATGCAATGGTTTCGATTTCATCCCAAGGTCCAGTTGCCAACACCTTCCAAGGTGACTGTGTCCATATATTTGTTGTGACCGTCTTCGTCATCTCTGTGTCTAAGAGCTCGACCACCGCCAATGAAGACTGTCTGCGGATTGCTGCGGCACCATCCCAAACAAGGGGCAACTTTCCGTTGCCACCAGCCGCCGTGAGCCGCCATTCAAACTAGGGGCAACTTTCCATTGCCTCTCACCCTCCTTCAAACCGGGGGCAATTTTCCATTGCCTCCGATCCGAGGTTGCGCATCTCGAAGAGTAAGTTTCATGCTCGTTGAGCATTGACTGTTTGAAAAATAGTTTTTGAAAATTTTTACTGAGGTTGACTATTTTCTCGAAAACTATTTCATTTTCCAAAATCGGACCATTGTCTTGGACCCAAAAAAGGAAAATTTTCAGTGCTTGCAACCTGACTTGCATGCCTTTCAAATCAAAAATTGAACAAGTACGTTAATCCGACTCTCATTTTGATCAAAACTGTTTTAGTAGAAAGCAAAAACGAAAGAATGGTTAAAATGATGAACTAGGGGCACAGTTGAGCCAGGCGTTCTGTCTTACCCCGGTCATCGACGTACTTGCCAGAAGAGCACGCTGCCCGCCGGAAGAAATAGCCGTGAGCTAACGGCATCGGGCATGAACCCACAACTTCCTATTCATCCATCAATCACCCCGGGGAGGGATGAAAAATGAGAGATTGAAGAATAGAGAGGTGTAAGTTGAGAGAAAAGTGAGGAAAAGGGTTTTTGAGAAAAAAATCCGAGCTCGAGAGCCGAGTGATGTGAGAATCACAAATCAGAAAGGGTGGGAAATAATACCCAGAGAAACTGGCTCCTCGCGATCTGAGGTCTCCCATCTTCGCTAATGCGTCTGTATGTCGTGTCTTTGGTTTTGTTTAACTCAACCTTTGTCTTAGGTCTTTTCCGAGCGTGTCTCGTTGTGTTTAGGTCGTGCACCTATATTTGAGTCCTCCCCGCTGTGTTCAGTTGTAGGCTCGATATCCCGGTTTGAAGAACCCTCATTTGATTTCAAAAATCATTTATGCTCAGAATGCTGTGCCATTCTCTACATTTGAACATGTTTTCGACTCCAACCGGTTCCATCTTTGAGGTCCGTCCTGTTAGATTGGGCTGCTTGTTTGAGAATTGCCGTGTGCAGAATGAATCGAACGCCGTGTTATGGGCTGTATGCAAATTAATCCCCAACAGAGTAAGGGCTGTGTGTCCAGAATCAGGCAGTGGGTTGCTTGGGTTATTTTACTGTTGGCTGTTTAAGTCATCTGATTATTACAGTGCAAGTGTTCAATTTTCAGATAACCAATCAATTCCATTTACATCGAGGTGTAACATGATGAGATGCGATGCAATGCATGAAATGTGTAAATGTAAACACTTTTTCAGATAAAAAGTCTGTTTCATTTACTTAGCTTTTCAAATGTACAAGTTTTGGAAACAAAAATCTGCCTGCGGCAGTACAAGGTAATCTATCTACCAACCAAAAAGAAAAGTACAAGAAAGAAAGAAAAGATAGCAAAAATCTGCATCTGTGTCG
This sequence comes from Camellia sinensis, assembly GCF_055761805.1. NCBI lineage: Eukaryota > Viridiplantae > Streptophyta > Magnoliopsida > Ericales > Theaceae > Camellia > Camellia sinensis. The sequence continues at coordinate 171,575,637 of NC_138965.1, read as the reverse complement.
ATCACTCCAAGGGCCGTCAGTCCATCCTGGTCCTCTTCCTGGACGAAGGTCCAGGGGCATCATCAGCGTCGTCGTCAGAGCCCGAGCTAGAATCGCCTCCGGTCTCCTCCTCCGATGACCCTGCCTCCGCCTCTGACTCCTCGTCGTCGTCATCGTCCGGGACTGGAGCTCGCGAGCTACTCCCGACGTGAGTACGCCCTTCCCTGGTACGGGGAAATATCCTGCCCTCCTCATCTCTCCCCCGAGCAGGGACAGCAGGTCTAGCTGGAGCACCTCCCGCCATGGGAATCTGAAAAGGAGGCTGAAAAGTACACGAAAGGGAAATGCATCAGTATGCCGTGAGCAGTTTATCAGTGCAGAATGCAGTGTGTGAGTACAGTGTATGAATGCCGTGAGCAGTTTGTCAGTACAGAGTTTAGTGCAGAATGCAGTGTATGCAGTGTTCAGATACTGTGAGATCAGTGTATCGGGTGTTGTGCCGTGCATTAGATTATGTAAAGCAGTGAATGAATGGTTTGATGCCAGTGTCAGAAGGACATACCGGTATGCTGTAGACGGCTAGAAGGTCAAATGTCCGCTGGAGCATCTCCATCATCGAGGCATTCATCGCCAACGACTGACGGGTGTACTCAGAAGATGCCTGCAAAGGTATCAGATGCATTAGTATTCTGTGGAATATCAAGTAAACTGAAATGAAATAACTGTACGAAGTGCAGTGATACATACCGGCGGAAGGTCGGGGATGTCAATGAACTCATGCCCAGCCGGTGGAGGGGCGAAGGGGATCTGATAGGTCGCCCCACCCTGCCCCTGGAAAGTCAGTACAGCGGGCAGGGCAGGCCAGCCAGCTCCTCGTCCACCCCGCACTCCGCCCCTGCCACGGACTCGGGCCCTCCTCGAAGATCCAGCCCCTGCTCCCGCTCCGGCCCCAGCCGCCGATGCCACAGGCCTGGCCCCCTCTGCTCGACGGCCGCTCAAAGATCGCATCAGGTACGTCCGCACGTACTCCTGATAGTCGCCGGTGCCTCTGAAGCCGGCCTCCTCCCAGCCGATGGAGTAATCATCCAGCTGCTCAGGGGTCAGCCCCTCGGTCTCCCTCATCTCTGCAGGAGGGTGAGCCGGGACTATCTGCTCAGGTAACCCGCGGGTCTGGCGTAGAAAACGTTCCCCCAGGTACCAAGCCCGACAGACCGGGCCCTCTAGCAAGATCCGGAAACGCGAGGTCTCCTCAGCACCAGGGAACCGACCCCGCATCGCCGATGGCAAGGAAGCCCATGGCCGCCATGTGATCTGAAAGTAACAGACAGTTTGTTATCTACTGCTATTGAAACATGCAGTGGGAAAGCGAAGCTAAATGAACTGAAAGTAAAGCATACCTCGGCCGGGGTGATGGTGTCGAAATATCGGCGGAAGAAGCCGAATGTCTCCCGTGGTCGCCGGGTGCATCTCCCGTCGAAGCGACTCGAGAACGGGACAGCCGGAGGAGGCTCCGCGACTGGTACGGGTGCAAGCCTAGGGAAGTAGGCGTAAACCCACAGCTGCAAAACAGATGTCAGTATGACCATCAGATAAAGCAGGATACACAGAATGAAGCAGAAATGGCAGAGCCGTGTGTTGTGCAGTGTATTGTGTGCAGTGTACAGTGTGAGCAGTGTACAGTCAGTGTAAAGCAGAATGTATGTGTGTGCCGTGTGTACAGTATACAGTGAGTGTAAAGAAGACCGCAGTGTGCGCAGTGTACAGAGTGCAGAGAATATCGGACAGAAATGAAAAGCGGAGAAGAAATGTACCTCCCAAGCCCGCCAGTAACCTCCGAGCAGCTGGCCGCTGCCACGAGAAGCCGAGCTCATATAGCCGTACAGGGTGGCCAGAGCAGCGCCGCCCCAGTCGTAGTGCAAGATGTCTCGGACGTCCACCAGTGCGCTGAGAAGGCAGAGAGGCACGGTGTTCGCCCGGTCGGCGAAGATAGTAGTCCCGAACAGGAACATGAGGAAGCCGCGGGCATACCTCTCCACGTCCTCCTCGGTCATCTGAGTCTCCTCCCCCAATGCGGGCTGGACCCTGAACTGTGCCTCGAACCAGGAATATCGGACGAAGCCTGGACGAGCTAGCGGTGGCGCCTCCCCCAGTAGATGGACCTGAGCGGCGGTCCACTCATCCATGTCGGTGTCGAAGGGGATCGGATCACCCCCTACCCCGATGCCTGTGAGCATCGAGAAGTCATAAGGGGTCATCGTCATATCCCCCGCAGCAGAAAAGTGGAAAGAATCGGTGGTGTCCCACCATCTCTCCGCCAAAGCGGCAAGGAGAGGTCTGCATGTGGAGAGCCTAGAGAGCCCTCGGCAGAAGGTGCCGAAGCCCGCTCGGTCCACGATGCGTCGGACCGCATCAGGGAGCTCATCATACCACTCCCGTGCACCAGTATTCCCATACCCGCGAATGGTATGGGAACCCTCCTGCAAACAGAAAATGACAATGGCAAGACAACATTCAAAATGCAGTTTTGAAAAAGACAGATATGGCATGTATGCAAGTTTGTCAGATTCAGGCAAATACCGGGTGCCGGTGTGCTTACAGTAAAATACGTGTGCTGTGTCAGCGTGTTTGGGTGTTTCAGAACAGATGTGGCATGTATGCAAGTTTGACAGATTCAGATAAATACTGGGTACCAGTGTGTGTGCAGTAGAATACAGTGTGTGCCGTGTGTTTGGGTGATTCAGGACTAGTGCAGTGTGTGTGCATGTGTCAGTCTCAAGCAGATATCAGTTGTATGTATGTTTACAGTCAACTACGGTCTACGGCATATCAGATTTCAGCAATTGAAGAATACAGCTAACTATGGCAGTTTTGTATCCTACATTGCAGAAAGTAAAGCAGAAGATGAAGAGTTACCTCGGGAGTGCCAAATGAAAGGTGGGAGGTAGGCTCACGCAGCAGTAGCTCAGGGGCCGCGTACCTCTCAAAGCTCCGGAACTGACGCAGGCCGTCTGGGGGCAGAACGTGAATCGCCGGCCGGTAGGTCGCCGGGTCGAACGGGCGCTCGCTCAGTGGTAAGACCTCGACCCCGGGATCCATCTCGTGGTCCGGGGGAGTCCCGCCACGTGGAATGTCGTCCGCCATGTAGAGAGCGGTGTGAAAATGGCCGGAAAAGGGAAAACCGAGCCGGAATATGAAGAGTCAACCGAAAAGTCAACTCCCGAGAGGGTCGAAAATGGCCGGGAAGGCCGGAATGTGAAGAGGCACAGAAATGAAGAGGAAAGTGAGGGGAACAAACCCCGAGAAGGCGAGAACGCCGAACGAGGCACCGAAACGAGAATGTGATCGGTGGAAAATGTCCGAAACGCGAAGAGGATCGCGAATCCGACGACGAAACGGGCGTAGAACGCGAAGAAACGGGCGAAAAATGAGAGAGAAATACCCTAGAGAGAGAAAGGAAGGGATTTCGGCGGTGGAGAAGTGAAGGAATAGGGCTTGAAGCCCTATTTTATAACACCCAAGGTGAAAAGACAAAACTGCCCCGCACCAGCAACTGTTTGCCGGTCGGCACTTTTTTGTGCCGGTCGGCACTTTCTTGTGCCGATGGAATTGTTTTTGTGCCGAAGGCCAGCCGGTGGCCTCATCTTTCGGCCGGTGGGGTTCCCACAGCCTTGTTTAGGCCATTTGAGAAGTTTGTGGTCTTCATAGCTCAAGAAAGTGCAAGAAAGTGCATCTCCGACGCTCAACCGACCTCCGTTTTGACCGCAGGCCGTGTCTCCAGTGCGTGGCACTCGAATTCATGCAAGGTGTATCCTTTTTGTATCCTTTTGAATTCAAAAGTTGCCCCATGTGTGTTGCACAAGTTCATCACACTACTTCGGTGCATTACATCGCACTGTTGTGCGCCGCACATTTGCATTGTTATGCACGTGTTACATGCGTTGCAACACGCACCCCTTTGCATTGTCGTGCACATTTCTCATGCATCATTGCATTTCCATTCCATGCATTGTCATGCAATCCGGAATACGTGCGTTGTTGCGCATTTAAGCCCATTTACACTCCGTGTGACATGCACGTCACACTTGGTATCGCACTGTTTTGTGCATTGTATTGTTCGCGCTGTTTTGCGCATCGCACTGTTTTGTGCATTATATTGTTCGCGCTGTTTTGCGCATCGCACTGTTTTGTGCATTGTATTGTTCGCGCTGTTTTGTGCATCGCACCGTTTTGTGCATTGTATTGTTCGCGCTGTTTTGCGCATCGCACTGTTTTGTGCATTGTATTGTTCGCGCTGTTCTGCGCATTGCACTGTTTTGTGCATTTCAAAATTGTTCGCGCTGTTTTGCGCATCTCATTGCATTTTGCATGCATTCCATCGCACTGTCCTGTGCACTCGCGCATAGCGCTGTCTTGCGCATCATACCATCGTGCAACGCACGGTCTGGCGAGACCTTAAACACGCACGGTCTAGGAGACCTTAAATCCTTTGGAGGTGCGAAACCTTCAGCGCATTGTCACGCGTCTTGTAAATACCCCCATGGTCTGGCGAGACCTTAAACACGCATGGTCTGGCGAGACCTTAAACACGTACGGTCTAGGAGACCTTAAATCCTTGGAAGGTGCAAGACCTTTATTGCATTGGTGTGCACACTATTGCTTTGTACATATCTTAAGCCGCGTGTTGTCGCGCATCTCATGCAACATGCATTTCATACATCATTTGCATTTCAAAAAAAAAAAACAAAAACATGCATTGTCATGCATACATTTTGCATTCCGGTCTGGCGAGACCTTAAACACGCATGGTCTGGCGAGACCTTAAACACGTCCGGTCTAGGAGACCTTAAATCCTCTAAAGGTGCAATTCCTTCGGTGTTTGTCGTGCCCGAACGACTTTTCGGTGGTCTGGTAAAGCCACCAGTCTGTGCTTGCGATGAGTTCCTAGAAGACCAACTGGGACGGTGGAAACTAGAGTTCGAACGGCTTATGCCTAGAACGCAAAGGTTCGGGAGTTCCGAGACTAAAGTCTGGTTTAAATACCCAGAGGTTTACCCTCGGCTTGAAATCTGTATGGAAGCCCCATAGGTTGAGACGGCATGTCTACGCCTCAGTTCTGGATACTGAACCAACCTAGTATATCACCCTGTTGGTAAGATAGGGAAAGTTGCAATCATAGTCATTGCATCATAGTGCATTGTCATATTTGCATTTGCATTGTAGTTTGCATGCATTCATTGCGTCACCTTCCGCCTATGGCTTGCGCCTTTCCAGGTTGAGCTTGGTCTGGTATATGTCCTTACATTTCATGTTAAAACACAGTTCTGTATGTGTATCGCGCCGATTCCACGTTGATATGTTGGTTGAGGGTTGCGGCACCTTTTCTGTGTTACACATGACTCGTACGTGTGCATGCCTTTCCTAGGCAAGATTTGGTTTGGCTTGCGTGCCATATCCATTGTATCCATATCCATTCCATTGCATATTTGTAGATATTGCATTGTAGATTGCATGCATTCATTGCATCACCTTCCGCCTATGGCTTGCGCCTTTCCAGGTTGAGCTTGGTCCGGTATGTGCCCTTACTTTTCATGTTAAAACACAGTTCTGTATGTGTATCGCGCCGATTCTACGTTGATATGTTGGTTGAGGGTTGCGGCACCTTTTCTGTGTTACACATGGCTTGTATGTATGCATGCCTTTCCTAGGCAAGATTTGGTTTGGCCTGCGTGCCATATCCATCCATTACATTGTAGTGTAATTTTTGCATCCGGCATTAGGATCGTAGTCCTTCCTCCAGCGGGTTGTTTCCCCACTTATGTCAATTCCACCCAATGCTTGTTCTTGCGTCTGTCTACAATACTCATAGTTCAGTTGACCGTTCTATGGTAGACAGACTTGTTACCTCCATCAATCTATTTGACATAGGTGTGGTTTCGAACCGTTCGTGATTGGATCACGATTCAAATGCTTTGCATGTAGCTTGCATTGTTTCAATTACATTGCATGTTTATTTGCATTGTTTATACATTGTTTTGTATATACTGCATATCGTTTTGCATCCATTTTGCATTGTCATGCATGTTGCTAACCATATTGTACCTGTTAAGTTTGTTTTCTTTGCAGGCACGATATTGTATGTACGGTTCATTTGAAGCTGGTGCAACCAGACGAGCCGGACAGGTATTGTATCTCCCGAGTGAGACGTATTGAGAATTCCATAATTCTCTTACATCCTTTCTGCATTGTAGTATAGTTTGGTATGCTAGCTTAAAACTGTCGCATGTTTGCTTCGTTACAGCTTTCTTTGCATGATCATAAGTTATGCTCGGCTTCGTGCATTGTCTTGCATTTTGCCCCTGCCTCCGGGCGCATACCTTATTTGTCTTCCATGTTTGTCTGAGTCTTCGGCCTTGTCAAAAATGGGTCGTCTCTGGGCTTTGACATTCACTCCCGTCATTGTTATGACTTTCGAGTTCTGTCAAAGAGGGGCAACTGTAGACACCCCATTTTTGACCGTCCTCAAGACTTGGACGTCACCGTTTGAACACTCGGTGATTATCCATGTTTGTGTTCGTTTGGAGTTCCCGGAGGTCTCGGCTCGCGCGCCTTGCCTCAGGATCTCCGAACTCGACCGTTTAGTGTCTGGTTTTGCACCAAACACTTGCATCCTGCCTTGGAGGGGCAGGGTGGGGCTTGTAGACCATCCCCACCCATCACCGGCAGTGGCTAGATGCCACCGGCTGGTTTTTGCTGCCACCGGCAATATAGTTTGCCGGCCGGCACTCTTTGTTGCCGGTCAGCACTATTTTGTGCCGGTCGGCACTTTGTTTGGCCAAGATGGCATTTTTTGCCAGTCGATTGCTGTTCATCTGCTTTTGCAGATATTTTTAGACAGTTGTATTGCTTTTGCTCCCCTCCATACACGTGTATGGAGGGATCTCCCTCTTGCAAAGCTTGTCTTGTAAGCTTTACAAGAGGCATATAGAGAGGGTCTCTCTCTAAGAAAAAAGAAGAGAGGCTTTTAGACATTTTTGAGGAGAGAAGACAGAGGAGAGCTCTGGTTTTTCCTAGGGTTAGGGTTAGATACACTCACCTATCTCTCTTTTCCTCCCATTTTGTTCACTAGGTGTTTTGTGCCTTACTATTGCACACAAACACCTAGTGTTTCACCTTCCTCTTGGAGCTGAGATTCTAAAGAGTGTGTTTTGAGATTTTGGTCTTGGATTCAAGCTCAAGGAGGCCATTGGAGCATCTTTGTTGAAGAAGGCATCAAGGGTGAGAAACTAGTCCATTTTTCCCACATTTTTGCATCAATTTTCTACTAGTCTTAGAGCTGTTTTTGTGATTATTGTATAACATAAAAAAAGTTCTGTTTTTGAGCCCTCTTTGTTGTTTATTAAGAGTGTTTTGTTGTTTGAGGGTTGTTGACCACCCTTAGGCCTCAAAAGGCCTCATTTTGAGCCATTTTGTGCTAGCTCCGGGATTTTGGTGTTGAGGTCTCTTCACCACTGAAATCTTGAGGGATTTCAGTGGTGAAGATGATGCTTTGAAGTCCCAAGAAGGAGAGGGCCACCCCCTCTCCTTGTTGTCCTTGAAAAGGACACATTTTGGCCTCTTAAGGAAGCCTATGCTTGAGTGTGTGTTGAGCATGTTTGGTTTGTTTTTCATGCTTATATATCCATGATATAACATGATTTCAAGTTGGTTTTGGAACTCCATGCATGTTTAGCATAGTTGCCATGTAATGCCCTATTTGTGCCTTAACATGTTCTAGGTTGTTAGCCTTTGTTGGAGCATGTTTTAGGCTTGCATTTGTGAAGTTTATGTGCTTATTTTGCCATGTTTTAGCTCTGTCCATAATCGTTTGGGTTGATCTTTGCATGCATTATAGAGCTCCTTTGTATTTGGGCTTGTTGGCCTTGTGTATGTGCATGTGTAGCATGCCATCTTTGCATTGTTTTGGTGATTTGGAATCATCCTACATGCTATTTCAGTCCCATTTCCATGCTTGTTTGATTGCCTTGCATGCCTCTTTAAGGCTTTGGAAGCATGTGTTGCAATGCTCCATGTTTTGGCCATGGTGTATGCCTTTGAATTTGGGCCACTTAGATGCCATCTAAGGAGTCCTTTGGCCTTGTTTTAACATGCTAAAAATCTGTTTTTAGTTGTTTAATGCATGCCATGTTTGGTCATGTTAAGTGTAGTTCAATGCCTTATTGATTTGCTTTGAACACTTGGACTATTCGTTGCATGTTTTGGCTTGATTTTGTTGCTTGGTTTGGCACCATCCTAACATGATTTCAATACTCATGTTGCATGCTAACTTGTCCATGTTTCCTTCTTTCAAGTGTGCTTGAATGTTGTTTGATTTATGCTTAAGTGTTGGTCCTTATGTGCATGTGTGTGTGCATGCCATTTAGCTCTCACTCTTTAGCACTTTTGGCCACTGTTTTAGGCCTATTTTAGAGTTGCCTAATTCATGTTTAAGTCCATCTTTGCCATCCATTTGCATTGCTCTATGTATGCTTGCATGCTTGCATGAGTTAATTGCCATGCCATGTTGCATTCCTAGCTTGTATGCCTAGGTTGCATTGCATTTTGCATGCATGCCTTGTTCCTTGAATTGGTGATAGGAATAGGGCCTAATTTGTTTGATTGGTTTGCATGCATTTGAAACCAAAGTTGCATACTTGGTTCCTTGGGCCATCATGCATGGAAATGCGTGATTGGTGGTCCGAGAACCGAGGCACATGTCCCTTTGAGTCATTACAATGATAAGAGACATGGTTGGTGCATACATGCCTTGAATTGTGCTGCCATGCCTTGTTTTGCCCTCTGTTGCTGTGAGTTGCAGGTTCTGCAGGAATACTCTGCCGACCGGCAGTGTAATGTGCCGACCGGCACAATTTTCTCTGCCGACAGACCCTATTTTGTGCCGATGGCCATACTACACTGCCGGTGGAAATTTCAATCAGCCGGTGATGATCCCCTCTGTCCAAGGATGCAGTCCTGAGGTTTTGACAACCTCCAGAGGAGGAAAGGGAGGAAAACAGAGGCAGCTTGCGCATGGTGGCGCGCTTCCCGAGGCGTTTTCCCGCTTTATTTAATTTATTCAATTAGTTAATTTGTTAATTAATTAATTTGTAATATTTAATTAGCTTGCGTAGTTAATTAATTTGTAATATTTATTCGGTCCCTCCGAGCGAGGGCAAATCTGTAATAAGTGTGTGTGGGTGGTGTGTATGTCTTCCAACCTCACGTCTTTCTTCCCTTTTATTTACCTGCTTATGATGGTAGATTAGGGCACGTTTAATTTAGCATACCTTATGCTATGCATGTGTGCATCCATGCATTTGTATTACATGCATTAGGCTCGGTACATCACGCTAACTGCATCAGTACTTCAATTCCGAACTGAATACGTGATAATTGTGCATTTTCACATGACATGTTTAGGATAGCCGAGCCTATTCTAGCAACATTTTGTATGCGATGCATTAGGCACTTCACATGGACTTGGATCATGCATGTTTGCTAACAAGTTCTTTGTTTTGGCACGGAGTACTATGTAAGTATTTCCGCTTTAGCATATCGCATGAGTGTGAATGTTACCATGACAGCATGCTTAACATGTGGCTAGATGCTTATGTGTTAAAACTGTTTTGAATGCCTGTGGGTGAAGGTTGGATTGTTTGAGTTGGAAAAACTCGTTGAAATCCGTATTTTAGCCTACTTGCGAGTAGCAAACTCCAAAGCATTTTCAAACCAAACGGATATGCAATGTTTATTTCCAAATTGGGCAATCTAGTCTATACTTGTTTGCTGTGCGCATAACATAGTAATTCTAGGCTAACAATTGGTTTAAGAACACATAAAGTTTTCAAAAACGGATATCACGGTTAGTAGAGGTCGGTCTTCGGACCGGGCGAAAGGGGGTGCTCATAGCTGACCTTCCCCGATCGTACCCAAGCTCCCGAGCCGAGACAACTCCGGTGATGACGGACATGTGGCCTTCGGCACCGAGTCAGGGTTTCCTAAATTCTCCCATAAAAAAATATTTAGGTGGCGACTCTGTATCTGGCAAAGCAGTCCATGTTTGGCACTACTTTTTCAAAAATCTGTTTCTCAAAACGATTTGCCAGATTTGGACTCTTTGGTTCAGATTAAGAACCATGACACAAATCGAGTCCGAACTGTAGCATGAGGCCCCCGGGGCGCGTCTACATCAAGCTAGCCAGTAGTAAGTCGATTGGTAATCACATCTAGTCTGTCCTTTCAGAACTTCCCATCGTAGTAGTCAAGCATCTGTATCGACTAAATCACTCTAAGGTTGTTCCCCCGTGTCCTACTAATTGCGTAAGAGCAGTTTGAACTTCACTACCTTACAAGGCTTTTTCAGCTTGAGCAGAATCGATTTTATGATTGAATAGCAGAAGTGCTACTTAGTAGTAGAAACTAGAAGAGACAGACAATAGCTAAGTGATAACTCTTTTTCCTATATGCCTACCAGATATAATCAAATGAATATAGCCGATAGCAATTTTTGATTACAATAAAAATCATTAGTCTTGTGTTAGTCTTGTGTTACCTCACTAGCTCACCGACCCCGGCATATCATAGCAAAAATCATTTGGTCTACTAAGCTTTTTCTGCCTCACGCCTCCCATCTCATGTCTTTTTTGAACTAGATATGTCCGTCAGGGGATTACAAACTCCCTCAATAATAGGTAGGTAGGGAAGCAATCTAAGAATTAGAACTATAACGATCAGAGTTCTCTTTTGATTATTTCAAATTGATCGGAAAAAATAGTTATAAAGAACCATAGGATATTCAAACGATAAGGTAATCCTTGGCCAATCCCATAGAAGGGATGGGCCCCATTGCTCAACTTCTAGTACAGGAAAGGCAATCCTAGGTCCATCCTAACAAAAACAGAATGGCCCCCAACTTTGGGATGCCGGCAGGAGAAAGGCGCCTTAGGGATTATCTAGAAAATCACCCTTCTTTTAAAGAAAGCTAACTGTACCAGTAGGGGCCCAGGGCGAGTCGAATCCTTAATCAAGCGCTTTGTATCTATCTTTCATATTGAGTGCTCTCAAAGGTGCATGCCTTGACCCCTTTGCGGATGTCGCAGCACAAGCCTGACTTGTAAGTGAATTTTTAGACCGTCTTTGTCCTTGCTTAGACACTTATTGATTAGATTAGGGCACACTACCACTTTTATCACCAAGCTGACCCTGGATAGGCTTACCATTTCATGGAGTAGGAATGGCAGAGCGACCCAAAATTGGAATATGCACCATAGTACTTCGTCTACTCTACTCTTGCACATTTGATCGGGAAGTATATCCATATGTCCACTATAGTCTATTTGAAGCGTTTCTACCCTCTCTCATGTGAGATCACGTTTATTTCAAGTTTCTTACTCTCCATTAGCAGCGGGAAAGGAGTTTATCTATCTGCCTAGCTTTGGTAGATTTCCTCCACAGAAATTCCACGAATCCCTTGGTGGATAAGTCCGACGACTCAGCAACAGTGCGGAATTGGTTTTTGTATGGTAAGTTTACAATAGGTTATATCATGAAAATGCCAAATAATCAAATACAAACAAAAGGCATTTCCTTTACAATAGGTAGTGCTATTTCTTTAAATGATTCTATTGGTAATGTCATTTCTAACATGGATGTATATAATAAGTGCAAGTCAACTAACGCGTGAAACACCTATTCCGTAACCATAGAATATCTTTTGCTGCTGATCTCACATTGAGTTCTCCACAAATGTACAAGACCTATAGGTATAAACAGTGTGGTCGTACCTCACTACATACGACTTTCTTGCTTTGAACTACTTCTCAAAGGCTTTCTCTGCTTGAGAAAATAAGAATGCCTTTAGAAAGGATGAATGCAAGGTTTGAGGAAAAGACATGGACTGAGAAGTAGGAAGCTGGTAAAGACCATTGCAGTCAAGGTTTCAAAAAGCAGTGTTACGTAATAGTTGCGGCCGTTACGTAACAATTGCGGCGATAGGCACTACACATTACATCTACTTTTATGGTGTGACAGAATTCACACATGTAACGGCCATTTCAGTATTACGTAACGGCCGTAACGGCTCATTACACACCGTATACACATTTACAATATTCTGAACAGCTTTCTTTATATAAAAAAAAAAAAAAAACTTACAAAATATACATTATATACATTCTGCAATATTCAGTAGCTCAAAAATAATTTTTGTTTAAGTCTCAATTTTTATTTTTATAATCATTTCATTTAATAATTGTAAACATTTTTTATGTAGTTAATTCAAGAATTGGTCAAAAATAATTTTGTAGACATTTAAAATCAATTATTCTTACAAAAATAAATAAAAATAAGAGGTACAATATGGATTTATGACATATAAAGTCATTAACTATTGAAATAAAATATAAAAAGCTCCTTTTATAGTGATTTAAAAATATGAAATATATTGGATCATACTTAAAAACTAACAAATATTAATCAAAATCTATTTTAAACCCCCAATAAATGTGATTTTGAAAAAAAAATATATATGCATATCGTGTAAGTTTTTTTCAAATTATGTGAAAAATAAAAAAATTCACAGTTCTGATTACTACAACCGTTACGCTACGGCCTTTACACCTCGCCACCACACCACCGCAACCGCTTTTTGAAACCTTGATTGCAGTGATAGCCTTTGAAGAGAACTTGTTTAGTGAGCCGCATTCGAGGGATGAAATTCTCGACGCCATTTTTTAATAGACAAATAATGCCCCGCAATAACCTAGGGAACATCAAAAAGTACATGATCATAATCATCTCTATGGGAAAGCCTTACCAAAAAGAAATTTGATTCCAGATCCACAACCTTCACATCTCCCATAGCTTCCCACATCTGCTTTAAACGATCACACATAAACGGAAAGCTAACAAACTTACCTAAAAATTTCACAATCAGCGCATTCCACAACAGTTACCATTCTTTTTATGAGAAAGAACAAAAGAAAAGAAAATCAATAAGACAATTGTCTATCTTGTCAAAAAGAAAAAAACAAAAAAAACTATGGCATTCCTTTAGGCATTGGTTTTTTGGAGATTTTTTTTCCACCTTTTATCGACTTCAGTAATGATTCAAGATTTTTAATTTCTAGGTTCATCTAAGCGAGACAATCCTTACAAAAAATAAAAAATAAAATTGAAAAGGAAATTTTTTGAAAAAAGTACACTATAGACGAAAAAACCAATACATGTTTAGTACTTTTCAAAAAAAATTGCCTAAAAGCTGATTTTTTTTTTTTTTTAGGGTGGGGGAGGTTCTTTAATGAAATTTAAATATATTATAAATGGCGGGGCCAGGCTAGAATTACTCATGCCAGGCCCATCTCAAAAAGAAAACGAGCTCAAAATCTCAACTCATCTCATGGGCCAAATATCTATCACAAGCCATAGAATGGGCTGGGCTGGTTGGGCCATCAAGCCCATGATCACCCTAGCCTAGATGGATTTAAAAAGTACATTGAAAAACAACTCAAACTTGAAAAAAGTTCAATAAAAACAAAAAAAACACCACCAAAAAAAAAATCCAAATTAAAACTAGGAACTAGACTTGAGGTGCATTGGTAAATGGCAAATATAAACGAGAAACTTACAGTCTCCTCTATAGGTACTGATGTGTCAATCCGGTGTACGTAGTAGAGATCAATGTAGTCCACACCAAGGCGCTTCAAACTACCCTCACAATAGGAGCGCACATATGCAACAGTACCCTTCACCACAACTTGAGTAGGTTCCACTTTGACAATTCCAAATTTTGTAGCTAATTGAACTTTTTCTCATGGCAAACCCTTTAATGCCTACATGTATTAGGATCAACAACTGAAATATCACACAAAATTGCCAAAAAAGCATATTCATTTTTTCTTTGAAAAACAGCCAACAAGACTCTCTTTGGTTTGATTTTTAGAATAAATTTTTTGAAAAAAAAAATTCAAATAACCTAAAAACTAATTTGGCATAAAAAATGAAAATTACTCTTCATTACACACGGTTTTATCTTTTGGGGAAGCATTATTTTTGTCAAACTAGCTTCTATTTTATTAAAAAAAAATCCAGAAAATAGATTATGAAAGTGAAACAAAATTTTCCAGTTAAACTCCGACTGTATTTGTATGTATCACATTCTACATATTTATTTGTTTTCCCTTTTCTAATTGATAAGAACAACATTTATAGTCATACCCAAGTAAACCACCAAAACAAAAAGTATTAATATCCTCCTCGAATATTTCATTTCTTGTTAAACAAACTATGAAAAGAGAACACTATCTCCCAAATGTAGTCTCCACTCAGTGGGTGTTATTAGTTCAAGTCTTATCTATCAGATCAATCTATAACACATCCTATTCAATGATGCAAGAAAAACAACAACAACAATCAAATCAAGTATACTACCAAAACCTTTCAAAAAGTTAGTGGAGTCTCCACTCTAAAGGTGTGAATACAAAACATTCATAATCAGGTCTTATCTTTCAAATTAGTTGAAAATGCATCCCATTCAACGATGCAAGAAAAATGACAACATTAATAATCATAGAAATATAACTCCAAAACCTTTCATAGAAATATAACTCCAAAACCTTTCAAATCCGAACTTTTTTCCCTTTCCTTTCTTGGACTCATAGCATAAATACTTCTAAAAGGAAATTGTATCTATATTGTACCCATATTGGATACCGAAACTCCTTGGATACTCGCAATTACGTATCCAATAGTTCCTAAAACGTATCTAATATTTGATGGCAATTTTGAGAAGTATTGCATACTTTCTGGATAATCTAAGTCACATATCCAAACTATTATGAAACTGAAATTGCAATAATTTTGCATATTATTAGAGTATAATTGTTAAAATAGATACATGAATGATTTTTCAATATTTTCTAATATCTTACCCGAGAAGAAAATAGTGAGATTAAAGTAGTACTCTTACCTTTCCAAATATTGTCAAATTAGCGTATTGGCTAAAAAATAAATAAATAAATAAACTGGCTCTTACTCAATAATTAATATCTAAATAATGGTTAATATAATACTAAAAAGAAAAAAGAAAAAAAGAAAAAGGAAAGGGAAAAGAAAAACAAAATTCAACATATCCTTGCCATACTCGTATCCTATTTTATTAGATTTTATTATATCACCTTATCTGTATCGTATTGTATCTGTATCCCGTATTAGTATCCTTAATTCATAGGTTGTTGGATATGGTCCAAAAAATGATTTAGGCAACATAAAAAATAGTAAAAAAAAAACATAATAAAAAAAAAACAGAGAAAGTAAACCAAAACAAACCAAACCAAGCCAAGTCTTAAGTCTCATCAAATGGGGCCAGCTAGATGAATCATTCTTCTCCACTCGACTCTATAAAAAGCCATTTCGTTAGTCAAATTAAGGAGATTCATATCTCTATTTACTACACTATCCCACGTTAACCTAGGTCTATCCTGTCCCCTAACACTTCCATCTATCGTCATTGCATCACGTCTCTTCATTACTGCCTCTGTTGGTCTCCGTTGTATATGACCAAACCATCTCAATCTATTTTCTCTCAACTTATCTTCTATCGGTGCTACTCTTACCCATTTTCGAATATACTCATTCATAATTCAGTCTTTCCTGGTCTTGCCACATATCTACCTTAGCATCCTTATCTCAGTAACACTCATCTTATCTACATGTTGTTTCTTAGTTACCCAGCATTCCATCCCATACAACATCGCGGGTCTAATAACCGTTCTATGAAACTTTCCTTTTAGTCTAGTGGGTACTCATTTATCACACAGTACCCCAGAAGCACTCCTCTACTTAAGTCACCCCGCCTTAATTCTACGGACCACATCCGCTCTAATCTCCACAACCGTTGTGATAATCGATCCTAAATAATGAAAATGTTCACTCTAAGGTAGTTCTTGATTTTGAATCTTCACTTATTCTCTACTTCCGTTGTTACTATTACTAAAATTACACTCCATGTACTCTGTCTTAGTTTTGCTTATCTTAAACCCTTTAAATTTAAGTGATTCTCTCCAAGTCTCTAACTTAGTGCTAACTTCTTCACTAGTCTCATCCACTAACACGATATCATTTGCAAAAAGCATACACCACGGCACATCATCCTAAATATTTCTCATCTACTCATCCATAACTAAAACAAAAAGATAAGGACTTAAGGTTGATCCTTGGTGTAACTCTATAGTAATTGGAAATTCATTTGTTTCTCTAATAGGTGATCTAATAGTGGTCACCATACCATCATACATGTTCCTAATCACATCAATGTAACCTTTTGTCACCCTTTCTTTTCTAACACCCACCAGATTATATTCCGGAGCACTCTATCATATGTTTTCTCAAGATCGATAAAAACCATATGAATGTCTCTTTTCTTTTCTCTATACTTTCTATTACTCTCCTCAAAAGATAGATCGCTTTTATTGTTGACCTATCAGGCATAAACCCAAATTGATTCTCTAACACCTCTGCTATATCTCGTAATCAACGTTCCATCACTCTCTCTCACACTTTCATTATATGACACATTAACTTGATTCCTCTATAGTTGTTGCAATTCTGGACATCTCCTTCATTCTTATAAATTGGCACTAAAATACTCTTTCTCTACTCCTTTGGCATTTTCCTAGTCAACAAAATCTTGCTAAATAACCTAGCTAACTAAGTAACCCCATTCTTATCCAAACATTTCCAAACTTCAATAGGGATATCATCGGGTCCTAAAGCCTTATTCGATTTCATCTTCTTAAGTGCAATCTCGACTTCAAAATTCCCAATCTTGCGATATAACCTATAGTCTTAATTTTTCTTATTACTAGCTACTTCCTCCCCTATTGACCTACCTCCATGTTCAAAAAAGAAAAGGACAGAGAAAGTGTGATTGGAAAAATGGAAATTTGCGTTTTAGTGGGACTAACTCAAAATAATTACAACTTTCATGAAGATACAAGTTGGTCTTAGTACAGTATCTGTGAAAGTTATGGCATAGAACACAACTCCCACTTGCACCTCCATAAAAATGCACTTTTTTTGAGTTGTTTCAACTAAGACGCCATTTCCGTAAGAAAAATTGATCTGGGATATATGACATCTTTTCAACAAGTTTTTAAATGAGCATAATCATAACAGTCCTTTATCGCAATGTAAAGTAGAGAAAAACTCATGTTTTCTTTTTCTTTCTTTTTTTTTTTAATTTTACAAATAAAAGTAACTTTATTCAAAAAAGAGCATCAAGATGATACTAACAAAAACAATCCACACCAAGAAAATTACATCTCAGCCAACTAAAGAATCAACAAAAATCAATAAGAAAAATAAATCCGGCTCAACCCTCCCCAACACCCAACAAGACAACCCCACTAAGGATGGCAATGGATATCCTACCCAATAGGTACCCATGAAGACCAAATCTGAAATACATGGGTTTCCCCCATTTTTCTTACCCATTGGGTTGGATAGGTGGTATAATTTAAATATTCAATGGGGATGAGTCGGGGATGAGTACCCACTTATTTCTCTATATGAAAAAGCCTCTCTAGTCCTCTGTTCTTTTGTTCTGTTTTGCTATGTTGATTATGTAAATATTATAGACGGAATAGAGATAACATATAGAGATACATACAGTTATGATGACAAACCTAAAAGAAATGATCAAACCATTCATTGAGTCATTGAAAAGAAAATTGACGACATAGTTTCTCATTTGGTTGTGTGCCTTGGTTTCTCTCTCTCTTCAAACTCTCTCTCTAGTCACTGCTGCTGCCATGGTTTCTCTCTCTTCAAACTCTCTCTCTCTCTCTCTTGCTCTTTTGTGTTTCTCTCTCTCTATATGTCTTTGTATCAGATTTTTTTAAACTATTAAATATTTTATCAACATCTTACATTTTATTTCCGGAAAAAATATTTTAAATTTTATTACCACTTTAAAATAAGTTTCTTAGTTAATTAATTAATGTATGTGTATTTGATTTTGTTATTGAACCAAAATAAAAATAAAAAAATATAATTAAATGTGTATTTGGCTTTACCTTTAAACCTTTAAAAAAAAAAAAGGTCAAGTTGGGTTGGGGAAAACCCAAACCCATTAGGGGATGAGGATGGTAGTCCCCACAGAGAATGGAAATGGAGAATAAAGAAAAATTATAATAGGGGAATGGGGATGAAGAATTAATATCCACCCTATTGCCCTCCATTGCCATCCCTAAACCCCACCAACATGAATAACTCATGTTTTTCTTTTCGAGGATTCTCCCAAACAATAGTTTCAACAAAATCTTTCAATTTCTTATGACTTACTAAGTTCAATTCTTTATATTTCTGTATAAACAGAGTACATTAAATGTAATAAATAGCTATAACCAAATTCCTATAACAAGCCCAAAATGTTCAGGTACCATGTTAATGAAAACATTACCTTTCCCACTAATATTTCGTTAGTGTGGTCAACACTATAAATATCTGACCTATCAAAGAAAGTAATTCCTCCATTGAATGTAATCTTGATTATCGCAATGCCATCCTCATCAGAGACAGGAGAATTGTAGGCTCCACTAAGCCCCATACAGCCATAACCCAATTTTGAGACCTAAGAAAAAGAAGGGAAAAAAAAAAGGATTCCAATTTCAGAAAACAAACGAGAAAAAAAAATACATTGACAAAACATTTCTAACACTCACACCTAGCCTACTGAGTGGTGATTCATCCCACTAATTTTTGGACCACTAATAGCTCTAATGAGCTTAAAAAAAAAAAAAAAAACAAACAAACAAGCTCAAGCCAAAACATCACATCACTTTGGTAGGGGCCACCGTGCCACATCATTAGTGATGCTCTAGAGCTCCCAATTTAGTGCTCTAAAACATTATTCTAGCCTACTAGTTGGTAAAGGGTTTGACTCCCTTTCCCCCATTCCTATTAAAAGACATATAACTTAAGTTCTAAATATAGCAAAAGGTCACCAACTTTTGTCATCGCAAACATGGAAAGATATATATATAACTTTCATCATAATATAATTTATTCCAAACATGGAACTAATCACAAGCATCCAACTAGGCAATTACATAAGACAGCGACAAAAATCTAGTGACATAAACCATTTTTGTTTTTAAAAATACAAGCAAACAAAAAGAAAAACAACATTAACATTTTTAGCAGCCCTGTTATCATAGCCTATGAAGCATGGATACTACTTCCATATCGAAATTGTATTGAACACCAATACTCTTTGGATACTCACATATATTTATCTAATACTTCCCAAAAATATCCCAATTAAAGTTTATTTGTCTTTAAATTTTTAATCAAAGTATCATATATGTTCAAGATACTCTAAATATTCAACTTATTTTGACAATAAGATGTGACATTTCTTGTGTAATGTTAGAGTATAATTGTTAGAATAAATGTAAGATTGGTTTATTCAAATACTTTGCATACTAGACCAGAAAAATTGAGAAACAGTAAAATTAAAGCATGTCAAATTTTGTCGAAATTTGTGTCCTCATAACATAACCTTAATCTTTTTTTACATGAATATGTTGTAAAGAGTCGTGCTACAGGCCTCGAATATTGAGGCGCGAATTTACCTCGAATTTGTTTAACCGGTCGTTCGGCAAAGAGGCTGACAGCCTCGGTCGACAAGGTGACAACCGTGGTAGACAAGTGCTTCACCTAGTCGTCTGGGTGGTCGTCCAACCGGTTGATCGGTGACCACAAATTCGCGCCATTCGTGCCTGAAGCTCTCGAGGCCTAAAGTATTAGTGATGTTATAAAACTAAAATTAAGAATATTTAACTGATACTTAAATACATAATTAGTAATAAATATGTTATGATAAAATTACTTTTATATTTATACACATACATACATACAAGATATATATATATAGGTTTAGTGTAGTTGTCAAATCCAATCCAACTTGTACTTGAATATTGTCACATCAAAGTGCAAAACAGATTTAGCGCGCTGGTTCTCAATCAACAGTAGACCAAACTGTGAGGAATGCTGATGGGCTACCATCGGACCACAGCGGCTCATCCTCGGAATCCGAAAATAAAACAAAGACAGAACGGAATCACTTAGGGTGTTTTGGGAAGCAAATAAAAAGTTAGCTTTTAGCTTTTTCCCCATTTCAGGTCACATCACTTTTCACATTTTTTACCTACAAAAAGACAAAATAGACTAAAAAAGCCAAAAAATCAACTTTTTACCAACTTCCCAAAACACCATCAGTGACATATATAATCAAACTGAATAGGATTTGAAGAGTTGTCACGATCATTCACATCAATTTCAGCAGGCAGGAAGGGGGTAGAAGCTACCGTTTCTAAAATGGGTAGCTCCATGTTAGCAATGTTGGAACAATCTTCTGTGTAAATAAAATAACTTGAAATAAATTCAAACAAAATAAATAAATAACATACCAGATTTATTTATCGAAAGGAATTATAATTAAAAGACCAAGTTGAGTGTGTGACACTCTGTCCTTAAGACAGATTCGCCCCGCTACGGTACTTACGGTTGAGTGGCGTCTATCTCCCAGAATACAATGATCTTCACAAATTGTAGTAGCACTTCAAACAATTTGTTCGGTGAACCAAACCTGTGATCTATACTCTCTTTAATTTATACTAAATCTAATATGAAGAATAATACAAAAATTGCAGAATTTAGGACAGCCAAAGACAATAATCAGACTATTTTTTCAGATAAAAAAAATCTATATCCCCAAGACTGCCGGAATGATGGGTATAAATAGGCACAAAATTTTGACCGAACAGGTTCCAAAGCCAAATGAACTGATGCGATCTGTTTTAAACAGATTTTTGACCGTTGCACGTGGAACCAAATTCTTTCCAGATTAATTGAAAAGAAGCCGTTGGACCAAAGTCAAACCTGTTGGACCTTATTTATTTAAACTATTATATATATATATATATTAAACTAAATGAATATATATATATATATATATAAAACAATTTGAATAGTTTAATAAATAAAGGAAGAGGTACAAATTTTAAGAAATCACTTAAGAACCTAAAATTTGAATTTAGAATTAAATTAAATTCCCACAATAATTTTTATTGTAAAAATTCAAATGAATTTAATCTAAAAAATTAAAGTTAAATCCGAAAACGACGTCAACTTCCCATTCACTCATAAATGGTTTTGATGTTCCGTCTTCACCGTGTGACTTGCCACGCGACAAGGAACACATCACCTCTTCAGACCCACGTGTGACTTGCCACGCAGCAAGGAACACATCACCTCTTTGGACCCATCCCAAAAGACGTTTGGGGCCCACTCAATTTTGAGCTAAAAAATATGCCTATATTAAACCATTTTTCTAATCCCCCACATGAATGGAATTTGACAGAGAGAAAATGCAACAACATCATCTAATTACAGAGAGTACAAAAATTGGAAATATTCTGCAAAGGATAGGTTGCTTTTGGCTTTGAACCTTCCCTTGTGAGACACTATCGGATTTACTAGCTAACCAGTGAACATGATGTCTTGAACTGTTCAGCCGTTTGTGTAAACCAAGACAATAGAACTCACACAGTATATTCCCAGACACAGTTTAGTTCTCACTATTGTGTTCATTTTGGCCCTGAACAACCTGGTTTTTCATGAGTGCTCTAAAGACTTGTAGCCCTTCACAAATCTTATAGAACTGGCCCAGTTCACACTCACATAGGTGATTCTTATGAAGAGTATCCTGCCATACTCCACTAGGTTTACCTAGATATCAGAATCATTAAAATTTTACTTAACCTTTAACGCTGCAGACATCACTATTTCATCAAAGAAATGGGTAGGAGTTGGACTCCACAGTAATCCTTCTGAGTTAATCACAACTCAGTTGTCCCTTTGAACCTAGATCTTGGGATCTCCAGTCAACTAGGTTGGGTTGCCGTTGTGGTAACTCTTATTTAATAGGCTTAGGTCCCATTCCCCTCGATGAATTCTCAACTAACTCTCTTGCTAACCCTTTGGTTAGTGGATCCGCTATGTTGTCTTTAGACTTAACATATTCTATGGAAATAATTCCATTAGAGAGTAGTTGTCTCACGGTGTTATGTTGACGACGAATATGTCGTGACATACCGTTATACATATGACTCTGTGCTCTACCTATAGCTGATTGACTATCACAATGTATGCATATAGCAGGCACCAGTTTTGGCCATATTGGAATATCTTCAAGGAAGTGGTGAAGCCATTCTCCCTCTTCCCCTGCTTTGTCTAAAGCTATGAATTCAGATTCCATAGTAGACCTAGCAATACAAGTCTGTTTGGAAGATTTCCAAGATACAGCCGGCCCACCAAGAATAAAAACATACCCACTAGTGGACTTGGAGTCTCTTGTATCCGATATCCAATTTGCATCACAGTATCCTTCAAGTACTGCTAGATATCTAGTATAATTAAGCCCAATGTTACGAGTAAATCGAAGATATCTAAGAACCCTTATAATTGCTTTCCAGTGTTCTACTCCCAGATTACTCGTATATCTACTTGATTTACTTACTGCATAAGCTATATCTGGGCGAGTGCAGTTCATCCAGTACATTAAGCTTCCAATAATTTGGGCATACTCTAATTGAGAAATACTTTCCTGTATATTCTTAGAAAAATACAAATTAACATCTACAGGTGTTCTAGCAAGATGAACATTATCTTTGCTAAATTTGTCAAGTATTTTCTCAATGTAATGAGATTGTGACAAAGCATATCCTTCTGATGTTTTGGTAATTTTCATACCAAGTATTACATCAGCAATGCCCATGTCCTTCATGTCAAAATGTTTATTCAACATTTTCTTGGTAGTTTTAATCATGTCATTATTACTACCAATGATGAGCATATCATCTACATAAAGACATACAATGACATAACCTTTATCTGTGTTTTTAATATAAACACATTTGTCACACTCATTAATTTTAAATCCATTTGACATCATTGCCTTGTCAAATTTCTCATGCCATTGCTTTGGCGTTTGTTTTAAACCATATAATGATTTAACCAATTTACACACTTTCTTTTCTCCCCCTGGAATAGAAAACCCTTCTGGTTGTTCCATGTAAATTTCTTCATTTAACTCACCATTTAAGAAAGCGGTTTTAACATCCATTTGATGAATTTCTAGATTGTATAGAGATGCAATGGCAATTAGCATTCTAATGGATGTTATTCTAGTAACCGGTGAGTATGTGTCAAAGTAATCTAGACCTTCTTTTTGTCTAAAACATTTGACTACAAGTCTTGCCTTGTATTTGTCTATTGATCCATCCGCTTTCAATTTTCTTTTGAAAATCCACTTGTACCCAAGAGGTTTACAACCTGGTGGCAAATCCACCAATTCCCAAGTGTGATTTTGCAAGATGGATTCAACTTCACTGTTGACAGCTTCTTTCCATAAAGGAGCTTCAGGACTGGACATAGCCTCTTTAAAAGTTAAAGGCTCATTTTCTAACAAAAATGTTAGAAAATCTGGATCAAAAGATTTTGAGGTTCTAGCACGTTTACTACGCCTAGGTTCTTCTTCCTCATTTTGGTCTAACTCTTGCTCTTGATCATGTTCTTGATCATTACTAGTAATAGCATCAAAAGATCTCTTATTATTACTAGTCTCTTGTCCAGTCTTATTTGGAAATACATGTTCAAAGAATGATGCATTCCGAGACTCAATAATAGTATTTGCATGCATTTCGGAATGTTCTGATTTATGAATCAAAAACCGATATGCACTACTATTCTTGGCATAACCAATGAAAATGCAATCAATGGTCTTAGGACCTATCTTAGTCTTTTTAGGACTAGGAATAGCCACTTTAGCCAAACACCCCCACACTTTTAAGTATTTGTAGGATGGTACTCTACCATGCCACATTTCATAAGGTGTTTGATTCACTTTCTTTCGAGGTACTTTATTTAAAATATAATTAGCAGAAAGTATTGCTTCCCCCCACAAGTTCTGAGGTAATCCAGAACTGATTAACATGGCATTCATCATTTCTTTTAAAGCCTTATTTTTCCTTTCAGCAATTCCATTTTGCTGAGGTGAGTAAGGAGCGGTGGTTTGATGAATTATTCCATGTTCTTTACAAAATTCACCAAAAGGTGATTCATATTCACCACCTCTATCACTTCTAAGTTTCTTGATTTTCTTACCAAGTTGATTTTCAACTTCATTCTTATATTGAATGAAAGTTTCCAAAGCTTCATCCTTGGTTCGAATTAAATAAACATAACTATATCTAGTATAGTTATCTATAAAAGTGATAAAATACTTTTTCCCACCTCTAGTTTGAATTGATTTAAAATCACAAATGTCACTATGAATTAATTCAAGTGGTTCCGTACTTCTTTCAATTGAATGAAAAGGAGTTTTAGATAATTTTGCCTCAACGCAAATTTCACATTTATGATTTGAATCAATGTTAAATTTAGGTAAATATTCCATATTAATTAATCTACGCAAAGATCCATAATTAACATGTCCTAGTCTACCATACCATAAATTTGAAGACTCAAGCAAGTAAGAAGAAGATGTAGTATTATTAATAACTGAGGGTACAACGGTCATTACATTTAACTTGAAAAGGCCATCAGACATGTAACATTTTCCTACATACATCACATTCTTTGTAAGTACAAATTTATCACTCTCAAATACTAGCCTAAACCCATTCTTACTCAACAAAGATCCGGAAACAAGATTCTTGCGACTGTCCGGTACATGCAGCACATTGTTGAGAGTGAGTTTCTTTCCTGATGTCATCTTGAGAACAATCTTTCCTTGTCCTTCAACTTTGGAAGTTGAGGAGTTGCCCATAAAAAGTTGTTCACCATTGTCCACTGTAGAATAAGATGTGAATATCTTTTTGTCGGCACAAATATGACAAGTAGCACCAGTGTCCACCCACCATTCTTTAGGATTTCCGACAAGATTAGCCTCGGAAACAACTGCAGAAAGATTGATGTCATCGACACCATTGGGAATATTGTCCATTTCGGTCATATGGGCTTGAGCAGGCTTCTTGCTTGTTCTTCTTTTGCTTTTGCCTTGGCTACGACAATCTTTGGCCCGATATCCCTCTTTGTCACAGATGTAACATTTGCCATTAAACTTGTACTTTTTATTATCCCCCCCTCCCCCTTTAGAGCCTTGTGATGAACTTTCTCCAGAAGACTTTCGTTTCTTAGTTTTTGAAGCATGTTCCACCACATTTGCCTTAGACTCCATAGGATGCTTACCAGCCCGCTTTTCAGAATTGCGGTTGTCCTTCTCAATCCTTAAACACACAATTAATTCGTCCATAGAAATTTCTTTGCGCTTGTGTTTGAGGTAGTTCTTGAATTCCTTCCAACCTTTTGGTAAATTTTCAATTAAAGCTGCAACTTGGAAGGATTCACTGAGAGACGTGCCTTCTGCGTGAATGTCATGCAGAATGAGTTGGAAATCTTGAGCTTGGCTGATCACAGTTTTTGAATCAACCATTACAAAATCCAGGAATCTGCCAACCACAAATTTCTTTGAGCCGGCATCTTCCGTTTTGTACTTTTTCTCCAACGATTCCCAAAGTTCCTTTGCTGTCCTGATTGGACTGTAGACGTTGTATAATGTGTTGTCAAGTCGGTTCAAGACGTAATTCCGGCAAAGGAAATCGGCATGTTTCCAAGCATCAACCGCAGCAACCACTTGCCGGTCGGTTTCATCCTCTTTCAGGATAGGAGCATCTTCACGGAGGAAACGAGCCAGGTTCAGAGTTGTAAGATAGAACAACATTTTCTGTTGCCATATTTTAAAGTCAGTTCTTAAGAACTTCTCTGGCTTTTCTCCATGATTTATTGGCACTGTCACCACAGGAGAGGGGGTTGGCGTCATTGCAGCCATCACAGTAGTACTTGTTTGGGCATTAGTTTCTGTAGCCATCAATTCTAATATATAAAACAAAATTATAATTAGAATTTACACTACACAGAAAATTAAACCAAATTCACAAAATTAAATTCTGTAGAAATAAAAGAAACAACAATGTAACTTTTATTTTCCAATTAATTTGAAAATAAAATAAAATTTTATTTAAACAAATTAATTCCACACAGAAAATTAAATTCTGTAAAATAAAAGAAATAAAACTATAACTTTTATTTTTCAATTAATTTGGAAATAAAATAAAATTTTATATGTAACGCCCTCAAAATCAACCCATTATATATATATATATCATTGACATGCATTATTTAAAGAAAACAATTTATTAATTCATTCATTAGAGTATTACTAAATAAAAGCTTTACATGTAACATCGAATAAAATGCCCTACAGGCTTACATCTTTCCAAGCCAACACTTGGATACAAAAAGATGAGTTCTAACTCAATACAAGAAAAGCCCTAGGCTTGGATGTTTACATGTACTAACAATGAAAAATAAAACAAATAACTAGAAATAGTCTTCAAAGTCCAAGTCCTTCCAAGCTAAGTCCTTGGAGGTAGCTTATCACCTGAACCTGAAAATGATGTTCCCATAAAGGGTGAGCCACAGCCCAGTAGAAATATACTAAACCACATATAAGCAATGAATAAAGCAATAGCATTCAACAGATGGTTAACCAAGATAATCAATTACTCCATTTTACAGTCTCATGACACTATTGTCTAAGACACGTTTTACTTTCCAACTTTATCAACATGGCTCAGAGCCTGGCCAAACTTACCACAATGAATTATGTATATCATATTCACATTCCTCCAATATCAACAAACAAATGAGACTCAAGCTCAAATCAAAACACTTCATACTTCCAGTTTGATACACATTTTAGTGTTGTATCAATAAAACACTTCAATATAGATAAGCACACATAAAAGTGATGCTAATGGAGTCCATCCCCTATCTCCTCCCAAACAAAATCTGGTTTAGAGGTCCATCCCCTATCTTCCCCTAAACCGTGGAGTACATCCCCTATCTCCTCCCACACAAAACAAAGTATGTAAACACATAACATATACATCACACAATCAATACACATAATGTCTGTATTAATTCAACAGTCAAAATTAATGACTCAACTAATGTGATTAGTTTCAGTTATACCTAATCCACATGCATTGTCTACAACAATCACGACTATCCTCCACCGATAGCCCAAAACAGTTATTTCTAGACTTGGAAATAAATATATCAACAATTCCAAAGGCGAGTGATTTAAATTATCCAACTACACCATTTAATCAATAAATTCCCCAATTTCATGAATTTAACCAAATTCCCCAATTCCCTTAAATTAATTATCCAAATTAATTAATTAATACAACTAGGGTTTTTCCCAAAATTACCAAAGTACCCCCAACATATCAAAATACTAAAACTTAGAACAAAACTTATAAGATGGAGTAGGAAATCCCTACCTCGAAGAAAACAACCCAAAATGGAGAAGACAAAGATGAATACCAAATACCAATGTGCTCCAAACCGCCAAATGTTCAGATTAAATGAAAGCCCTCGACTCCCTCTATCTTTTTAATAAAGCAACTAGGGTAGAAACACACTCTAAATAGATCAAACCTAAGAGAGAAGGTGAGTAGGGAGAGAGAGAAGTCGGACCTTAGGGTTTGGAATCTAAAAAGATGATGAAAACTAATTAAAAACCCGCTGCTGTCTAATTAAACTGGACAGGCTCGCTCGAGCGAAGACTTGGTCGCTCGAGCGACCAGACACGAGAAATACTCGCTCGAGCAAAAAAAAGCTCGCTCAAGCCAAGAATGCAAAGCTACAGGTTCAAACCAGACGCAAACTCTCGCTCGAGCGACCAAACCCCGGCTCGAGCGAAGAACCAAAAACAACATCTCGCTCGAGCGACCAAATCCTCGCTCGAGCGAAGATCCAAAATTCTGGACAGCAACACTTGATTTCTAAACCCAACCAACCTGAAACAAACCTGCCCAACACATCCTAACTCCAAATGAGAAAATAAGGAACAATAACAACAATTATACAATGACAAAATCTACGGAACCTAAGTCCGGATACAATAATCAAACGGGAAAAGACCGGGGTCACTATAACCTCCCCCCCTTCAAAGAATTTCGTCCCCGAAATTAAGCATAAGTTTTTGAAAGCAGATTTTTTTTTTTTACAATTCATTAGTAAACATCTTGACCCAAAACTGGTCTTTTCATCTCTTTATCAAGAGGCATCTCACATATATATATAAACAACATATATTTCAACCTGTATCATTATTATGCATTATTCCACTCAAGGTTAACAATTCCCATATCATATTCAATCGCATGATATATACAACCCATTCAACAATGTACTCAACAGATGCAATGTTACACTAAACTTCTATAATGAAGCAAGTTTCAAGATACACCCATTTCCCAACACAAACTCAATGTTTTACAACTTAAGACATATATAAAGCTCTTAAGTTCAACCATATAACAGAATCTAATTATAAGATTACAATTCAATAAACATGTCCGGATATTTCTGGCGGACTTCCAATTCACGTTCCCAAGTGGCTTCCTCTACTCCGTGATGTTTCCACAAAACTTTGACCAAAGGGATGGTTTTGCCTTGCAAAACTTGATCCCGCCTATCCAAGACTCGAATCGGTCTCTCCTCATATGAGACATCCTCATCAACCACTAAATCGGTCCAATCCAACACATGTGATGGATCCGGCTCATACTTCCGAAGCATACTCACATGAAAAACGTCATGTACTTCAGACAGCTGCGACGGTAAAGCTAAACAATAAGCAGCTTCGCCAATCCTCTCAAGGATTTCAAACGGACCAATGAACCGAGGGGACAACTTCCCGCTCTTCCCAAATCTCATCAAACCCCGTCTAGGTGATATCTTCAAAAAGACATGATCACCCACCTCAAACACCAAAGGTCTCCTCCTACGGTCGGCATAAGATTTCTGACGACTCTGTGCTGTAACAAGTCTCTTACGGATAAGCTCAACTTTCTCCGTCGTTTCCCTCACCAACTCCGGACCCAACAGAGGTGCATCACCCACCTCGGCCCAACAAACAGGAGATCTACACGGTCGGCCATACAAGGCCTCAAACGGTACCATACCGATACTAGACTGGAAACTGTTGTTGTAGGCAAACTCCACCAACGACAAGTGCCTCTCCCATGACCCACTAAAGTCTAGAACACAACCCCGAAGCATATCCTCAAGGATCTGAATAGTACGCTCGGACTGCCCGTCAGTCTGAGGATGATAAGCCGTGCTAAAGGTCAACTTAGTGCCTAAGGCACTCTGCAAACTCTGCCACAACCTGGCAGTAAAACGAGGATCTCTATCTGAGACAATCGTCACTGGAACCCTGTGTAACCTCACTATGTCCCGAATGTACAAGTCGGCAAGATGATCTACCGAATCTCTCACGCGTATCGGAATGAAGTGCGCCGACTTAGTCAACCGGTCTACAACCACCCAAATAGCATCACTACCCCGCTGAGTCCTCGGAAGACCCACAACGAAGTCCATAGTGACGTGTTCCCACTTCCACTCGGCAATAGGCAAGGGTTACAACAAACCCGCTGGCCTCTGATGTTCGGCCTTCACTTGCTGACAAGTAAGGCACTTAGATACGAAAGCTGCCACATCTCTCTTCATACCCCGCCACCAAAACTGGCGACCCAAATCCCGATACATCCTAGTGCCTCCCGGATGCACCGCAAGGTGTGAATGATGAAACTCTCGGAGTACCTCCTCTCGACAAGATTCCGGCACAAACAGACGGTCTCGGTATCTCACACTGAGGTCGGGATACACTGCCAAACCCTTCTCAACCTTCCCACTGGAAATCTTCTCACGAAGAGATTCTACCTCAAAGTCACCTCTCTGAGCCTCTAACACTCGATTCACAAGTGTAGACTGTGCAACAACAGAAAACAAGGCCGCAGCCTCAACGGATTCGCCCAAAAGTAAATCAAACTCCCCAAGTGCACCCAACATCACCCATTCTCGGATGGCTATACCAGCTATGTCACCAACAGGTTTCCTGCTAAGGGCATCGGCCACTACATTGGCCTTTCCCGGATGATAATGCAACTCAAAGTCATAATCCTCTATGAACTCCATCCACCTCCTCTGCCTCAAATTCAAATCTTTCTGTGTAAACAAATATTTCAGACTCTTATGATCCGAGAACACCTCGAACCTCTCACCATAAAGATAATGCCTCCAAATCTTCAAGGCAAATATCACAGCTGCTAACTCTAGATCATGCGTAGGGTAATTCTGCTCGTGAATTTTCAACTAACGTGAGCCATAGGCAACTACTTTTCCTTCTTGCATCAACACACAACCCAGACCCTCTCGTGAGGCGTCACAATAGACTACATAACCCAACCCTCTCTCTGGAATAATCAATACTGGAGCGGTGGTCAGTCTAACTTTCAACTCCTGGAACGACTTTTCACAAGTCTCACTCCATACAAATTTGACTCCCTTCCGAGTCAACCTAGTCAAAGGCGAAGCTAATCTGGAGAAATCTTTCACAAACCGACGGTAATACCCAGCTAACCCCAGAAAACTGCGGATCTCAAACACACTCTTAGGCTGTGCCCAATCTTGCACTGCCTCAGTCTTGGATGTATCAACAGACACTCCTTCCCCAGAAACTACATGGCCTAAGAACTTGACATCTTCTAGCCAGAACTCACACTTCCCAAACTTAGCATAAAGCTTATGGGCTCTAAGTAACTCAAGCACCACTCTCAAGTGTTCCTTGTGCTTCTCCTCAGAAGGTGAATAGATAAGGATGTCGTCCACGAAGACGACTACAAAACGATCTAAAAATTCCTGGAATATTCGGTTCATCAAATCCATAAAAACTGCCGGTGCATTGGTGAGCCCAAATGGCATCACCAAAAACTCATAGTGGCCATACCGCGTACGGAATGCTGTCTTTGGAATATCCTCCTCCCTGACTCTTAACTGATGATAACCCGATCTCAAATCTATCTTCGAGAAACAACGGGAACCCTTCAACTGATCGAACAGATCATCGATACGAGGCATAGGGTACTTATTCTTAACCGTAGCCCGATTTAACTTCCGATAATCTATACAAAGTCTCAAAGCACCACCTTTCTTTTTAACAAAGAGGGCCGGTGCTCCCCACGGCGAAACACTAGGACGTATAAAACCCTTGTCTAGTAACTCCTGGAGCTGAATCTTCAACTCAACTAACTCGGCTGGGGCAAAACGATAAGGTGCCATAGAAATCGGCGTCGTGCCGGGCACTAGGTCAATAGAGAATTCAATCTCCCGATGTGGTGGCAAACCAACAAGATCCTCGGGAAAGACGTCCGAGTACTCACAAACCACCCTTGGCAACACAATCTGAGTCTCATCATCTTCACTAATCGAAAGGTTGGCAAGTAGACCACTAAGCTCACTCCGTCCTCGCGGAATATACCCCGGTGGTAACACATCCCCAACCCGGTCCCCCAGAAAATGAAAATACTCTCCGCTCACGGTACAACAAGTGACCCTCTGGCGGTAGCAATCAATAACTGCCCGGTATGACGATAACCAGTCCATACCCAAAATAACATCGAAACCCCTCATAGGCATAACTACAAAGGAAAATGGAATTCTATGATAATCAACCTCTATATCACAACCCCTAACACCTTGTTTCAAAATCAATTCACCCCCAAGAGGTGACACTACACAAATAGGAGATGCTAGCTGTGCTAACTCCAACTCCAAAATAGATGCAAATGCAGCAGACACAAAGGAATGAGATGCACCCGTATCAATCAAAACATTAGCAACCGAGTTGCAAAACAAGAAGGTACCTCTCACAACTGATGGTGCTGGCACAAGATCCTGCGCGGTAACAACATACACGCGCCCAGACGACCTCTGATCAACTTGCTCAACCCTAGGAGCATAAGATTGCTGCACCGACTGAGACGATGAAGCCCCCTGATTGGCCCTCGAGGCCTGACCCGACTGAGCTGGCTGCTGACCCTGAATCGGCCTCAAACCAGATGCACCAGATGTGCCACCCAACTGCGGGCAATACCTCTTCATATGCCCTGGCTGACCACACTGATAACACGAGAGTGGCTGACCTCTACTCTGACTCTGGCTCTGAGATCGAGCCGAAGATGATGCTGCTCTCTGCACTCCTCCCCTCTGAGGACAAACTGGAGACTTGTGGCCCAGCTGGCCACACTTGAAACAGGTAATGTCTCCCTGACTGCCTTTCCCCGAACTAGCACTCGGCACAGGAAAAGTCGATCTAGAAAAGCTACCCTGAGACTGCTGAGGATTAAAACCCTTCTGTCTCCTACCATCACTCTGACCATCCTGACTCCTCTTAGAGCCCTTCTGTCCTTCCTCCTCCTCCTGCATCATGATTTCCATGTGGGCTGCAGCGTCAACCATACGCCCATAATCCCGAATCATAGTTCCCCCAACTCTCAGCTTGAGGCCACACCTCAACTTCTTCTCAAACTCAATACAACGACGTTCCTCAGACGCCACCAACTCAGGTGCAAACCTGGACAAACTAGTGAATGCAGCCTCAAATTCGGCCACTGAAGAACTCGCCTGCTTAAGCTGACAAAACTGGTCTCGCAGCTTCTCCCTGACTGCTGGAGATAAGAACTTCTCCTGGAAAGCATTCACAAAAGCCTCCCACGTACCTCCTATACGCCCCTTAGTAAACTTCCACCATTGACCCGTATCCCCCTTTAACTGGAAAGATGCCAAGGTCACTTTCAACCCCTCGTCTTCGATGCCAAGCATCTCAAACGTCTTCGTTGTCTGTTCGAGCCATTCATCTGCCTTAAGCGGCTCTTTAGGATCACCCACAAATTCATCCGGATTAGACCGGAAGAACTCCCTCTTCAGAAAGGAAGGTCCTGCATCAGCAGCAACAACCTGAGCTTGATTCTCAGCTCTGAGAATGCCTACTGACTCCCTGAATGCCCCTGCTATCTCTCGGGCTAGAGCGCCCATAGCCTGCTGGCCTACTGGCTCGGCCACATTGGCCTGGCCAATTCCCTCCTGAACTGCCGGAATCTCCTCTGGCACAGACACCTCCTACCTACCCGGCCTACCACGCCTACCGCGTCCTCGTCCTCGTCCTGACATCCTAATAAAGGAAACAAAGACATTAGCACATTAATAAATGTGCCGAAGCCAAACACTCGCGTCCTAATGCATTGGACAATAATAATTCATTCCACGTAAGCACATAATCACATAAGCACCTACGAATTTCATTCCTGGATAATGATAGTCCCAATGCGTTACTATAGTTCCGGTTGGAAGCAGCAGTGATCAAGTGCCTTTCCAACAAGACTACTAGCAACTCAAGGGTCCAATCAACATCCTAGAAACTACATTCCATACCCACATAATCACATAAACATGTTATCACGTCAGCATATAACATTACTTTAAGTCTCTATCAAACGAGACGAACCCAATGTGATACTAATCACTTCCCACGTACCCAAAGTATTCAAACCCGGTACACTCTGATACCAAGTTGTAACACCCTCAAAATCAACCCATTATATATATATATATCATTGACATGCATTATTTAAAGAAAACAATTTATTAATTCACTCATCAGAGTATTACTAAATAAAAGCTTTACATGTAACATCGAATAAAATGCCCTACAGGCTTACATCTTTCCAAGCCAACACTTGGATACAAAAAGATGAGTTCTAACTCAATACAAGAAAAGCCCTAGGCTTGGATGTTTACATGTACTAACAATGAAAAATAAAACAAATAACTAGAAATAGTCTTCAAAGTCCAAGTCCTTCCAAGCTAAGTCCTTGCAGGTAGCTTATCACCTGAACCTGAAAATGATGTTCCCATAAAGGGTGAGCCACAGCCCAGTAGAAATATACTAAACCACATATAAGCAATGAATAAAGCAATAGCATTCAACAGATGGTTAACCAAGATAATCAATTACTCCATTTTACAGTCTCATGACACTATTGTCTAAGACACGTTTTACTTTCCAACTTTATCAACATGGCTCAGAGCCTGACCAAACTTACCACAATGAATTATGTATATCATATTCACATTCCTCCAATATCAACAAACAAATGAGACTCAAGCTCAAATCAAAACACTTCATACTTCCAGTTTGATACACATTTTAGTGTTGTATCAATAAAACACTTCAATATAGATAAGCACACATAAAAGTGATGCTAATGGAGTCCATCCCCTATCTCCTCCCAAACAAAATCCGGTTTAGAGGTCCATCCCCTATCTTCCCCTAAACCGTGGAGTACATCCCCTATCTCCTCCCACACAAAACAAAGTATGTAAACACATAACATATACATCACACAATCAATACACATAATGTCTGTATTAATTCAACAGTCAAAATTAATGACTCAACTAATGTGATTAGTTTCAGTTATACCTAATCCACATGCATTGTCTACAACAATCACGACTATCCTCCACCGATAGCCCAAAACAGTTATTTCTAGACTTGGAAATAAATATATCAACAATTCCAAAGGCGAGTGATTTAAATTATCCAACTACACCATTTAATCAATAAATTCCCCAATTTCATGAATTTAACCAAATTCCCCAATTCCCTTAAATTAATTATCCAAATTAATTAATTAATACAACTAGGATTTTTCCCAAAATTACCAAAGTACCCCCAACATATCAAAATACTAAAACTTAGAACAAAACTTATAAGATGGAGTAGGAAATCCCTACCTCGAAGAAAACAACCCAAAATGGAGAAGACAAAGATGAATACCAAATACCAATGTGCTCCAAACCGCCAAATGTTCAGATTAAATGAAAGCCCTCGACTCCCTCTATCTTTTTAATAAAGCAACTAGGGTAGAAACACACTCTAAATAGATCAAACCTAAGAGAGAAGGTGAGTAGGGAGAGAGAGAAGTCGGACCTTAGGGTTTGGAATCTAAAAAGATGATGAAAACTGATTAAAAACCCGCTGCTGTCTAATTAAACTGGACAGGCTCGCTCGAGCGAAGACTTGGTCGCTCGAGCGACCAGACACGAGAAATACTCGCTCGAGCAAAAAAAAGCTCGCTCGAGCCAAGAATGCAAAGCTACAAGTTCAAACCAGACGCAAACTCTCGCTCGAGCGACCAAACCCCGGCTCGAGCGAAGAACCAAAAACAACATTTCGCTCGAGCGACCAAATCCTCGCTCGAGCGAAGATCCAAAATTTTGGACAGCAACACTTGATTTCTAAACCCAGCCAACCTGAAACAAACCTGCCCAACACATCCTAACTCCAAATGAGAAAATAAGGAACAACAACAACATTTATACAATGACAGAATCTACGGAACCTAAGTCCGGATACAATAATCAAACGGGAAAAGACCGGGGTCGCTATATTATATAACCAAAATAATTCCACACAAGAAATTAAATTTTGAAAAATAAAAGAAATAAGAAAATCACTTTTATTTTTCAATTAATTTGGAAATAAAATAAAATTTTATTTAACCAAATTAATTCCACACAGAAAATTAATTTCAGTAACACTTCAATAATTAAAATACTGAAAACAGAATTTTAATTAATGAAAACTCAGAAAATAATTTCTAAAACCCAAAATTAATTTCTGAAAAAAATTTCACAAAAATATATTCTGAATTTTTAATGACACAAGTATCGTACTATTAGTTGTC
The DNA here is from genome assembly GCF_055761805.1 of Camellia sinensis. Classification (NCBI taxonomy): domain Eukaryota; kingdom Viridiplantae; phylum Streptophyta; class Magnoliopsida; order Ericales; family Theaceae; genus Camellia; species Camellia sinensis. Next base: position 171,539,836 of record NC_138965.1, on the reverse strand, counting down.
AAAGAAAAGAGACAGTATATTACTACTATCTGTCAAATAGCATATAATCACTATTTGTTTTTCCAACCAAAATATTATTTTGTAAATTCATAGAAAATAATTTTCTTCCGAAATTATTTACGAAGAATGAAAAAAGGAAACAAACGAAAAATTATGTAAACAGAATAAGTCGAATCTGTCTTAAGATTGTTGGAACAATCTTCTGTGTAAATAAAATAACTTGAAATAAATTCAAACGAAATAAATAAATAACATACCAGATTTATTTATCGAACCGAATTATAATTAAAAGACCAAGTCGAGTGTGTGACACTTTATCCTTAAGACAGATTCGCCCCGTTACGGTACTTACGGTTGAGTGGCATCTATCTCCCAGGATACAATGATCTTCACAAATTGTAGTAGCACTTCAAACAATTTGTTCGACAAACCAAACCTGTGATCTACACTCTCTATAATTTATACTAAATCTAATATAAAGAATAATACAAAAAATGCAGAATTTAGGACAGCCAAAGACAATAATCAGACTGTTTTTTCAGATAAAAAAAAAATCTATATCCCCAAGACTGCCGAAATGATGGGTATAAATAGGCACAAAATTTTGACCGAACAGGTTCCAAAGCCAAATGAACTGATGCAATCTGTTTTAAACAGATTTTTGACCGTTGCACGTGGAACCAAATTCTTTCCAGATTAATTGAAAAGAAGTCGTTGGACCAAAGTCAAACCTGTTGGACCTTATTTATTTAAACTATTATATATATATATATATATATTAAACTAAATGAATATATATATAAAACAATTTGAATAGTTTAATAAATAAAGGAAGAGGTACAAATTTTAGGAAATCACTTAAGAACCTAAAATTTGAATTTAAAATTAAATTAAATTCCCACAATAATTTTTATTGTAAAAATTCAAATGAATTTAATCTAAAAAATTAAAGTTAAATCCGAAAACGACGTCAACTTCCCATTCACTCATAAATGGTTTTGACGTTCCGTCTTCACCGTGTGACTTGCCACGGGGCAAGGAACACATCACCTCTTCAGACCCACGTGTGACTTGCCACGCGGCAAGGAACACATCACCTCTTTGGACCCACCCCAAAAGACATTTGGGGCCCACTCAATTTTGAGCTAAAAAATATGCCTATATTAAACCATTTTTCCAACAAGCAGCTCGTCATTTTTCTATTTTGACCATCCAGTCTAACGCAATGTTCAGGTCTTTGTGTATGTGATGCCTAGCTACAAACTCTATATGATTAAGTAGGTGCCACACTGCCTTATGCATCAGTGGCATATTCGCTTTAGACGAGTCACCTAGGTTGATGTGATGTATTCAACTAGTTGACTATGCATCAGTGGCATATTCGCTCTAGACGAGTCACCTAGATTGATGCAATGTATTCGACCAATTGACTGAAGACTTGATTATTGGTATACCAATCAGTCTAGCCGAGTTGGTCTGATTCAGGAAGCTCCCTCCAGAGCAAAGCAAGCTGTAAGTCAGTTTCAAGTCTGCCATTCCGCTAGAAAGCTCACTACACGCCACGTCGCTTTTTGACTTAGCAAAGTGTAGATGCAATGTTCAGAAGGTGAAAACTACTGAATTGAAAGTTCTGTTGTCAGCAAAATCAAAGCTTTTCAAGTATTATTTCAAAAGTACAAATTAGCTTAACTAATAAAAATAACCCAGCCAAAAAAATAATTAAAATAAATGAACAAAGACTCTGATTTTTCAATTTATTCAAATAAAAGCCTGATTTGAAGCACTATTGAGACTGAAATTCAATCTAATGTGTATATATATATTCTATTACACACACATACACAAATTTCTCAATGCAAATGCGATTGGAGTGTAAAGAATTGAACCGACATGTATATTGATAATCATCTAAATTTCAAATTCCAGCTCCATAATCGTGTTTGAATATAAACAAATACCGATTATTGGTGTGAATTTGAAAAAAAAAAAAAAAGTAATTAGGGTTTTGTTACCTCAAGTCCGTGGATTCCAAGTCTAACTCGCGAATCTCAAAATCGGCCATTGTTTGTGTAATCGATCACTTCCAATTTCTTCTTCCTCCACTTCTTAACTCTGCAACTTCACTCTTTCCCTATACATATATATAAATATTATATTTATTGGGCCATATAGCATTACCAATAGAGGAAATATCATTTTTTTCCCAAATTATCACGTACTTTTCAATTTGATCCTTGTATTTTGATTTATTTTAATTTAGTACCTAAACTTTTAACAAATTAACTAATTTAACCACTGCTGTCACATTCCGTCTACAATTAGATGGAATGTGCTGACGTGGCACCAAAGTTCATTTAGAGTCATTTTACCCCATAAACTATACCTTAAAAATCAATTTGCCTCCTAAGTATAAAAAAATTAAATTTAAATATTTAATAAATATTTTTTTATCTCAATAATGAAAAAATTAAATTTTAAATAATATATACTTTGCAAAAAAATATAAAAGTCCTCATTTAGAATTATCTTGAGTCTATGAAGTATGGATATTTCGACAAACATGTTGTACCCGTACGGGTTACTTACTGAATTTTGAAAAAAAATTCCCCCTCAATTTTGAAATTACTATTAGTCGATCAATTCTATTGAAATTAATTTGGGTAATAAACCAATTACAATTGCATGCACGCACACACATAGAGTAGTCAAGAAATTTTCGGCTCAATAAGTTTCTCTAGGATCAACTCAAGATAATTTAAGACCTATAAAGTACAAGTATGGGTATGAGTAGTGGTATTGGACGATATGAATACATCAACATGGTGAAATATTTAAAAAGTAGGGTACAAGTATGGGTATTGTTTAATACGTTTGTAAAAAAATATTTATTTTTAATTTGAAACAATACAAAAATTGATTAAATGGTTTAATTTGTTAAATCCAACATACAATTGACATTTAATGCCAAAAGTATAGGTATAAGATAAAATTAAATATTATTATATTAAATAACTTATAAGCCATAACTTAATTTTAAAACCATGCTAAGCACAAAACTAATAATGAAAAAGAAGTTTAGTAAAAAAAATTTTATCTTTGTTGTACGGGAAAGAAATAAATCTTCTCGTATAATCCTGTTGATCAAGTCTGCGCTCCTCCAAACGTCGTCGCTTTACTCCCTGAAACACAAACGTGAGCTAGCCGGCGGGTGTGTGCCGGATACCTCTCCAAAGGTGATGTTGTAAGCTTTTATAGGTTTCGCTTGGCACAATCCTAGTAGGACTTTTACTCCTCCATGTAGAGTCCTCCTAGAATTCATACTCCTGAAAGATAATGCCTATCCTTCAACACCCCCCTCACTGCATAAACCAAGTGTGATGGTTCTGCCATGGTCAGACTTCAACATGACCGAGGTAAGCATGGCTATGCTAAGCCGCAGACTAGACCAAGATAACATTAGCTCGACTTTTCCATTCACTGCTCTTACCTTGGCTCTTCCATTCACTACTCTTACCTTGACTCTTCTTAATGCTAACCACCGTATGTCTAGACCGGAATAACCAATACTCCGGTCCAAACCGGGATAACTTTTGTGAGTGACGACCAAACTTACCATAAGCTCTTTTGGGACCGGAGTAACTTTAGGTCTCTCGTGGACCGGAGTAACTTTACACCTCTCTTGGGCCGGAGCAACTTTACACCTCTCTTGGGCCGGAGTAACTTCATGGCCTTTTTACTCAGCCCTTTGTAATGCGGCCCATAACGGCCCATTACCCAGCTCGGCCCAATTTATAAGTATAAATTACCCTCTCATTTGTAGTAGAAGAAAAATATTATTTTCGACTAAGGTTCATGACTTGGATATATATTAGATATTTCTAGGTAGACAAAAAATAAAGAAAGAAAAATTTGATTACATATTTTATGTACCCGGTACGTATACAGAAATATCATATGTCGGTAAGTACTTGGTACGGGGTACGACATGTTTGTCGAATTATCCATGCTTCATAGTCTCAAAATAATTCAAAATGAGAATTTTTGTATTTTTTTTTTTTTTGCAAAGTATATATTATTTAAAATTTATTTTTTTCATTATTGAGATAAAAAATTATTCATTAAATATTCAAATTTAATTTTTTTATATTTGGGAGGTAAATTGATTTTTAAGGTATAGTTTGGGAGGTAAAATAAAATTCCAAATGAACTTTAGTACCACGTCAACACATTCCATCAAATTGTAGACAGAATGTGATGACAGGGGTTAAATTGATCAACTAGTTGAAAGTTTAGGTACTAAATTGAAATAAATCGAAATATGGGAGTCAAATTGAAAAATGTGTAATAATTTGGGAAGCAAAATGATATTTCCTCTTACCAATATATGAAAAAAATTTGAATACCAATATATATACACTACTGGGAAGTTGATGCTGACGTCACGCATCACGTTATTTATTTATTTATTGGTAAATTACAGATACAATCTATGAATACATATGACTGCATATAATTTTAGAAATTACATCTCGCTCTTTTAAATTTTTAATAACATAACAAATGACTCATTTTATTAAAAAATTATTAAATTAATTGACAATTTTTGATATTATCATAAATATATTTCAATTAACAATTCAATTAATTTATTGTTGTATAGAAAATTAGTTATAAATTTCATTTTTTTCTATTCATTTTGTTAAATAATTTTTTTTTACAATATAGTATTTGTAATTTTCAAAACTATAAAAAGTAGTTTATATTTTGAGTAAATCTCAATGATGTATTTGTATTTTACCTTTTTTTTAGATAAATTACATTCATCTCCCTTGATGTGTAGACAAAATATTGTTAATCCCACCACACTTTTCACAATATATATATATATATATATACGGATTTCTATTTTTTAAAAACTATTTTTAAATAGGTTTTCATTTCTTTTTAATGAACTTTTTTTATATTCTATTTTTATTTTTTATTTTTTTTACATTTTAGATACACCAAGATTGGATGTATCTAAAAATATAAAAATAAAATTGACTAAAATGTAGGAGGAAAAAAAATTAATAAATAAAAATGAAAATTCAAACAAAAATGCACATAGTTTTTTTTTTTTTTTTCTTTGAGTTTTGTTTGTTTTTAGTCAACTATTTTTTTTTGTAAAAATCCAATTATAAAAATGCACATACTTTTTATATGCATTTAGATTAAGTGCATCTAAAAATATGAAGAAAAAATTAATTAAAATATGAAGAAAAAAAATTCCTAAATACAAATGAAAACTTATTTAAAAACAGTTTTTGAAAAATTAAACCAAATAGAGCCTAATTTTTTCTGAAATTTGTTGTAATTTTTTTTTTATTATTATTTGTGCTCAAAAATGATTTCTTTTCAATTACTCTTAGTTGCAATATTTTTTTCCCCATACATCTATTGAAATTTCTTTTACTAAAAAACTAATTATTTTACTTTTTTTGTATTTAACTTTTTGAACATTTTTTTAAAAAAATATTATATTTTTTAGTCGTCTATGTCTTAAAGGGAAAGAGTTATTTGAAATTTTTTTTATAAAAAAAATTTCATTAAAAATAAAAAGAGAACTTACTAAAAAATAATTATCAAACCAATTCCAAGAGAAATCACAATGGCGTTTTGACAATTTAACAGTAGGGACTTATCTTTCTTTGGTATCTAATCTCATCTCCTTGGATTAAGAGTAAGGGGTTGTTTGGGGTGTCCTAAATAAGTACACTTTTTGTCTTTTTAGATTAAAAAATTGACGAAAAAAATATAAATATTTGGACTAACTTTTTGACTTTTTATAGAAAAATGTGTATCAATTCATGTGTATCAACACACGTCTACTTGATTCTAATTTGCATGGGATTATTTGTATCAATTCATTTTCAAAATCCTACCGAGGATGAGATGGGCACATTTAATCCTACCTCGTCCCTTATTTGTGAATCAAACAATGTATAAGATACTAATACACATTTGTACCCTCACATAAATTAAGTGGCTAAATGTTTTTTTTCCCAAGAGATGAATAAATATATATATAGAAATCAATGAAAAGTTATAAAAATATATGCATATCTCTATCACATTGATTAATGTAAACCCACAGTCGAAGCAACCAGCTGAAGACGCGAGAAAAGGTTTCTAGATGAGGCGAAATTTCAATGGTAAGATACACTTCAAGTTTAATATACTAGTGGTTGGTACATGTACAGCGCATATATAATTTAAATAAGTAAAAATAAAATAGAATATTTATCACATATATTGTGTTTGATTCAAGTGTAAGAGTACTATTTGTCCATAGTTTGAATCTCATACCCATTATTTGTCTAATGTTTTTTTTTTTTAATGACAAAATGGACACTTGGCATTAAAGTAGAGGATGACTTCAGGACACCAATTAAGTTATTCACTTTATTAATAGTATACATATATATACTAGTGGATGTGTGTCCACCTGATGGGTGTGCTGTTAAATTTGTAAAATATTTTTGATCTTGAATTTAAAAACATGCAGTGTCTATCACTCAAGAGGTAAAAGTGTTACTTACCAGACCAATAGTCTTAGGTTCAAGTGCTTTTCACCGCCTCAATGTTTAATATTTTATATTCTCTTAGAGAAATAAGGGACCCTTGGCATAAGAAGAAGGCGTCACTTTATATATAGTATATATATATATATACTCTAGCGGTTGACACACGCAATGCATTACAATTTAAATAAGTAAGAATAAAATAAAATATTTATTATATATATTGTATTTAATTCAAATGATAAGAGTCTTTTTTATTATACTATTTGTCTATAGTTCAAGTCTCATACCCATTATTTGTCTAATGGTTTTTTTTTTTTTTTTAATGACAAAATGGACATTTAGCATTAAAGTAGAAGATACACTTGGCATTAAAGTGGAGAATGGCTTTAGGACACCAACTAAGGTGTTCCCTTTCTTAATAGTATAGATATATTAACTTAATTTAATAACATCATATAAAAAAAATAATATGATTATTTGGTTGGACACTTAACCGTCGCTAATTGTTTTGATTGTTGCCCGTTGTTTTTTTTTTTTTTTTTTTTGGTGATGGTACTATTACGTTGCTAAAGTTTTTGAGTTTTGCACATTTTTTGAAATGACACTTTACAGGAGAAATTCTATTTTCACACACGTAATTAGCTCAGGACACATCCTTTCTCAATATACACACATCTAATAATTTGATTATCAATTAATTTTCTCAATTTACACACTTAAAGTTACAATTGCACCCTTCACTCATAACCATTATACACACACCACTAACCTTTTTTCCACACACTTTTGATTGACCTTACTTCCACATTGACCCACCCACGCCCTTGAAGACTTTGGTCTGAAGTGAAATATTTCCTCCATTGAAGACTTACATAGAAGACCCCCATTCAACCTCCATTGAAGACCATTGTAAATCCTCCAAAATAGTGTTGAAGGTAAGAAATCTTTCCATTCTCCTATTACATTTATCATTTTGCTATTGCATTTATCATTTTCAAATTTATGTGCACTCCATTTATCATTTTATTATTACATTTATCATTTTCGGTTTTGTAGTTCCGAAACTATTCCATGTTGTCGACAGTTTATGAATTTATTCGGTTCTTTGGGAATTAGCCTTTTCTCACTTCCTTTGGAATATTATGAGATGAAGATTCAAACACTGGAAAAGAACGTGGGTTTCGATTCAGGGTCATTATTGTAACGCTGCGTTTCAGCCAGCCACTCAAAGAGATAATAATGTGGGCAGATGAAGAAAAATAGGGGAAATTATATTTAAGTGGAGCAGTGAAAAAATAATTTTATAGAGTGATAAGCAAAGTGACAACAATGGAAAAAGTATGGTTTATTTATTTTATTTTTTTAACTCAAAACGTGTACATTGAGATTTTTTTGTTTTTAAGAGATGTGTACAGAGAAGCTTTGCATATAATATTATGGGTGCTGTTGGATGTCTATTATAGTCATTTTAAATTAGGATATAATTGTCATTAAATTAAAGTTTTATTAAGTATGTCCCCTAAATTAATTAGGCGGGTGTAAATAGAATTTCCCACTTTATAGTCGCTTAAAGTTAATGAGTTACAAACACTTTTTGCCGTGGTAAACTTCTTGGGCCGAATTACACTAATAGTCTTTGTAGTTTGAGACTTGTACCACTTTGATTCTTGACTTTTCAATTGTAATAAATTTGATCTTGAATTTTGAATCTTATTCTAAATAAGGACAATCAAACATATTTTTTCTTTACAAACGGTCTATTTCAAGGGCAAAGTCACCATACAACTTATTTTGTGTTGGTTACCTTGTATGTTATTTGAAATGTAATGGCCTTTTTATTAATGAATAATGCTGAAACTTTCTTAGTTATAATATTCTATTTGGTTTAGTTTATTAGAATGTATTTTCAAAAAAAATTTCTAAGAAACTAAAAATTAAATTGGTGAAAAGAAATTTAAAAAAAAAAAAAAACACATCATTTTTATATAATTTTATCTTTTGGGAGGGTAGAAATAATTTTTAAAATATTTGTTACATTTAATTTCGTTAAATTAGTTTCCATTTTTTTAAAAGTCAAACATGGCAACAATTTTGATGTCATTATTAAACTAATCCATTAAATAAAAAAATTTAAAATTTAAAATATTTCATATATTAAACATATTGATTATACATTAAAAACCTAATAAGCATCAATTACATGATAATCATCCAAAAATATCTGTTCTTTTTTTTTATCAGCAAAAAAGAGACATTTATTGATGAAAAAACCATATAAAAGATGAGATTACATCAAATAAAGGAGGGGAAGAGCAGCATGCATTATAGCAAACTAACCCAATCCCAACTAGGTTGGCACTGAGAAGAGAGCTCAATCATTTGCAAGCTCATCCCTAGGAGTTTGGTGAGGAACCAAACCCAAAAAAAAAAAAAAAAAAAAAAAAAAAAAAAAAAAAAAAAAAAGAGGACAAAGACCAAGCTATCAGCAGCAACAGCAACTTTGCTATTAGCCCAGAATCACCCAACAGATCCCTATCAGCCTAGCAGACACAATAGCTCACAGCAAGGGACACATATCAGCTCCCACAATAGCCCACTGCTAAGCCTAGAGAACTTGCAGCTAGCTTCCCAAACTAGTAGCATGCAGCAACAGCACACAGCATGAATCCACCAGCAAAAACTGCATATCAGATTTCATCTCCATCAGTCCACCAAGTCCTAGAATCTCACAATACTTGACCCATTAACTAGCACCTTAACAAAATAAGACCTGTTGCAAAAAGCCCCTAGACCAAACAACAAAACATCAGCAACAGAGCATAGCACACACTAGCTTAAGACTAAGGTTGATAGCATAACTCCAACCCTAAATGAGTCCAACTTAAGACTAAGGCCAGGCTTGTCACAGTAGCAGAGCACCTTAACTTTGATTTTTCCCTATGCCTCACACTCTTCCATCTTCCGTTGGTCCTCACCCCCAAAAAACCAATAGCACCTTTTACCAACTCCATCAACTCTTACAGCAGCTGCCAGAGTAGGTTGGAGAAGCCACCATTCAGCCACCATTCTAGATCCAAGATAGTGTAACACAGCAGAAACCAATTTCCTCACTATATTTGAACAAAGCAACAAAGCAGCAAGACTATGCAGCCACAAAACTATGCAGCCAAGACTAACTATACAAGTCTTGAAATGATTTGAACATAGCAACAGCATAGCAGCCAGTTGGGCGTAGCAGACCCACAGATCTACTCAACCATCGCACCCTTCAACAATCACTAGGACTATGCAGCCTCAAAACTCAATGGCACACTCCATATCTGCAGCAGCTGCTAGGATGACTCCCAACTATACACAATAGCATACCCACAGATAAACAACAAACCTCCATGACTCTCCTCTGATCTTCACAAAACATCAATCCTCCATGAATCTCCTCTCCATTACAACAATAGCACTGCATGGCAGTCACCAGATCATTTAGCATTCCACAGGTTAGCATAGTAGTCACCTCTACAATTCAGCAACCCACAGATTAGCATAACAGATCAGCACTCCACTGCTGAGCAAAGCAGACCAACATATCAGATAGACTCCTCTACAATATTATCACAGTTTAACAGTCACCATATCAGTTCATCAATTCACAAGTAGCCCAACATATTAGTACAGCACACCACCTCTCTCTATTAACATCAATCTATAATTTGCAATCAGCAACTACACACCAAAAATAGATAGCATGACATTCAAAACAAATAGCATGGCACTTTGTATGGCAGTTCAGCACTCTACTGCTGAGCACAACAGAACAACATATTAGGACTTTGACTCTTCCTATTATCACCCACCAAGACTTTGCAGCCTTCTTCCTCCCAAACAATACCTGATGCTTTTGAGATTAGAAATAAAATCCTGAACTAGTAAATGATATTCCTTGAGGACAGGTTTTAGCCAAATTGCAATTCTAGTCTTGACTAGTTCATACAGTTCCGGTAGATTTGGTGAGGAATCATTGAAAATACAATCATTTCTATGTTTCCATAAGGGCCACAACACAGTAGGGGGAATAGCTCTCCCAATCTTTCTATATCTGTTAACAACAAATACAACTATTTATTACATGATAATCACAGAAAAATATCAACAAAAATAGCAACATATTACATGATCATCATCCAAATACATATTAAAAATTAATTTTGTAAAAAAAATAAAAAAGTAAAAGATTTATTATTTTTATATAATTTTATCTTTAGTGGATAGAAATAATTTTAAAAAATTTAAAAATAATTTTTTGACATTTATTTTTATCAAACTAGTTTATATTTTATTATATTGACAACTTTGCCTTTAAAATGGAATAATAGTGTCTTTAACTGTCCTTATTTGAAACGAGATTTAAAATTCAGAATCAAATATATCAAAATTGAAAGATTAAGAATTAAAATAAAACAAATCCCAAATTATAGAAACCGTTACTATAATTCGGCCAACTTCTTGTTGTAATAAGCTATATATATATATATATATATTTGGCACTATTAGCGAGGGATTTTTATTATCACTGACATGGGTAAGCCCATGAAGATTATAGCCCACTACTTAGGGTCCAATACATATCTCAAATACTAAAGCCCAACACTCACGTAGCAATGAGAACCAATGACACCAAGACACATGGCAAGAGAAGGGCAAACCACATCAGCAGACAAAGATTTGCAAAGTTATTGCCACTGCACATCGCCATTAATGAAGCCCCTTACAGCATTTATTACGACAAGCCCTCTCTGTCGGGACAGAACGCACAAGGCAAGCTAGAGCATAGACTCTCGGCCAAGGTGATAAGTCGGAAGGGACAACGAAATGATTACCAGAAGATATAAGCAGACGTCGAAGACAGAAAGAAGGTTAAGCTTTTCTGTCTCTAATCTATCTACACATTCCACTTCTCTCTCTAACTTGCTGGTTCCCCGTTGAACTCTTGTGCAGGTCATCTGGCGAGCTTGGTCATTCGGACATAGGCTTGAGGAGTGCGGATTAGTCCGACCCGTTCCCCCATCGTGGAACGAACTGTATCATCAGTTGGCGCCGTCTGGGGGAAACATTTCTTGTTCCGTGCGCCAGTTGTGCTCATTGTCGCCGAAGACCCTCTCCCGATAACTCCCTCCTACCACCTGTGAAGGTGGATGGTCACAACTTGATCCGTGGCTTCTCATCCCAATGTTCCCGATCATCAAGCCGACCCTCCCAATCCAAATAACCCACCACCGTATTTTACCGAGCTCACCAACAGCATTAACCGCTTGACCGAGCAAAACCAAGCCCTGATTAATGCTCTACTCCAAAGAAACCTTCCTATGCCTCCTCCACCACCCCCAGATATTCCCCCCAACCAAGAACGACCCCCCAGCCATACTATCCTGCAGCCCTATCCACCCAACTTGGAAGGGTTGCGACCCCCTCCCCCAGGTATAAATCCACCTCCCCAAGTCCCGCATCCATCGGTCCTGGCACCAACACTTGAAGGAGAGGCCAGCAGCGTCCAACCCCCGCTGCCCTCCGGTGGTGACAACATCCCTCTCTGGGATGCCGAACTCCGAGCCATGAAGCTCCAACTCTAAGGAGTCATGCAGAACACCAACATAAACCCTCTACCACAGCCAACTCGCCATTTGTCGCCTCCATTTGGGACAAACCTTTACCTCTAAGGTTCAAAATGCCCACCATTAACTCTTTTGACGGCACAACGGACCCAGTCGACCACTTGGAAACCTACAGAACCCTCATGATCCTCCATGCATTCCCTGACGAAATCATATGTCGGGCTTTCCCCGTGACACTCAAGGGGTCCGCTCGACTTTGGTTTAGTCAACTACCAGCAGACTCTGTGTCCATTTTCCAGCACCTCAGCGACTCCTTCCTCAGCCATTTCATCGGAGCCCAGCGCCAGCGACGTCCGGCAACCCAACTCCTCAACATTCGTCAGACCGAGGGGGAGTCGCTGCGTAGTTTCGTTACCCGTTTCAACACTGAAGCCTTACAGGTAACGAAAAATGATGACAAGGTCATCCTTATAGCTTTCATGGCCAGCCTACAGTCATCTGACTTCTTTTTCTCCCTTTCGAAAAACCCCCCGACCTCCATGGCAACCCTACTCTCCAAAGCCCAAAAATACATGAACGCCGAAGATTCCCTAGCCGCTCGCCAAGACCCTACAGCCAAAAATCCTACCCCCAGTGAGAAGAGAAAAGATTCAGAAACCAGAAACACCCAGTATAGTAACCAAACACCGCATTATACCGACCGACCCCCCCGAGCCGACCGGTCAGCCCCGGCCCGACCGCCCGGCCGGTTCGAGCGGTACACACCCCTCAATTCCCCCATCGAACAAGTCCTCAATCAGATCCAGCGGGACTACCCCCTCAAATGGCCCCAACCGTCACAGACTCCTTTCAATCGGAGAGACCAGTCCAAATATTACCGCTTTCACCAAGACCACGATCGTAATACCGAGGAGTGTGTTAACCTCAAAGATCAGGTCGAGGGCTTGATTCGCCAAGGACGTCTCAGTCGATTCACGGAAACTCGCCCTCAGTAGAGACAACGGACTGAACCCATCAGAAACAACCGCCGGCGTACCCCTCCCTGACAACCAGCCCAACCCAACCAAGGTCATGATCGCCCTCCACAGCAACCTCGGGCACAAGGTCACCCTGCCCCACCTGTTAGAGAAATCAGAGTTATTTTCGGCGGGCTTGCTTGTGGAGGACCATCCCGCTCAGCTCAGTGGGCAGAACTCAGAAAAATAAAGCAAGGCTCAGACAAAGAAGTTGCCACATTGGACCGACCCCCCAAACAGCCCAGGCAGTGGACCGAGCCTATCACCGTCATGGACGCCGATTGCATAGGCATTCGTTACCCCCATGACGACCCCCTCGTCATTTTGGCCCTCCTCTCTAACTACAAGGTCAGACGGGTTCTCGTAGACAACGGCAGCTCTTCAGACATCATCTTCCTCAACTGCTTCCGCTAGCTCAAGATCGGGAAAAAAAGTCTGTCCCCTCTCTAAACTCCTTTGGTCGGTTTCACTGGTGACTGGGTGACCTCCATCGGCTCCATCGATCTCCCTATCACAATCGGCGAGTACCCGAGGCAGACCACCAAGTTGCCCACCTTCCTTGTTGTCGACTGCCCCTCTACCTACAACATCATCCTTGGCCGCACCGCCCTAAATGCTTTCCAAGCTATCACATCAACTTACCACCTTGCCATCAAGTTTCCCACCGATCTGGGGGTCGGGACAGTGAGGGGAGAGCAGACCGTGGCCAGAGAATGTTATGTCGCCTCACTCAAAGAAGTCAAGCTGAAGGAGGCTGTGATCATTGAGGGACTCGATGTTAGAGACGAAGACGAGCTGGTTAGGGGGGAACCAGTGGAAGAACTTATCGAGGTCCCCATCGATCCCACCAACCCAACAAAAACTACTAAGATCGGCAGCCAACTATCTACCTAAACAAAGGCCGACCTTACTGCCCTCCTGATCGAACACAACGATGTATTCGCATGGACCCACTCAGACATGCCGGGTATTGACCCCTCCTTCATAACTCATCGCCTCAACATTGAGCCCCACTTCTGACCATTCCACCAGAAGCAGCGCATCTTTCATCCAGAGCGTAATACTCTCATTGCTGCAGAGGTCGATAAGCTCCTTGAGGCACAATTCATCATGAACATGGACTACCCTAGATGGTTGTCAAACGTGGTCCTAGTCCGTAAGAACAATGGTAAATGGCGGCTCTATGTCAACTACTCCGACCTCAACCGAGCGTGCCCCAAAGACGGCTACCCTCTTCCTTGCATAGATCTGCTGGTTGACGCCATGGCCGGTTATCAAATGCTCAGCTTTATGGATGCCTTCTTTGGGTACAACCAAATTCTGATGCACCCGTCTGATCGGGAACACACCTCCTTCATCACCGATCGAGGTACCTACCATTACCGTGTGATGCCATTTGGGTTGAAAAATGTTGGGGCCACCTACCAACGGTTGGTCAATGCTGTCTTCCATCACCAGATAGGCCAGAACATGAAAGTATATGTCAACGATATGCTAGTCAAGAGTAAGCTCTGCACAGATCATCTGGCCGACCTGTGAGAGACCTTCGCCACCCTACGAAAGTACCAAATGAAGCTTAATCCGGAGAAATGCGCCTTCGGCATAGGATCTGGGAAGTTCTTGGGTTTCATGGTCAGTCAGCGGGGCATTGAAGCTAACCCTGAAAAGATCAAGGCCTTGATTGAAATGCAGTCTCCTAGAACGGTTAAAGAGGTTCAGAGACTTACTGGCTGAGTTGCCGCCCTTAACCGCTTCAATTCACGCGCAACGGATAAGTGCCTCCCCTTCTTCAAAGTGTTTCTGCAAACTTTTGAGTGGACGGACGAATCCGAAGAGGCTTTTCAGCAGTTGAAGCAGTGCATGGTCAACCCCCCCTCCTTTCTCAGGAAATCACGGGCGAACCCCTCTTCCTTTATTTAGCGGTGTCGGACACCGCAGTCAGTGCAGCTCTTATCAGGGAAGACAGCTCGGTCCAACGGCCAGTCTACTACATCAGTCGGGCTCTTAGGGGAACGGAACAGAATTACCGATTGTTAGAAAAAATGTCCTTGGCCTTGGTCACCGCCTCCAGACGGCTCCGTCCCTACTTTCAAGCCCATTCCATTGTGGTCCTCACTGACCAACCATTGAAAAAGATAATGCAACAACCAGAGCTTTCTGGTAGACTTATGCAGTGGTCGGTCGAACTCAGCCAGTTTGACATCTCCTACCGGCCTCGGACAGCAATTAAGGGGCAGACTGTTGCTGATTTTATCCTGGAATTCACTAATCCCACTCCAACCACAGCTCCTCCGCCTCCACCACCCCCAACTGAGCCAGAAAACCCCCATTCTTGGACCCTCAACGTCAACGAATCATCCCGCAAAGAAGGCAACGGGGTTGGTCTCATCCTCACCGCCCCTGAGGGTGGTTATTTCAAATGTGCTCTCCGCTTCTTGTTTGATACAAGCAATAATGAGGCTGAGTATGAGGCATTGATAGCAGGTCTCCGCCTAGCCAAAGACATTGGTGTCAGCCATATCCAAGTGTTCAGCGATTCCCAGCTTATTGTCGGCCAAATCACGGGGGAATTCGATGCCAAGGACGACATAATGTCGGCTTACAAGGACATTGCACTCCCTCTCGTTCGCCTCTTCAGCAATTTCCACATCAAGCACATCCCTCGGACAGAAAACTCCAAGGCCGATGAAATGGCTCAGCTAGCCTCGGCCGACCAGTCAGACCTCAGCCATGGTGTCCGCCTCGAGTACCAGACTCACCCTGCCATTTTCCCAAACCAATAGCAAGTCTACTTTCTCCAAAACGAACCTATCCCCTGGGCGGCCAATATCTCTCTCTTCTTGACAACGGGGGAACTGCCAGCCGACAAACAGCAGGCCGCCAAAGTCAGGGCCCGGTTGTCTAACTACATTCTTGTCGGCGACCTCTTATACAAACATGGTTTTTTCACGCCCATACCTCAGATGCCTCAATCCTGCTCAAGCAACCTACGTGATGAGGGAAATCCATGAGGGTATCTGTGGTAATCATTCGGGCGCCCGGTCTCTAGCCCACAAAATACTTCGCACTGGTTATTTCTAGCCTACTCTTAATCAGGATGCGACAGACTTCGTGCTCAAATGTGATAAGTGTCAGCGTTTTGCCAACATCCCCCATGCTCCTCCTACAGAATTAGTCACGCTTTCCAGTCCCTACCCATTCGCCAAATGGGGGATCGACCTAGTTGGCCCATTGCCCACTGGCCGAGGCCAAACCAAATTTGCCATTGTCGCCATTGATTACTTCACTAAATGGGTGGAGGCAAAACCCCTTGCCACAATTACCAAGCGAAACATAACCAGATTCATTTGGTAGTCGATCGTATTCAAATTTGGCATCCCTCAAGCCATCGTCTCCGACAACGGCAAACAATTCAACAATGCCAAGTTCAGAAAATTCTGTACAGAGCTTCAAATCCAGTCGTGCTTCTTTTCCCCAGGTCATCCCCAAGCCAATGGCCAAGTTGAGGTCACCAACCATTCTCTTCTGAAGATCATCAAAACCAAGTTGGAAACTGCTAAAGGACTCTGGGCTGAGGAACTACCGAATGTACTCTGGGCCTATCGCATTACCACTCGAACTCCCACTAGGGAGACCCCCTTTCGCTTAACATACGGCGTTGAGGCGGTCATGCCAGTGGAAGTCGGTCTTCCGACCCCAAGGGTTCTACAT
This sequence comes from Camellia sinensis, assembly GCF_055761805.1. Taxonomy (NCBI): domain Eukaryota; kingdom Viridiplantae; phylum Streptophyta; class Magnoliopsida; order Ericales; family Theaceae; genus Camellia; species Camellia sinensis. Next base: position 171,522,940 of record NC_138965.1, on the reverse strand, counting down.
CCGAATCCAGAACTGACTGAAGAGCTGCGTCGGGCAGACCTAGACCCAATTGAAGAGCTCCGAGAAACCACTGCAGTCAAACAGGCCTCATACCAACAAAAAATAAGAACTCACTACAACCGCAAAGTCTGACTAAGGGAGTTCGCTGTGGGGGACCTTGTTTTACGAGAAGCAACCCTTGCCACCAAAAATCCGATTGAAGGGAAACTGGCAGGTAAATGGGAAGAATCTTACGTTGTTAAAGCTAGACCTCGTCCGAGCACATACCGACTTCAGGACATGGAAGGTCGAGACCTCCCCCATCCGTGGAACGCCGAACACTTGAAGCGTTATTTTCAATAATTTTCCATTCTTGTGCTGATCAGTTATTGTATTTTCTTTTTGGCCATCTACACACTTGAATGTTCTTATTCTTCCCTCACATGATGTAAATTTCTGATCAAATGGGCTACACTTTAATGACAACAAGCTTATATCTCAGTTATTTGTGTGGTATTCCAATAACGCTTTGATTGCAGCCTCAGCCAGACTGAGCATGAAGAACTCAGCCAGACTGAGCATAAAAAGTCTCAGCCAGACTAAGCATGAAAAGCCTCAGCCAGCCTGAGCATGAAAAACTCAGCCCGACTGAGCATAAAAAGTCTCAGCCAAACTGAGCATGAAGAACTCAACCAGACTTAGTATAAAAAGTCTTAACCAGATTGAGCATGAAAAGCCTCAGCCAGCCTGAGCATGAAGATTTCAACCCGACTGAGCATAAAATGTCTCAGCCAAACTGAGCATGAAGAACTCAACCCGACTGAGCATAAAAAGTCTCAGCCAGACTGAGCATGAAAAGCCTCAGCCAAACTGAGTATGAAGAACTCAGCTCGACTTAGCATAAAAAGTATCAGCCAGACTGAGCATGAAAAGCCTTAGCCGGACTGAGCATGAAGAACTCAGCCCAACTGAGCACGAAGAGCTCAGCCAAACTGAGCATGAAGAGCTCAGCCAGACTGAGTTACTTAAAGCCTCAGCCAGACTGAGCATAGAGAGCACAGCTAGACTGAGTTACTTAAAGTCACTGAGTTACTTGAAGAGCCCGTTAATCGTAGCTTCACCTAAACTGAGCACGAATGAAGAGCTCAGTCAATGCCATTCATGCCAACTTCATGGTTGTGGCATAATGGCCATACTTAGTCAAATTCTAGGTCCATTCTTTTACACCTCTCAACATTCTTTACATTTTTTGGTTTTCATTTCCCAACTTAATTTTTCATTTACCAGCACCCTTATAACATGATTTACAACTTCACTTTTGGACCTGATTTGACACTCCACATTTTTGACATTCTTACATGCTTCCTTTACAAGTCAGATTGTTTTCTTACTTATCAACTTTTACAAGTCAGCCTCTTCCCTTACAAGTCAAGCCTAATTTGAATAAACCATTCTCATTCATTTCAGAATCGCAAACATAAAGACAGCAGTGTGACAAACACAACCTTATAATTTTATTCATTCACAAACTTATACACAAGTTTATTACAGCAATTCAACAAAAAAAAATAATAACAACAACAACAACAACAAAAACAACCAAAACTCTGAGTACAAATTTTGTCCACTTCCATCATTCCTCCTCACTTGACACGAGGTCTTCTTCTTCAACGCCCTCATCTAAAGGGGTCTGGGCCACATCATCGTCGTCAATCTTGACACTGCACAAGTCTATGTCTGGGAACAGCTCTTCCGCTTTACGTTTGAACATCTTCCACCCGCTGTCCCAGAACTCAGCCATTTCGTGTCTGTAGAAGTCCGTCCACTGGAAGCTCTGGATCACTTCTTCTTCACTCCTGCCCCAAGCGGTCGCTCCCGACAGGCCAGCCCCCCCAGCCCCCTCTCTCGCCAAATTGCTAGCGATCGCAGCATCAATCGCCATCTGGAAGTCAGCAGACCCCTTGAACTGCTCTACCGCCGCGACGCATAAGTCAAGGTATGCTGCCCTTTCAAACGTTACTTTGGTTTTTTTTCCTCCAACTCCTTCTCCAGCCCAGCCTTCTCCGCCACCACCTTGGCAGGCTCGTCTGCCAACTCCTTCTCCAGCCCAGCCTTCTCCGCCACCGCCTTGGCACGCTCGTTGCCAACTCCTTCTCCAACCCAGCCTTCTCTGCCACCGCCTTGGCATACTCGTCTGCCAACTCCTTCTCCAACCCAGTGATATTCGAATCTGCTTCTTCTTTTTCCTTGGTCGACTGGGCCCTTAGATCCTCATTGCAAGTTATGGCCTCGTCCCACCGGTCGTTGGCGATGGCACATGCCTTCTGCGCCTCTTCCAGCTTCTTCTGCTCACTCTCCAGTTGGAACTCGAGCGACACCACCTTGCGACGTTCGTCCTCAAGCTCCAACTTGATCGCGAGCAGCTCAGTATGGGCTCAATTAGTAACATTGCCCTGCACTACCGCCAACACCCCCATCTTCTTGGCCTTCTGGGCCTCTTCCAAACCCCTGGCACACGCACTTCGCGTGGCCTTCCGCTACCCTGCAGCCTCCCTCTTTAAGCGCTCAAGTTGAGCCTTCACCCCCTCCAACTTTGCCGCCAAAGGGCCCACTTCACCTTTTACAGCCGCTGCCTTTCTCAAAAGGGCCCCTGCTAAGGAGGTCGCCTCCATTTGGGCAGAACACAACCCCCTCAGCAGCTCAGCCTCAGTAAAACTCTCCACCGAACGCACGGCTGCGTCTTCCACTACTTGTAAGAGGCGATCTGCAGCGGCCCTAGCTTCTATTCCTTCTCCCGCTAGCCGCCTAGATATGGGCATGATAAAAAGCGGTCTTCAACCTGGCCCCGTCTCCTTCTCCTTGAGGCGCAGGAGCACCCTGGGGTTGCTGCTCCACCCCCTCCATACGATCAGCCACACCAACCTCCACTCGCTCTTCAAGGGCGGTCGGCCCACTTCCCACCCCCTTCTCCACCTCTCTCAGCTCCACCTTTGGGGCGGTTTCCTCTGTCGTCATCTCCCTCCTCCTCTTCAAAGCAGGCTCCTCCTCACTCTCTCTCACCCTCCTCTTTTTTTTCTTCTTCTCCAAAGCCTCACCCTCCTTGTTCGCCCTTTCCTTCACCGGATCAACTGGGGGCGGTCGTGGCTCAAAACTGCCCAAGTCTTTTTTCCCGAGCGGTTTGGGGCGCGATCGGATTCTTTCCCTTGGGATCTCTTTCGGCGGACGGCCTGCCTGTGTCTCTTTGTATCTATTGGCCTTGGCGAAAATGGTCCTATCCTCCGCCTCTTGCGCCTTCCTTCTCGCCTCTAGTTCTTCCGGTGCCAGATCTCCACCGGTCAGCTGAGGGCCCAGCCTTGCGTCAAACAAGGATGAAGGCTGAACCAGGTCGTCCCATCTGACACTCTCCTTCTCCCTCCATGCCCTAACCTTCTTCACCCTCTCCTCTGCCGCTGCCCCCAGTTTTGGCTCCACAGACTTATTGGGCACTCTCCACATCGTGCGCGCTCCAAGTCCTCCGTTCGCGGAACAACCGCGGCCTCCACCCCTTAATGGACGATGGTAACCCCACTACTAGACCTTTCCATGCCGCTACTTGCAGAGTTACCCAAGTCTCTTACTGGCCCGAAGCTTTGTAGCACGCAAAAAACTCGTCCATCGTCATTTCAGCCCCGCCGTTCGCTTTCGGCCACACGCTCGCACAGGCCAGCAAGATCTTTCATGAATTGGGCATCAGTTGGCCTGGAGCCACCTCCAATCGGTCCAACACGTCCACTACTATCCGGGGGAGTGGCAACCTCGAACCCCCCTTTAGCGCCTCCTCGTAAAGGGCGAATTCCCCCAGTCGAACATCGGAGGGCCTCTCCGTTGATTCCGGAAGTTTCAACTGTATTTCTGCGGGAATCTGGTATTTCTCCCGCATACCCTCTAACTCCTTCACGGTAATGGTCGACTTGTCAGCCTTCGTGTGCCAGTGTTCTGGCTTTACCTGGCTGATTGGTCTCGGCGCCGCCATCATTGTGGACGAATGAGGTCGCCCCGATGGCTCCTCCCCGCTCCCTACCTGCCTCTCCGTCCTATATTGCTCTGCAAAATCCACCGCATCATCGTCCCCTAATGGATCAACCCTGGCGGTTGCAGCTTCTTCTTGGGCCATTTCTGTGATGTGTCTGCGAATGGCTTCGAATGCTTTTACAAAGTGTTGCAAGAGTGTATCACTAGCGACGAAGGAGTTTACACTTGGAATATTTTGATTGTTTGCAAAGAGGTACGTAAAACGGATAATACCAAAAGCCCAAGGTTTGCATATATTCCAAGGGTCACAATTAAATTTCGCCAGTTTGAAAATTTTTAAAAATCCGCCAAAACTGTCTTTTCAACACCCTCTAATGACTTATAGTTTCACTTATTGCCCAACACCTAACCTCCTCCACTACCAGATCCTGCCACATATACGACCACGATCCACTACCCTTTCCCCCTTCCCTGTCTATTCCACTTCACTTCAACATGTACCCCGCCACCTCTCGAGCCCCGCGCCATACCACCCACCAACCCACCCACCGGGGTCGGCCCTCCTCGTGGTCGGTCCCTTCACTCGACCACTCCTTGCGGTCGGCCCTCCTCATGGTCGGTCCCTCCACTCGACCACTCGTCGCGGTCGGCCCTCCTCATGGTCGATCCCTCCACTCGACCACTCTTCGCAGTCGGCCTTCCCCATGGTCGGTCCCTCCACTCGGCCACCCTTCGCGGTTGAACCTCCTCATGGTCGACCACTCCTCTCGGTCGGCCTTCACCCTACCAGTCTCTCACAACCCTCATTTTCTTCATTGTTCCCTTCGTTGGACTAAAGCTGCACTTGGGAAAGGGGGAATGCTAACATGGGTAAGCCCATGAAGATTATAGCCCACTACTTAGGGCCCAATACATATCTCAAATACTAAAGCCCAGCACTCACATAGCAATGAGAACCAATGACACCAAGACACATGGCAAGAGAAGGGCAAGCCACATCAACAGACAAAGATTTGCAAAGTTATTGCCACTGCACATCGCTATTAATGAAGCCCCTTATAGCATTTATTGCAACAAGCCCTCTCCGTTGGGACAGAACGCCTTCACCATGAACATGGTAAGCTAGAGCATAGACTTTCGGCCAAGGTGACAGGTCGGAAGGGACAACAAAATGATTACCAGAGGATATAAGCAAACGTCGAAGACAAAAACAAGGTTAAGCTTTTCTATCTCTAATCTATCTACACATTCCACTTCTCTCTCTAACTTGCTCATCGGAGGGTTCGCTAGGGGACTCCCCGTTCCCCGTTGAACTCTTGTGCAGGTCATTGGCGGGCTTGGTCATTCGGACATAGGCTTGAGGAGCGTGGATTAGTCCGACCCGTTCCCCCATCTGTGGAACGAACTGTATCATCAATCACAAAAGCTTATAAATGTCGTCTTAAATACACATGACAATGTCGCCTCAAATACATGCAATGATGTTCATGTTGGTACTAAAATTGTTTGTCGCGATTGTTTTTACTTTCACCACTTTACATTTGTCATGCTGATGCAAAATCTAAAAATTTTAATAACGAACACTATTAATTAGGGAAATTTATGTATATGTCTTAATAAGTAAATTTATTATCTAATAGGTCCTATAATAATTAATGATATTTTTATCAAACACTATTAAAAAACTGTCACTAATTGTTAATTTTTAATGACAATTTAAAAGTTGTCACAAAAAATGTTACTAGTTTCAAGTTTTAGAGGCAGTTCAAAAAAATCGTCACAAAAAAGTCATTAATTTTTAACTTTCAGCGACAGTTTGAAAATTTGGTTATAGAAAAGTGTTGCCAATCGTAAGTTTTAACGACAATTTATAAAATCCGTGACAAAAAAAGTCACTAATTATCAATTTTTAACATATACAAAAAAAATTGTTACAAAAAATTATTTTTAACAACGATTTTATTAGGATTTGTTTTCAAAAGAACTTGATAGGAATTAAGTCTAACTATTAGGATTTATTAGTAATTTACCCTAAATTTATCTTACAAACTGACCTAATATTTGTTAATATATTTTTGTATTTAAATTTTGAGAATTGATAAATTTTTGTGGCGTGTAAGATATCAATTCCCAAAATTTTGGTAGTTATTCATTTCAAGAAATTAAAGTTTGGATATAAAAACTAAAATTCAATTCAATATTTGATATCCAAACAATTTTTTTTTTTCAATAATTAATATCCGACCGAACAAAATACTGTAAACTGACCATGCGTTTGATCAACAATCAGAAATGTTCCTCTCAATGTAACAGTAGTAATTTCGAACGCCATCTATGATGATTATGGTTGAGATTTGGACAAACAAGATAACAGAACCTCTGTTGTGTTGTCTTTCCCTTCCTGTTGTGTTGTATTTCCCTTCTTTTGTTGTTTTTCCTTTCCTCTCTTTTTGGTTCTTTTGATTGGTTCCTCACCAATCTTGAGTTAAGTGTTAGTAAAGGATTGTGCTTCCTTATTGCTGCCAACCTAGTTGGGATTGGTAAGGTTAATTATGATGCTCTTTGCACTTTCCCTCTTTGTTGATGTAAGTTTTCGCATGTATCTTGCTTTTTTCATCAATAAAGTTTCTTTTGCTTGTACGGGAAAGAAATAAACCTTCTCGTATAATCCTGTTGATCAAGTCTGCGCTCCTCTGCACGTCGTCGCTTTATCACCTGAAAACACAAACGTGAGCTAGCCGACGGGTGTGTGCCGGAAACCTCTCCGATGCCTAAGTCAGTAAGCTTGACAAATAGACAAAAGCTCTTTGTATTCAGAAAGCAAAGTTATGTGTTACCTCTCCCAAGGTGATGTTTGTGAGCTTTTATAGGTTTCGTGTGACACAATCCTAGTAGGACTTCTACTCCTCCATGCAGAGTCCTCCTAGGATTCATACTCCTGAAGGATAATGCTTATCCTTTAACACCTCCCTCACTGCTTAAACCAAGTGAGATGGTTTTATCATGGCCGAACTCCAATATGACCGAAGTAATCATAGCTATGCTTGAGCCGCAGAGTAGGCCGAACTATCCTTAGTTCGGTTATTCCATTTACTCCTCCTTATCTCGGTGCTCTCATGCATAAACCATGGTATGTTTAGACCGAGCTACCGAGTAGCAAGGTTCTGACCGTTCTAAACACAATACGTCATGACCGGACTAACTCTGAGACCGGCCTAACTCCAAGTCGCTTCCGGACCGGAGTAGCTTTACATTTCTCTTGGGCCGGAGTAATCTTTTACCTCTCTTGGGCCGGAGTAATTTTACGGCCTTTTTACCCAGCCCTTCGTACTTTGGGCCATAATGACCATCTCGTAGCTCGGCCCAATTTTCACTAAAATTACCCTCTCATTGCTGATAAAAAAAATTAAAAAAAAAACCATTGAACATAGTAACAGTTTTTTTTTTTTTTGAACGGCTTGAAAATAATAACAGTTAGTGGAGAGTACAGAAAGATTAATCAAAATTGACCATTAAACAATTGAATTTTCTTTGCCTCCGTTTGGGAAGTGGGTTGGCTTTTTTAGTTATTTTAGCCTGGGCTAAAAAGTTTGGTTTGGAAAGGGCTTTTTGACTTTTTTTTGTGAGAGAATAATGTAATGATTATAGGTTGAATGTGATATTTTATTTTTTGTGGCTAAAATAGCCTATTTTGTCTTTTGTGGTTAAAATAGCCAAAAAAACCCCATTTAGCTCTTGCCAAACGAACCCAATTCAAGAAGTTGGGAACCATTTAAAGTATTATATTCCATTATCTTTTATATCTATATATATATATATATATCCTGAAGTGAAGAAAATGAAAGCATGTCTATAATCTTTGTAGCAAATCTATTGTAGTAATGACACTGTTCCTCTCTTTTAGTAAAATGACTTACATGCCCCCTGTACAAGTGTGGTGCCATTTATGGTGGCTATATGTATATATATGCCTTACTTCAATAATTAAAGGGGAATTGCAAATCAGTGAAAACAATTTAAAATAATTGTAATTTTTATGAAGCTGCAATGCAAGTAGATTTTTATCTGGCGCAAGTGAAGGTTGTGACATGAGACATAACTCTCACTTACATTTATAAAAATTCGATTATTTTGAGTTATTTTTAAGTTTTTGCAATTCCTCTAATAATTAAAATATACCATCGAGACTATTATAATGAATGATGATAACGATTCTCGAGTATTCAACAACATTGTAGTGATGAAATATGCATCAATAATGCAGATTTTCCCCCTCTTTTTGGTTAATGAGTAATCAGTAAATACACATTTTCATTATTATTTATATATATATATATATATATAATGAAGCAATATTTTAACTTTTCAGGGGGAAAAAATTCATATTATGAGAATCAAAAACTCTATGGTCCTAGAATATAAAACCAGAAAATAAACAGAATATCAGATCTATCTATGGTTCATATGTGATGCTGTTGTGGGTCCATATCTTCAGTAAATTTGGACCATTGATTTTGAATTTTGGATATTTTTTGAATGTTTACTTCTGAGATTGTAGTATTGCTCTATGAGAAAACGAAGAATAATGAATAAATTAGTGTGAACAGAATGGTATATATATGCTAGTCTTTAACTACTGCTCAACTCTTGCTGCCTTTCATCAGCCACTGTTTGGTCAAATGGATTGTTTAATTGCAACCCTCTCCCAATAGGTTAAAAACAACAATTTTTAATTTTGTTTTCCTTTCTTGGGTTAGTTACACATAGCATCCCTCACTTTTATTAAAATCTTATTTTAGTCATATGTTTTAAATTGTGACTATCAATCTTTTATATTATAAATCAAGTTATCATGTCAAATTTTCGTTCATTTGGTGTTAATGAAATTGACATAAAAAGGCACGTGGCCCACAAGTGAAAATTTTTAAATGACACAATTCAAAATAGATGGACTAAAGTGAAATTTAGGTAAAAATAAAAAAATTTAAAATGAAATTTTAATTAAAGAACAAAAGATCCTCATAGTAAGTTTTTATTGTCAATAGAAATAGAGGCATAAGTTTTTATTGGTCATCCATCAAGAGAACGCTTTCTATTATTTTTGAGGTAAAGAGAAGTGAGTCCGCAGTCATCACGTCATCTCCTAAATATATGCTATTTAGGTTTATTGATGACATTCTTTTCATATCAACTTGCAAGAAGCAGGCTGCCAGATTCTTTTCCAGGTTGCAAAGAGGCTTTCGAGAATACAACTGCTACATGAATCAGGAAAAATGTGGCCTAAATTTTGATATTGACCAGATATCAGGGATTACATCAAATCGGGTGCACATGGGGGACGACGGTATCACATTTCTTCGATGGTGTGGCTTGTTTATCAATTGCTGCACTTTAGAAGTTCAGGCAGACTACACTAGGTACCTACTCCCTTTCTAATTTGACTAATGATGTAGTCTTGGTTGTTAAAATCTTACGATTCACGATTCGATGCAAATTTCAACCAAAACGTTGGTTTTGATTTCCTTAGTTGAATCTTCAACTGAGTAAATCTTATGATTCATTGCAGTTCACTAGGATTCGTTATGATTCACTTTTAGTTTTGTTTGCTTAATGCATGAAATGAAACTTTGTCATTTTTGTAAAACAGAAAAAGAGATCAATTAATTATATTATTATAAATAACTTTATACGTTAATACATATATGCAATTTTGGAGCTTGTTCTAACTCCAAGCTCCTCTTTATTGATGTTTTTCATTGTACTTTGTAAGTGCTTCATCAATAAAGTTTTCTTTGCCGATCAAAAAAAAAACATATATGCAATTTTGTTATATTGATATTTATTTCATTTTAAACACTGTATTTTTAAATGTATATACATATATATAATTATAGATTATGCTAAATAATGTGAATTTTACAATTCACAATTCACTATTTAGCAAAATGATTCTCGGTTCGCGACTTGACAATGGTGGATATGACTATGATAGCAGTTAGACAATGAGTTTATTGGGATTTTTTATATTGATCTCAGTATTGTCATATCAACAATGACTTGGTACTGGCTGAAACTCAGACAATGCAACTATAATTCACAAGACTTAATGAAAATTTGCAGAAAATTTGTGAATAATAAGAAACAAACTCTGTAACAAGTAAACTGATTTAACTAAAACATTCCTACATTCATTGTGAAGAGCAATGATATACAAATAGCTATGAATTCTCATGGAAATATGTGGCTCGTTTGGCTACTATAATGTCAAAAAAGACAATGTGCAGTTATCAAAGTAAGAAACTATAAATATGCCAAATTTGATCACATCACATTTGAACCACCCAAAAGCTAGCTAATCTTTTTCTTGCATATTATTGTTATATTTGTGAGTTGGAAAGATATGGCTTGACCCATTATTAGATATATACAATCTGTGTAGATATTATCAGAATTAATGTGGTTGTTATCTCATAATTAGAAGATTAGATTTGATCAATATCCTACCCGAATTATAGGATATATGATCTACCATGTATAGCTGGCTTTATGCCTATATTTTGTAATGTCCATAGTGAATAAAATTCAGAAGAGAATTATTCTCCAAACGTGTTGTTTGACATGGTATCAAAGCCGGGTTTCATCTTCGAAGAATTATATTAGAAGTTGGAGTTCGAATCTAGGATCACGTTTGGTGTTTTGTTTTTTTTTTTTTCTCTTTGTTCATTCCGCTGCAGATTTAGTGTTTCTTCCTTACCACTATGTCTAGTTTGATCGACACTGATAAGTGTTCTCAAAAAGAGGATAAACCCATACCCTTCTCTATTGGATCTCACATACATGAGTCCTCTTATACATCTCTCATCACTCCTGAACGACTTGATGGAACAAACTACATGGAATGGTCTCTGTCACACCCCAAATCCAGGCATGACCGGCCATGGCCCACAGGGACTTAGCCCAAGGCACACGTAAGCCTAAACATGAATCCAAAACCATAAAGAATAAATGTGATGATAGCTCATAAATAAATAAATCAACACTCAATCCAGTGGCATGCCACAAGTGAAAGACAAGTCATAACCAACTTCCTAAAAATATATATATACTAAATGGGACACAAACCGCCCACAAAATAAAATAATTCTAAATAAAACTCAACCACAATGTATGCACAAAACTCGACAAAGCAACCTAAAACAAATTAAATAAATGCCCTAGAGGTCCATGCAATTGAGTCCCCGCTACGCCATGAGTCCACTCTAAGTCCTTCTAACACCTGGAAATGGTAAACAACTAAGTTAACTGATAGCTCAGTGAGTAGCAACATGGATAGTAAATACAGTTTTGAAAACAGGGTTCAATTCCAAAATAAGATATATATCACAGAAACTAGATTGGCATACAGTTTGGTAAATACAATTTGTTTCAAAAAGAAGGTTCCACAGTTCAACACTTAAAATACTCATGTCTCGCAAGAACATGATAAACAACATTTTCTACTTAAAACAGATTATAACATGAACACCAATAATTTTCTAGGTACCAATAAAAACAAATAATATGTCACACAGTTCTCAAGGCTATAAGCCCCGTTGGATCCAATACCGAACTAAGATCATCCTTAGGGTGGCACCTGGGCCTTTTCTCAAAGATGATCCGATTGAAAGTCACCTAGCTTTTTTTTAAGGTTTTTTCCTTACAATCGTTGAGCACTAGAGTCATCACGGCCCAACCCGGATCTGTTCCTTAGTGGCCAGAGTCACCACACACAGTGGAATAATTTCCCTGGACTAAATACACATATGGTCCCAATAATCAATACACATCAGTTTCGCAAAATATGGTAGTTCATCATTATAAACATGAGACCAAAACAAATAGTTTACAGTATGCCAAGTTCACACATGTTTCAGAAATAATTTGATTCAATTGATAATATAATAATTTATCAAAACAGTTTAGTCATGAAATAACAATTTAATTTTCCAACAGTTCAGGGTAGGGGAACATTTATAAAAATATGTAGCATGAAACTACTCACCTAAAAATGAAATAATATAATCCTCGAATTGAGTATGAAAGTCCAATTAGTGCCCTGAACCAATATGAAAACTACACGTCACTGCTAATTTAAAAATACTAAGAATAAAAACTAAGTAACCATAAACTAAAGCGCACTAACACGGCTCAACCCAACTCACCGTTACTCTTAAATATTACCTAAGTTCATGTTCTTCAAGGTCTAAAATCACCCAAAACATAGGTTCCGATCAAAACTTAACTAAAAGTGACTTTAAGATAAAACAGAGTTTTTCCAATCTATTCGCTAACTTTGAAAATTAAAAAAAAACCCACTCTACGTTGTTCAAAAAATTCTAAAACCCTCCAGATATCAACTAATATATCTTAAGTTTCAAACCCAAATGGTTTCACTTGATTTGCTTATCAAAATAATTATCTACAATTAATTATATCTAAACAGGTTGTTTTCTGCAGCACTTTAAAGAAATTGACGGTTCTCTTAGTATACATGAGCAATCAATGCAAGGTCAAAAATTCAAGAAACTAGACTCATAACCGGTTCTAATGACGCTTATTTGATAATTTTTGGATTTATACCCAAAGAGAACAACACTCCCGAATTTAATGTTAAAACCAGTTTTCTGGACAGATTTGAACGCATCAGTTTATATGGATTTTGACTCCCAAAAATTATGAAAAAATTCAGATATTCAATTCAATATGTAATTGATCTACTGTAAAAATTTCAGTTTAAAATTCATTTGTTTGATATGGTTTCTTGATTTTTAAAGTTTGTGACTCTGTGCAGAATTTTTGGACTAGAAATTACACCCAATCTTTACACATAAATTTAGCTCCTCAAGTTTCTTAATAGGATATCTATATACACAATACATAAACCTAAAACCTCTCCATCAATGAACTAAATAATCATAGAGTAAGGATAAAGAACAAAACCTTAAGGAAGAAGAAAGATAAAGACCTAGTACACACCCAAAAATCCATCCTTCTTTGCAACCCCTTTTTTTTCTTCTTCTTTTCTCTCAATCTCTCTCTCTCCCCGTGGCTGCCTCCTGCTGCTGCTATAGAATGTATTAGGCAACCTAGGGTTATGTATCTAAACAAAAGGCTCTAGTTTATTATCTCTTTATATTATTTTATTTTCTAACCCAATAATTTAAAAAAAAATATAACTATTAATATAACAAAATATACTTACAAACTTACCCTCTATTTTTTTTTTTAAATAATAAATCTTGCCTCTAAATTAAATGCTTTTACCACAAATGTATTTTAAGTTTAAAATTAATTAAAGGACCCTCTAATAATATTTAATTTGCACTTAAAGATTCACAATAAAATATTTGAGATTTGTAAAATTATTATAATCTAATTATTTATTTGATTTGTATATTCGGGTTCTCACAGTCTCTAAATGCAGAGATCAAGATCCGTGCAAGAAAACATTGGGGATACATCACAGGAACCAGAGTAGCTCCAGTAGATACCAAGTCGGAGGCATATGAAGTCTGGGATGATGCAAACTCCCTGGTTAAGTCCTGGCTCCTTGATGCAATGACAAAAGATATTCGATCTCTTTTCCTTCGTCTCCCTACTGCACAAAAGATATAGGAGGCCATCAAGCGTACATATACAGTCGAGCAAGATGCGTCCAAGGCCTATCAACTCCACTGTGAGGTAATTTCTATACGTCAAAATAGGGGTTCCATCATCTCTTATTTTGGGAAATTACTGAGGATATGGCAGGAACTTGATGCTATTGATGAATGTATCATGGAGTGCACCAATGATATTTTAACATATACCACAAAGGTTAATTCTCAATGTGTGTATATATTTTTGGCTGGCCTTGATTCTCAACTTGATGGAGTTCGTGGACGTATTCTTAGTACCAAACCACTCCCTAACCTACATACAGTTTATGCAATTGTTTGTGCGGAAGCTAATCGTAGGGGTGCTATGTCTGGAGACAAGATTGGAGAAGGGGCTATCATGGTGACTAGAACAACTTCTACTTCCAAGAAAGACCTGAAGTGCACTCAGTGTAATGGAACTGGACATATCATAGACACTTGTTTCAAACTTCATGGCTATTCAAATTGGCATCCTAAGGACAAGAAGGCATCTCAGACCACCTCTCAACCGAAAGGAAATCTCACTACTGCCTTGGGCTTTAATGCCCACTCAGGTATGTCACTTACTAGCAAAAGTGACTGGATCATTGACTTAGGTGCAACAAATCATATGACTTGTGATCAATACCGATTTAGTCATTTTTACTCTAAATGTCCTCAAACCTCCATCACCAATGCCAATGGTATATAGTCTCCAGTCATGGGGATCGGTACTGTTCGAATATCTGCTACTTTAACCATTCAAAATGTCTTATTTGTGCCTTCATTGAACTGACATCTTCTCTCTGTTCCCCAATTAAGCATATCTCATAATTGTAGTACTCTGTTTTTCCCTACTCACTGTAACGCCCTCAAAATAACAACAATAAACCCATCAGATAAGACATGCATTTACATATAAACTAACCACATTCTTTTATTCATTAGAGTTCCATTACATAAGTATTACATGTTAACATCATAACAAAATGCCCTACGGGCTTACAGCTTTCCAAGTTAACACTTGGTTATAACAAAAGAGTACTAACTCGTTTACACATTAAGCCCTAGGCTTGAAGTTACATGTAATACATCAAAAGTTAAGCGACAAAAGTATGTCCGCCTCTAGCCTCCAGCTATGTCCTTGGAGGTGGCATGCTTCCTGCACCTGAAAATGATATTCCCATATAGGGTGAGCCACAGCCCAGTAGAAATACACTAAACCAACCATGGACAATGACTAAAATATTAGCAATTGATAGATGGCCAACACTGATACAATCACATAAATTACATATTTATGTCATACAACTTATGAGTCCAAGTTACCTTTCATTTTCCCTTTTTCAACAGATAAGCATGCTAGCTCTATCATCATTTCCACAGATATGTATAAAAAAAAACTATATCTCACATTCAGATAAGCATAAAAGCTATATCCACATTCTCAATAGATATGTATAACAACAATATCCCACATTCACATATAAGCATATAAGCTGTATCCACACTTTACTAAGATAAGCATATACGCTCTATCTTCACTTCTCTAGACAAGCATATGAGCTGTGTCTACGGAGTTCATCCCCTATCTTCTCCCAACACTATCCGGTTTAGAGGTACATCCCCTATCTTCCCCTAAACCGCGGAGTACATCCCCTATCTCCTCCTCTACACATAACGTATATAAACACATTGGTTCTATATACAATCACCCAATACATACAATTAATGTATTCTATCAACCGTCAAGTTCCATGACACATTTCATTGATTAGTTTCAGTTTACCTAATCATCATGCATTGTCTACAACAATCACGACTATCCTCCACCGATAGCCCAAAGCAGTTATTTATAAACAGAAAATAAATGCACAATGGATATTCAATCAACATTTCATTTCCTCATTTCTTACCATTAATTATCCCAATTAATCAATCAATGTAATTAGGCTATTTTCCATAATTACCATTTCAACCCTTAGGTCCCATTTCCATCAATGAATTAACATCTATTCCATTTTTTCATGCCAAACATGCATCTAGGTTTATTATGAACGAAACCCCAACTTTTGTAAAATTACACAAAAGCCCCAAACTTTCACAAAATTACCAAACCAAGCCCAACATCTCAAAATACCAAAATTTAAAGACAAAACCCATAGAGAGGAGTAGGATATCCCTACCTCGAAGTTTTAGCCCAAAAGGAGATGAAGACTCCAAGATCAACTTGCTCCAAATCCAAACTTTTTCAGATTAAATCGAAGCTCTCAACGCCCTCTATCTTTTTAACAAAGGCCCTAGGCTAGATTCACACCCTAGGGAGGTCAAACCTTAGAGAGAGTGCAAGTTTAGAGAGAGAGAGTGTCGGATTTAGGTTTTGCTCAAAGAAAGGGACTGAAAATGTGATGTTTAAGACGCTACTGTCCGCTGATATAAAACACTCTCGCTCGAGCGAAGACTTGGTCGCTCGAGCGACCAGACACAGAAAACTCTCGCTCGAGCCAAGAAGTTCTCGATCGAGCCAAGAAAAATCCAGACCGCTCGAGCGAAGGAAGCTCGCTCGAGCCAAGAAATGGAACTCTCAGGTCCAGAACCAGACGCAACACAACTCTCGCTCGAGCGACAAACTCCTCGCTCGAGCGAAGGACTAAAACTCTGGGCAGCAACCCTAGGCTCCCAAACACAACCAACCTGTAACAAACTTGCCCAACACATCCCATAACTCAATATACAAAGTACAAAGGATGCAAACTAGATAATAAACAACAACCAACATCCACGGACACATGTCCGGATCACTGTACAACAAGGGTAAACCCGGGATCGCTATAACCTCCCCCCCTTAAAGAATTTCGCCCCCGAAATTAAGCACAAGTTTTCAAAACAAGTTTTCCTCCATTTTAGACAATGTTACAATTTAACATTCAACAATTCGACCCATTACCGGTCATCCCATCCCTTTAACAAGAGACATATCACAATATGTAAACAACATATGTATTTTCAACATGCATCAACATTATGCACTATCTTTCCAATTTCAACAATATATTCAACACATATAGTGTCACATTCAACTTCCATATAAGGCAAGTTCCAAAACATACTCCCAATAACCAAAACATTTTCAATGTTTCACAACTTAAGACATATATAAAAGCTCTTAAGTTCAACAAAATGTAAAATTTAAATACAAGATTACATATCAACAAACAAGTCCGGATATTTCTCTCGGACTTCCAACTCACGTTCCCAAGTGGCTTCCTCCATTCCGTGATGTTTCCACAAGAATTTCACCAAAGGAATGGTCTTGCCACGCAGGACCTGATCCCGCCTATCCAAGACCCGTACCGGTCTCTCCTCATACGAGGCATCCTCATCTACCTCTAAATCAGTCCAATCCAACACATGTGATGGATCTGGCTCATACTTCCGAAGCATACTCACATGAAACACGTCATGCACTCCGGACAACTGCGGTGGTAAGGCTAACCGATAAGCAACCTCACCTATCATCTCAAGGATCTCAAAAGGACCAATAAACCGAGGGGATAACTTCCCACTCTTCCCAAACCTCATCAGACCCCGTCTAGGTGATATCTTCAGAAAGACATGATCACCTACCACAAACGCCAAAGGTCTCCTCCTACGGTCGGCATAACTCTTTTGTCGACTCTGGGCTGTAACAAGCCTCCTACGGATAAGCTCAACTTTCTCCGTCGTCTCCCTAACCAACTCCGGACCCAACAAAGGTGCATCACCCACCTCGGCCCAACAAACTGGAGACCTACACGGTCGGCCATACAAGGCCTCAAACGGTGCCATACCGATGCTAGACTGAAAACTGTTGTTGTAGGCAAACTCTACCAAGGGCAAGTGCCTCTCCCACGTCCCGCTAAAGTCCAGGACACAACCCCGAAGCATATCCTCGAGGATCTGAATAGTACGCTCTGACTGCCCGTCAGTCTGAGGATGATAAGCCGTACTAAAGGTCAACTTAGTGCCCAAGGCACTCTGCAAACTCTGCCACAACTTAGCAGTAAAACGAGGATCTCTATCTGAGACGATCGTTACTGGGACCCCGTGCAATCTCACTATGTCCCGAATATACAAGTCGGCAAGATGATCTACCGAATCTTTCACGCGCATAAGAATAAAGTGCGCCGACTTAGTCAACCGGTCTACAACCACCCAAATAGCATCACTACCCCGTTGAGTCCTCGGAAGACCTACAACGAAGTCCATAGTGACATGCTCCCACTTCCACTCGGCAATAGGCAAGGGTTGCAACAAACCCGCTGGCCTCTGATGCTCGGCCTTCACTTGCTGGCAAGTAAGGCACTTCGATACGAAAACAGCCACATCTCTCTTCATACCCCGCCACCAAAACTGGCGACCCAAATCCTGATACATCTTAGTACCTCCCGGATGCATCGCAAGGCGCGAATGATGAAACTCTCGGAGTACTTCCTCTCGGCAAGACTCCGGTACAAACAAACGGTCTCGGTATCTCACACTCAGGTCGGGATACACCGTCAAACCCTTCTCAACTTTCCCACTGAAGATCTTCTCTCGGAAGGATTCTACCTCAAGGTCACCTCTCTGTGCCTCTAACACTCTAATCACAAGTGTAGGCTGCGCAACAACAGAAAACAAGGCCGCAGCCTTAACAGATTCGCCCAGTAGCAAATCAAACTCGCTAAGTGCTCCCAACATCTCCCATTCCCGGATGGCTATACTAGCAACATCACTAATGGTCTTCCTACTAAGGGCATCGGCCACAACATTGGCCTTTCCCGGATGATAATGCAACTCAAAATCATAATCCTCGATGAACTCCATCCATCTCCTCTGCCTCAAATTCAAGTCTCTCTGTGTAAACAGATACTTCAAACTCTTATGATCCGAGAATACCTCGAACCTCTCACCATAAAGGTAGTGCCTCCAGATTTTCAAGGCAAAGATCACTGCTGCTAACTCTAGGTCGTGTGTGGGGTAATTCTTCTCGTGTATTTTCAACTGACGTGAGCCATAAGCTACCACTTTCCCCTCTTGCATCAACACACAACCCAAACCCTCTCGTGAGGCATCACAATAAACAGCATAACCCAACCCTCTCTCCAGAATAATCAACACCGGAGCGGTGGTCAATCTAACTTTCAATTCTTGGAACGACTTTTCACAAGTCTCACTCCACACAAACTTGACTCCCTTCCGAGTCAGTCTAGTCAACGGTGACGCTAACCTGGAGAAATCTTTCACAAACCGACGGTAATACCCAGCTAATCCCAGAAAACTGCGGATCTCAAACACACTCTTAGGCTGTGCCCAATCCTGCACTGCCTCAACCTTGGATGTATCAACAGACACCCCTTCCCCGGATACCACGTGGCCTAAGAATTTGACTTCCCTCAGCCAGAACTCACACTTCCCAAACTTGGCATACAACCTATGGGCTCTAAGCAACTCAAGCACCACTCTCAAGTGTGCCTCGTGCTCCTCCTCAGAAGGCGAATAGATAAGAATGTCGTCCACGAAGACGACCACAAATCGGTCTAAGAACTCCCGGAAAACCCGGTTCATCAAGTCCATAAAGACTGCCGGTGCATTGGTAAGCCCAAATGGCATCACCAGAAACTCATAATGGCCATACCGCGTACGGAATGCCGTTTTCGGAATATCCTCATCCCTGACCCTCAACTGGTGGTAACCCGATCTCAAGTCTATCTTAGAGAAACAACGGGAACCCTTCAACTGGTCAAACAAATCATCTATACGGGGCATAGGATACTTATTCTTAACCGTAGCCCGATTCAACTTCCGATAGTCAATACACAATCTCAAGGCACCATCTTTCTTTTTAACAAAGAGTGCCGGTGCTCCCCACGGTGAAACACTAGGGCGAACAAAACCCTTATCTAGCAATTCCTGGAGCTGAACTTTCAACTCAACCAACTCTGCTGGAGCAAAACGGTAAGGTGCCATAGAAATCGGCGCCGTGCCGGGCACTAAATCAATAGAGAACTCTATCTCTCGGTGAGGTGGCAAACTAACAAGATCTTCGGGAAAGACATCCGAATACTCACAAACCACCCTCGGCAATACATGCTGGGTCTCACCACTCTCACCACTCTCAAAGCTAGCAAGTAGACTACTAAGTTCACTTCACCCTCGCGAATCATACCCCGGTGGCAAAACACTACCAACCCGGTCTCCCAAAAAATGGAACCACTCCCCGCTCAAGGTACATAACGTGACCCTCTGGCGGTAGCAATCGATAACAGCCCGGTATGACGATAGCCAGTCCATACCCAAAATAACATCAAAACCCTTCATGGGCATGACAACAAACGGAAAAGGAAGCCTATAGTCGGCGACCTCTATATCACATCCTCTAACACCCTGTTTCAGGATCAACTCACCACCCAAAGGCGATACCACACAAATAGGAGATGCTAACTGTGCTAACTCCAATTCCAAAATCGATGCAAATGCAGCAGATACAAAAGAATGAGATGCACCCGTGTCTATCAACACACTAGCAACCGAGTTGCAAAACAGAAAAGTACCTCTCACTACTGATGGAGCCGGTACTAAATCCTGCGCGGTGACAGCATACACGCGCCCCGTAGGCCCCTGGTCTACCTGCTCACCTCTCGGAGTAAAAGACTGCTGCACAGACTGGGATGACGAAACTCCCGGATTGGCCCTCGAGGCCTGCACAGACTGAGCTGGCTGAAAACCCTGCGTCTGCCTAGAACCAGACGCTCCCGAAGTGGCACTCAACTGTGGGCAAAACCTCTTCAGGTGCCCAGGCTGTCCACACTGATAACAAGTCAAGGGCTGTCCCCTGCCCAAACTCTGACTCTGCGGTCTAGCTGCAGAAGAAGCAGCTTTCTGACCCCCACCCTTCTGCGGGCAAACTGAAACCTTGTGACCCAGCTGGCCACACTTGTAACAAGTGAATTCCCCCTGACTGCCTCTCCCCGAGCCTACACTCGGCACTGGAAAGGTCGATCTAGAGACTGCACCCTGAGACTGCTGAGGGTTATAACCCTTCTGTCTCCTGCCATCACTCTGACTATCCTGGCTCCTCTTGGAGCCCCTCTGTTCTTCCTCCTCCTCCTGCATCATAATCTCCATATGAGCAGCAGCATCAACTAGGTGTCTATACTCTCGAATGTAAGACCCACCAACTCTCAACTTGAGGCCCCGCCTCAACTTCCGCTCAAACTCATAGCAACGGCGTTCCTCAGACGCCACCAGTTCCGGTGCAAACCTGGACAGACTGGTAAAAGTAGCCTCAAACTCGGCCACTGACAAGCCCTGCTGTTTAAGCCGGCTAAACTGATCCCTCAGCTTCTCCCTAGCTGCTGCAGACAAAAACCTCTCCTGAAAAGCATTTATAAACGCCTCCCAAGTACTGCCCACACGAGCCTTCTCATACTTCCACCATTGACCCGCATCTCCCTTCAGCTGGAAGGATGCCAAGGTCACTTTCAGTGCTCCGTCCTCAATGCCAAGCATCTCGAACGTCTTACTCATCTGTTCTAACCACTCATCAGCCTTCAGTGGCTCCTTCGGATCCCCGATAAACTCATCCGGATTAGACCGGAAGAACTCCCTCTTCAAGAAAGAAGGCCCGGTCTCAGCTGCCTGATTCCCAGCTCTAAGAATACCCAAAGCTCCTGCTATCTCTCTGGCCAAGGCACCCATAGCCTGCTGACCTACTGGCTCGGCCACAGTGGCCTGCCCAACTCCCTCATGCACTGCCGGAATCTCACCCGGTAACGGTACTTCCTGCCTCGCAGGTCTACCACACCTAGCACCTCTTCCTCGCCCTGACATCCTAATAAAGGCAACACAGAACGTTAGCACATTCATAAATGTGCCGAAACCAAACACTCACGTCCCAATACATGGACAACTGTAATTCACTCCACATAAGCACATAAACACATAAGCACTTACGAATTTCATTTCCGGATAATGATAGTCCCGAGACGTTACTAGAGTTTCGGTTAGAAACAGCATTGATCAAGTGATTTTCCAACAAGACTCCCAGAAACTCAAGGATCCAGTCAACATCCCAGAAATTAAATCCCATACCCACATAATCACATAAACATGTTATCAATTAAGCACATAGCATATAATACTACATCTAAATCTCTATCAAGCGAGACAAACCCATTGTGATACTAATCACTTCCCACGTACCCAAAGTATTCGAACCCGGTACGCTTTGATACCAAGTTGTAACGCCCTCAAAATAACAACAATAAACCCATCAGATAAGACATGCATTTACATATAAACTAACCACATTCTTTTATTCATTAGAGTTCCATTACATAAGTATTACATGTTAACATCATAACAAAATGCCCTACGGGCTTACAGCTTTCCAAGTTAACACTTGGTTACAACAAAAGAGTACTAACTCGTTTACACATTAAGCCCTAGGCTTGAAGTTACATGTAATACATCAAAAGTTAAGCGACAAAAGTATGTCCGCCTCTAGCCTCCAGCTATGTCCTTGGAGGTGGCATGCTTCCTGCACCTGAAAATGATATTCCCATATAGGGTGAGCCACAGCCCAGTAGAAATACACTAAACCAACCATGAACAATGACTAAAATATTAGCAATTGATAGATGGCCAACACTGATACAATCACATAAATTACATATTTATGTCATACAACTTATGAGTCCAAGTTACCTTTCATTTTCCCTTTTTCAACAGATAAGCATGCTAGCTCTATCATCATTTCCACAGATATGTATAAAAAAAAACTATATCTCACATTCAGATAAGCATAAAAGCTATATCCACATTCTCAACAGATATGTATAACAACAATATCCCACATTCACATATAAGCATATAAGCTGTATCCACACTTTACTAAGATAAGCATATAAGCTCTATCTTCACTTCTCTAGACAAGCATATGAGCTGTGTCTACGGAGTTCATCCCCTATCTTCTCCCAACACTATCCGGTTTAGAGGTACATCCCCTATCTTCCCCTAAACCGCGGAGTACATCCCCTATCTCCTCCTCTACACATAACGTATATAAACACATTGGTTCTATATACAATCACCCAATACATACAATTAATGTATTCTATCAACCGTCAAGTTCCATGACACATTTCATTGATTAGTTTCAGTTTACCTAATCATCATGCATTGTCTACAACAATCACGACTATCCTCCACCGATAGCCCAAAGCAGTTATTTATAAACAGAAAATAAATGCACAATGGATATTCAATCAACAT